>NC_136065.1:2046246779-2046846779 GCF_964261635.1 Lissotriton helveticus
GGGAGCAGAGATCGTGTCGTCTTCTGGTGCACAGTAGTGTAGCGAGTGACGTTTTAGTTTATTTTTGACAACTCGATCGTCTTTGTTAAGTGATGACATGGACTTGCGTAGGGGGTGGTTGAAGGCAGATGGAGGTGGCATCTATCTATCTATCTATCTATCTATCTATCTATCTATCTATCTATCTATCTATCTATCTAGCTATCTATCTATCTATCTATCCATTCATCCATCCAGGGCCGGACTGAGAACCAAAACCGGCCCTGGCAAAGTGCTCGGCCGGCCCCCTGGGGGTGCGACTGAGCTCTTTGTCGGGGCCTGTTTTCGTCCGTTTCTCTTACAGGGCCGATTTTGCAGCTATGCTGTAAAAACGGCCCTGTAACAAAAACGGCCCCCAGGGCCCAAAACTGGCCCCCACCCTTGCGGCGCACCGGGGGATTGCCCGGTGCCCGCTATGGCCAGTCCGGGCCTCTATCTATCTATCTATCTATCTATCTATCTATCTATCTATCTATCTATCTATCTATCTATCTATCTATCTATCTATCTATCATCTGTCTGTACATATTTTTTTATTGGAATCATTATGTGTATTTGATACCCTATGTCACAATACAGTGTGCTTTCGATGCACGCTTTTTCTTGGGTTTTTGTTCCTGATATAAAACTATTACGTCATATTAATGTGTAAGTGTGGAAAACCCACCTCTCTATATAGTGCACTACAATGGCGAGCACTGTGCAGAGAGGTCGAGGAGACCCTTGCTACATTACAGAGGCAAAAGTAGATAATACTAACACTCTACTTGTTGTGGTAGTGTGGGAAAGCCGTTAGGCTTATCAGAGGGTAGGGCTAAGCATTTGTTGTACATACAAAGGCAATAACTGAGGCCCACGCTCAAAGAATGAAGTTGAGACAGAATTAGAAAAATACTTATATAAATATTAAACCACAAACTTTGGGTACAAGGTAAGTATTTTTCGTAATACGAGAAAATCACAGTAATTGCAATATAGTTGTGTACAATTACGCACAATACATTTCCTATGGGAGGAAAAAGTCAAGTAGAAAAGGCAATGCAATACAGTTGTTTGTGTGGATCATCTTTTGGAAATCAAAGAGTTCAGGGCCAAGGTCCAAAGATCTGAGAGAAAGTTCTTGGAAGCATCCCGAGTTTCATCGTGAGCAAGGAGAAAGGGAAATAGTAGCTGGCGTGCTATGAAGCAAGGGGGCCACCTCTAAAAGCAATTCAAATAGGGATCCTACTCACGTGAAAGGCCATACATTGGACCTTGTCTGGTCTTCTTTACCCAACACCGAAATCACGGAAACAATCCCTTGCATCTGGTCAGATCATTTTATGATAAAGTGCTGGGTTCCAGGCGACCCTGTGAGGGCTGCCCCTAACAAGTCACGGAGGAAAATTAGATCCTGGAGTAAGATGGAAGCAAACCTCCTAATTTCAACCCTGCTTTCCCTCACTCCCCCCAATATGAATGGCATAGATCTGGACCAGGATGTTAGGATCTTAAATACCTGGATCCTCGCCGCCCTGGACAAACTTGTCCCTGAGCAGTTGGAGAGCACTAGAACCAAAGGGAGAGGAGCGCCTTGGTTTGACGCCTCCCTGAAACAAAAGAAGCAAGCCCTTCGTAAGGCAGAGAGAAGGTGGAGACTCCACTATACTCAATCAGACGCCGCAAATTTCAAAACCCTGCTCTCAAAATACAAGGCAGACATCTTGGAAAGAAAGGCTGCTTTCTATGAGGGAAGAATTAGAGAGGCTACTAACATTCAGCGAGAGACATTTACCATTCTAAGGGAACTTACACAACGTGAAGGGAAAATTTCAGTGGGTGACCAACCTGACGGTGACTCCTTTCAATCCTTCTTCCTTCAGAAGGTACAGGACATCATCACTGATATCAATGCACGGACAGTCACAACCATGATGCCTAGCCAGAATGTTCAGGTGCCATCCATGACTTTGGATAGCTTCCCTCCCATTAACGACAAGTGCTTAGCGCAACTGGTCGCTCAAACTAAATCAGGCTCTAGCATAGATCCATGTCCTCCCAGAATTTTTAAAATGGCTCTGCCAGGCATTCAGCCTCAGGTACTGAGTCTACTGAATAACTCACTCAACTCAGGCTATCTGCCGATTCAGATGAAAGAAGCCAGGGTTTCCCCACTTCTGAAGAAAGCAGGAACAGACACGACAGCCTTAAAAAATTACAGGCCCATTTCGCAGCTGCCTTTTCTAAGCAAGATCCTAGAAAAGCACGTTCTCAGCACTCTAGTCGGCCATCTGGAAGAACACCATCTCCTTCATACCAGGCAGGCTGGGTTCCGGCCCCAACATAGCACAGAATTAGTCATGGCCTCGGTCGCCGATGAGTTGAGAGTCAGGGCAGATAACAAACAGCCTTGTGCCTTGATTCTATTAGACTTATCGGCGGCTTTCGACACGGTCAGCCACACCATCTTGCTGGACCGTGTCGCAAAATTGGGGATCACAGGCCAGGTGCTAAAGTGGCTAGAATCCTTCCTGTCAGGTCGAACCCAGAGAGTGCAGCTAGGAGACCAACTGTCTGAGATCCGCGACGTGACCTGGGGGGTGCCCCAGGGGTCGGCGTTATCCCCCCTGCTTTTTAATATCTATCTACAACCACTGGTGGAGGAGCTTATGCGTATGAACTGCGAAATCTTTAATTACGCAGATGATACTCAGCTCTTAGTCCGGCTGGACAACACCAAAGAGGCCCAGGATTCAGTGAGGAATCTGCTCTCATTCACAGTCAACTGGATGACTAACAATCTGTTGAAAGTGAATGCTGATAAGACGGAGGTGCTGGTGATTAGCAACAAAGAGGATCCCTGGAGTGACCTGTACTGGCCCCCCGAGCTAGGAACCACTCCGTCTCCTGGCTCTGTGGTAAAAAGCTTGGGGTTAAGGATCGATGCAGACCTCTCAATGGCCCCGCAAGTTTCTGCTGTGGCAGGATCTTGCATAGGTGTGTTGAGGCAATTGCGAAAGCTAGTCCCCATCTTATCTGCCTCCACCCTGCAATCGATCGTATCCGCCACAGTCATTTCGAGACTTGATTATGGGAATGCCTTATACCTAGGCCTACCACAGAAGCTGTTGAGGAAGCTGCAGGTAATACAAAATGATGCGGCCAGGCTGATCCATTCTTTGCCTAGAAACGCGCATGTAACCCCACTGCTTCAGAAGCTGCACTGGCTCCCAGTGAAATTCCGAGTGCAGTTCAAATGTCTCTGTATGGCCCATAAGGCACTCTTTGGGAAAGCCCCAGAGTACATTAAGCAACGTCTAAAGAGGTACACCCCGGGGAGGCTACTGCGCTCAGGAACAACCTCCAACCTGTTTCAACCTAGGTTCAAATTAAAGACCAAAGGAGGCAGGGCCCTGTCCGTGCTCCTTCCACAACTGTGGAACGAGCTTCCACCTACCTTGAAAGCGGAATCGCAACTTCTACCTTTCAGAAAGAAACTAAAAACGTATCTTTTCAGAAAGGCTTTCATGACATCATAGGAGGTGAAACAACTGAGGTTCTAGGGTCATCAGTGTGTTATGTTCTTTCTGGTTAAGCGCTTAGAGACCGGCGGTGATAGGCGCTATACAAGCAATCCCTAACTCGTGGGCAAGTCTGAAGGCTCTCAAGGGAGAGTAGAGGTCTCAAGGACTCTGGGGCTGCTAGAGCACAGCTGGATTGAAGATGCCCTGGGCGGGCTAGGTGCAGTGAAGATGGGCAGCTGGGCAATGGTGCCCAGACAAACCTCGCGGTCAGGGGCTGGCAACTTGAAAGGATGATTCTGGACCTGCTGGGCCACTGCTGAGGTGGGTTTCCGGCGTCGGGTGCTGGCTTGGTGCAAAGTTGTAATCAGCCTGGGCTTGGCTTTGTAGGTTTTTGCAGCGGGGTCTGGTACCTCGGCTGTTGGTGCCTTTCTGTTCCGGAGGGTCCTGTGGCCTCCGGAACAGAAGGCAGAGGCCGAGCTGGCCCTCCAGAGCAGGTATATTTTCGGCAGGTACTCTGGCACATTGGTCACGCTAGTGAGTTAGATGACACTGAACTGGACTTCGCTGTTTTTGGTGACTATGGCTGCCGGGAGATAGTACCTCTATCTTAACGGAGTTCTCTGGCAATTTGTGAAGTGCTGATGACCCTCCAGGCTTTGTGGAGGCCACATAGTGACGAGATGAGCTGGAGGATGACGATTGTCGAGTACTGTGGCAAAAGACAGGAGTTGGCGTCCAAAGTTCACTACAAGGTCTGCAATTCTCGGTCCAACAGAGTTTCTTCGTTCGTCTTCTTCTTGTGTCCCTGGAATCGAAGTTCATGGTCTGGGTATGCCACCTAAATACTAAATTTAGGGGTGTTTACAAGGGAGTGACAGGCAGAGGCCAATGGGCCCCTTACCTGCTGTGTCTTCACCCTCTATTGTGCCCACCTCCTGTAGAATGGAGATGTAGCCCTGGCCCTGATTGGTAGAGTAGCACCATCTCAAGATGATAAACACTTAAAAATGAGTTCCACCGTGCCTCCAACACCTGAAGGGTGGGGTTGGCAGAGGGGGTCACACTTGTCTTCCCACCAAAAGGGGTGAGGAGATGAGGGGGTGGCTCGGGACGCGTTTCAAGGCCATTTCAAGAGCAGCAAGGCCATTGGAGCTTCCAGGCACAGATGACTCTTCCTGACCTGGGGGAGGCATTGTTTTCGGCCTCTGAGCACAGAGGCAGTTTGGACTGGACTGTCACCACGAGGATTAGGGTCCAGACTGATTTGCATATGGCTGGGCCTGAACTGTGGTGGCAAAGTGAGCAGAAGACCGATGATGGATTTAACCCAGATCTAATAGTGACTGGGGGTGAGTGTCTGAAAAGTTTCCACGCTCCGTCCATCATCTTATTTTGTTTGCTGTGTGGAGGCACTCACCCCATGAGGTCAGAACTCTGCCTGTTGGCGACAGGCTGGCTTAGACCAGTCAGTGACCACACTAAGGGTTGGTAGGTTTCTGGCGACCCCTCTAAGGCGTCCTCTGTGTGCAATTATTAATACATTTTATTCTGGAATCAATGCAGGTTTATTAAGACAAGGTGTTTGGTACCAAACATCCCATATTACAGTGCAGCTATCATGGAGCTGGGGAACTTGTAATGATGAGTGTCCAGCCCATGTACTCCCTATGGTTTCCCTGTTCACTTACAATACGCACAAATTGACATTGATATTGACGGGGCATATCTGTTCATGCAGATATGTCCTCACAGGAGATGTAGTGCACTCTGCCTTTGGACTATAAGATCTGCTTATGGGGTGTCTTACCTATATCTCATGCAGTGACTATGAGCATGGCACACAGGGATGTGTGCCATGTCAACTCCTCTGTTTTGTCTGCACGAAGGCATGCAGTCTGCCAATGGCAGCATGCATGGACTTGGTGAGGGGACCCAAGGGTGGCACAATTTGTGCTACTACCCTTGGGGTCCCTCTTCAGTGCCAACACCCTGGGTACCAGGGTTACCCTTTACTAGGGACTTACAAGGGGTACTGAAGTTATGCCAATTCTGAAATAAAAGGTACAGTTTATCATGTATGTCACACTGTGAATTGAGTTCCACTCTCAGGCCTCCACGCTTCTGTGAGTACGAACACATTGTGAATTGTCACACACTCACGCCTCTACACTTCTAGGAGTACAGCCACATTGTGAATTGAGCCACACTCTCACGCCTCCACGCTTCTGAGTACAGACACATGGTCAATTGTCACACTTTCACACCTCCTTGCTGCTATACATACAGACACATTGTGAATTGAGTTCCACTCTCACACCTCCACACTTCTATAAGTACGGACACATTGTGGATTGAGTCCCACTCTCACGCCTCCACGCTTCTATGATTACAGACACAAGGAGAATTCTCACACTCATTCCTCCACGCTTCTATGAGCACTGTCGCATTGTGAATTGAGTACCAATCTCAGTTCTCCATGCTCCTATGAGTACAGACACACTGTGAATTGTCACACACTCATGCCTCAACACTTCTAGGAGTACAGACACATCGTGAATTGAGTCCCACTCTCATACCTACACACTTCTGAGTACAGACGCATTGTGAATTATCACACTTTCACACCTCCACACTTCTATGAGTACAGACACATTGTTAATTGTCACTTTCTCATGCTTCCACGCTTTTGAGTACAGACACATTGTGAATTGTCACTTTCTCATGCCTCCATGCTTCTATGATTACGACACATAGTGAATTAAGTTCCACTCTCATGTCTCAACGCTTCTACGAGTACAGACACCTAGTGACTCGTCACACTCTCATGCCTCTACTACACTTCTGTGAGCACAAACACATATTGAATTGTCACACTATCACTCCTCCACGCTTTCATGAGTACAGACACATTTGAATTGTCACACACTCATGCCTCTATGCTTCTAGGAGTGCAGACACATTGTGAATTGAGGCCCACTCTCACGCCTCCATGCTTCTGAGTACAGACACATTGTAAATTGCCACACACTCACACCGCCACGCTTCTGAGTACGGACATATGGTGAATTAAGTCCCACTGCCAAGCCTCCATGCTTCTATGAGTAAAGACACATTGTGAATTAAGTCCTACTCTCACGCCTCCATTTTTCTATGCTTACACATTGTGAATTATCACATTCTCACGCCTCCATACTTCTATGATTACAGACACATAGTGAAGTAAGTCCCACTCTCATGCCTCCACACCTCTATGAGCACAGACACATAGTGAATCATCACACTCTCATGTCTCCAACCTTCTGAGTACAGACCTGTCACACTCTCATGCCTTGACACTTTTGTGAGTACAAACACATATTGAATTGTCACACTCTCACTCCTCCACGCTTCTATGAGTACAGACACATACTGAATCGTCACTCTCTCTCGCTTCCAACCTTCTATGAGTACAGATACATAGTGAATCGTCACATTCTCACACCTTCTATGAGTACAGACACATTGTGAATTGTCACACTCTCACGCTTCTACGCGTCTGTGAGTACAAACACAGTGAATCGTCACACTCTCACTCCTCCATGCCTCTATAAGTATAGACACATAGTCAAATTGAGTACAAACACATAGTGAATCGTCACACTCTCACTCCTCCACGCTTCTATGAGTACCGACACATAGTGAATCGTCACTCTCTCTCACGCTTCCAACCTTCTATGAGTACAGATACATAGGGAATCGTCACACTCTCACACCTTCTATGAGTAGAGACACATTGTGAATTGTCAAAGTCACGCCTCTACGCATCTGTGAGTACAAACACAGTGAATCATCACACTCTCAGTCCTCCACTCCTCTATGAGTATAGACACATAGTCAAATTGAGGTGAATAGATTCCTCTTTTCGGCTCAGGAGTCAGAGGACTGATGCCTTTTCACCAGAAAGGGATTTCCCTCTCATAAAAAGAGGCACATCAAAAGACTGTTCTCAGAATAAGGCATGGCGTTTTATTTGTGCAACACTCTCTAACAAAAAGGCATTCCCAGATGTCAAATGAATAATATTCAAATGTATATATCTATATATTTCTCTCTATATATCTATATATAGATATATATGCAAGCAATAATAACACACTTATAAGTAAGCAAATCCAACTGTTAAATGCATGGAATAAAATACATGAAATAAAATACAAGCAGATAGTAATATGGAGGTCCACTGCATGGAATCAAAAATATATACATACACTAGATGATTATAACCACTGGAGACTTGAATGTGCACACAGACACACTCACACATCACAAACTCAATAATCAAAAATAAAACACGTCACTGGCGGCAAACACTGCATTTTAGCCCACTCCAGACTGGGGGATTAAGAGACTCAGCAAGCCAGGTTCTGCTGCACTGAAGTAGAAGCGTCCGTCTTCATTCAGGTTCCAAACAAATCCCAGTTTCCAAGTCAACAAGCCACAGTTTTATAATCTCAAAGCACTAGAAGTTTCTGAGAGGACGTCCTGTGCTCCAAGGAAACTTACTGGAGTTGGCCACTCTCCAAGCAAGCATTCCAAAGGCAACGAGTTCTCACATATCCTTCTGCGCTCCCACACATTCCAGCCCCTTATCTTAAAGCTTGAGAAAGTAGAAAACAATCTCCAAAAGTACAGAAAGCAACCTTGAACGTGAATAGCCTAAACAACTCGAGTGATCTAGGGGCCTGCCTGTGTGTGCAAAGCTCAAGCTGGACAGAGTCAGAATTCAAGATTGCTTGAGGGGGGGGGAGGAGCCTAGCTCGTGACCGAGATGGCCGCGCTTTAGCTCGGCTCCGTTCGCCCGCCTGTGTTTCCACATTTATCCTGCTGTTATCCTGCCCCGGGAAGCCCTCTTTGCTGTGTGGTAGTGCTACGACGCCCTGCAGGCACTTACCTCTTGTTCCGGTTATCCTGGCTGCTGTGTATCCGGTGCGGTGCCCCCGATCGTTTCGGGGAGTCGGAGGCGGACTGGCCTGGATCTTCTTGCCGGCTCCTGGGCCGGACGGAGCCCGCGGGTCTGCCCTTCGGGGCGCGGTGGAGGTGGTCGGAAGGCCGTTGTTCGTGTGGGCCGGAGGTTCTTCCTGGCCGCTTCCCGTGGGGAGGAGGCCTTTGTTGGAGGCGCTGCCTTCCATTGTCGGAGCTCCTCGTGTATCTGGCTTGCTCCCCCTTTGTTCTCTGGTCCGGCCATTTTGATTTTGCCGCCCGGACTCGGAGAACGGGACCGGCGGAATAGGGGAGCCGGCGAGGTCCCTTTCTTCTGGTGGCCCTCCTTCCTGCCCGGTGTGCTCTGCCTCCGGTCGGCGGGACTACATTTGCCTTGACGTCGCCCCGGCGGAGGTTGTCGGCCGCGCGGCCTGGTCGGGCTCTCAAATGGCGGCCGACCCCAATTGTCTTGGCCGGGCCTGGACGAGCGCTGGAGGCCCGCCGCATGGCCCGGATGCCGGATACTGTAAAGGTTTTCCTACACTTAAGGAGGTCCTGGACGCCCTGCTCTCCTGGCGACTCTTGGTGGCCGCGCCTGTCATAGCTTCGGAGGTGGTTCCTCGCTGCGGGCCTCCCGGGCCCCCACGGCCGGATGTGGCTTTGCCGTCGCGGGGTGCGGCTGGAATTATCCTGGCGGAATTGGCCCCGGCTACGACCGCGTCTGCGGGTGTGCGTAACTTGATGGCACCTCCTCCTCCTGCGCTACCTCCTTTGCCTCTGGCCCGGGAGCTGGATTTTGCTTGGCCTGGCCTTCATGACTCTCCCGGTTCCTTTCGGCCGCCGCTGCCCGGCGATCTCTCCTGTGCTGGCCCAGATGGGTCGGTTTCTCTGAACATATCCTTGGAACTGTGCCTGCATCGTTTCCTACTCTTCGTGACTTTCCTGGATCTTCCGTGTTTTGCTTCACGTGTAATTTTTGGACTGCCGTTGGATTTTCCTGCTGTCTGCCTTCAGTTCTTCGTGGCCTGGTCCTCGATGGATCGGACCGTTCCCACTTTGGACAAACAAGGACAGGGATGATGTGCATTGGCTCCTGCGTGCGGTAGTCCTGTGCTGGTTTGGATGGTCAACGTGTTTTGGTATGGTTATATGTGACTGGTGGGTGCTCCTGGACTGTAACCTGATAATCTTTGGCTTCCCGGGGACTCGGACCTTCGACTCAGGCGGGTGGCTGGGTGCGTTTCCTCCTGTCTCCCGGCCCTCCCCCGTGTGTGTGTGTGTGTGTGTTTCCCATCCCGTGTTCCCTTCCCCTTCCCTTCCCATTTTTGTCTTCTGATTCCGACTCAACTTTGTTCCGCTATATTTCGGGTTCTAATTAGGGCGACAGGCACGCTGCGGGGGGGTAGGCCGTAGCCTTCTGCAGGGGTGCAGGGTGGGCTTTAGGGGTGGGTGGGGGGGTCTGTCTGTATTTGGGGGTCTTTTTCCCCCCTTATTTCCTCCTTTTTTGTTCTATGGCTCTTGTGTATTTACTTTTTCGGGACTCTGTCTCCTCATGTGTCCCCCTGGGGAGTTTCTGTGGCGTTCGTATTCCGGTGTGTGTCTGATTGTGGCCCACTGGTTATTTTGGTATCGACTTTTTGGTATATCGATTGCCGGATTATGTTGTCCTGTCTTTTCTCCTGGGGGTGCGAGGTTTGGTGGGAGTCCCTTCTTTCGTCTCCTTTTTCCCTCTTCCCCTCCCTCCTTTATGGGGGTTTCTTTATTTCCGTTGGGGTGCGTATCGTATTGTCTTTGCAATGGGGGCCTTTTTGATTATGTCTCCTCAATTTGGGTGAGGGCGGTGCTGGGTGAGCGCGGTTTGACAGATGCCATTGTTGCTTTTTGTAATCCGATTATGTGTATATTCTTTGGTTGCTATGTTTGTATGGCTTCTTGTGTCATTCTGTGTTAATAAAATGGCGGCTTGCCGCGGCCCCTCCCTTGTTGTTTCTTGACGGCCCGTTAGTCTTCTGTCCCCCCGCCCCGCATTAGAAAATTAACCTTTTATTATCCTGTTCTTGCTGACTGCTCGATGGCCTTTGTTGTTTCTCCTGTGCTCCTGGTGTCAACTCCTGTGAAGAACTTATTCTCCTTTGATACGCTTTTTTACCGTGTGGTGGCCAGCCCGTGGGGTTGTAGGCCCGTATCTGTGAGCTTTCTTTGCACAATAAAGGTTTAAAAAAAAAAAAAAAAAAAAAAAAAGATTGCTTGAGGGCATGTCAAAGCTAATAGTAAGAACTTCACAATACTTTCCTATGTACAACACAATGTACATTTGTGCACCACCGCCTACAGCACTACACACTTCACTTCCCAATGTACAACATAATGCACACTGCTTATAATACTACACTCCGAGACCCAGAAGTATATACCACACCTTTCTCTCTCTCATGCTTCCAAACACACATCCCACACGTTCTGTTCCTAGAAGGGCTGTAAGAAGCGAACAGTAAAGTAAAATACCAAAAGTCAATAAAAATAATGGTAGTCCAAGGAAATCACGTGGTCCCAATATATGGTAGTGCCTCTGGCACTACAGCGTTTTGAGGAATACAACTCTTTCTCAAAGCAAACATATATCAATATATGGAGAACTTGGTTACATATCTCTACCTTATATATGCAGTTCATAATCCACATCTACAATATTATAGCTCTTCCCAACAAGAAGGTATCAGGAGGACTGACTGTTTTTTAGCAGCTCATCAGTTAATGCCCCTTCGCTGGGGGTAGGTGCAGAAGGTGAAGGGGCCAGGCAATATTTCCTTACCCCTGACTGTGGTCTAATAGATTTCAGCTTTGTAGCATTTACCCAGCCTGGTCTGTGAAGGGTCTACTTTTCACTCAATGTTCTCTGTGAATCAGACATACTTGAGGTGTATTGAGAGAACAGTAGAGTTGGCCTGCTAGGAGGGAACTTCACAACATTTGCCGCTCCCAGGTCCAGTCTCCTTCTGTCTCCATACTCTTAAAACTCCACAAACTGTTCCCACGATTGCATAGTGCATTGATTTACCACAAGGTGCAACAGCTCCCAGTCTATTGTAATCTCCAGTCTCAGGAAAGTGTCTGCTACATGCATGGCTTTTGATACATCAATTAACGTGCTACATGGGACTTGAGGGCACTTATCCATATAGGTTTGCGTTTATGCTATAAATCATTAATCATATGGACTTGTGCACCCGGTGTCCAGCACATTTACAGCTTGTTGCAAACACCCCATGGGCAAATGCAAAGTCACTTTAATAATAAATCAGCCGTCTTGCTACTTACTCTTGCTACTGGATCATGGAGGGCAGCACCCCAGCAGGACAGGACGTTCATTCAGGCACCTTGCCTCAAACATATCATCAGGCGACGAGGAAACTCAGTGGCCATAGCAGTACAAGGTGCCAGGTCACATATATAAGTAATAGGACAAAAAGGGTCTCTTTTTGGCTCTTCATGGACCCATGTAGCCTCACCACATCACCTGCATTTCAATTCTTTCAGCCCCGATGCTTGGAAAGTCCTTGCAGTGCCAACTGGTTGGAAGGCTTGGCAACAATTTCGTGGCAACAAAAGAGAAGTAACCTGGAACCAAAAAAACACTACCCCTGACCTGAACATTCAGGGATACTTTTCTGCAAAACCCTGCAGGAATGTTGAAAAGAATTCTGGTGCGCTTGTTGCACATATTCTACAGATAATCAGGGGAAATGAGCTGGGTATCAGGAGCAGCCACCAGACGTGCACGAAAAGTGTGAAGCAGTTGGAGAGATCCAAGGTAGGGTACAACACAACTGACCAGAAGTGACAGTGCCCTGTAGGGTTGGCAGTCCCAACTGGAAAGGCAAGGAGACAAGGGGACAATGACACTCACTAGGACAGACATATACAAAGGTAGGTGTTCTCGGCACAAATAATCATGTCCAGCCTTAAACTGTCAGGCTTGAACAGTGGGAAGACCAACACTTTGTAAGAGTGTGAAGGATTCTCATGGCCCATCCTGCACAAGTGTGGCAGGCGATGGAGGGAGGTGACTGGCCGAACATAGGTGACTCTGCCAGGGATCGTAAGGTGTTTATTATCTCAACCATGGTGCCCAGTCTAGAAGAGATCCATCGCAGACACTTACACGGCAGGTGTACACTCTCATCAACATGGTGGTGAACATGATAATCAATTGATTAATCTGGATTTGTATACCGAGGCTAATCACCCATGAGGGTATCCATTATAGAAGAGCAGGCGAGCGAGCAACTTGACCAAAGATGAGAGTAATATTTTTGTCTTTCAATTCGTGCAACCACTCCTCCCTCAGAAGTGTTTCAAATATCTGTTCAAGACCAACCGGTGTGGTTTATGATGAAATTCTTTGTGGATGCTGCAGGGGCGAACCTCTCCTCAGCTGCCATGAATGGATATATAGGGAATAACCAAAGTCAGAGTCTAGTCCGATGCATCTCGCATTGGGGTTATCCGCCACCGTTACAACTGATGAGCCTGCAGATCCTTAAGTCTCACAGTCTTATGGCCCGCGGCCGGGATGTTGAAGGTAGCACTGGTGATTGTCACCAATCAAGTTCTCGAATAGCATGAGTCGTAGAGCCATGGGCCAAGGTACAACTTTTCACTCGAGTTTAAAGTACTGATGAAGTTTAAGGACTGACACGAGAGTGGCAAGAAGATTTCCTGTTTGGAACCTCTAACATAATGGCTTTGCTACAGTTTCAAAATATGATAACACACATATGTAATTGCTGTGACACCAATAATTCTGCAGGTTCTACTGTATTACTTTTCATTGTCCCGGCTGCTATTGTCACACTTGAGCTCATGTACTACGGCTGTTAAATATGTAAAATAACAGCAATGCTAAGTACTCCCTTTGGTCTTTCAACAGTTGTTTCAATAGATGGGTATAGGTCCTTGTCACATTCTGGACAATTGCATAATTTAGTTCTCACATCTAACATAGGCCTGGGTTTCAGATATGGGCTTTGTAGCCAACTTCATTTATCAACATGTGCATCTGTATATTCGCAATACCCTCCTCCTCGGCCCCTAATACTGCACAGTGACCCCCCTTCCTGGCATTCTACAGGCTGCAGCAAACCTCATTAAGGGCTGAAAGAAATATGACCACATCACCCCCATTATGAAGGAACTCCACTGGTTGACTTTGTCAGCCCACACATATCCAAAACCAGCTGCACCACCCACAAAGTCATCACAACCAGCATCCTAGCCTCTGTGGTTTACAAGTTCATCATCTCTAGTGGCTTTAGGCACAGCCACATCCAGGAGACCATCAGACTGACCCACTAAGCCTGCGGTTACCTGCTGAACTTAGAACTGGACAAATAACAAGGGAGGGAGGGAGAGGAGAAGTGGATCCTGTCTCTCCTAACGTTATGCATAAACAAAAGGGAATCCACAAAATGGGACAGGGTGGACCCTACAATGGAGGGGAGCACCCAGTGTGGTTTAAATACCCCTCACACACCAAAAGGCCCCTTGGTGTCATGCTTCATCATCGGGGTCTTCGCAAACCTCTACGGAATGCGGCGTGCTACGACTCACGGCTACGCAGGAGCACTTTAAGGTGAGCTATGTGTAAACGTGTGTGAGGGTAGGAAAATGTGAGTGAAGGTGAAGAGAAAGGTTTAAAAAATACCTGGCTCGTGGGCTAACACAAAAATATTTTATTTAAACCCCGGCTGGTATTGTTAAAAAGTGCAAGGGTGGCGGCCTTTACTAGTTAGGGTAAGGCAACCTCACAAGTGCGTCGTCAACATGTTTCGGAGTAAAGAACTCCTTCTTCAGGACAAGGATATGCACTAAGTATCCCCACCTTACTCACATGGATGTAGATTTAAAAGTGTGCTCTACAAAAATAAGTCTAGGTGCAATGTACCTATCAAATTGATACAAGTTCGTTGCGCCCAATTGGCGAGAAATAGGAACTTATGATCACAAGTTTAATAACCTCATGAGCCCGACGGAGCCACGTTGAGGGGAGGAAGTCGAGCAGGCTATGCTGTAACCGTCGCCACAGTAGGCAGGACAGCTGACCCCCAATATCACGCATCGGGCTCATGAGGTTATTAAACTTGTGATCATAAGTTCCTATTTCTCGCCAATTGGGCGCAACGAACTTGTATCAATTTGATAGGTACATTGCACCTAGACTTATTTTTGTAGAGCACACTTTTAAATCTACATCCATGTGAGTAAGGTGGGGATACTTAGTGCATATCCTTGTCCTGAAGAAGGAGTTCTTTACTCCGAAACATGTTGACGACGCACTTGTGAGGTTGCCTTACCCTAACTAGTAAAGGCCGCCACCCTTGCACTTTTTAACAATACCAGCCGGGGTTTAAATAAAATATTTTTGTGTTAGCCCACGAGCCAGGTATTTTTTAAACCTTTCTCTTCACCTTGACTCACATTTTCCTACCCTCACACACGTTTACACATAGCTCACCTTAAAGTGCTCCTGCGTAGCCGTGAGTCGTAGCACGCCGCATTCCGTAGAGGTTTGCGAAGACCCCAATGATGAAGCATGACACCAAGGGGCCTTTTGGTGTGTGAGGGGTATTTGAACTTAGAACTGGGGCATACTGTGGGTTACCATTGTTAGAGCCTCAGCTGCAAACACTAAAGGTAACTCTTTACTCTGTGGTTTGTCAGTCAAAGACTCACCGGGTCATGGTGGAGGTCACCACACACGATTGAGGGCAGGGCGGCTATCTCGGTTGTTCCCTGCCCAGGTCCACCATGTGAGGTAGGGCAGATACAGGCTGGTAAAAAGGCAGAATGTCCAGACGTGCAGGGTGGTGTGATAACTAAATAGGATGGAAGGTGTTGGTGGCGTGGACATGCTTTTTATTTAAATTAGTTCAACCTGTGACTTACAAAGGTGGTCTTCATCTCCACGCCTTGTTCTTCTTCATGTCGACTGGATCTTTGCCTCCATTTTAGACTGGAGCATAAGTCAATAACATCTCAATAAACATGTTCTAGTATGTTCAGTCAAAAAGGAAAGCTTTAAAATGATCCGTACACCTTTAGTTATCAATAAGAGTGTTTTGTCTTTTTATCTCTTTATTCAAATGAGTAAATTAGATAAGTCAGTTTACAGAAAGATCAAGAAAATCAAGGTTAGAGTCCACCAAGAAATTTTTCAGTGTGTTCCATAAAGGAATAGTAACTTAGTCCCTACTGTACTCTAACAGATTCTTACTTACCAGAGTTCGGTTCAAAAAGAGAAAGATTGAAAAGGAGCATTTAATTAGAATCAGATTGTGGTTGAACTCCTCATGAAGAATAGTTCTAAAAACTTGTCTGAGTCTCTTCTCTTAGTATTAGTATACGCAAACAGTCACAGTAACAACTGGTCAAATTTAATCTAGAGGAAACAGTCACAGCAGTAGCTATAACCATCAAAGAAATAGGCACCCACAAAATGGTAGATGACAGAAATCACAGTCTGCAGTAGCTTACAGTGAAAAGGACCAAGAATTCTAAGAAATAGACGGATGGTCACAGAATAGATAGCTTGGACCAGTCTGGACAGCGAAAAGAAAAGGAAAGACTGGGCTCTCAGGTCTCCACTGCTCTAGCGTCTAACTAGGAACACGTATATTAGAAGAACAAAAACACATGTAACAATCCATGCTGGTGTTAAGTCATCTCAAACCAATGCAAAAGGATTATCCGATGGTCTGCTACTCCTCTCTTCATTCCGATGGTAAACGTACAAAGTCGGCAAGGTGTTATCTACAAGTTGTCTACTTAGTTGCTAACATTCATGTGCATTAGATTCACTCTGAGTTCCCAGGAGAACCCTGATGTCTAAACTATTAGCTATTGTGAATTCTACTGCGAGACAATGAACTGTTTAATAGTAGAAACATTCTATTAATATCTTACTGAGTTAAGTCATGAGATTTACGAGTTAATGTAGGGACCACTGTTCCAAGATACTGTTTGACATTCATTATGGTGAGTATGGGGGGGCAGCTCTCTTTCCGTTAAACCAGCGGGAGCTTGGAACTCCTTCCCATTGGAGTTACGGAATATTCAGGACACTAGGTTGATCAAGAAGAAATTAAAGACCTTACTTTTTAACTTGGTCTATTAATCTCAGATTCTGCTTTCGCACCCACAGCCCGCGCCGAGACACTCCTGAGTATCTGTGCGCGATACAAATGCATTATAACATAACATAACATATGTGGCACCTAAGCATTAACTAAATACGATGAGAGCTTGCAGCTTAGGAATGTCAATATTTAATGCAGCACAGTTCAGCGTCTCCTAAAAACATGTATTTATTTAAGAAGAAATTAAAGGTAAAGAAAGGGTAGAGAAATAGTAAATGAGGCCTAGTCAAATTAGCAATGTAATTACGATAGAAATGAATGGTAACTACAAAATTCATGCTACACGTTAATTTGCACGGTTAAATAAAATCAAGTTTTCCTGCATTCTATTCTTTAAGCATTCTCATGTTAATATTTTTGAGTAAATTAAGGCACCTATTTAAGATAAATGTTCCTGCTTTGTCAGTCCTCAGGGGCACTTGTATTCACCTCTCTAGTGGACTGTCACACTATCTGCCAGGGTATTGATGGTTCCCTATGTAAAGCCCATAGGGGTGCAATGTAATAGGCCCACATGGGTGTATACATTCACAACTATTGTCTTTTCTTCAGTATGTGTGTGTTTTAGAATGAATGATGTTAGAATGTTGGTCATGTGTTAGTCTCTGTAGAATTCATTTTTTTTGTATTTTTATAATATATGTTTTGTATGCACAAATAAGATTATATACAATTGAATAAATATATTTGTATATGTTTCTAATTATTGGTGTCACTATTGGTTCTTACATATACATGTTTTGAGAGACTTTATGTGAAGTAGCCCTAGAGTATTTACACTGATGTATTTTCTTCTCAGCCAGATTTGGTAACACAGTTGAAAGCCAAGCCACAGCAATAGAAAATGGTGTGTGATAATCGTGTAGCTGACTGTTCACACAGACAGCAGCACCAACACTCAGACCCTATAGTGAATCTGGGATACACAGTTTGGACTATAGAAGTGCTGGTAAATAGCTTGTCAGAATCGCATGTGCCCTGCAGAGTACAAGTTAATACATTTAAACCAGCACTTAATTTATGCCGGTGGTTTCCAGTGCTGAGCACCAGCACTTAGCACTCCCTCCCCAGTGCTGCGAACTGCCACTGGCCAACGCAGCCCTGCCCACACATTAGAACACCCGCACCACGGCGGAATTGCCGCCGCAGTTAAGGTGTTAATTGTCAACACCGGCACTTCTGACAGTCTGTTACATGATGGCACTGTTTGTCTAATTTACAGATGAGCACAACAACAGTTGTTTATTAATTCAATATGCATTAAAATTGATAAACCCTGTCACCGCATTCATTCCTTTAGCTTTGGGGGACTGCAATAGTCTGAATTGTCACATTGGCAGGAGCGTGATGAATAGTAGTTGTGTTGGGACTATCATTGGCAGCGCAGGCATGGGCAATTGGTGGTGCAAGTTGCAGTGGGCTCCTGACGAGGGGCCTGGTACTGATTTTTTTTTCAATTTAAGCACTGATCTACACATGTGTCACTGAGTTTAATAAGACTGACACCAGTCTGGAAAGGCCAAGAGACATCCCAAGAGACATCTTTGTGATGTGTGACTGGCCACTAATACAACTGTGCATGTGATGGGTGTGCATGCTCCTCCCCACGTATTCCCTACTTCCATTTCACACAATCCTGTACAGTAGGTACATATTCGGATTGTGAAAGAATAACCCACAGCCCAGTTGGTGGGAATAAAGAACAAAACCACTCTCTTTTGTATGCAACGATTTTGTAGGTAGTGAGCGAGAGAGGGATTCAGAAGTGGAGGCTTGTGGGCCTTGAAAATGCACACATCTTGGGGAACAGAGAAATTATAATAATCAGTGCTATTTTGAACACGTTGTAAGTTTTCAATGCCCCAAACCTTTATTTTTGGTTAATCTATGTAGGGTTTTGTAGAGTACTTTTCTAAACAGTGCTGTCTCTAGTTTTCTTGTGGACGGCAATGTGGATACTTGTGAAGCATTGGGGGTTGGAAGTAGGTCCCACACTGTATCCCCATAGAGTCGGGATAAGCATTGTCAATAAGGGGTTTGTTTGAAACAAAGGCAGGTGAAGGTATTAAAGGCTGCCGGGACATTGGGTACCACAAGGAGACCAGCGTAATTTCTCTCACTGATTACGAGGCCATCAGCTACCTTGATTGGACGTTTCTGTGCTGCAGTCTGGTCTGAAGCTGGATGGGTAATTTTTTTGGAGGCTATTCTAACTGATTTTATCTCATTGTTGAATGGAGGTTTACTTCTCAAGTTATAGGAGAAAGCATAGGTGGGTGATGGGTCAATATTTGGAGAGATAGTCATAGTCCAAGGTTAGCTTTTTCAGTAAGGGAGAATCTGTCTAGAGGGCAATGTGTGAGGGTATCGTTGTGAGGGATTTCACAGTGTTTGACAGTGTAGTGTTGTCTAAATAGGTGGTGGCTTTGAGGGAGCGGGGAATGTTGGTGAGCCTGAGGTTGAAGGCTGTCCACTTGCAGTGGAATGGTGGGCGATTGGAAGCAAGGTGAATGTCTAGTTTTATTCATGTGTGTACTTGGTTTGATTCTCTTCCCCGTGAATAAGTGATTGGTGGCCATGCAGAAGCTGACACTGTGCTTGATTGCCTTTAAGAGGTTTGTTTCTGTTGGTTGCTTTGAGCATTGTTGCTTATTGAAGATCACCTTGGCCCCCTTGGTGATGCTCCTGCATGCATAGGGGAGTGATTGGAGCTGGAACGGTCACCAGGGCTTTTAGTTAATCTCTATTTCTTTTCTTGTCTTTGTCTTAAGTTGAAGGATCATGTTTTCAGTGTTGTGTTGAACTACACATGGTTTTTCATAGTGATGTTGTATATGTTGACATTTAGTGAAGACCCATCTGATTTGAGAGCTTCACTTGTTGGCGAGAGTCTGTTGGGGATTTATAGAAGGATTGGGATGTTGATTTTTCTCACACTGATGTTATGCGAAAGAGAGAGGAAGGGATGAGAGGTCATTATCATGAGGTTGAGGGTGTTTGCTTTCTTTAGGTAGGTTTGATGATGTGTTGTTTGATGCCCAGGTGTTCAGAAGGATGCAGGTGAATTATTTCATTATCTTGGTGCTTCTGAGATTTCTTGTGTGAAGTCCTTAATAGTGCTGGGGGACCTGAAAGTGGCAGTCTGGCATTCAGAGTGAGGGAATTGGAAGGCGCTGAGTTCAAATAACAAGGATGGACATGTGAATGATGGCCACTCCACCACGTCTTCTGTGTGTGATCTGTGCCCCGGATGCTGTAGCCTTTGGGGATGAAGACATCTAGGGCTTATGGGGATGTGGTTGTGTTTCTGTGATGAAGACTATAGAGTGCACCTAGGTTGTCCGGTGTGGTGATGTCTCTTATATCAGAGTCATGGAAATCTGTCATATGTGCGTTGATTAGTTTGAAGAAGGGGATATCTTATGCTGGTTGAACATTTATGCTGCTGAGTAGGATGTGTACAGGATTCTAGAAGTTTACAAGTGATTGGGGGGGGGAAGGGAGGTGCTTGGGTGTGTGTGTGTGTTTTTTTCCAGTGTGTGAGGATAGACACAGTGAATGGTTTGTGAGGCACATGATGAGTGTGCTTTACCTGGAAGGAGGGTTTCTGGCCCCAGATCCTTCTAAGCCCTAACAGGAACATAAGAGGAACATTTGTCTTTGAGAACCATTTACCAGGATGAGCGGGTAAGCAGCACCCTGGGAATGGTGGTTTTAGATAACAGGGTAGGAAAGGCATGAGATGATTGGCTGCTGCTGCCTGGCTGTGGTGACTTATAGGGTGTGGGCACTGACTGATCCTATTTGCATTGTGTGGGAAGCCTAACGGCTAGGGAAGTCGTCCTCGAAGCTGGGGACCTGATTTGAAGTCTCGGCAGGGAGGCTTAACATCCTGTGATTCTGGGCAAATCACTTAATCTTGTAATGCTTAGAGCTCATTAAATTCACAGTTTGAGAAGTTTACTTAAAAATCCTTTCATGCTTTGTTCTACATTAGTTTTGCATGGAAGTAAGGAGGGGTGCTTAAAATTCGGGCTTTTCCCTTTAGTTTACAGTTCTCCTCCTCAATGCGGTCTGTGGTTAGTGTTTGGTACGGAATGTGCGAGGCCGGCGGGATTAGGGTAGTGCGTTAATCCGAGAAGGAACATGGCAACCGATTGAGCTGCCGACTTTGGAATTGGGGAACCTGAGGGCATATTACCAACAACTAGAGATATTTATTGGTAAATGGGCTTAGCGACATTTTTTCTATCGCTGTGCTTCGCCTGATTTTATCGCAGAGGTAACTTGCTATTAGCAACTTTTATCTCAAATGCGATAACATTTCAGGCGTTAGCGGCGAAATGCGTGAATATCGCTGGTAATCCAGCGATATTCACGGATTATCGCTAATGAGGACTTAGCAATAATATCCAACTCCCATTGGATATAATGGCTAAGAACTGGTCTGAGCAGGCGTTAGTTTTTGGAGATATTTGCGCTTAGTGCGAATATTTCCATCGCTACGCTTGCCTTGCTAATAGGCGATAGTGACGTTAGCGACTGCTTTCAGTCGCTAACAGGTTGGGTACACCCACTTTGTATGTCATTAGCGATAAATATTGCTGACAAGCAAAGCGGACCCCAAACCGCTCGCTATCGCCTACATGCTGTCGCTAACTGCTGTTAGCGACAGCTTGCTAATAGGGCGATAGAATTATCGCCGCTTAGCGGCCGAAAACGGCCGCTAAAGCGGTGATAATCACATATCGCCCGCCTTGGTAATATGCCCCCAGGTTGGAGTCTCGGCATCCATGGTCTCAACATCCTGTGATTCTGGGCAAATCACTTCATCTCAAATGTGCCTACCACAAAATTAATGTTTCCTTCTGTAACGCAACTGGTGCTCGAGTTCGCGCTATACAAAACTCCAAAAACAAGGAAAGGAATGAGTGAGCTTTTGTAGACATGTGCTGCAGTTCCCTCTGGATTATGTAGATGGCTTCCACCTCTGTCAGATTTCCTTTGAGAAGTTATGTTGTTACGGTATACTGGGCCAGTGTTATGCAGTGCCTTGAAAGTGTGGCTGAGGAGTTTGAATTGTGCTTGTTTGTGTATGATGAGCCGCTGGAGCTCCTTCAGGCTTGGTGTGATGTGAGTGCGGTGAGACAAGCTGTCAAGCAAGAATCTTAAAAAAAACTATATTTGAAGACAAGGAAAACCTCTCATCCCTTCCTTCAAAGAGTCATGTCAAAAGTACTGACAAAGGTGTTTGGAAAAGTTTAGGTACTCCTTGTAGTTGTTTCATGAGCCTGGCTGTAAGCCATTCAGTTGTGGTCCTGTGACACTGCTTTGGCCCATTCTGTGCACTGTGACAATGTGGTAGGTTGCATAGTTTGGTACCATCTTCCACTAAGTTATCGTGAACAGGGAGCAGCCTCCACACCATGGGCCACATTTTTGATATCCTTCCCACCAGAACCTGGGCTTCTATTGGAATTCACTAGGGCATATTATATAGCCCCTTATCGCCGCTTTAGCTGCAATTTCCTGCCGCTAAAGCGGCGATATTATTATCGCCCATTCTTTATAATATGGCCCCACATGTTCTGAGAAGAGTTTTGCTTTTCCGCTCACTGACTCAAGTGCAAACGGAAATGGAGTGCAGTGATTTAGAGAAGTCTCCTGCACCTCATAGCTAATAGACAACTTGGGCCACACCTCAGGCAAATGGGACAGTATTGCTAGGTCGATTGCACCTGGGTGGCACCACACCAGGTGAACTATTGCCCTATTGAAGAAATAAAATGCAGAACTGCACGAAGAGAGGAAACATTTTAGTCATAATTCCTCTTTGAAAGGATTTAATTGTCCTCAGCAAATCCCTCACAAAGTAACTCGCTGAATCGACTTAAGCTTTGTGAGGCCAGTCACAGCCACAAGGAACTACAAGTCAATCAACATTGCCAGGCTTCAAAGAGACATGCTTTCTAATATCTCTTTTCTTGTCTTCTTCCCTTCTCTTCCATCCCCTCCTCCACAGGCAAAGCTCGCAGGCTGAAGCAAGCGAAGGAGGAGGCGCAGGCAGAGATCGAGCAGTACAGGCTTGAGCGAGAAAAGGAGTTCCAGCGTAAACAGCAGGCGGTAAGCGCGGCCATCTTTGGTAGACACAGATAGAGCATCAAATGCAGCGATTCGGAGACCAGGCAGTGCTTAGCTGGGACTCCACCTTTGTGCTGTCATGTGTTTTTTAATCTGATAGATTACTCAAGTTGTTGAAATTAACAATATGGAAGGCAACAGTACATAAACCAAGGGCCTTATTCACAAAAGGCGCCCACTCTCGTGCCGGAGGCACGGTAGTAGTGGGGTAATCCGTAGGGGTGGGCAGAATTTGCGTAGTGGCACTACACAAAGCTCTGTGAAACGGTAAAAAATATCTGCGAGCACGCAAAAGTTCAGCGAACACGCAGTTTTGCTTCTTCTGCCCATTCGCAATGTTTTTTTCCTGTTCGCTAATGCTGTTTGCTTGCTCGGGGAGAAATATCTTGTGAACAAGCAAAAAATTCCGCAAAGAAGCGGATCGCGGAATTTTGGCATTTCTGCTTTCTCCGTGGAACGCAAAATTACCCAAATTCCGCGAGCGGAACGGAATTTAAAGCCCAGGCCTAGTAATACGTTCACTCGGGACGGAATATCCACAAATGAGAATTCTCAATGTGGAGATTCTGCCCGAGTGCGCAGACTCCCCCACGACTGTGTGGCTGACGCCACGAGTGCAGAGGCCCTTTCTGAATCCATAGTTTGGTGAAGGTAATTTTGACTTTAGATGTCAGTTAGCTTTACCTGTGTCCCTCAAACCTATAACTTAACACTGAAGTGTTGGTTTATATTTGGTTCATGGAGTACAACTACTGAGCTGCACAATCAGGAAGTCTTGAGTAAAAACTGCAGTCCAGCTGAGGAGACTCTTTCATGGCACACATGGGGAGTGGGTTTCCCATTCTAGTAAAAAGGATCGGCGCAGGGATGATCCGTAGAGATTCAGCAGTGAGTGTAAAATAAAATAGCAAGATGTCTCGCTTTTTTTTTAGAGTCCATTCCCTTTAATGCTTAAGAGACTGCAGATAGTGCACTTCTGTGAAACAGATTCCAACTACAAACCAGCCAATAATCTGCTAATTAACGGAGGAAGCAACCTGAAGGATGTAACTGCAATGCACTTGTGCAAGAATGAAGCTAACCTAGACATATGGCAACACTGTGACACATGGTGGAGCACACACCATCCTGTTACATATTAATGCGTACAGATTTGGTCATGTGGTCTGTTAGTAATCTATCCTCTAGCCGGGAGGCCTCGGGTGGGGTAGTACCAGGGGTAATCACTGCCTCTAGTGCATGTTTGATCTAGTGATAGTGGGACTGTTCCATAGGTGTCATCTCGTATTGCTTCTGAAGGTGTTCAAAGGGGATCATCTTTCCCCGCGTCCCTAGATCTCCAACCTTAGATATCCCTATGCTGTCCCAGTGATTGAAGCCTTTGCTCTTACCCAGCCTACCTAGTTTATTTGTGACCCAGAGGGGAGTTGCTTGTGTGATTTTATCATGCCATCCCATCTTTTTGCGCACCATATTCCACCCTTGAAGTACGTGGTTCGTTGGGCCTAGTCGGGCTCGCGTCTTGTTATAGAGCGCGTGGTATAGTCCTTCATCGCCAAGTTCTAGTCTATCAAGGCCATAGGCTGGATCTGTGTGCGGGACATGGAGCCAGTGATTGATAACAGTAAGCTGGGATGCCCAATAGTATACTTGGGAGTGCGATACCGCCATCGTACCATGTTCGGAATAGTTTTGTCATAGCTATGCGCGCTGGTTTGTTATTCCATAGAGGTTTTGTAACTTCTGCTGCTATTGCTTGGAAGTAGGAGTGGGGGACCAGGAAGGGGTGTTTTGAAGGGCATACAAAAGCCTCAGAAGCGCCATCATCTTGAAAAGGGCCACCTTTCCTAAAAGTGTCAGTGGGAGTGATTGCCAGTATTTTGTGTCTCTTTGTAGCCGACGCAGGGGAGCTTGGAGAATCAGAGTCATAAAGACCCCTGGGTCATGAGTGATGTGGGTTCCTAAATACTTAAAAGTCTCTCCGGCTAGCTTTACAGGGCATCTATCTGATAGGGCTGTCGGAGATCCCTGCAAGATGTACATCACCGATTTAGTCCTGTTTATTCTGCCATATGAGATGTTGAGAAGTCACGTGAGTGAACATTTAGGAGAGGCCAGGTGAATGAAAACATCGTCAGCATATAAAGAGATTCGGTACTCGTATGTCTCCGTCCAGCGGAGTCTGTGAATAACCGGGTCTTGTCGCACCCAGGCTTCCAGGGGTTCCAATATGAGGACAAAAAAGAGCGGAGACAACGGACAGCCCAACCGGGTGCCACGATGGAGCGGGAATTCTCTAGATGAGTCCCTTAGCTACGACGGGTGCGAGGGGAGCAGTATGGAGCAACCTAACCCAGGCGCAGAACTTAGGCCCACACCCCATTTTTACGAGGACAGCAAATAGAAAAGGTCACTTGACCGTGTCGAAGGCCATACGGGCGTCTAGGGATAACATGATTGCGTCTTCCTGTATGGTGTATTTGCGCCCAAGCATGCCATGCAGCTGTCTCAGATTAAGAGCTGTATTCCTGCCTTGCATAAATCCCGACTGATCGGGGTGTATGAGTGTGGTTAGGTGTGGCGTGAGTCGTTGGCTAGGGATTTAGCCAAGATTTTGGCCTCGGCATTAATCAGAGATATGGGCCTGTAAGAGGCACACTCTTGAGCTGGTTTGCCAGGCTTATGAATGGCCACAATTGTCGCTATCCGCTGGGCATGTGGGAGTGTTCCTTCACCCAAAGCGGCTTCGTACATTGCCACAAGATGGGGCGCAAGTTATATAGTGTTTCGTTTGTACCACTCTATGGGGATACCGTTAGGGCTGAGGGCCTTCCCTGTCTGGAGATTCACAATCGCAGTCATTATCTCTTCCTTGGAGAGGTCCGCCTCTAATAATTGAGACTCCACCTCCATGAGTTTGGGGAGTCGGATATTGTGGAGGAAGTCCTCCGCAACTGCCTGCGTTATTGTAAGCGCTGAGGTGTAAACCTGCTCATAATGGTGCGCTAGGAGGTCTATTATGCCTTGTGGGTTGGTTACAATCTCGCCTGTGGAGAGTTGGAGCTCCACGACTCACCTGTTTGCCTTATCCCTTTTACCAAGCCATGCCAAAAGTTTGCCGGCCTTATCCCCGACTTCGTATATAGTGTGCTGAGTCGCAGAGAGGCACACCTTTGCTTCCTCCCATAAATAGTCCCTGTATTCTTGCTTTTTGAGACGCAGCGAATGAGTGGTCGCATCAGAGGGTTATTGCTCGTGGGCCTTTTCCCGGTTGCCTACCTCATGCTTGAGTGTCGTCACTGTCTGGGCTTTTTCCCTTTTATAATTTGCGATAAGAGAGATCGCTTGTCCGCGTAGCTCTGTTTTGCAGGCTTCCCATAGTGTCAGTGGGGAGGTGACCGAGGTCGCGTTTTCGCTAAAATATAGCTTGGTAGCGTCAGTTAGTCCCTTCCCAATTTTGCAAAGGCAGCTTTTAGTTCAGCCATACATGTCCCTCAACAACAACTGTAATTAACACTATCAACTGGTTCTGCACTAGACACCCTCCTAGTAGTTCATCCAACCTGCTGTCATGTGGAAAGACTCCCTTTTAATGAAAGGAGCCCATGAGCCACAGTCCTCTACCAATGGCCCACTTGCTGGGCTGACCAATCGGGCTATGCCAAAGCATCTAGTGCCCTCCATGGAGTAGTACAATCAGGCTGCCTTTGCCAGTCCCTTCTCATCGAAGCCTTCTTGCTATTAAGCAGCAGCATCAAACCACACACACACACACACACACACACACACACACACCAGAGTTTAACTAGCACTTGTGGTGTCCATTGTATTAAATAATGTATTGCATCCAAAATTCAAGGTCTGAAAATATTCTAAGTCAAATGGGTGCCATTACACAATTGTGGTAAAGAATGTATGAGTAGAGGTGGTTGGTAAGATTTTGCAGTTGTGTGCTAAAGTTCTACAATGTATTTCAGGTCATGGGCTCACAAGGGAACCTGTCGACAGAGGTGGAACAACAGACACGGAAGAAGATCCAGACCATGCAAGCCAACCACCAGCGGAATAAGGAGAGAGTTCTCCGGCAGCTCCTCACCCTTGTGTGCGACATCAAACCTGAGATCCATGCTAACTACCGTGTGGTGGCATAGGATGCGAAGCCAAAATTAACCCTCAACCCTATCCCACCTTCCCTTAACCAGTGATACACCAGCCAACTGGAAAGAAAGACAAGCCTGCCCAAAATCAATTCAACCTGAGTCATCCTTAGTGAGAAGACTGGGCAACACACTTCCCCAGTCAATAGGTAGGATAATCATGACACATTGGGGCACCACCACTGCATCATCTATACATTCTAGACTTGTTGAACACGACATCCCCATGCCTAGATGCATAACCAGTTCATCAAACAGGAAAAAGTTTAAGGAAGGACCAAGGACAGCAAGTTGACCATGACACCCACCCAGCCACCAACATTCTTCTACCCAAGGCAAATTAATTACCTAACATATTAAAGTCCGCTGTGCCCTATAACACTGATTTAGTTAGACCTTTTCCTGAACTAAATCAGCATCTGAAAGACAAAATTGACCCAACCTGGACAAAGTTTGCCAAACAAAGGTAACTGGGTCAAACAACTGATATGACAGACTCCCTTAAATTCCCTCTTCCATATCCACACAACATTTCACTGTTTACACATTACATATCTACAACCCATTTAACTTCCAATGTATGGAAATATTTACACTAAAAATATGGGCAGATTTCCACAGCGCATTCCTCTATTCTGATTCCCCAGTAGCCCTTTCAACAAGTCTTGCAACAAGGATGGGGCTCTGGATATGTGATTGTCCACTGGACAATGCCATAGATATCAAAAGAGGTAGTGATGTCAAAAAAAGATGTCAAATTGATCTGAACAAATGGAAGGCTGCTATGTTGTTCTAGTTTTGTTAGGAGAGAAGAGTCTGTCAGTTGTTCAACAAAATAGCTTTGGTCAGATTGCTGCACAGGAAAATTGTGCTTTTTATAGATTCAGCATGCAGTTACCATATCAAGTAGAACCGGACAGCTCCAAGTTGTGCATATCAAGCCTGAGCGGTCCTGACAGATGGAGGCATAGGTCATACTGTAGCATGAGGTTATTTTCCAGGATGGACCACCTATGGAGAAGGTTCTCGACAGACCATGAGAAGGAGGATGTCTCATCTCTGAGGTCAGTTTTTCAGCTGCTGCATCCTTTTGTGGTGGTACAATGGAATGAATATGGCACTCAGTTTCTTCTCACGCTCCGTAAGCGGAGTCTGCGGAGCCATAAGCACTGGTGGCAGTATGCCTCCAGACTGCAAGCGCCCAGACATCGAAACACAACACACTGCAATGTTGGTGCACTACAACTTTGAATTATATGTATTGGACATTTCAGGTTCACTGGTCTTGCAGTGCAGATAGGTTTGCACTGGCTGTATGCTGTGTTAATACTGCAAATACATTACTTGCACTGCATGTTCACTGTATTTGTACTAGACATTCTAGGCATTTTCACTGGATGAGCACTCCATTGGCTTGAGATGCCTTTCCTACGCCACGGCAATGAACTGTTGCATCTTTGTAAGGTAGTCAACTCCTGCACTGTGATGTACGTAACAACCGAGTCTAAGACCCCCTGTGGAATGCTCATAACGAACAGCACCACTTCCACCATGCAAACCTGAAACTTTAAGAAGGAGAAGGTGAGAAGCCGAGCCTTCTTCAGCCATGCTCCGAAGGCGCGGAACTCTATCTCAGCCCAAATCGCCTAGAACTTACTTAATTTCCAATTAAGAAAGGGGCGAAGACCCCATCCCTGCCATCAAACCTTCCTCTCGATATAACCACAGGAAGTGATTCTCTGGTCCACCCCAATGCTGTCCTACAGTCTCCCACTCAGCTCATCCTCTATCCTTGCCTAGGCATTAATAGTACTTCCTGTATGACCCCACTCCCTAAACTTTAATCCACTCTTGTATTACAATCTCCTGACCTATGGTAACCCCAGATACCTTCCACTTGCAATCCCTCTTCAATCCTTACCTTTGACGCGATGCGAAGCTCGGTCCCACCACCCCCACACCATTATGAACCCACCTACACTCCTCAACATATGCTCTTTGTTAAATCACATTCTGCCCAGTGCTCTATTGCTGTGTAGCTCGTTGCAGTTCATACATCTCATAAATAGCTACATTGTATTTGCAATGCAAGTGTGGCTGTATTGTGTTTGCACCAGGGGTGTTTTTTCTTTGTACTTCAATTGCACTCTGTTTGCATTGGATTGCGCTTGTTGTGCTGTTAGATTGTATTTAACTAATTGTTAATAGACGTATTTTATGTATAATGCAGATGCATTATGCTTGCACTGTTCTTGTAGGTACATGCTCTCAACAATGCAAATACTTTGTATTTTTCCTCTGAGTGCACTTTATTTGCACTATGGTTCATTATTTTGTACTGCTGTGACAGGTTGTATTTTGTTTGTAGTTTGTTTTCATTTAAGTTCAAATGCTGGTGCATTATGCTTGCACAGTTGGAGCCTGTATTAGCAATATAAGTATTTTACAGATACACTGCGGTTCCTTTATGTTTTATTTTTTCGATGTAATGTAGCTTTATTTGCACTGTGGTTGCAGGTGCACGTGTTGTATTCTGTTAGCACTTTGTACTTTCCCTGTCAGTAGATTGTGTTTGCAGTCTAGATGCAGTGAGCTGCTCTATATGTACACTGCCGAGACATGAGATACACAAACTTCCACATTACTATTTCATACAGACTACTCAGCACTGTACATAAACTGAAATAATCCTCAAACAGCTGGTAAATGGTTCAATACTGAATCATGCATTATTTACCTAATATTAACATTACAGGCACTGGATCTATCTGGAAATACACTGGAATCACCCAGTGGAGTTATTTATCACAGTCTTGTGTATTGCCTCAACACATCACCATTCAGCCACTTCGAAGCACCATAAGTACACGTGAATAGAGCGGTGGTGGATATAGTTGAGAGGGTATATGCTGGGTGAATAGTTGTGTGAGGGAGTCTGCTTGGTTTAACTTATTTGGTGGATGTGACATGCACTGATTCTCTTATACAGATTTTTAACATGGAGAATGTAAGAGGATGGAGTCAGCGGGTTAAAGGTATACAAAGTTAGTTCTGGTCGCACATATAAGGCATTTGGTGTTATTCTTGTCTACCTTTTGGTTGGAAGTTTCTATGATATATCGCTGTCTGGACATTGCTGATTACCGTAGTTGAGCTGTGTGCTCATGGTTGGGGGGAGAGGGGTTCCAGAGATTTCGTCTATGTGGTGCCAGGGAACTGCGTCTGGGCTTTTGCGTCTTAAATTTGGGTAGACATGTGGTCTTGGTGGTGGATGAAACAGGATCTATGGGTGCCACGCAGTGCTTGGCCCCTTTTTGTCAGGTATTCTGGGCTCTTGCTCCAGAATACTTGGAGCGTGTAGACTTGTCAACATCAGAGCATGCCTTGGATGTGCCAGGGCATCGCTAGTGATAAGGTCCACTCTGTACTCAATTGTGAAAGAGCAGGTCAACCTTACAAAGTAGTAATAGTTGGTCAATTCTGAGTTGCACTGGAGTTTTGCAATATTTGAAATAGAGCAAATGATTCAATTACAAAGTAGCTATGCTTGATTTCTCCATCCCATGCTGCTTTGTGTTCATCTGAATCCACCCTGTCTACCATTGGAAGAGAGAACTCTTCATCCAGGTCTCTGGGGGTAGCGATGCTGGAAGGAGACACCTCATTACTCCAGGTGTGACTGCTGTTGAAGAGTTTGTCAATGGTGCTCTCTCGCCATATCCGTCTCTGCTCCGATATCCTAATGTCTCTTGTGCTGCTGATAAGGTCCAGGCACCATCTTCCCAGAGAAGCTTGTGCGATTCAAATGTTGTATATGTGCTGTAGTAATAAAGTTATCTGTGCATAAACCTGCCCAACAGAGTTTTGTGTCTTTTACAGATTTAAAAAAACTGTAGGAGTGGATTGCAAGAACCTTTGGCTTTCCTCCTAACTTGAAAGAGGACTCTTTAAAAAGTTTTAGATTGTGAGAATGGGGAGCTGGTTATGTCTTGTATCCAACTTCACATTCAGCCAGCCCTTTAACAACTGCAGAAAAGTGCCAGGATGTACAGAAGTGAAGCGAAGAAGCAATGGTGCTAGAAAGATATTTTTGGAGAGCAACATTAATGAGATGTTGGTGACTCTTATGGAGGTATCTCTTTTTTACCTCAGACGTATTGTCTGCTATTATCCGATATTCTTTCTTGATAATTCTATGGTGTTTAACATAATTTATTAATTAGTCCTGAGAATGCCTTTCTGGTGGGGAAACAGGTGAGAATTTGGGCTAGAATTTGCATCAGCTGTCTATGAGATGCAATGTCTTTAAGTATGTATTTTAAAGATCAATCTTTAGAACATAATCAATCAAAGGAAGATCATGATGTAGACTTACTTAAGGCGTTAAAGGTACAGAAGAGGAATACAAAACAACAGTGGATTTCTAGCATTACTGGAGCAGATTCCTTCGCCTTTAAGTTACTAAAGATTGGGCCTCTCTGAAGCAAAATCTGCTGAGAGCCATTATTGAAGCCCTAAGTCCTATCGATAAGTACTAAGTCTGGCCCAGCTTGGATCTTATGACAACTTAATTTGTGGGTTTGCTGACACAACTAAACAGCTGAGGGAACTTATGAAACAATCTAAAGGATTGTTGAGGGTTGATGCTTCTGTAAGGTCACACATGGCTATAGGTGGTATTTTCAAAATGTGTGAAGCTTGTGAAGAATTCCCACAGTACATGAAGAGAAACCTGGTCAGTGATCACTGCTGACCATTTGGGGCACTCAGTTGTTTCAAATTCCCTAAAGGGAAGTTGAGGAGGAGCTGATGGAGGGACCTAACGCCTTGAACTTGATAGAATATTATATTCAAAAAAACTTAATTTTGCAGTGATACAGGACACGGGAAGCTCTTCTTAATTTCATCACTTGATTTTATAGCCTGAAAACTGTGAGAACATGTGTATTAAGGACAATACTGGAAGGGTAGAGGTTGAGAGACTTGGCAGTATGTCATATGCACAAACAAACGCTTTGATGGGGCCTACAACATTATATCTCTTATGTTCAGCAGGACACAACAGAAGTTCCAAGACCAAAAGAACATGCATTTGCAATGCAATAGGTCTCACAGTTATTAGAGTTTGAGCCATTGGCATTGTAAATGGCACTGCCTTTTATTTATGTTTTGGTTTTTAAAACGTAAATAAAAGGCATTGTCAATTACAATGCCAATAGGCTAAACTCTCGCAAATGCGAGACATTGCAAATAACAACGCCTTTTATTTATGTTTTCGTTTTTAAAACATAAATAAAAGGCATTGTCATTTACAATGCCAATAGCTTAAACTTGCGTAAATGTGAGACCTATTGCATAGCAAATGCTTGTTTGTTGTTCTTTTTAAGTTATGTATGCTTGCAATAAAAAAAAAGATTAAAAAAAAAATCACACCAGTTTCCAGGGCTAGACCGATTGGCGTTGCCAATGCTTGATTTAAAATGTAATTGGTCTTTAAATCACCTTGAATTTTAAGAACATTGTTTGAAATGTAAAAGGAGAAAAGAATATATACATTTTTTTTTATAAATTTGTTTTTATTGCAGATTCACAGTGATTCAGTGGCAAACACTCAGATACTTCTGACGAGCGACACACATAGCGCATCTCACTATCAGCAGATGGATACACGGCCATTCAGCCCACATCCCTGAGGCTGAGCGGCAAGGTTTGATAGGGTGCCATTGACGTATCCAACATACCTTCCTGAGCAATCAAAGAGTATTCCAAGCCTCTGCATTTTTCCTTTTGCAAAACCCCCCTCCCCCCACATGAACAGTAAAAAACACAGGTTATTTTCATCCATTAGATTACTTACAAAAAACACTGCAGCAGCCACACTTTCCCACCCGCTCCCCCTCTCGCCCACGCCAGAGGCGCACTTCATAGTTCTGAGTCACAAATCGCAGGTACCCCACGCCAGCCCATTAGTACAGTAGCGATTTACTTCCTCTCAGTATCAGTGTCCCATTCATCCCGGCGGGCCATCCCATGCCCAGCAAGGGCAGCCGACCCTCACAGCCCCCCATCCAGCCCATGGTATTGTCTCCACTTAGACCAAACTCTGCAGAATTTTTTGGGACATCCCCTGGCCTTATAAGTCACCCTTTCAGCTGCCATGTAGAGATCAAGCCCTCTTCTCCATTCCTCCAGGACTGGGGGTTCCGGCACCCCCCAGTGTTTTGCAATGTCCCTTTTCGCCACTACCAGTGCTAGGACCAGAAATATAAGAAGGGGACGTGTCAGATCTACCTCATTAGTCATGCCCAATAATGCTATCTTGGGATCTTGTGGTATCGAGGCCTCTAGGATCTCCTCCAATTCTTTGAACACCTGGGTCCAATATGCTTGTATGACACTGCAGGACCATATCGTGTGGAAAAAATCGCCCACCCCTAGATGACACCTAAGGCAACTTGGGTCCTCCACTTTTCCCATTCTATAAAGCTGCTGTGTGTCATAGTAGGTTCTATGGAGTACATTGAACTGGATCAGTTGCAGTTGGGACTTGACCGCCACCTCCCGGGGATGCATCAGTACCGTGTCCCAATCCAGATCCTCCATCACACCTACATCCGCCTCCCACGTGGCCCTTGGCTTTGCCAGGTCACCCAGCATATGGTTAGTTACCGTTTTATATGTCAGGGAGACAGCCGTTCCCGCCATCTGCTCCTGAAGGAGCCGCCCCTCCAGAGGAGCCTACTCAGGGATATCTGTGAGTGCAATGTTTTGGGCCTTCCAGGCGTGACATAGTTGTATATATTTAAAGTGTTGTGTGTTGTGGAGCCCGAAGTCCGACTTAAGTACCTGGAACGATTTGAGCTCTCCCTTGGCAATTATATCCCCTATCGTGGAGATGCCTATGTCGTCCCACCTTTGGAAGCCTCGTAGTTTGTGGAGTTCCGCCAACCACTGGCAGTGCCACAATGGCGTCTGTCGTGTAGGCCTCTGGAGAAAAGAATATTTAACTAAATAATGGAAACATAACACCTAACATGAAGATATCATGAAGATATGAAGCGCCAACAGAATCAACTGTGTATAATTTTATATTTTTAATTTGCAAGCTGTTTCCTTCGTCTTCTTAAATTGTTTTTTGGCTTTATAAGTAAAATATAGACAATGCTTTTCAGTTTTCATTCCTTCCAAAAAACACAGTATATAATTTAGAGTACAAAACATATGGCAATTGACCTTCAAAAGCAGGTTTATGAAGATAAAATGTACCGCGCTAGTGAAACGGCTATGTCTCTATAACGAGATGAAAGAAGCATTGGCGGCCAAGCCAGAAGATCTTGACTCTGGGACTTCTTGGATTGTGAAGGGTTTTGGCTATGCTGTGCAGCATGGCAAACAAGTCGGGCCCGCGGGGGGCCCCCGAATGCACCCTTGCCCCACCCAAATAAAAACTGCTAGAGCCAGGCCTGCTCGGTCCCTCCATAGCACCACCCCACCTACCCCCCTCAGACCCCTCCCAGTGGGTACTCCCCACTCCCTGGCACAGGCTTTCTCCCTGCACAAACACCCTGCACAGACCTGCTGCACAGACCCCCCCCCCTTGCACAGACACCCCCCCTGCCCTCACAGCGCCTCTAAGCGCACTCACCTAGCTTAGGGTGACCAACCGTCCGTAAATTTCAAGGACCGTCCGTCATTTTAGTATGATGTCCACAAGGCGTCCGTAATTTGGGGATCCCAAATTACGCTTACAGACATCATACTAAAATCGAAAATTGAAACCTCAGTAAGGAATGCTGTTTCCCATGCGAGAGGCCCCGTGAGTTTAAAAGTTTTCATTCAAGGCCTCTCGCAGTTATCTTTTAAACTGAAGAGGCTGCCTGCAAAGGCCCCTACTGGACCTCCCTCTGCAGACTGTAGAGTGGCCCATTGTCATTCTGAGAGTGCAGCTGATTAGCACTTTAGAATGACAATGGACTAACCCTGGGCGTAGTGGGCGTAGTGGGGCTCCGCGGAACTATGCGGAGTGGGCGAGAAACTACGCCCACTCCCGCACTCCGCGTAGCCCCACTACGCACCTCCCTCCCGCTCTCCCCTACATACATTATTTAAGCAAACTACCCTTAATAAAACAATTTTAAAGTACTTACCGTGTCCGGGGCTCGTTCGGGGCTCCCTCTTGGAATCGCGTCATCATGGATACCAATGCGCATGCGCGGGCGGCCGCGAATGCGCATTGGTATCTATGAGGGGACGCTATTCCAAGAGGGAGCCCCGGACAAGCCCCGGACACGGTAAGTGCTTTAAAATTGTTTTATTAAGGGTAGTTTGCTTAAATAATGTATGTAGGGGAGGGCGGGAGGGAGGCGGGTGGCGGCCGACTCGGCTACGCACACGGAGTGGGCGAAGTGTTGCCGGCTATGCTGTCTACGCAAAATGCATAGGAGGTAACACTACGCCTACTCCGTGGGCGTAGCCGATTCGGACGCCCAGGATTACAATGGACCCAATTGTTGTGACTGCATGTGACGTGCCTTCTTCTGCATGGACTAGGGCAAAGCATTCTGCTTTTGTCTTGACGCCATGCTGGAGAAAATAAAAATAAAATAACTAACACCGTTTTTTCACTGTACATTTAAAAGACAGATTTCAACATACAAATAAAAAAATACTATTTATTAATGTTTAGTGTTACTAGCACAAATCTCGATTACAGAAAGGGCCCGATGTCGCTTTGCAAAGTTGCGCGCAGACTGAAAAACTTTGAAGTGCACGATTGGCTCAACCTTATATAAACTTATTTTGACTTTGCTTGTCTATTTACTAACATATATTATTGTGCCATCTCCTCCGATATGTCTGTAAAACTTATGTTTTGTCCCAAATTTTTGTCCTGAATTTTGACCTTCTGTCCTGAAGGGCCCTGGGTTTAAGTGGAATGTGTTGCGTTTGTCTTGTGTGGTGCCGTGCAGGATCTGGGGGGGGTCTCGTGGAGACGGTGCGGTCCGGGAGGAGGGCCGGGCTCGGCCTGTGATTGTGGCCCGGTGCGGGGCTGGTGCGCTGTTGGCGAGTCCTCGTGGTTGGGGCCCACACTGGACGTTTCCTTGGCGGCCTGGCGGCCATCTTGGCCGGCGGTTTGCGCTGGCTCGCGCATGAGCGTTCAGCGCGCATGCACAGTCCTCGCGCACTCCCGTTCCCCCCACCACAGCCGCGCCTCCTTCACAACGCGATTGCCTGCGGCGAAGAGGGGCTCGCTTTTCCTCACACGATGCTTCCTTTCCTTCGGGGAGGTTTATATTTGTTTGAGACGGCAGGTGGCAATCAATAAAGGAAATATTTACACGTGCAGGCAGCACTCGTGCTGTTGCATCTAGGCCACTGGGTTAGCACGGATGTGTTGAAACATTATCGCTGACTTTTGTTGCATGCAGCCTGATTTAATTATTTAAATAAGATCTGAGTAGGTATATATATGTATATGCGCCTGGAGATTAAATGGGTTCATGGCATTGTGGGTGCATTTTATTATGTTGTTTTGTTTTACTGCAGGGCAGCCCAAGGGTGAAGGTCGGAACACGTTATAGAGCTCACACATGATGTGGGCCAGATCTTGGACTATAATTGGCTACGCAGAGTTCAGAGGGGGGAGGCATAGGGAACTGATGTCTCTTTTTATTACTGCAGGACAACAGCAAGAGGAGAGTGTCGGAGCACAAAACATGGATAGAAATAACATGGGTAAACAGGTTGGGCGCACTGTGACTGGGTGGACCGGGTAGGTCAGTGGGCCGGCAATAACGTAAACAGTTGCGGTGTGAGTTTATATGGATAGCTGTATAGGTCAGGTAGCCTAGGTGTTATACAGGGAGGAGGTAGTTCATGGGTGAGTTGAACCTACTTGACTCCTCTTACTGCGACGTGGCTCTACAGGGTTCAGGGAGTCGAGTATTACGTCAGGAGTAAACTAGGGACCATATCAGAACGGTTGAGTTGACAACATCTATGCGCCTGTTGAGTGTATATTTACATACCATTTTACGCATGCAGAGCTATTTTCATACAGCGGACAGTGCAGCCTACAATTCTTGACAACTCTAATCTCCCCATTGCTTCCCCAGTCTTCCTTGTATTTTTCACCCAAACCCAAGACTAACACTTACCCAGGGAGGACATAATCTAGCTGTTGGTAATGTGAGCAAATGTAACAATTTGTTGCAGTTAAATGACCATATCGAGCAGGTTCTTTCTATCAGCCCGCACCCCCCCTCCTCCGTCTGTTTTTAATCTGTGATATAAAGCAGGCTGAACATCACATGGAGAAACCACGTTTGTTGACTGGCAATGTACAATTTTTATAAATCATTCTTTAATGGTGACATAGGAGAGAGGACAAAAGTATGCATTTCTTACTTATGTCTGCCACAACACCTGTAGGATGTCAGGAGCCTCTAATTATAGTGTTATTACATTTACATAGTGCTTACTGCCACTAGGTAGAGCTCCGTACACCGAGCAACACACTGCGGCTGTACCCAAGGTTAATTTGATTCCAGTGGTTATTGTTGCTCATTGTGATTAGTATTGTACTCTTAAGGAAACCATTAAATGCTGTTACTAAATGAGTAGGTATAAGGCATGCCTTATGAATCAATGCATGTGGGGAAATGTCATGTGTCAATGCTACGATTACAATGCCAAAGGTAACACAACACCATGTGGTTTATGCCTATGCAATTTTCTCGAGCCCGTCCAGCCTCCCCCAGGGCTTGTTTTGTTGAGGGGGAGGTGAGGGGTCAGGGCTTGGTTGACGTTTTGCTTGATATCCATGCAGGCAATCGGTCAGAGGAGGACGTCGTGGCTCACTTCATGGCAGGTCACCGTAGTGACCCGTGTTGGGGTCTGGGATGTGTCCGAAGTAGTAAATTGATGGTGGTGCATGACTTTGTTATTGCAATTAATTTAGCGTGAAGGTTCTTCATGGCGTTTAAGGTCCACACAAATGCTGTGTAGGTGGTTTGTATATAGCATAATTTATGAATTAGTCCGTTATTAACTGATGGTTATTATCATCGGTGATCAGTTTAAAAGTGTTTTGTTAGGTTGTCGGAAATAGTGTCCTTCATCCTCTTTTCTGCCATGAAGTGCTGGGGCTATGGTAACCATGCTATGAATGAATAAAAGTTTAACCGGAACAGTGCGGGCCTACTAGGAGGTATTTTTGCTTTGCATGAGGATATTAGTGTAAGAACTCATAACCACTTGAGGCCGAAACTCTTGGGGGGCGAGCCTAGATTATAACCAGTCAGTAAGCGATGAATGACTGAACTAATCCTTCAAGTCTGGAGGCCCGCCGCCGATTACACTGTTTAGTTTAATATGAAGAGAGGAAAGGAACCTTGTTTACAGGTCTCTGCAGCTCTATGCTCCAGGCTTTAGATAGCGCGGGCTTTACCCGTTGGTGTCAGAGCGCTTCACAGGGGGGACAGAACTGATACACGATAGTACGTTAGGTGTTCTCATTACAAAAGCAAACGCTAAGTTACGTGAAGGAAAGTGACAAACATGAGCAGACAGTACAAGAGTTTTAAACTGGGCATTACAGGAGGAGAATGGGTCATGTGTGCAAGTTACTAAAGCGTATATAGTACAAGTAAGGTAAATTAGTACAATCATGGCAGACAGTCAAACGTAAGAACAAACGTTATGTAGGCATTGGTGCCACTCGTGCAAGTACCGGAACCAAACAGAAGGTAAGAGGTAGCAAACTGGGGGTTGCCAGAGATTTTTGACAGGTGCATGCTACAAAAGAGGGCAGACTCTCAAACCACTAGAACACATTGGGTAGACACTTCCTGAGTCAAGGAGAATAGTATTTCTTTAATGAAAGGTCTTCCTTCAGATAATAGAGAGGACCACTATTAATTTTCGAAGTGTGCAGGTAATGCGGGCAAATTAGTTCTCGTAACTCATAACAGGCCTGGCCTGAATAGCGTGTGGGGCATTGAGGGCCCTGTCTCATTGCAGAGAATGCAGATTGGTAGAGAGGGGGGGAGAGCTCTTAATAAATGTTTTCTGTATCACAATGCAGGAACCGCGCTGGAGAACCGCCCTACCCACATGGGGGGCCACCTGAATTATCAACAGGTTTAAGGATCATAGCACACTGGGGGCAGTGTGCTAGGGTCTGGGATTCCCATGTTCTCCCCAGTTGTCATTACTACGCGTGGTGTGGGCCGCGCTCTGGTTTCACTCATGAAAGTAATACATTGGTAGTTAACTGGGAGCCGGGGCATATTAGGTAGCCCCTGTGCAGTATTTGGATGTTCTCTCTTACTGTAGAGTCTGAACAATTTGTTGTTTTACTGTGCAATATTTGGGGTGTTCGCTCTGGAGGCAGTGGCAGAGCAAGGGCAAATCATGCATTTCCAGCAATAAATAATTTGAAATGTGTTTTCATTTAAACAACTGGTTGATTTGGGCATATCATGCATCCCATGTGCAATAAGGAAATGTGTTCATTAGGCTAGCAACGGGTGCACAACTAAGGGGCACTGATCCTGGCGATCGAGGAACAATGACTTACTGGTCGTCGCGGGTTGGGGGCTGTTTTCATGGATTTGTTCTTTCTTCCAGAAATGCACAGGTTTCGCGCTAGTATGGTCAGACCACGCCTAGCTGGCTGGCATGCCAGGACTTGGAGCTGATACAAGGGAAGAACACACTGGGGCCAGTGTGTGGGGGCCTGGGTCAGAATGTCCAGGATTGGAGTGTAACAATTTTCTAATACATGACAATCGGATCAAATACACCAAAGTTATGACTTCTGGTAGGGGAGAGTAGAAGCAGTGGTTGCGCAATTGATCAGGACATCCATACACAGTCAGCCCCAGGTGTGTTCAATTACCTTATGCAATTACTGGCCGCAGCGCATAGGGATCCACGAGGGTAGATGGGCAGAAGACTGGTTTGGTAATCATTAAGGGGGCCACGGGTCTTTGGGTAAGCGTGACTAGGGCCTGCCCACTGTCAAGATGATGGTGGACAACGGCCTTCGGCCCAGGGCATCCTTTTAGCCTTATGGGGGCCGGGTTAGCTTCTTCTGACACACTGCGAGTTATATTCCGCTGGGTCATTGCTGTTGTGTAATGATCCGTATTTAGAGAGTTCTGTAGGGTAAGGCGGGCGCAGCAGGGACCTGGGATAACCAGATCATGCTTGCTCCTGGGCTTGTCAAGTTCTGTATGGGTCAATGGATGCTGCACCATGAGTAAAGGCATGGTACAGCATCTATTTCACTGGTTCGGTAAGGAACCATCATTAGCAGGCAAGGTCAGCAGCGTGGCGGCCGGAAACGGAGTGGAAGAAATTCATAGCCGCATAGATGCAATGCACACTCGGCAGTCAAGCAGGCAAATTTTCTGCAGAACCCTGGTTAATGTTGTGAATATATGCAAGGTTATGGGCTATATATAATATCTGCCTTTCTGGAACAAGGGGTGTGAGTGAGTTAATTCCAGGAGTGGGCGATTTTGCCTTTTAAGTGCAGAAATGGAGGGGACAGGGTTCCATTTCAGACAGCCCCAGAATGCAGTTTGCAGGCACAATTGAGAGGTTTCAGGGACTTTACTCATAGGTTTAGTCCTTTTCCGCTGATCGAAATGGATTGAAGGTTCCTGTCGCTTCAGTTAGGCAAAGCATTACGAGGAGGTTGTCAGCTAACAGTAGGGTCAGCTTTGGGGGAGGGAGCCGGCTGGCTGGCTCTTCATAGGTGGGGTTTAACCCCGGTGTATCTAAGTAAGGGTTGAGAGGCTAGAAGCCAGACAGGGGACACAATTTCACAGGCAGTAGACCGGCTGACCGGATAGGGGCTTTTGGTTGGAGGACTGGTGGGGGATGGAGCACTAAGAAGGACAGCTCCAGAGCACAGTTTGCTGTTAGTTGAGAAGTTCAGGGACTTTACTGTTACAGTTCTTAACCCGGAGGAGCGTCAGAACTGATAAGGGAGTTTGGTTGCTGGGCAGCACTGCTGTCCAGAGGTTGAGAGGACATGTCCTTGCTTGAGCCAGGGAGGCCTGGGAATGCACAGGCAGTAGGTCACTAGATTAATGTGCGACAAGGATATGGTGGATAGTGTCGCCCGACATACATTGGAGTAGCTTGTAGCAAAGGGGATTTGGTTTCATAAGACATGGTTTGCTACATACTAAATGCACTGGGTGCTTTGATGAAGGCGGTGTGCATTTATCCGAAGTAGGGATGGCGAGCTTTCTGCCTGATATATCGGAAGCGCTGGTAGCAGAGGGTTGTAACTAAGAGGTAGCTAGTATGTGAGGGGACTCTGGGGCGGCGGCTGCCGCACCCAGAGCCATGGCGGAGTTACAGGGCGATCCAATGCAGGAAGGTACCCTCTACAGGAGCATCGGAAGGGTGCGAGAGCAAATTATCCCCAGGGAGATCCACGCTGGGATAGATCCTGGAGGAGTGACGGCGCCCCGTTAGTCCTTCGGGCGGTTGTAGACCTGAGCAACTGGGGGTTGCCTACAACGCTCAGCCTCCCGGAGAGGGAGGGGCGTGAGTAAGGGGCAGAATAGAGGTCAGCCGAGGGGAGGGGTTAGACCTTCCCCCAAAACTGACAACACCCCGCGATTAACACCACGGGGCGTTATGGCTCATCAGGTGGGCGGGTCGTGAGAGGGGGCCTGCTCTTGGATTGCCCGTAAGATAACCCACATGTTGGCATAATGTACATGCTAATAAAGCTGCAACAACTTTCTCCAACAAATCATAGTGTGGTGTCTGTTATTTGGGAAAGTTGGAGGAGGAGCGGTCCGGGGTATGGGCCGATATTGGCACTATGACTGGCTGCCCCGGGCCACCAAAGGTGGCCACCTACGAGTGCGGCCACCCTTAGTGCCAGAGGATGGCACAGACCCATGAGCGGTCTAGTGTTGGGGGGACCAGATAGTTCCCCTGTGATGTCACTTCCTTCGTCCAGGGTAAACCTGCTCGGATTTAGCGGCCTTTTATGTCATTCCCTCAGCTTATGTCTGGATGAAGCACCTCAGGCCTCCAGGGTGTCAGCGCGTCGAGCCCGGCCTCTGTGCGCTGCGACATGTCTGTGAGGCTGTGACGTACTTGGTGTCTATCTGGGACCTGTGATTGATCTTACAAGTTACATTCTTTTGTGGCAGCCTTTCTTATACTCAGGACCACTTGGCGCTGAGACCCTATTGCTATTTATGCACTTTATACGTTGTTTTAACTTAACTGGAACTTTGCAATTTTGCTGCTGAAGTATTTTCCATATAATTATGGACTTTCTGCATTTGCCACATAAACCACCCCTGCTGCTTATGCTACAGATTTTAACAAAAGAATAGTGTTTCTAGCTCGAACGGGTCAAACTTACTCCAAATGCACCAAGACGTCTCTCCTCCGTGGGTGCCCCCCAAAGGCTGACAGATGCTTATTGCTGAATGTGGTTCTTACATTGGCACTGATGAGGGGAAACCTTGACCCACACACTTAGCATGTGCAAAGCTGATAAAATAATGAAGTGACACTATCACAAGAAGTGCTGCACGACGCCATATATTTTTGTTTTTTGTTGCGGCACAATGTTGTCAACTCTGCCTCATAATGTCATCCCCTGCTGCATAATTCCAGCATCCTTGCCTAGCTCGCGCATATACGATCCTTAATGGCAGTTGAGGTTTTTTTAAAAAGCACTTCAGAAAATGTCCTGTTTTGAGCAGCACTACTTACTTTAATGTTCCAAGATGAGAGCGGTTGATCCCTTCTTTCTCCCTCGTCAAACATGTGATGCCAAGTTCGCAATGCATTTTGGGTGTACAAATATTGTCGGAGCATCTACATAACCAGGGATTCGAGCCAGAAAGCCAACAGCCACCTACACACCTACCTTTGACTCAGATGCACAAATGACTTGGTTTACAAGTTCAAATTCGTGGTTTGTATTCACAAGACATGAATGCAGACTAGGAAACCAATTTTCACCTATCATGAGAGAAAATGACATGCATAATACTGCCCCGGGAGCCCTCTTTTGTTGGAGGATGATATTACAGCTTTTAAATGCAAACAAACGATCGGTAAGATCGTTTCATTTAAAAGCTGTCATATCATAACAATTAGGTGCAGAGTAAGGCATGAGGTGTTGGGGAGCCCTTTTGTCCCCTATGAAGGAGCCGCCACTGATTGAACCAGGAGCTCTCCGGCCGGAAGGCTGTGCTGAGGGGTCCCCCTGGAGCTTGGAGGCCCCCGCGCCACGAGGACTGTGGTGTCCTGTGTTACGTCCCTGTATATTGTGAACTTGCATTTGTCGTTAACGTACCCTACATCGGACAGGTAGGGTAAGCATGTCTAGAGAAAATCAACAAGGATGTCAATCAAAAATAGCTGGAATAGGGTTCCCAAACTTTTTCCTCCCAATGGCTCCCTTGACCTATTAGGCGTGATTCCCCATTATGTTACTTTTTTTTGGAGGGTGAGGGGATTGGTGGTGTAAGCCCGGCCTCACGTCTACTACCATTTTTCGCCATGAAAATAATTGCCATGACATTATGAAGGTATTATAATCATAGATGTAACAAAATAAAATTACACCATGGTTACTCAGGTGTACCTTCTTTGAGAAGTACTTTTAGCAGTTTGCACTCAATTTTGAGTACGAAGATAAACTTTTCTGTGATGTGACTGGTGTGCTTTGCATGGGGCATCAGAAGTATTTACTTAAGAAACAACCGAAACTGGAAACTCACACTGTTATGTCACAAACACATTTGCACGCATTGTATATTCATTAGGAATATGTGATTTTTGGATCATCGCCAAAAGCTTTGTCACAGGACTGCGTCTTTACTTGTCTTGTGCAATGCTCTTTATTACTTTGTTTCTTTTCTGCTGGCCTCGGATCTCGTTGGCTTCGCTGTAGCAAGTGTATTGTTTGCTCTGCCGCCAAAAGCTGCAGTTATGGCGGCAGGTCTCACAGCGGAAGCCTCATGTATCCCTCATAGACTCATCCAATATCTTATCTTTCTCCCTAACCCACTTTTAGAGACTCTTACCTGCTCCACCTCTCCTTTACTCATCCCAAATCTCCTCCTCCTGCTATGATTTCCAAATAAACACTTTCTAGACCCTTCCCTCTGCTATCCCCCCACTTTTCTTTTCCATCCAAATAACAGACTAACATGTCCACCGCTCACATAGTTTCATATTTCTCTATACTAATTCACCACTAATTCTTTTTGGGTCCCGGAGTAGCATGCTACCCACCGAAAAGCGATCTGACGCCTCATCAGGGCTAGTATCTGCTGTATAAATGCAATTACAATTACAATAAAAGCCGAGCTGCAAGAGGAGTGTGTAAATACTACTGCCTATGAGGTTTCTTTGTCGGGACTGCCCACACTTCTTGGTGATGTTGAATGTGTTTGCTGGGTGATCCTTTTCATCGTGCACCTGCAAAATTGTTCCTGCAGAAAAGGGTGTGAATGGTTTAGTTTAGTGTACTTGTTAGAACGTTTTTCTGACTAATACCATTTTATGAGGCAGTGTTAGGCGTGTAAAAGGCCACGGTGATGGTAATTCTTAGAACTCATTCAATTCACTGTTTGAGAAGTTTACTTACAATCCTTTCATGCTTTGTTCTACATTCATTTTGCACAAAAGTAAGGAGGAGCGCTTTAAATTGGGGCATTTTCCCTTTTGTTTACAGTTCTCCTCCTCAATGCGGTCTGTGGTTAGTGTTTGGTACGGTGTGTGCTAGGACTAGGGTAGTGCATCGTTCAGTGAAGGAACATCGCAGCAGTCAGAGCTGGCAACTTTGGAACTGGGGAACCAGGGGGAATATTATCAAGCACAGGTGATAAAATGATCGCTGCTTTATCGGCAGGAAACTGCCGCTAAAACGGGGTTAATGCGCTTGATAATATGCCCTTGTGAATTCCCATAGCAGCCCAGGTTAACACCAGAACCTGGGCTGCTATGGGAATTCACATGGGCATATTATCAAGCCCATTATCGCCGCTTTAACAGCAGTTTCCTGCCGATAATGTATCGCCCTTTGTTGATAATATGGCCCCAGGTTCGGGTCTCGGCTCGACATCCTGTGATTCTGGGCGAATCTCAATCTCCCCGTGGCTAAACATTAAACGCGTCCTTGTGTAATGTAACTGGTGCTCATGTACAAATTGTACATAAACTGCCCCCTGGTGTATCAGGCTTCATACCTCCTCGGCTGCCAGGTGCCTGTTACGAGACTGAAGGTCGCATGTGCTGCAGAAGCAACCCAAGCTATATGGTTTAATTTTTGCTACAGGCCGAGATGTTCAAAGCAATAGTGGTTTTGGTTTCCCGAGACAGCAGAGATATCTTCATAGCACTGAAGTGTGCTTTGCTCCCAGGCCCAGAGGGAGGAAAGATGTAAAGAAACAGGTAGGTAGGAAGGGTGATCAAACATAAATATGTAATTGCCGCCCTGTGAAACCCCTCCCTATTCACTGTCACTAGCCCATGGAGGTCGGTGATCTTTCTATATGTCAGTGTCTCAGGGGCATAGCTTTAAAGGGGGAGGAGTGTTTTGGGTGTTACACCCCCCTTAATAAATGTATTTTCAGATGAATAGTCGTGTACAGGGGCTTTCAGTCGGGTATGTAGAGAGGTCTGTCGGATTCCACCTGGGATTTTTGCATGCCCCCACTGACAAAAACACACACACTCACTCATCTCTGTTTTGAAAGCCCTAAAAAATGCTTCTTTTACAAAATAGTGTGTTTCTCTCATTTAGTACTCTTATTAATCCGTATTTCTCTCACGTTTCACTGCCCCTTAAGCCCCACTCATGCACCCTCAGGGCCGGTTCTAGGATTTGCGAGGCCCTGGGCTAAAAGGGAACGTGTGAGGCCCCTCTAATTTAGATAAGTGGCCCCTTGCAAGGAGACCATTCAGAGACACTGTGGGGGGCCCATTGTCCAGCATTTGTGCGCCCCCACAGTTTTAACTTTTACTCCACAAGCATTTCTCACACCTTCAGTCCGATAGGTGTGAGAATTGATTGTGGTCTAAAAGTTAAAACTGTGGGGCGCCAAAATGCTGGACAATGGCCCCCCCACAGTGTCTGTGAATGGTCTCCTTGCAATTGAGTGAGCGTCTCCGTCTCCCTCCCCTATGCCTCCGGACACCATCCCTGAGAGGCCCAGGGAGGGGGCCCCCTCCAATGGACCTTAATTGCAGGCGACACCTTTCATTGAAATAGATCGCCAGGGAAACAGCAGGACACAGCACCAGTGCGTGGCCCCATGCTGGTGAGCTGAGTGCGAGGCCCTGTGCAGCCGCCCATGCTGCCCATGCCTAGCGCCGACCCTGCGCCCTGCTAGTCATGTAATGTATTTTAACATTATATGCCAGCGTGATGGTCAGGAAATCTGATGCTCACACCCTTACTGACAAGCTACGCCCTTGCAGCGACTATCTGATCTGATCTGTGGCACTCAGTGGAGTAGCTAAATCTTTTGCTGCGAGTGGTGGCCGCAATAAGAGTGGGGGGAATGGCGATTCCTGTCCTTGCTGCCCCGCGACGGCCACAGGTAGGAGCAGGGGGGCTGGCAGCAACCCCTTAAACTAATGTCGTCTGTGGTAGACCCCACCCTTGCTACACCACTGGTGGTGCTTCTTATTCCATCTAACACAAAGCAACATCGCTAAAAACTAAGCTTCCTCCAAAAAGATCCTGCCCTGCTACAGCTAGTCTGCGCGATGCAATCAACACTTTGAGCCTAGTGTAGGCAGACGCCTTAGAAGACTCATCAGCAGGGCATTATTGCATATTTATAGCGCCTCCAATCCCTGAAGAGGCACTGAAGTGCTTTTAGTAAACCCTGGTGTGCCTCGCAAGACAAGCCCTTCTAATGTGCCAGTGTGGCATGGCCTGTTGGATATTATGTGTACAGACCACAATTTGGCCTGTCCTGGACACCCATTGTGGGACCTCTCACAGTCACACCACTGCCAGGGTGGAGTTGGGGTCCAGTGCTAGCCGTCTGGCCCCTGCGAATCATGGATGATGAGGCACCTCATAAGCCCTACAATCGACTTCGATGCACTTTTGTCACTTGTGGGCTTGGTCAAGCACTCGCAGATGGCCCGAGAGATATCCGCTCCTGCGAGAATTATAAACGTTAACTGAATGCAAATGGTCACAAAAAGTGGATTTTATATTTGCTAAAAAAAATACTTTATTATGAACATGTATGTTATGATGCGGTTGTACATAGGAGACATATTATTGTTTTTAAAAGATACTGGCGGATGCTGGCTTCTCCCAGCATCCCCCACCATTGTTGCTTTGGTGCACAGTGTAGTTAATGTATGCTGAGGAAAACAGGACCATTTAAAACAACAGCTCACATTAAAACCAATAATATAAGTACCAGAGTGAAAGGTACACAGTGCTCGTGGAAGCTATCCACGTTATGAAGCAGACTGGTGCTTCGCTGGGTAGCTAAGCAGGACTGCATCTCCATGGCATAATGCAACAGCCAATCGTTTTTAGGTTTACCTACACAGCACTTTGCGCTTTGTTTGTGAAATCTATTGTATTTAATAAAATAACTTAAAAGGGCCTTATATCCCACCTCCTCTATTTGCTGGCTTTTTATTGGTTCCAGTGCATGCCATTTAATATTCCTCCATTCCTATTAGCAGTAGGAAATTTTTCTGCAGTTTCCAATACTTGTTTCTCATCTGCTTCTCGTATCAGTTTCCTGTAGCCGAAATACTGTTAGCATCCGCTTTGGTGGAACTTTTTTCAATAAAGTTTAGGCTCTTTCTGAATGCATTTTACGAGCTAGACATGACATGGCATCAAGCTAGATATAAAACGTAATTAGAAGTAGCATATCCATCCACTGGTAATTACTGTGGTTTGCATTTTTCCTACCCATGGAATGCTCACTGTGTCACTCAAGACTGGCACTGTGCAAACCAGCAGATGGTCAAGGCTGAGAAGCAACCAGTGGCTGAAATTAATTCAAGCCTTCCACCATTACTATCTTGTTTTTCTAAGTTAAATGCTGTGGTTAAGTACTTGTTAGTACTTGGAGACATATTATGTCGGAGGCTAGCTCTTCACCTGCATTCTGACTCAGATACTGGCCCATAGTCCAAGATTGGCATTCTCAAAATGTCCCCTTCGACACCCCGGCATTGTCTCTTTCGTCTTGGAAGTTGCACCCTTGCTTCCTTACTTAGTTATGATGGTTGCTCTGCATTGAACCTTCTTTTGAAAATTGCACTCCTACCTTGCACCTTGGCAGTTATGCATTGCCCCTGTAGTCTGAGGTGGACACGCATAACACCCAGTAACATAACTAGGGGCCCCCTCTGCCACGTACACGGAGGGGCCCCCACTCCGGATTTAATCCGGAGTTCTTGGGCCTGAGTATTGTGCTGAGGGGGCCCACTGCAGCTTGGGGGCCCCCCGCACCACAGGGACTGCGGGGGGCTGTGTTACGCCCCTGATAATGCCATGAGATAAAAGTCCAACAATCTTCTATTTCTGTCCAGTTTTTAGACCATCACGCAGATTTCTTATTCTATGACTAAGCATTATTTTCTGTTTTTTTGGCCTTGAAAAAGCCCCAGGCTTGAGCACCACAGGAGGCTAAACATGTGTGGGCTGGTCCTAATCTATGAATCATTACATCAAATTAACTATATTGGAAGAATATTAAAAAAAAATACATCAAAGATTTTTTTTTTACTTGCGATCATATCTATAATTAATAACTTTAAATCTTACTTTGATTCACAACCTTAAATCACAAGTAACTTATTTCTTTATTCTTGTTTTATTTGTCTTGTGGGCTTTTAATGGTATAGCTTGTAGTTTCTAGGTTATCAGAATAGACCTTTTAAGGTGACCTAAAACTCATAAACAAATGCTTCTTAGTGGAAGTCATACCACATAGCGGTATTAAGAGCTATAGAAATGGCATAATACAATAGAACACAAAGGTGTCTCTCCTGTTAACTTTTGTGCCCTTGCCCTGACCTCTGAGAAGTGCACTCTCACCTGCAGATAAGGGTACTATGTGCTCCTGTGGACGGAACGGAATGTGCACGCATTGTGTCCGTCCCTCCCCAACACTTTGTCCTTTCGAGCTGATTTACTTTCTTTCGACACATACCGGGAGCACCCCTCCACCTCTCCCTGAAGACTGCTTCACCTCCTCGACCTCAGCTTTTCTGCTCATGTCTTCATGTCTCCTCTTCCTATGTGTACTCACCATCTTTTGCACCTGTCTCTCTGGGGAAACAACCTTTACAACGTAACTTTTACAACGCACTACCATTACAACGCATTCATTACAACGCAACATCCCTTACAACGCATGCCATTACAACGCAACCATTGCCACGCATGACACTACAAAGCATACAATTACAACTCATGTCATTACAACGCAGTCATTACAACACATACCATTACAACGCATAGTACCCTTACACTATCCTACACTTACCCTACTGTTGCACCCCCTGGAGTTAGAATAGTAAATTTTACCCCTACACTATCCAACACTTACCCTACTGTTGCACCCCCTGGAGTTAGAATAGTATATTTTACCCCTACACTATCCAACACTTACCCTACTGTTGCACCCCCTGGAGTTAGAATAGTAGTTGTTACCCCTACACTATCCAATACTTACCATACATGCAATGTAATGGTATGAGTTGTAATGGTGTGCGTTGTAAAGGTAGTATGCGCTGTAATGGAATGCGTTGTAAAGGTAGTTTTTAAAAATTCGTTGTAATGGTATGCGTTGTAATGGAATGCGTTGTAATGGATGTTGCATTGTAAAAAATGCATTGTAAAGGTGTGCGTTGTAAAAGTATGCGTTGTAACGTCATACATCCGTCTCTCTGCCTCCTGTCCATTTACTGCCCCGGCTACCATTCTTGTCGGCTAGGTTTCACTCTGACCTCTAGCTCAGCAGTCACTGTCTCCCGTTTCTGCAGCCCCCCCTTCCCAATCTCTACAGTCCATGGCCCCTGTGTCTTCGGACCCCAGCCCCTGGGTCATTGATGTCCCTTTGCGCCCCAGTCACTACTGTCCTCGACTCCCTGATTACTTCTGTCTCCGACCCCTTGGTCACTGCTGTCCCCCGAATACATGGTCACTGCTGTCCGTGGCCCCTGTTGTCCCTGACCCCTGGTCACTACTGCCCCTGGCCCACTGGTCAATCAATCAATTAACCAATCAATCAATCAATCAGGGTTTGTGAAGCACAGCTACTCACCCATGAGGGTCTCAAGGAACTGGGGTGGGCTGCTGATCCGTCTGCGCTATGGTTTTTAGTCAAAGAGCCGGGGCCTTCGGGTCCTTCCTAAATTGGGTCTGCGACAGGGATTGTCTGACGTGGGTCGGCAGGGTGTTCCAGGTCTTGGTGGCGAGGTAGAAGAAGGACCTTCCTCCGGTTCTTGTCTTGTGGATCCGAGGGACGATGGCCAGGGCCAGCTGGGCAAAGCAGAGGTGTCTCGTGGAGACGTGTGATGAGAGGCAGTGGCTCAAGTATGCTGGTCCTGCGCAGTGGAGGACTTTGTAGGCGTACGTGAGGAGTTTGAAGGTGATCCTTTGGTTGAATGGGAGCCAGTGGAGTTCTCTGAGGTGTTTGAGATGTGGCTGTGGCGGGGGATGTGGAGGACTAGTCTGGCTGTAGCGTTTTGAATGTTCTGAAGTTTTCTGAGGAGTTTCTGGGTGACGCCGGCATAGAGTGTGTTGCCGTAGTCAAGTATGAGTGTGTGGGTGGCTGTTTTTCTGGATTCAGTGGGGACCCATCTGAATGTCTTTCAAAGCAGGCAGAGCGTGTAGAAGCATGATGAGGTGACAGCCTTGATATGTTGGTTCATTGTGAGTGAGGCATCCTGTATGATACTGAGGTTTCGTGCGTGGTCTGTGGGGGTGGGCAGAGTTCTGTGAAGGGCCACCATGAGTCATTCCAAGCTGAGGGTGAGGCTCCTTGGATGAGGACTTCAGTTTGAGGCAGCTGCTTTTCATCCAGGTGGCAACCGCCTGCATTCCTCTGTGGAAGTTGTTCCTGGCATTGTTGGTTCGTTGGTGAGGAAGTGGCTCAGATAGGTGTCATCGGCGTAGGAGACAATATTGAGTCCATAGTTCCTGATGAAGGTCGCGAGAGGGGCAATGTAGACGTTGAAGAGGGTGGAGCTTAGGGACAAACCCTAGGGGTCTCTGCAGCTTATCTCTGTGGGTTCGGAGAGGAACAGATGTAGTCCGACTCGCTGTGTTCATCCGGTGAGGAAGGAGTGGATCCAGTCAAGGGCCTTGTAGCTGCTGCTGGCGTTGTAGAGTCTCTTGATTAGGTTGCGGGGGGAAAGGTGTCAAAGGTGGCTAAGAGGTCCAGGAGGATGAGGGGTGCGGTTTTGCCTCGATCGAGGAGGGAGCGGATGTCGTTGGTGGTCGCGAGGAGTGCAGTCTCGGTGCTGTGGGTAGTCCTGAAGCCGGATTGGGAGATGTCCAGGACGTGGTTTGCTTCAATGACCTTGAAGAGTTGGGTGTTGATGGCCTTCTCAATGACCTTGGCTGGGGGGGAGCAGGGAGAATGGTCTGAAGTTCTTGAGGTCTGTCAGGACGGTGGATGGTTTCTTTAGCAGAGGGTTGAGCTTGTCATGTTTCCAGTTGTCGGGGCAGGTGGCGGTCTCGATGGAGCAGTTTATAGTACAGCGGAGCTTGGGGCGATGGCGGTGCTCTGTGGAAGATGTGGTGTGGACATGGGCGGAGGGGGCTCCGGTGTGAGGCTCTGTATGGCCTTGAGAGTGTCATCAGTGGTGAGTGGGGTCCAGTTGACTATGATCTGTTGGAGTGCAGTGAGGTGGGGTGTGGTGGTGTCAGGCTTGTGGGAGGGTCTTGGGTGTTGAAACTGTTGTAGATAAGCCTGATCTTGTGGTGGAAGGAGGTGCTGAGTTTGTTGCAGAGGTCTTGGGAAGGTGGGAAGTCCGTGGTCTGCTGTTGGGCCTGGCAAACTCCTTGACGATGACGAAGAGTTCTTTACTGTTGTGTGCGTTGCTGTTTATTCGGTCCTGGAGGGCCATTTTCTTAGTGGTTTTGAGGAGGAGAAGGTGGTGAGTGATGATCACGGCTTTAAAGGCTGTATGGGTTTCTGGGGTTTCTTCTCTATTTTTTCTGCAGGTGCGTCTGGACTCGTGGAGGGTGGGGTGAACCAGCTGGCTTTCTTGAAGTGTTGCTTGCCGAGTGCCTTATTGAGGGGTGCCAAAGTGTTGGCGCAGTTGGAGATCCATCGGCGGAGGTTGCGTGCTGCGGTATTGGTGTTGGGGTCTGTCATCGGTGTGGCAGTGCTGAGGGAGGTGGTTAGCTGTTCCGCCGTGACCTTTTTCCTGCTTCAGCCAGGGGGAAGGGGGATCTGAGGGCGATGGTGTACAGTGAGTTTGGTGAAAGTGAAGTGCACGCAGTGGTGGTCGGTCCAGAGGAGTTCAGTGGTGTGGCTGTAGGTGACGTTTTTGCTGGCAGAGAAGACTGAGTCAAGCATGTGGCCTGCTGCTTAGGTTGATGAGGTGACTAGCTGTTTGAGACCTGTGTTGGTGAGGTTCTCCAGAAGGGATGTGGTGTTCTGGTCATTGGGGTTGTCCAGGTGGAAATTGTGGTCACCAAGTAGGATGTAATTGGTGGATGCGAGAGCCTGGGGGTGATGAAGTCAATGATGGCTATGGTAAAGAGTAGTCGGGCCAGGTGGTCTGTAGATGAGGTTGCCACGGAGGGTGGTGTTGATATTAGTCTAGATCCGGAAGTGTAGGTGTTCCATGGTAGTAATTGGGTCGTCCAAGTGGGTGGTCATGCGGAGGGTGTTTTTGTGGACAATGGCGATGCCTCCTCCTGGTCGGTTGGCTCGGTCCTTGTGGGTGATCTTGTAACAGTCATCAATGATGGTGGCAATGTTGGGCCAGAGCTGGGGTTCGTCCATGTTTCTGTGAGAAAGGCAATGTAGGGAGAGACAGAGTCTGGAAGGTTCTAGGGTTTGTTGGCGTGTTTGTTGAGGGAGCACATGTGGAGGAGGATGCGGCTGAGACAGTCGGATCCATTGTTGGTCGATTGGGTAGCGGAGGGGGGGAGGGTCATTGGAGGGAGGTGGGGCTGCAGGGTTTCACAGCAGCAGGGGCAAGGGCAAGGGAAAAAGCAGCAAAAAGGAGAAACAAAGCAAAGTGCAAAGAGGAAAAAAGGCAGAAGAAGACAGAATGAAAAGGCAGAAAAAGCAGACAAAAAGAGACAGAGGGCAGCCCAGTAGCAGAGCAGTGATGCTCTACCATTAGACCACCAGGGATGAGGCGCAGGCGGGAGCCTGTGGGCGAAGGGGGGCCTCGAACTCCTGGCCAGAAGAAATCTAGAATTCTTTTTGTGCAATATATTTGGCCGGGGTCTATATCGAGCGCTATTCCCTTGTGCAGGTATCCCTCCGTGAGGCGATACTATCACACAATACCTCAGCAAGAGAAATTCTGGAATTACAAGAAATTACATTGATTCAACAACATTTTCAGACAGGCCTAGTGGACATACTGTCAACTTTGTGATCACATTCTCAGTTGATGGATCTGGGTAAGAATTTTTTTCTGCAGTAGGAAATTGAACTTGCTTCATGGTCAATTTTTTTCACATTTCATGAAAATTCATAATATGATGTGTAGAAATGCATCACCACAATAACCAAGAAACAAAATTGTGATTCTTGTCTTGATTTTCTTTTCTTCACTTTTTCCTTTTTTATAAAGTTTCACATATATGCAGTGATGACAGCCAACACGTTTCATCCACGGGATGGACTTCTTCAGGGCAAGTAGGAACACAGAAGAATCTCAGCCTAATAGAGACATCGCAGTGCAAATTCAAATTTGACTCCCGTAGTAATATGCATCATCAGTATTCTAGATCATTACTTACAAAAGCTATTCAAACATTGTCGTCCACAACGTGGGTGAGTGCATGCTGCAATGATAATAACCCAAGTGGAGTTGTGCCAACAAGGGAAACTAAAAAAGAGTCAATCTATACTTATCATATTGTAATTTGTAACCATCTCTTGGTTTATGTACCGCGGCATCAGGTCAGGTGCTTGTAGGATGTGAAAATCCAGTATTTGTAAAGGGCAAACTACTCACCCCTACGGGTCTCAAGGCGCTGGGGGCCGTTGTGGATATTAAGTGAGCTATTGCCCGGAGTCGCATGGTGCTGAGCTGAGCTGCCACCGGAGCCAGAGATCGAACCCTGAGCTCTGTGCTCCGAAGTCAGCTATCCTGGCCGCTGCGCCACACCTCTCCACGCACAAATGTGTATATCTATACGCTGAATAATATCATTTGGAACAACGGGTCAGGTGCAGCCTTATGGTCCTCTGCCTTTGCTTTATTTGGCACCCTTCCTGCACATTTATATTTACATCACATGTTCTACAAGCATACTTATTCCAGGAAGATACTCACATTTTAGAAGAATCCCAAGCAACCCTTTCCTATTGTCTTAAAAATGTTACGTTCCTCAAAGTTCAACACTTGGATATTAAATGTTAAATGTTCAGGATGTTTCCAGAGGTCAATTATTGTCAACACAGAATAAATGCACAACTGAACAGTACCATTAAAACCGAGCTAGGCTGTGCAGAATAAGAGGGAAAAGGCACCGGTGCTAAATATTATGGTACACAAACACACTGTAGCACAAATGCTGATGAACAAAATATCGTACTTTATAGGCCTTTGATTTCAATACGTGTATTTATGAAGGACTGTTTCCTGGCAAGTGCAGCGTTTTTATTTATTATAGTTCTTGATATGGCACTTCAAGGCTCTCAGCACTGGGTAGCAGAACTCTTTACAACCTGGTACAAAGTGCAGGTGGAAGTCAGGTAATCTGCAACAGCAGCGGGATTAAAGAGTGTAGCAGTGTAAGTAAGAGATGAGTTCGGCCTTGGGACATATTACTGTCCAGAGTCATTCTATGGACTTAGAATATACATGGACTCTACCCGAGGGTTGCTTGAGGTCCATAGAGGGGGTGTAGATGGACCGGGCTTCCCTGGAGTGTGCGGAAGAGCATCCTTTATCTTTGACACGTTTCCAGAGAAGGATTGTTTGAGGTGATGTCTGTCTGGGTCCAGCTTGAGCAGGGCATGGCTTCCTAGGATTCTGTTACTTTTGGAATCTGACGTTTTGTGATATTTATACATGAAGTCTTGTACGCTAAGTGAAGTTTTATATATGTTTTACACCAAAAATTCTACAGGATGTTAGACATTACCCCCTACTGGGGGTAATAAAATATTGTTTCTGTGACTCCATGCAAGACCCAATCATTGCCAGTTGTTAAATACAATTTTCAATAGAAATAGCTGAATGTGGATAGTTTCTTTTCTAATGATTTTATGTGCTTTCTATAGCGGTGAGATTATTTTTGATGCAATGTGTGTTAAAATAGCCATAGTGCTTCAAAATGCACTTAATTTACCTTTCCTTGCCTTAAAATTTGGTCTGTATTGCTACACAAATTAGTTTTCTGGGAGAGCATAAAAGGAGTCGCCTTATCTGTCTCTGTGGTCTTTTTAGGTTTCACCTGCACAGGGCTTGCTCTTTGCTTCTTAGTTTTCGCCTGCACAGTGCTTGCGCTGGGCTTGTGTACTTTATTTTTTTTTAATATAAACTGAAAAGGGGCTTACATCCTGCCCCTTTTTTCCTGGCTTTTCATTGGTTCCTGTGCGTCAATTACCTTTCCTCCATTTCTATTGGCTGTGGAATATTTTCCTGCATTTACCAGTGCGTGTTCCTCCTCTGCTTCTCTTACCACTTTCCCGTAGCCGAAATACTGTGAACATCCGCTTTGGTGGAATTATTTTTTTTACAAAGTTTGCAGCATATTTATATAGCAGATTATATTGCAATTTATCACCCGGTGAGATTAAGGGATTTGTCCAGAAGCACCGGATTTTGGCCTCTGAGACTCGAACCGATAATCCCCAGGTTTTGAGTCAGCAGCTCTGGCTGCTGTGCCACATCTCCCCCAGTCCCATGTTACTTTTCAGGGAGTGCTTTCCTTCGTCCCGGACAATGATTGATAAAAACAGCTTTTCATTCATCACATTGGCTAAAACCGCTGGATTACCAACGCTTGTTACTGCTTGCAATGAGGTGCAAGAACGGAATTGCACATGTTATGATGAAGGTATTATAAAATAATGCTGTGATTGCAATACAAAGCAAATACCACGAAAGAAGTATATACATGGAGGCTGCAGGTCCAATGTATTATAGCATCGTTGTGCAAAATGCACTTTGTTTACTTATGGGGGGTGGTAACCTCATAAACTGTTTGTTAAGTTTCAAATTCTTGTCTGACCAAAACCTGTGGCCTGTCCTGGATCTTTAGCCAAGGTCACTGTGCATTCTGGGACTTGTAGTCGCACTTTTATCAGTGGAACACTGGCTGTTAACCTTACCAGGAAAGTGGCCATTTGGCAAGTTGGTTGTCTGCTGGTTAAGGGCAGCTGCACTGAATGCCATCCCATTCCTTATTAGCATCAGCACAAGTCAACGTTTCCAAAGATGGACTATTCTTTACACCTTCTGTGCTGCAGCCCTTTCCTGGAAGTACCTGTAACCCTCCCAGATAAATAAATGCCGATCCCTCACATGCCCTTGGACACAGATCATGTGCACAGTGTATATACTGGGGGCGCTGGAGCCATCCCAGTGTATGTCTGGCTTTTTCCCATCCAAAAAAAAAGGATGTGCTGAAAACTCCCAGAGTGAAAGGATTAAACTCTGCACTTTCTTGAGCACCAGGCATGTGACATGCATCTTGGTAGATATGATGTGCAAATCTTAAACTTTGACCTTTACTCAATTCTCGATGCTGTGGTGGGGTTATGAAGTCTCTCAGCTGACTTTGGTTATACCAAGGTGTCTCTGCTGTGAATTTGATTGGATTACCTCTGTTTGCCTCTGGGGATGAAACCAGGCAGTGTTGCAGTTATTTTAAAGTCACTGTTACATCCTTGCATTGCACAAACGCGAATCATTTTAACCTATCTCGTTACTCGAATATGATTTTTTGACTCCGCTCACAAGAAAGTGTCACTCAAAGTGTCACACATAAGACAAGACAATGAAATGTCACGCTTAAGCAAACTGAAACCATGGAAGCACCATCGTAGGCAATCTGAGAAATTGGAAGCTATGCTGCCCCTTGTGGCCGCCAGTGTAAGTGACGTGTTTGGGAGCCTCTGCATATTTTGCAGCAGAAGGGGCATGCTTTTGCTTTCCGGCAGTGCAGTAGGTACATCTGCCCCGTTTATGACCTTAATTGAATGTTTTCTTTTTGCTGTCAGGAGAACCGCTTGAGACCTTGCCAAGCTCATGCCTGATAACGATTTGGGCGTCTTCCATGTAGTTGTGAGAGTAGAAGCAGCCAGTAGTGTCAATCAGACGTGGTTAGAAGGCAGAGGTATAAAATATCACCTCTGAAGGGGAGGGGCCCTGCTCCACAGGACAAAGAACAGCCTCACCACAGAACAAGGAAGAGCCGGGGATAAATAATATCCAGGCACTTCCTTGTCCTGAGGGGGCGGAGTAGCCCCACCCCCTCTTCAGAAGTGTTCTTTTAAATTATATACCTGATGTAAAAAAAGAAAACCTCACTAGTTATATTGTTCAGTCAGTCGTATATTTTAAAACTACCTATGCAGCCTGTTCCTGAATCTCAGGAGGACCGTCTTTAGTCCGATCCCTCAGGGGCGGCCTTAGGCATGTGCAAGCTGTGCACCTCCACAGGGCCACCAAACCCCAGGAGCCACCACGCCAATATATATCCTTAATATAATAATCCTCTGAGGATGGATACATATTTGCGTGGCTGCCCCTGGTAGGGATTTGGCGGCCTCCGGCTCTGTTCCACTTCCAAACACCCTGACCCCCCCCCCCCCCTCTTTACTGGCCTCCTCGATCCGCCCCGCCCAGACCCCCTCTTCCGGGGCCCCCTACCTACGCTCCCTGCCCAGGGCAACCATGAGCCTAGAGCCGCCCCTGCATCCCTCCCCTGTACTATGGCGTAGAAAGCGGAAGTTCCAGCATGGCTGCATTAAATGTACCATTTTGACGTTTGGTAGAAGTTCTCAGAAAATACCATCATGGAAACACAAGAGTCAATATTTTGGCCACATAATTTTTGAAGCACAAATTTTGTCTCCAACATTCCTGTACTGTACCGCCTTTGAGATCTGCATAAGGCTGCTGGCTGGAAAAGGGAACAAGCATTAGCAAGCCAATAGGTCTCGCCTTTGGGACCTTATAATAAGTGTTTAGCCATGCAACAGTTGATGTTGTTGCACCAAGGATATTGTACTGCATAACTAAATACTTATAAGGTTCCAGAGGCGAGAACTATTGGCTATCCAAATGCTTGTTTTATTTTATTTTTCATTTAGTGCCCGGGTCCTCAACCATGCAGTGGTACCGGCCACTTCTCTTCAAGACCAAGGCCCTGTGTTGAGGCACTTGCCTCTTTGATGCGCTATTAATGACACAGCTGTTTGAGGATAGCACTTCAGAGGGACGGCAAGCTGGCAGTGTGGTCTTGGGTCGATCATAATACTGTTGGTTTGTCTCTTTGTCCTTCTCCATCTCCCCCCCTTTTCTAGCTTGAGTGTTCGAATAGGGGTGGGCGTAGTTCGCGAAGTAGCGCTACGCGTAGCTACGCAAAGTGCACTACGCGAGCTACACGTAGCACTACGCAAACTGCGTAGCAGCATGTTCGCACTGTGCAAGATGTCGTTTCAATGATTGCACAGTGCGGACAAGCATCCTGCACTGTGCAATCATTGAAAACTGCATCTTGCACAGTGCGAGCTGTACTTTTCTGCCGCTCGAGTAGATTTTTACTCGAGCTGCAACTTTCTCAATGCGGACTGGTAGTTTCTCATCGCGAGCGGTCGCAAGCATGTGCGACCACTCGCAATGAGAAACCTGACCACCCTGCGTTGAGAATCTCGCCGGGAGATTTATTTTCCATGCTCTCGATCGGCAACTTGATGTTGCTGATAACGAACAAGGAAAAAGTCTCGCGAGGATGTCATTTTGCTTGCTCGCGGTCGCCAACTTGACATTGAGGACCGCGAGCAAGCAAAAAAATGACCGCTACGCTACGCATGTTTGCACTGTGCTACGTGCAGTGCGAAGTTGCACAAACTACGAGAGCGTAGCGTAGTGCTTTGCCCAGGGTTAGTTCGAAAGCCACCTGCAGAGTCCATGTCACCCCGCCAGTAACATACGGTAACAAATGCAGGAGTTGTATCATTTTATGTGTACAAATTAATAGACTGGTTTTGCACTTAGAAACATTGCCTTGCATTTTACCACACCTCATTACAGCTTTACAGCACTCCGCTGTTTTTTTTTTTTTTTTGCAGAGTTTTATATAGCGCGAACTAGACCCGAACCGAATCAGGTATCAGAGCGCTTTACATATTTTTCCAGTTACGTTACATTTTAGGCACGGGGAGATTAAGTGATTTGCCCAGAATCACAGGAGTTTTTTTTTAGCGTCGTTACCGAGACTCGAACCCAGATCCCCAGGTCCGAGGTCGAGGTTAGGCCAACTCCTCTCCCCTGCTGCTTTTTGTGTGGCTTTCTAACGTTCATCTGTGTCTGTGTCTCTTTACGATAGTGGTAGCTTCCCTAAAAAGGAAATACTACTCGCAGTGTTGCAATGGCCGCTTGAATATTGCCTACAACTACATCCATATCTATACGATAAACTTGCCACCCAAAAATAGAAATGTAATGTATTCCGACGAGAGCTTGAAGCTGATGGGGACCACTTACACTGAGCACAACTCTGTGGGCAGTCGAATGTGTTTTCATCAAAAGTGTTATTACACACATTAATCGCAGCGAGATTGTCGACCTCGGAAGAATGAATATATGAGTCAGGCCACAAGTCAGGCCTCTTGGGATAAAAAATCTCTGCTCTGCAGATTATACACAGGATTCTCTGCAATGGCAAAATAACCCTCTGAGCTCCCGCAGCCGCTGCAAAAGAAGGATATAAGCCACAAGTATGTGCACTTAAAACGTTTTGGTATCCTGATTGTTATACTGGTAAAAAAATAAAACACATTAAAAAAAAGCTCAATTCCTTCACATTTACTGTTCATAGAATCGTATAAGTTTGTTGGACTCTGACATAGTCTAAGTTACTGCGTCAGGGTAGAATCCACACATGGTAGGATACTGAACAAGCATTTGCAATGCAATAGGTCTCGCATTCGCGAGAGTTAGAGTTATTGGCATTGTAAATGACAATGTCTTTTACCTATGTGTTTTGATTTGGAGTGCGGTGGCCTTTGGGACATTATAAGTGTTTAGCGATGCAGTATATTATCCTGGGTGCTGTGCCGCCAGGGACTGACTGGCTATCCAATTGCCATTCAGTGGGTCAGTCAGTCAGTCAAACAAAACTTTATTGATTTGTTAAAATCTTAAAAGTACACTTCCCACATTCCGTGATAAGAGAAAGAACAGCAACAAAACATGACAATATTCAGCAAGAGAAAGAGCAGCAGCATAACATGATCATTTTAAAACCACAATTACACCTCGAGATACATGTAGTTTAACTTCTCTTGTTCCTTTTAAAATGGAGTATTATAACATTTATTTATTAAAATCGCTAAAAATTCAGTAATGCATGCTTGCCTGGACTACATCTTTAGATGACTTTGCAATATCAAATAGTGCCTATCGCCATCAGCTGGCATGTTATTATAAACGCAGGATTTCTCTTATTGTCTTTTAATGCACATATAAAACCCAAAGTAAAAAAATCCATCAGTAACAACTGAAGTTTGTGGTAAGAAAAAAACAGATCCCACAGACAATTCTAGTTTAAGGAGCTAAATTATGTCTTTCAATGAGATAAAAAAACGAAAGAAACAATCGTGCTGGGCTTACGTTCCATTGGAATCCCTTCAAAATTTTTAGAAGCATTGTGAAAGGCTTATCTGGAAAGTTGTGCCCAGTTCTGGAGATCAGTCTAGAGTCTAGTGCCCATTTCCTTTTGAAAAAGCCACATTGTGTTTTCTGGGTGGGGCTTGTGCCAGAAAGGACATATGGGGATGTTGGTTATAATTGCACAAAGCTTACAAAGGCAGGACCGGCCTTCTTTTAGTGTTGCATGGAACATGTGACTCTTACTCAACGCTGTGCAATTTTCAAATCAGAAGGATGATAGGTAGATTCTGACATCTAGTAAGTGCCCCTTAAGGGTGCTAACCTTTAGCCCTACGGCTCGTCTAGGCCCTCTTGTAAGTCCTTACGAATTATTTTGAAGTGCTCAACGTGGGTGTCTCATTGAGCAAAGTCTCTGGGTGCCATTCATTGTTTTATGAGTAATTATTTTGCCATTGTTCGTTCACACATTGTAAAATTGAAATATTATGACAGCATAAATAATTCAATACCGTCACAATAAAATCCAACATTACAGGCTCATTGCTGTGTTCTGTTAGGAACGCTGTTCATACTGTGTGAAAAGGGACGTGGTGTGCTGGAAGAGGGTGCCATAGTGACTAAAGACCCCGCACATGAGTTCCCCAAACAGCCTCTCTCCTGTAACTATAGCCCCAACCCAAACCACCCCGGAACAGCTCTGACATGGATTCTGAGATAAGTAGGCCCTGCACATATTCCTTGAGCACTGACAAATATGTGCAGGTTATTATAAATAGGTTTGCTACCGCTTTTTAGAAACTGTTTAACTGCAGATGTTTGTCACAAAGCAAGAGTCTGGGATGGTCCCCGCCACAAGCACTTAACTAAGGCATGCAATACGTTTCTTAAGCGCTGCAAGTTTTTGTTACGGGTCAGAACTTAGCTGAGGAAGATCACACGATTTGTCGAGGTTCACAGAATGAAACGTGAAAAGGCTGAAATGTTGTGGTTTGAGAACAAAAGTCCTGCAGATTGTCTGGTTAGGAAAAAAAAAACCAGTTTGGACCCAATCATACGCAAATCAGTCTTGACCCTGATCCTCAGGGGAACAGTCCAGCCGAACTGCCAAGCCAGATCCTTCTTTGACCGGAAGCTAGCATCCTGGGACCAGTTTCGGGGCATCAAGCCTCAACAGCCAGGCTAGCGTGAATTCAGTGGTGCAGTGAGCACCGGACGCACGTCTGGGCATCCCCTTCCTACTTAGGGCGACAACAGCAGAAAAGAGGGGAGTGTGAGCCACTGAAAGACAACAATCATTCAAAAACGTATAGCTAATAAATAACAAAATCACTCTATTTAGAAAATACACTGCCCAGCCCACTAAGCCTAACTGCATGGGGGAAGGAGAAGGGAGGGGGGGGGGGCAGGGGCGAAGGTTCAGATAAAGAGCTGCAATTAACTCACTCGTCAAAGGCTGCCTGTCGTTCCAGGGTCTGGCCTGATGTAGGACCAGAACCCCATAACTGAAACAAATGGGGCGGAGGCTGCTGCAGCCCAGGTAGCGAGTATGGGCGCAAACTTTTGCATATCATGTGAAGAGCCGCTGTTCTAAAAAAGTTATTAAAGCTATTAATATGAAAGTGCGGCATGGGGTGCCTTATTAAAAAGAGAATATAGTGAGAAATAAAGGTGCGTGGCCGCAAAGCGTGCTGCGTTGGTTATAAAAACAAGTGCGTTCTGGTATATCAGCCCCTACGTTCGTCCCCATTCCGAAGCTCACCGAGGCCGTTATGTTCAAATCACCACACAATATAAAAGCAGTTGTGCTGAACGCTCCCTGCCACTCGGATCAATATGATGGCAAAAAAAAAAATATCCCCAGCGGAGGATACCAAATCTAACTAGATGAGGACATACTTGTTGTATGCCAGATCGCAGATTTTTTTAGGGCGGCTGAGGCGGCGATTGCGGCTGCGGTGACTGTTGGAGTGCAGAGGGTCTGCAGAGTGTTATTGCTCGCCTTGCTTCTGGCTGCGTGCTGGGGATAAGTCACCACTGGTGGTGCCGGGTTTTTTGCGGCTCGAAGCTGCACCAAGGGAGAGATGCCGCCGAAAACAAGCCGCTCGGCTCGGGCCAGGAACTGCGAGCTCAATGTTACCGCTGAGAAAGGAACTGCGAGCTGAATGTAACAGCTGAGACACCCGCATCCCCTAGCAACAAGAACCCCGCCATCGGCATACACTGCCCTACCAGTACACCTTAGTGGTGGCCTGCACTGACCCGCGCCTTCCTACCCCCTCTGAGCACCGCGATGGACCTCTGACCCGAGCAACGTGCTGCCATTCTAATTCTAAGACCAGAGGCACCTCGACTAATTGACCTCATCCTTACATTACGAGCACCCCTGAGGCCAGTGCAAACCCACATAGTTCTACCAATACCCATCAAGAGTGCGCAGCTGTTCCAGTTATGGGGCCAAACACCTCACTTCTGAACTGAAACATCCGAGGCAACTACAGGGACGGCGTGGACCCAGAGCCCACATATCTGAAATGCCCCTGCCATGACTCCCGCCCCCCTGCATAACCACGACTGCCCCCTCACGCGTCCAATTACTTGCAACCACTGGACAGGGAACATCCATTGGTCCGCATGGACGCCCTGCGCACGCAGCCCGGACGAAACACTTCATGGGGGAACCGGAGCATCTTTACAGTTTGCTTCCATGCGCGTTCGTTTCTCAGCCTCCCCTGGGGCAGGACTTCCGCCTTCCCGGGAAGCCCAGGCCCACAAAGTGACTAGACGAGAAGGGCAGAAGGTGGAAGTCCTGCCCCAGGGGAGGCTGTGAAACGCTGTAGGCACGTTACCCCACACGTAGGAGGAGCAGAGGCCACCGATGCAAGTCAGGGAAGCCCCGCGTGACGGAGCATGTAGCCCGGTGGGTGGGGCGGGTGGGGCTTAGTTGTAGGGGGGGTGTGAGTGCCTGCGTGTGTGTTTGCCTGCGTGTGTGTGTGCCTGCGTGTGTGTGCATGCGTGTGTGTGCGTGCTTGTGTGTGTGTGGCTGTGTGTGTGTGCGCGCGCGCGATTGAGAGAGGAAAACCAATACTAAAAAAATGCACGTAATCCTCTTTGTGTGTGTGTATGTGTGAGTGGGTGTGCGCGCGCGTGGTGGGGGGTGGCGGCGGTGTGTCTGTGCGCGTGTGTGTGTGCGTCTGTCTGTGTGTGTATGCGTGCCTTCGGCCGGCCTGCGTAAGCGCGTCCACAGACCCTGATCTGCTCGTGCACCGGTCTGTACCACTTTGGAGGGAAAACAACAACAATAGGTCTCGCTGGCGACATGCGCCAAGTGCGAGACCTAAAAATGAGACGAGAATAACAAAACAACTGCAACTAAAGATGTACAGAAACAAAGCAAGGTCCAAAACAGAACAGCCTTCATTTGTGCTTCTTGAGAAACATGCACAGAACAACGAAACACCTGTCATGCAATTCAAGTTTCAAATGCTTTACAATATCCTTCACCCCCATCCATGCAGTCGAACACACTGAAGAATTTACTGTAGTACATTTTTTCTCAGTTCGATGACAGAGCAAACGTAGCCTTAAATCTTTAACAGCGAACACCCACTTACCAAAATTCTTCCACTTACCCATATTTATTCATATAATGTGGCCCATCCATCCGTCTCTCCATTTGTCCATTCATCCATGCAGGCACCCCTGCCCATCCATCTATCAACCCAGCCTTTCATCAATTCATCCATTCATTGATGCATCCATCCATCCTCCTAACCAATGCAACCATTTATTCAGCCATCCTCCCATTTATACATTCTCCATCCATTCCCAACCTACCCATCCGTTCATCAATCCATCCACCTACCCATCTATCAGTCCCTCTGTTCGTCTGTTTATTGATCCAACATCTATGTATCCCAAACAAAAATATTTGAAATATGAAGGTGCTCAATTTAAATTAAATTCTTTGATGCTGTACTGGAAGCTAGTTCTGCTACTTGCATGACGTAGCTGCCAGCTGCATAATAAATCAGAAGTCTGTAAAAAGTAAACAGTGTCGAAATTATCGACAAATGCTGTCTGTTATCAGATCAGTAACCTACACCGGGCATCAGGCTGAAATTACGGACAGTCCGTGTAATTTACATACAGGTGGGATTCAAAATATTACGAGCGTCAGCAATTATTTTACTCTTTTGGTGGACTTTTATTGTGAGAGATAATCTAAATGTACAACTTCGTGTCCCAGAATGCAATTAGTGGGAGGAAAGAACGCCTGCTGACGGCGCTTCCAAACATCTAATTTGCTATACTAATCAGAACATTCAGATGTTGAAGCTTTCCCCATTAGTATTTCCTTTGCCCTGGATGCCTTTGTTTACATTATTCCTGCATCAATTCGACAAAAAAAAAAAGAATTCGAGAGATGGTCGACGAGCATGACTCCAGAACACTTCTGATCGCGCCTCAAGGTATGTCACTTTCAAAGCCTTTTGATTGGTGTACACTGCAAGAGTGAGAAGAACCACTGTGGTCTTTGAAAGTGTGGGTATGGCGTTTCTCGTGCTTTTCGTTTTCTGCAATCAGACAGACCTTGAGTGCGTGGTTAGGTAATTGTTTGGTAAATTAAGCATGCGGATTTCATGTTATTCTCATCTTTGCTAAGAGGACAAGTCAGTTAAGATTAAGAATTGCTTTTAATTTTGGATTTCTGCTGTCCGATTAAAAGAAACATTTTTCAAGTACTGCTCCACGGAACACAATCAAACACTGCAGAATATTAAATACGACTCTTAATGGCACAAACTGCTATTTTGTAAAAATGTAAAATCTAGCCATACGTTATAGGTCTAGTTTCTCACAAGGGCAATTAGTAGTCACTGGTGTATAATGTAAATTCCATTTTTGAGGAGTTAACCCCCAACAAGCCCGGGAGTGCGCACAAGCTTGTGCCCGCCCAGATACACACAGCTTTTCCCTTGTGGGAGCCAGCAGGGGCACCATTGGTTTGCAAGTTAATTACAAACAGATGGTTTCAAAGCTGGCTCCCGCAAGGGAAACACCAAACGTGCACGCGTTGCAATTGAAAGCAATGCAAAGCGTGCACGTTTTTTGGACTTAAAAGCTGATCGATTTCAAGAGGTCCCCTCTTATGCAGTGCATGCGCAGTGCGTAGGCGAGACCTAAAAAGAAAAAGTCTTGGCCCCAGAATGGTCTATTTTTCTTATTTTCCTCGTCCCACCCACCACCGCAAGGTTATCCACTTCTTTGCTATTTAAGCGGAGTACAGCGACATCTACATGTAGGTTTCCAAAATACATCAATGGACCTTTCAGCTTAATGGGGCTGTCCAAGCCATTAACATTTAAAATTTTACTATCATATCCTAAGATAATACTGACAAGCAAACACCTCCCTTTTAGCATCAGCTTTGAATCATCCTCGTCATCATATCCCTATCACTGACGGCATGTTGTGCTAAATTATCACATTGCTCAACGGTGGCTCCTCCACAATGGCAGAGGATTGTCGCCCTCCTGCAAAAAGCCAGAAAAAGAAAAATAGAATGATAATAAACAACTTTATTATCATTTTATTTTTCGCTGTCCGGCATCCTACTCGAGCAAAGAGCGGGGCAGGCCAGGTTAACAGGGAAGTGACTGGGCCTGGGAGGAGGAGTGGTAGGTGCACCTAAGTGGACATGTAAGTTTGGTCGGCTGTCCTAGGCTGGCAAAACTGACATGACATGCGCACATAGGTTTCTCCACCCGAGCTGTGCTGCAGAGCCAAGTGGAGAAAAGGCCCAGGCTCCCTGTATCTGACCAAGCGTTAAAGCAGCCTGCCCAGGCCAATTCCCACGCTGCTCTCAAGCTCGGTGTACATAGCATGAGAGCAGCGTCTGGATGATTGGGTAGGGACTCTGGGAGCCTGTGCCGGGAGCAGAGGTTTACAGAGGCGGCTGGCAGCAGAAGGTAAGTCTATTTTGTATTCAGTATTAACCCTCTGCCCCCTCTCTCCCGCACCCCCCTTGGACCCCTCCCCCTGCACCCCCGCTCACCACTTAATAATTGTATCAGCCGCCACTGACATTGCCATTGCCAGCCCCATGTTTCGTCTTCCTCTGCTGCCTTTTGGCTAGGTTTGCGCCATAGAAATACCATATGCATACATACATATATACATACATACATACGTACAGTTGGAGGTATTTCACCTTAACAACAATTACAGAACATTGAGGGCCAAAATATCATGAACATAAGTTTATAAGGAAGTATAAGTGTACTTTGCTTAGCTCCTCATCTATGTACCTAGACGTGGTGTTAAGAATGGAAGGTCTCTCGTTATCTTTATGCATTTACCTTCTCTCTATTTTGTCCTCAATATTTTGTCCACAATATTTTATTAGCAGGATGTATCTGTTGTTGATATTTTGGCCTACAACGATGTTTGGATGCACCTGAAAAGCATTGCTAGAAATGGGGGTCTCTGGTTGGCAATGGTTTGCATCTTTGTCCAAGTAGGTACCCTTCCTCCTCGTCGGGATAAGGGAGTGACACTCCTAAAATAACCCCTGCTCACCCCCGTGGTAGCTTAGCACGAGCAGTCAGAGTTATCTCAGAGCCAGTGTGTAAAGCATTTGCACATAACCAACAATAATACAGTAGAAAAACTACAAAAAGGCCACCACCCAAGTTTAGAAAAATATCCAATATTTTTATATATCCAAAACAAGACCAAAACGATAAGAATCCAACATACCGTACTTAAAAATATATACTTTGCAAGATATTCTTTAAAATTGCAGAAATATCTCAAAAACACAGTTCTTCTGAGTTGGTAGTTCCGTCCGGGCCTACTGCGATACAGAAAACAACAGAATCCAACAGTTCGGTCTAACTGGGTTGGTCGGGGGTGTCGGCAGACTCGTAAACAGAACCTTTTGTGTTGCGGCTGACACCGTGCGAGCCAGTTGTGGCAACTGTCACGGTTGCAATGTGAAGCGAAGCTGTGCAGTGTGTGGTGCCCTCAAGGCACGGTGCAGGCAGCTGCTCAGTGATGGTCATTCAGCAGCGTCGGTGAGGCCAGGGCTATGATGAGGAGTGAGGCAGGGCTCATTGCTGTGCTGGCAGGTCACGGTGCAAGTGACAGAGCCGGTTGGCGGGACTTGGTGTTGGTTGGCCAAGACTGCTGTTTGGGACGAGGCGGCACGTTGTGAAACTTACGAGCGGTGCCCTCAGCCATGTTGCGGTCACGGGTGTCAAAGTCAGCAGGCAGCGATGGTGTGGGTGAGACCAGGGCGGAGAAGTGAAGAAAGGCGGTGCGGAGTGCGGTGCCCAAAGGTCACGGTGCAAGCAGCGGCTCAGTGGCTGTGAAGGTCTATGTCGCCGGTGAGACCGGGGTTGCGGTGCGTGATGTGGCGGTGCTTTCTACAGTATCTTCATGACACGGTGCCAGTGACGGAGTCGGTTGCTTTTCTCTTCTCTGTGGCAACTGAAACAGCGGTTCCAGAAGCGGTACCTAGAGGTTGGTGAAGTCTTTGCAGTCCCTGAGACTTCAGAACAGTAGGCAAGCTCTGCTTCAAGCCCTTGGAGATACTCAGCACAAGTAAAGAAAGTTCAGTCCAGTCCTTTCATTGCCCATGGCAGAAGCAGTAACTGTAGGCCAACCCAACAAAGCAACAACACAGCAAAGGAGCAGTACTCTTCCTGGGAGTTCTTCTTGGCAGGTTCCTTTATTCAGGGCCGGCCTGGGAACCAAAACCGGCCCTAGCAAACTGTTGCCTGCCCCCCCCCTCCCCCGTCAGGTGATGGGGGGGTGCAGTTGAGCAGTTTGCAAGGGCCGGTTTCGTGCGATTTTATTACAGGGGGCTGATAATGCCGATCCCCGGTAACAAAAACGGCCCCCAGGGGCCCAAAAAAGGCCTCCACCCTTGCGGCCCACTGGGGAAACGCCTGGTGCCCGCTATGGCCAGTCCGGCCCTGCCTGTATTCCAGTGAGTTCTCTCTGAAGTATTTTCTATCCCTGAGACAGGAGGCAAGCTCTACTTCAAGCCGTTGGAGAAAACTCTAACAGCAGGATGATGAAAGTACACTCCAGTCCTTTCCCTACCCAAGACAGCGCAGCAAGCAGCAGGTCAACAGAGCAGATCATGCAGCAAAGTGGCAGTTCCTCCTGACAGCTTTTCCAGTCCTTCTTCCTGGCAAGTTCTGTGGTTCAGCAGAAATCTAAAATACTAGGATCTGGGCCCCAATATTTATACAGCAAATTCCTTTGTTCTCTTGGTGCATAGAGGCTCTGGGCTCAGCCAAAATCAGTTCTGTCTTCTCTGTTCCAGCTTCCTGGCAGGAGGTTTCCTGGCAGGAGGTGGAGACAGCATTGTCCAAGGCAGACAAGGGAAATCTCCCACCACTCTAAATGCAGACCGGGACTATTCAGATGCTCGTGAAAACTCCTCCCACTACCCTGAATGTAGCTCAGGTCTATTCAGCCCATCCCTGACTCATAAAGGAAAGGTAGGCCACACATCAACCCCCCACCGTGGCTGTCTGAGAGAGTGTACATCCCCAGCCCCTGTCACTTCAAAGCCAAACAGTCAATCCACAAACCAGCAGAAGCACACAGGATGGTTAAGCAAGAAAATACCCACTTTCTAAAAGTGTTATTTTCAAAGACACTATATAAAAATCATCATTACTAAAAGATGCATTTTTATAGTCTGAGTTCAGGCATACTAGACTTCATCTCTATATCTTGTCCTGATGGGAAGATATACTTATAAGATGTTATAAGTAAACCCCCATTCTATTCAAGGAACAGATAGCCTTTCCATAGTGAAAAACGAAATGCAGTGTTACTCACTACCAGGACATGCCACACACACCAGTACATGTCCTACCTTTAACATACTAAATGGGGGATGGCGTGGCACTCAATAATGTATTCAAAAGTTCAAAACGTTTAATTTTTAGGTGCTGACCGGTCTGCTCCCTCTGCCCTGTGGGGAGTTAGTGAAATACGAATTGGGTGCTGTCTGGATTGACAGATTGGCCAATCGCACTCTTTTGGGAGAGTCACCTCCTTAAAGATCCAAATTGATTTAATCAAGATTTTTTGCAAACAAATATTCGCACAGTACTCCAGGGTAGTTCAATTAATACATTGATTTTATTTTCTGTGATTCAGTTTATGCAAAGTAAAGTTGTTGCGTCACAACTTTGTGAAAGTTCATCAATTATCCTTTTGAAAATGTACATAACAATCAGTTCATCCACATGCCCAATGCATTTCGTGCTGAACGCACTTCATCAGGGGAAATACATTTCTGTGGGGTAAATAAAACGGGAGGGAATTGGTAAGAAGGAAGCAGGTCACAGTCTGCGTTAAACAATCAATACAGTTCTCATGAAATGGCTAAAAAACGTATAACGGGGTGCAAAACGAAACAATAGCGATAATGCTTAGATAGTGGTGAAAATTAAAGCCAAACCGAATAGTACAACCGTTAACCCAGGTAAAGATATGTGGTTGAACGCGAGGTAAAAGCCCCGTGAATTTGTGCGTTACTAGAGATAACGTGCAACTCTTCAAATGTCATGCCTTAAGTACGAGTGTTAGTGATTCTGTCCAAGTGGTCTAAATCTGTAAATTGCATGCTAAGGGTGAAGGTTTACATACTGTGTGCTCGCTCTTAAGGTGAAAAGTCGCCATATAACACTCACCGGTCACCGGGTGGTGGAGACGCTTAGTTCGAAACCGCCGCTCTCAGCCTCAAACGGGTTAGAGTGAATTCGCGCATGCGCATAGCTCGCGTAATATGTACTTGTCTACGTAAAGCGACAATGGTTGTGAAGTGAACCTATTCCGCCATATGTGGCCAGGACTAAACAGCGAGTGAAGGGAAATATGCTCAACATATTTATTTACAGAACTGGGTACAAAATACGAGATAATGCGTGTAACGGTAGTAAAGGTACACTATATGTGAGTAACACTCGCGGCCATCTTGGAATGGTCAACTGGGCTTCTATAACCAATGTTGACAGTAGATGTAATACAAGAGTATTATACAAGAATATTATGTAGCTGGATGCTGTCAAGGGTTATAACCATATACTCTGGATTTAGCATCTAATGAAACATATTAAAGGAAATTCAGTGAAAAAAACAATAATAAACAAAGACAGTAATGAATATGAACACTTAATAAAAGGGTGAAAAACAGATACTGAAAAGTCAATGTTCACGTTGTCTCTCCAAGGTTACAGGAAACAGCTGTATTCGAGACGTTCATTGAGCCCCGTAGGGTTGCAGGAATTCAACTTTTTAATCCAGAATATTTCGCGTTGAAGCAATCTTTTCTTATTGTCGCAGCCTTGTTTAACAGGAACACACTCCAAAACCATGAAACATATCTGACTGATGTTGTGGCTGTTGGTAATGTAATGTGCAGCTACAGGTGCTTTCGTAGATTTATTTCTTATGGTACTCTTATGCTCTGTCATTCGAGTTTTGATTTTTCTCTCCGTTTTTGCCCACATAAGCGAGGCCGCATGGGCATTTTAGCAAATATACCACGTTTTTTGAATCACATGTGGCGTTGGTAAACAAGTTTATGGTTTTGCCTGTGGTTGGGTGGTTAACGGTGTTGCCACGGATAATGTTGTTGCAATGCCCACAATTGGCACATGGGATTGTACCAGAAAATTTCTCCTTTTTGTTGGGTGTATCTTTTTCAATCAGATCCTTTAGATTCCTGGATCTTCACAGCCACTGAGCCGCTGTTTGCACCTTTTGCAACTTTACTTTGCATAAACTGAATCACAGAAATAAAATCAATGTATTAATTGAACTACCCTGGAGTACTGTGCGAATATTTGTTTGCAAAAAATCTTGATTAAATCAATTTGGATCTTTAAGGAGGTGACTCTCCCAAAAGAGTGCGATTGGCCAATCTGTCAATCCAGACAGCGCCCAATTCGTACTACCTTTAACATACACAGCACCCTGCTCACAAGGGTTCCTTGGGCCTACCTTAGAGGTGACTTATATGTAAGAAAAGAGAAGATTAGAACTTGGCAAGTGGGTGCACTTGCCAAGTCGACATGGCAGTTACAAACTGCGCACAGACACTGTAGTGGCAGGTCTGAGATACCTTTACAGGGCTACTTCTGTGGGTGGCACAATCAATGCTGCTGGCCCACTATTAGCATTTGATTTACAGGACCGGGGTAAAACACAGTGCACTGTACTAGGGACTTACCAGTAAATCAAATATGCCAATCATGGAAACACCAATCCATAATACAATTTACAAGGAGAGCATATGCACTTTAGCACTGAATAGCAGTGGTAAAGTGCCGGGAGTCCTAAAACCAACAAAAAACAGGGGAAAAAAACAGAAGGCCAAAAAGCAAAAAGTCTGGGAGTAAACCCGCTGAAAATGCCAAGTCTAACAAACATTATCTTTGTTTCCAGCCTTCCAGTTCAATGTCATGAGTACATCCTGGTTTTTTCACTTCTGTTCCCGCCGAGACGCTGAGCGCCGAGAATATTGCATCGAGAGAAAGGTGGTAGCGAACGCCGCTCGCCCTTTGCTGTTCACTTTTCTTTACCGAATTACTGAATTATCTTGCTGAGCCTTAAAACTTACACTTAAGGGCAGAGTTCCTCTGAGACTCCCTGCGGTGCCCCGCGGCCATGAGCTGTTCTCCGAAAAAGAAACAGCCAGCAGCGAGCCACAACAGCAGTGAGCCAAAACAGCAGCAAGAAGAGCGAGAAGAGCTGTGAGCACCCCCGGTAACGTTTCCAGATCAGAAGGCGTCCCCTCGCCCATCTGCCGAACCCGTGCCACCTCATTCATCTGATAGAGCGCGCGAGGTCACCCGACCAATAATTTCGCCGCTTCCCGCTTCGGGCCCATATATTTCAATTCACCATATACATTGATCAGGTGACTTCACGCTCTACTACCAATTTGTGTGAGTTCCCTACTGTTATTCTTCAGCGTACCCGACTTACCATCCACCGACACGGGTACCTATGACCACAATGGATCAGGGAGCTAGCTGTAAAAGGAAAGGCAGCAAAATACAAACCTAACCAATAACATTCAATTATTCTGTATAATGACCACGGACAACTGGAAGTTTAAAATGTTTATCTAAAGTTAGTTTTCGGAAATCATGAGATTTACAAGAATAAGGCAATCAATAATCAAGATAATGAAAAGTACATAACTATAGAGAAATAAAGTCAGGGTAATCATGGAGATGCTAATATAGAATGCAACAGGAATATGCTATGCATTTAGGGCAAAAGTTCTTTAGACAGTTTAAGTAAGGAGGTTCTAGACCATATCAGAAAATGACAAACCGCAATGCAAAATATAATTTCTAACAGGTAGGGTAACATGGGAACACGTTTAAGAAATAAATGCAAATGACTTTTCGTTTTCAATAGTTGCGGAAAGCATGGAAAATTAACATATGCAAAAAGGGGTGTCTTTATTAAAGCAAAAGACAGAAAATAGAAAGGTGCAAGATTTAAAGATTTTCAGAGCAATATTTACCTAGACTGGTGTGGAAACCAAACCCTGGCCACGGGTCAGTTAAGGACAGGAAACCCTCAAGGAAGGATACCCCTCAATGGACAGCAGGTGCAGAATGGACACCCAGGACAGGACAGGAAACCCTCAGATTAGGAATCAGGACAGGACCTCAGGACAGGAACCCCTCAGGACAGGACCGCACCCGCAGTTTGGAAGCAACGCCTGCGCTCCACCCTCTCTGCAGCTATCGATCAAGACCCCGATTGGGTCAGCGAACTCCCAGCAAAGTGCTCCGCCAGCACTTTAAGGTTTAGTAAAACCTTAGTCTATGGTCAATTTCGGACAGAGTGCTCCGCAGCTCTCTGTATCTTCAGTCACCTATTGAGTGCGTTGGGTCAGTGACAGGTCAGCTAAACCAGACAAGTCGGACAATTTCCCTAGGTGAACCCAGGGTAGTTATACTGTTTTGGGGCAGTGTACCACCCCCCAATGTTGCAAAGTGTCAGAATCCCTCAATTTGGATTGGTCCTAAGGTAGGATTTGGGTAACACACCAATCAGAACACACTATTTGGATGCCTACTTTGCATCTCTGGGTACCGCCTAGCGAGATTGGGGTTCTCATGAGAAAGTCCAGGGAAATACAATGACATTATAACATTGTTTCAGAATAGGGACACATGACTCTGTCCTGCTCGGTTCGCAGGTCAGTTTCTCAGGAGCATCTTGCCCATCCCTGCCAGCTGGCTGAGTTCCACCAGCCAAGGTTGACATTTCCCCAGACGGACGGTCCTGCGCAGAAGGGACCTCCAAGATGGCTTTCGGCTCAGTCAGACCCCCATTCCCCGCGGTACATGAAAAGTAAGCGAGAACAAATTAAGACATAGAAATAACGATATGAAAACACAACATTGGTTTTGTACTTTCAACTTATCACTATAACAATATACTATGCAGTCTAAATGTTAGCTACATATACACAGGCACAAGAGCAACTGCACGAGCAGTACCACGTTATGACCATAGCTATGTATTACGCATGCGCATCCTTTTTCCCTCCAAGCCTGCAAACACGTCAAGACACGTGAGAGTGACTCACGCATTCGCAGAAGCTATTTAAAAGCAGCGGCCATTTTATAGACTTGATTAATTTGTATTAGAAATACACATAGGCAAGCTTCATCTACCTCGTTTCAAACATGAAATAAAAGTTAGTAAGACGTACAAATTATTAATTTGATTACACATGAGCGAGGTTCATGACTAAAGCAAGTCGAAAATGCGAAGCTTTGCTTCATCAATCCCCTCTTTGATGATATTTACTATCATCACAAAATAAATGGAACCAGATGCCAACTTTCTCACACTTTATGCAGCTCTATCTCTTCCAACAAGCGATTTAGCTTTTCTTTCTCATTTTTGGTAGGGTGAGAATTCTTCACCCTTTTGTATATCTGATTATTTATTTCCTCCAGTTCAAGCTCATCCACACTTCGTTTCACTCCTCTCGCATTAACTTGATGCTTTCTGGTGTGCTTACGGCATTTGCAACAGACAAATATGAAGAATAGGATAAGACCTATAATTCCAATTGGCATCAGTACCTTAAACAATAAGCTTTTACCTAAGCTAGCAAGCCAATGACCTACATTTGAGAGACCATCTACCAGTCTCTTCCAGGCACTATCAACCTCGAGTGGTTTGAGTTCCTTTTCCAAATTAGTAATGTTTTTCACATATCTTTTGAGCTGCACACTTTTGTCCGGAATATAAGTGCAACAATGTTGCGCCTTCAACATCCGGCAGACTCCGCCCTCTTTCGCTAATAAGGTGTCAAGAGCAAGTCTGTTCTGTAAAACCATTGATCTGATCGCAACCATTTCGGTATTGACCAGCAGAAATCCATGAGCTGTGTCAGTAGACAACACATCCACTATAGTGGACAATTTGCAAATTCTGTGAGTGTTCAGAACCACTCCCACTCCAGGTATCAGTGCACTGAAAATACTACCCATTATTTCACCTACGCTTTCTCTTTTACTACGCACTAAGCCATTAGTATTTTCACTGCTTCCAGCAACTTCATTCACATGGTATATTTTCGGGAAGACAATGCCAAAGTAGCAGCTTCCATACCAGTGATCCGGCAATTTGAAATAAGCCTTGTCTCCACATATATAATAAATTCCGGGAAACACAGGCTCTGACCCATTTTTGAAACCCCATCCTCCAATTACCTTGTAATTATGTTCGCATTCACTGGAACCAATGAAAATGTTATTATAGTAGCTAGTCTTCTCGCGGTGAAGACATAGCTTTCCTTTCTTTTCAAAATCCAGCAACAGAGCAGGACCCGCCCCACCAGTTGAGGTGCCTTCCATGTCCTCTGCCCATCTTGGCCTTTTCTGTCTTTCGTCATCTGCCTTTCTTTGTATTTTTATTCTCCTTTTCTCTGCCATGTTCAGGAACATCTTTTCCTGCTCACGCAAAGAACAAGTCAAGTTATCTCGGTGTGCGTCACCTATGTCGATATTACCTATAGTCAGAAAGTATTCGCCCATATAGCGAGTAACGTCACTTTTGGTATGTACAGGATTCAAGTTCCCACGTATAGGAAGTTCAGAAAAGATCACGTCATTGTTAGAGTAGTAGTACTGTAACGGTCCTCTTTTGTAAAATAAACTTGCTAAAATGCTACAGGATATTCCATATGTCAGGGGCAGGTGATGGTATGTCACGCCTTCAGCTACAGAGGTAGGTAGCTTCATGCAGACATAGCAATCTTCAATTTCCATAGTCTCTACATAATGTACTAACAAGTTTGCGAAAACATTTAAATGTGTCTTATTCTTAACTCTATGATAATGTAGTCCTCCCTCATCTGATGCTTCTAAGTCTCGTTTTGTTTGTTTCAGTGCTCTCTCATGTCTTGCTACACTCTGTGTTGTCAGCTCCTCACTGTCAGTATTTACAATTTCAGTAGGGTAAATATTAGTATTTTTGCTCACCGCAAAGGGAATGAAGACTGTTAGTCCTATCCAAACTAATATCAATATAACTATACTACATACACATACCTTGCAGCATGTTTTGCAACAACTGCGACTAGGTCTACCATTCACGCTTGAATCAGACATTTCGGCTCAGAAGAAGTTTCTCGACCCCTCTTTGTGTCTTTACACAAGTAGCTTACTTTGTGCAAATTCACGGTGGCTCGTCTTCTTCTTCGGCAGAGTACTCAGGGACGGGTTCTCCGTCGCTTTCGTCAGTTATATCAAGATCTTCAAATTCTTCCAAAACGAGCGTCCATTCAGGAGACTTGTACTTTTTGTTTTGTCTTCTTTGGGACGTTCCTTCTTGTTGTTCAGCTATGCGAGCACTTCGCCTTTCTTCTGCACGTTTTTCTTCCACCGTTTTTATCCTTAGCCTCAATTTCTTTACGAAGCCAGGCTCTATGTGCTTTCTTGTTAGTTAAGTTAATAAATTGAGAGAGGACCCCACGCGTTCCAGGGAACAGGGTACCAAGTGACAATGTAAAGTCAGAGAGAAATCCCTGGAAGAGTATATGTATTTGGATACCTAAGCACAAATAGACAGTATGGATAACTCCATATCAATACTAAACAGTCTGGTCACGGACTAGTATGTGATGTTCACAGTTTTTTATTGATTAAAATATGCATCATAGTTAAAATTTCAGTAGAAATACAATTATACTGAAAACATTCAATAAAAGGACACGCATTAAAAAATGGCGAAAGTTCAAAGATTATACAATAATTAAAAAACAATTGAATCTATTCAAATTCAACTGAACAACACAATACATATAAGGGTACACAATTTCTAAATTATCAACATACTTTCATTAAAGGAAAACGGATAGACAAAGGACAAAAAGAACCCCTCTATACAGAGAAAATAAGGAATGTAGTCACAGATAAAGAATGATTCAACAGCCTATCCAATAGTATGCTAGAAGCCCTGGTATTGCAGTGTGCAAGATATCCGGGATTCTAGTGGCTTGAATTCATACGAAAATACAAAAGGCGTCGACGCGTTTCGGTGTATCAGCACATGGATATCGCTACACCTTCATCAGGACGGTATCGATAGGGGTCATCTGATTCAATGGATGGAGATCAAGGCTTGGTTTGGACAATTAGAAAACGGGCTTGGTGTTGGTCAGTCTTCACACAACTCCAGGGGCACAATGGGGACCGTTTTATTTTCAGATAGTTCCAATCGTTTTATCAGATGGTGCAGATTTATATTCTTGTATTCCTGTCTATATCTTCATTAGATCTGGAATCATTCGTTGGGGTTTATATTCTCCCTTTATTTCGTGTGGTGTTCCCTTTTATTAAAGGAGGGGTCACTTTCCCCGTGGTTCACCTTGTGTATCAGCCTCGTCACGTGTCGCTTGATAACGATCAGGTGGGCATACACTTCTATCTTTTTGATTTAGATGCGGCGCTTTCCACGGGTACGACCTCTCGTTCTCTCCTGTGCTTTCTTTTCTTAAGTCTTTTAGTTGGCACTTGGACTTCGTTTTCTTCTCTTGCCCTCTTGTTTTCATTAGTCTGCGGCAATTCTGTTTCAGTTTCTTCTTCCTCTATCTGCCTAGTTCCAGGGCTAGCATCTATTTCTTCTGCCTGGTTACTAATCTGGCCTTGTTCAGGACAGTTTTGTATTTGCCTTTCAAATGTGTCTGTTTCTGTTTCCTGAACACGTTCTTCTAATCCTATCTGATCCTGTTCAAGCACTTCAATCTCTGGATTTTCTTCTGCTCGAACTATTACGCTATGTCTAGTCTGTCCCTTCTCGACATCAGGAGTCAGTGGAGGAGTATCAATCACTTGTTCTGTCCCTGTCTGACCTTCTCCTTCCTCAGTTTTGATGTGAATCTCAAGATCCTGAGGTTCTTCGCCTGTGCCTTGCTTTTCCTCTCTAGTCCACTCTCTACCTTCCAAAAGTCGCTCTCTTGTTCTGATGGGGTCTTCGGTGAGATCAATCAATGGTATCCACCCCTCTGGCCATATGCTCGGCAGCTCGTCTTCAGCTACTTCTGGCTCAGCTTCTTGGACCCCTTCAGCAGGCTGGACTCTTGGTAGTTCGTTATCAACTATTCCTGGGCCAACGTCTGCTGATCCCGCAGCTTGACTGGTACTGGGCTGTACGTCGTCAGCTACTTCCGGTCTGGCTCCTGCAGAGTCCTCTGCTGGACGCCCTTCTTCTTCAGGCTCTTCGTCTGGTAATACCTTCTGGGTGTGGCTGGCGTGTATCCAATGTGGAACCCCTGCACACTTTACTGCTGTGGTTGTTACCAGGATCACCTGACGCTTCTCTCCCCACCTGGGCTCCAGGCAGCTCTTCCGAGTATGCTTCTTTATCTTGACCCAGTCCCCCGGGACCAGTTTGTGGAGAGGAGTCGTTGGATTGAGGATGGCGTCTTCTCCGATCTGGCGAGAGATAGAACGCACTTGGTCACCTAATCTCTTGCAGTATTCAAGCACCAAATCATCAGTAATACTCAACAGTTTGCTTCCTGGTACCCATGCTTGTCTCATCACTCTTCCCATCAGGATTTCATGGGGGCTCAGGCCTGTCTTGCGGTCAGGAACACTTCGGAGTCCCATCAGGACCAAGGGCAGGGCCTTCACCCAGGTCATGCCAGATGCATCACACAGTTTTGCTAATCTGTTTTTGATAGTTCCGTTTACTTGTTCCACTATTCCAGAAGCCTCTGGACGATATGCACAGTGGAGTTTTTGTGTGATTCCAAAGGCCTTACAAAGTTCGTCGATTACCTCATTCTGAAAATGTCGGCCTCTATCTGATTCAATAGTGACTGGAACCCCGAACCTAGGTATCAGTTCTTTCAGCAAACACTTAGCTACTGTCAGTGCGTCATTTTGGGGAGTAGGGAAAGCCTCCACCCACTTTGAAAATAGACAGACCATGACAAGGACATATCGCTTCCCTTCACAACGGGGCATGGTGATGAAATCGACCTGTATTCTCACAAAGGGACCCCCTGACCTCCCAATTTTTCCCAGTTCCACCATTGTTCTCTTGCCTGGGTTCATCTTTTGACATGACAGGCACCTCTGTCAGAGGGACTCTGCTACTTTCCTGAACTTTTTACTGTACCAAGTCTGTTGGAATACCAGAATCATGGCGTCCCTACCAATGTGTGATCCTTCATGTATCAATCTCGCCATTGTGCCAAGTAAATGTCTAGGTAACACAGGCATACCACTTGGGCCCAAGATGACACCATCCACACGTCTTGGTCTACACCCGTCTTCCTTCCACTTCTCTCTCTCTTGCCAGGGTGCCGCCTGCTGCCACTCTCTCACTTCATCCCATGTAGGCACTTCTTCAAACACTTGAAGTTGGCAGCTGGTTCCGGGCCCCCCCCGTTTTGGATTTATGATATATCGATCTCTGGCGCACCATTGGGCCACTCGATCAGCAAAATCATTTCCCAGTGATACAGTGTCAATGCCCTTCTTATGAGCGACACATTTTACCACTGCCAGTTCCTTTGGCAACTGGATTGCCTCTAAAAGGTCTTGAACAACTTTTCCATTTCGAATAGGGGTACCTGATGAAGTCAGGAACTCCCTCTGTAGCCACAACTGGCCAAAGTCATGCACAACTCCATAACAGTACTGACTGTCAGTATACACTGTTATGCGTATGTTTTTCCCAATTTTGCAAGCTTTTATCATAGCGATCAATTCGGCTACTTGTGCAGACTTTACGTCATATAGATAACCTGCTTCTTCAATTTTGGTTAAGGAGACTACCGCATAGGCAGCACTCAGGCCTCCTTGTTCATGTCTTAGACATGAACCATCCACAAACAATTCCTTGTCATGTATAGGCAATGGTGTTTCTCTAATGTCTGGGCGTGGTTTGGTGCTGAATTCTGTTAAATCAATGCAATTATGCTCATCATCCTCCCCATCTTCCATATCCATTGGGTCGGGGAGCAAAGTGGCGGGGTTCAGAATACTGCACCTGACAATGGTTACATTTGCAGCACCCACAAGAATCCTCTCGTATTTAGTCAGCCGACTAGGAGTGAGATACTGAGTTTTCGTTCTGGTCAGCAAAATTACCACTCCATGTGGAACATACACAGTTACAGGATGTCCCATGACAATGGACTCACTCTGCTCTAAACTTGTGCACTTTATGTCCCTTCTCACTCAGGTGATTCAGTAGGGCAATGGTGTCAATCACACAATCCCTATGACTTTTAGACGCCACCAAGAGGTCGTCAATGTATTGCACTAGGACAGAGTTTCCAGGTAAGACCAAAGTTTCCAAACATTTTTTCAAGATCGGATTAAAGATAGAGGGGCTCTCTGTGTACCCCTGGGGGACCCTGTTCCAGACATACACGTGACCATTGAAGGCAAATGAGAAAAGAAATTTGCTGTCTGGATGCAAGGGAATGGAAAAGAATGCATGACATAAGTCTATCACAGTGAACCACTCAGCATCCCACGGAATCTGATACAGAATCACTGCTGGGTTCGGGACAATAGGGCAGCAGGGAACCACTATCTTGTTTACCTTTCTTAGGTCCTGCACTACTCTGTACTTGCCACTAGGCTTCTTGATGCCCATAATCGGTGAGTTACATGGGCTACTCATTACTTCCTGTATGATGTTTCCTTCTAGCAATTTCTGTATTTCCAGGGTAACACCTGCTCTCACTTCTGCATTCATTCTGTAGGGTTTAGTATTGGGGTATACTGCATTGTCCTTGATCGCTATCTGTATTGGGTCCACGTTTTTCATTAACCCTACATCTTTCCCAGTAAAGTCCCATACTTCTGGCTTCACTGCTTCTTGAAGTTCTTTGGGCAAATCCTGCATAGTCATTCGTTTAATTTCTGAGTCAGGTCTGATTAACATCAATTTATAAATGCCATCTTCATCTGGGGTCTGAATTTCAACACCCTTTGGTGTGCAAAAGATGGTACAGTTCATTTTGCACAGCAAATCACGTCCCAGTAAGTTCACTGGACTGGTGTCACAAACGACAAATCTATGCATTTCCTTAAAGTTTCCAATTGATATCTCCATGGGCTCGGTAACAGGAGTACTAATCAATTGATTAGATACACCCACTACTTGGATGGCTTCTCCCGAGAGGGGTAGGTTTGGAACGTCCACTGTTCTCACAGTAGAACGGGTAGCGCCAGTGTCCAACAGAAAAGTGACATCATTTCCGTCAACCTTTCCTTCAATGTATGGTCCGGACTGGTCTACCGGCAAGGAGGCGCCAAGTACGCACTCCTCGTCCTCCCCTCTCAGGCCCCGTCAGTACTGGTCATCACAAAGGAAGGTATCGTTTAACAAATACTGCGAAGTTGCTGCATTTCTGTTCTCATTGCTTTCCCAGACTTCTACCTCATCACCCTCGGTGGATTTTCCCTTGTATACTTGCTTTGGAGCTCGGGGCACCTGAATCGTTTTTACCTGTGGTTGAGTCTTTTTCGGTCTTTCTTTCTGCGTCTGTGGAGTTAAATCAGGTGTTTTGGGGTTATCATCTGGCAAATAAGGACACTCGTTTCGCCAGTGTCCAATTTCTCCGCACTGGTGACAGGGAAATTTCTTCATAGCCTCTTGTCTGCTCATTCCGGGGCTTACCTCCTCCCCCACCCCCAGGACCTTGGTTCTGAGTGTTTTTGGCCATATTACTCAACTGTTTTTCCTGCTGTTCTGCGAGCTTCACTTGAGCCCACATAACCTTTTCCTTGAGAGCCTTTTTCTTTTCTGCCATCTCGTCCTCACAGTATTTTGCATACCGTAGGACCTCGTCTATCTTTTTGGACTGCCAACAAATTTTGTTATCTTTTATCCACTGACAAATTTCAGGCCTTAAACCATTTACAAACCTGTAAATAAAATGCGTCATATCCTTCATCTCGATGTTATCTATACCACTGTATGTTTTAAACACCTGCAACAGCCTTTCATAATAGGAGTGCACTGTCTCGTCTCTTTCCGGCGTTGTTCTATCTATCCTGGTCCAATCTGTTTCCTTTGCGGGCACCTTATTTTTCAAATGCTGAATTACTTGTTCATATTGTTTCATCACTTCAATAGACGGTTCCCCTGTGTTGGAGTCCCTCGGGTACTCCTCACTAGGCCAGGCTATGGCTATTTTACACTCGGTCCATAGATCTACCGGGACCACAATGTCGAAAAACCCATCCAGGTCTTTCCACAGGCATTTTTGCACCTTCACGAACCTTTCCACCTGCCGGTACCAGTCAACTGGCTTTTCGCGCAATTTCGGGAAATCGTTAGTAAAGGACACAATATCCTGTCTGGACCATGGAACGTGCACATACCTCCCACCGGGTACTTCCCGCATGGGGCATAACTGTTCGGGCTTGTCTACTTCTCTCAAAGGGAACTCAGGGGTCGCTTGTCTGGATCGAGCCTCATCTTTCTTTCGTGCCCACCTGTTTTTCCATTTTTCCACATCTCCCCATTTTTGCAAAATTGCTAACAACTCTTTAATCTGCAACTTTTTCCCTGACACATTCAGGTTCTCTATATCTTTGTCTGAGAAATCAGCTCTGTAAGGTTTTTGCAAGGGCTTGGACCTTGAAATATCTACCCCCATACTGGCCGCAGTGTCTGTCAGTTTTTCGTGGAGCACTCTGGTACTTCTGGTAAGGCTTTTACACATAAACAGCAATTCTTCTTCAGAGTAGGTATTTAATCTGTCTAATCCCACATTTCCTGCCATTAATTCCTCTATTTCTATCCTCAGTTTGTAGAGGTCTAAGGGTTTCGTTTGCGGAGTCTGTTTTTCTAATTCACGACTCCAATTTTCAATTTCTTCTGGAGTTACCAGAGAGACACTCCTAGTACCTGACGTTGATTCTAATTTAATTTCTTTCGCATTGAAAGGATTATGCCTCTTCTGCACTCCCTTCCCGGTCTGTTTGTTTGGCAGGTCCAAGAACACAACTTCAGACTCGCACTCACTGGACTGATCATCTATTATTATGGGTTCCTGTCTGGGTGGTGCCATGATTGGGGTCATAACTGGAGGGTTTGAATTTCCCTGATTATTCCCATATAACGGAACCACTGGTCCAATTGTTACCGGGATAGTCAAAGCCTCAGGACTGGTATTTAACTGGGAGATTTTCTGAATTATTTCTGTTCTCTGTTTAGCTAGGGCCTCTTGCTCCCTTTCATCTAGTACCCTCCCTAATGTTCTGTCAGGTATTATCTGTGGGGTCAGATGAGGGGTAAAACTCGGGGCAGTAGGATGCGTTTCACTCGGTCCCCCACCATAATTTGGTTTTGGGAACAAAGTTCCGGTGCCAAATGACCTACGCTCTTCCTCATATGGAGGCTGTAAAAAGGGCATTCCTGAACTTGATGGTTTTTCTTCGTTCTCATAAAGAGGTCTGGGGAAAAAGACTCTCTCACAGGAATATTTTTCCTCCGGGCTCACGGGCACTCTAGGATATATATCTCTTACCTCCGCTGGTCCGGGATTCTCAAAATAGTGCGGTATCTGACAACCTCCCCCCCTACTTAGGGATCTGTCCTCCTCCTTAATAGATGGACGCTGGGGATTTTCTCCTGCACTGGAAGGTGGGGCTCCCTCATTATAAGGGGGCGGACTTCTCGTAAAGATGTCATCTAACAATTCATCGTCTGACTCCCCAAGGGGCCCCCAATGTTTACTCTTTTCTGTCCTTTTCTCTCCCACAGAAGGGTTACATGCTGGCATCATGGGAAACAGACCTTAAACAATCATGCTCTGTCTCCACTGTTTCATCTTTTTATCCCTGGTCTCTTGTTTCAGCCTTGGGTACCACTTGGTCAGACCTTTGTCCATTCGGGGTTTCTCTCTTTCGAAAGCCTCAATCTCCCATTCCTCTAATGCCTCATACTGCGTTAGTCTCGGTCTGGGATGCAATTCATTCATTCGGGTTCTCAAATTGAATAAAATCCTACCATTGAAGGTACCGTCTAACGGAAAAGCCAATATTCCGTCATCTTTTGTGTACTTTACCCAATTTTCCAACCACACACAGGTATTGTATCCTCGATCAAACATCATGAAAGAGGCTGGATTATTTGGTGGTGGAACAATAACGCCCTCTCTACTCTTAATCGGTTTGTCCGTTTTGAAGTAATTCTTCACCTTATTTACAAGGGACATTTTTCTCTTAGTTCCGTACATAATATCGTATCTATTTGCTTTCCACTGATCCCTTTCAAACCCTTGGTTTCTTGGATCGGGTCTAGTCTCTGGACAGTACGAGTGCCACATACGATTTCTACGCTTAACTTTGTTTACAAAGTTACCTTCAATCAGAATGCGCCTTGCAATTCCGTGCGACCAATGGGGTGCACGCGTTCAAATAGTTTCGACCAATGGGTGCGCGGCCCCTTCGTGAGACAGTTCTCACGCTTCGGCGCTCACCCCTCCTTCACAATTCCTGCCCCACTACCCGCCCGCTGTTTCTACCAATCCCAGTGAAAGGTGAAGGCTGCCACTGCCTGTACCATTACCTCCTCAGCGAGGGGGGCCGACAGGGAAGCGAGAGGCAGGCAGCCCACAGCCAACCACAGCACCACCGCAGTGAAAGGAGGTGAAAGGAGGTGCTGTAGAGGAGAGAAACCGGCTGGGTGATAGCAGCATCATTAGTGCGAGATGAGAGGTGAGAGGCTTGGACAGTTTTTTTTGATTAGCCTCATGCCATAGTAAGGAGCTAGACCTATCATTTTTGTAACGGGCCAGACTAGCTCCAATTTCCTACACCTCCTACAGCTCCATTGCCTATAGATGATGCCCACACCACACATACTTCTCACTCAGCGTACATTCGTGTACATTGCTGTAAATCGCACATTGTCAACTACATCGCCTGGATGGAGGCAAAACGCGAGTGCTATGAGCTTGCCTCCTCCCTGTATTGAGTACACCAACAGGGAAATAGCTTAAGGTCAGACTTCTACAATTACCCATCAATATCTATACTCCGGAATTAGTATCCACTCAAAACCACAGACCACAGATTACCGGACTGGTTTGGAAGGAATTGGAGTCATAATTTAACTTCACAGCAGCAGCAGGGTTTTACAGCAGCAGCAGCAGTAGCAGCCGAGAAAGACGAACAAGGAAGACGCCGGCTGCCCTCCTGCTCCCACTCCCACAATGCCTAATACAGGGCGACCGACACGTCCCCGCAGAGGACACAAGTAAGAGGGCGACCACCGTAGTGCCACAAGATGGCACACGGGGCATCCCAGCCCTTTGGGACCCCGGAGGGTCCCGCGCGTCACTTCCGGCCTGGGGTGGGCGGGGGAGAGTATATATTCCTCCCCCGCCCACCGAGCGGCCTCTTTGTCCGCTGTCCCCTCACCCTGACGCCGTTTTGTGTTGGTCGCGCAGCCGTGCGTTCTGGGCGCGATGTCCGATTACGACGCGGGTCGTGGTGCCTATTGTTCGTCGGGTCTTTTAGGTGAGTCAGGGTTGAGGGGCCTTGTTTGTTGTGGTACCTTCGGGGTTACGGCTTTTCAGGCGGGCGTGATGAGAACAGCCTCGTGGGACACAACCTCCCTGCGGGGACTCGGCATGGGTGCTTGACGGCAGGGCACGGCCGTGCTGCTGGAAGTGCCGAGGGGCAGTTCTGGCGTGTGTTGGTGGCAAGCGTTGGTAGCGGTGGTCGGAGCAGGGGCCTGACTTCCGCCGCGACGTAGTTGAAGATCGAGGCTCCTCATCTGTGCCTGATGGAGGTTGTTGGTTCGAGAAAGGGGAGAGGATGAGTTTTACATTTACCCAGGTACTCGTTGTGCGGGATGTTTCAGGATCTTGGTCATCCTACCCCCCTTCACGTTTATAGCAGCAGGCAGGGAGGGATACAGGACGCCTTTTTCTTTGTGGTCTGTTGCCGCTGTACGGGGGCCAGCAGGCAACTTTCCTGCTTGCCAGACGCTCGGTCGGAGCGTTCGGTCACGTCGCTAGATCAGGCATCCTGTGTCTCTGGGATATGCGCTTACTAGTTCGGTGAGCCTGGGAATATCAATATAAATGTGGTATAGGCTTCTTCGTGTAAGTGCGCTAGCTGCTCTGTGCGCAATAGGTGTTTCATTGCCGATACGTACTACATGTTAATTCCGATAATGTACTCATGTTATTTCCCATGGTCACGACAAAGTCTAATTCTTTTTATGTCCTTATAACAGCATTTTCTCTATGTGCAAGTTTTGCATCGATTGAATTTACAGATGTGTTCATGTGTAGACGCTTGTATGCATTCTCTAGGGTGTTCATGGTAGGTGATCGTTTCTCTTTGTCCACCAGAACAGTTCCTTCTTTGAAAGTAGGCCAGCCTTGGCTTTGCCTTGCACGGATGTGGCTTCTCCTGCCCTTTGCTGAGCTTGGGAGCGGGTAGGGTTGATTGGCATTATGATGAGTTTATGCTCGGTTCGGCGAACGTTGGTCTTTTACGTGCTACATGTAGGTTCGATTCTCCTTTTGAAAGAGAAGAGCGTATTTAAGTATTTTGAGCCCCCCCCTGCGGGTAGGAGAGTGTGCGGGGTGACCATCTGAGGGTCCACGCAGTCGGGCGGTGGCGGCTTCTGGTAAGCGCAGTCGCACAGTGTTGAGCTGGTGGGCTGGTCAGGAGGTAGTGGGGGGGCAAGTTGATTACACTTGTGTGGCCATTTTATGGGGCTATTTGTGTGAGGTCCGGCTCGGAGGTGTTATGTCGCCCAGGGCGGCCATTTTCAGGGCTGTTTGTTACCATAGGTCCGACACACGTGTTTAATGGCGTCTGTGTCCGGCCATTTTAAGGGACAACTTGTTGCTGTACTGCCCATATGGGTAAGGGCTCCCGGTGCGGCCATTTTCATGGGCGCTTTACCTCGAGGTGTCCGGCGCATGGGGGATGTGGTGCCCGTTGTACGGCCTTTATGCATCCTAATTTCAATTTTGTGGGGGACATGCCTGTCGGAGTCTATTAGGTTGCTGTGTACATGTGCTTCTGACTGCAGACTTGCGGAGTTGCCTCTTTGGAACTTCGAGTAGAGTGGAGGCGTGTCTGTTCTTCCTTTGGCCCCATCTGGGGCATTGTTGAGTCTCTTTATCACGGTCAGCAACAGGAGCGGAGAGAGTTGCTTTTGCTCCCGTGAGTCAGTGCCGGCTTTTCTCAGTGGGCGAGTGGCGTTTCTGGCTATACACTATGCAAGTTTCATAGTGGCTCGAAGTTAGGTTCGATTCCGCTGGGAGAAAGTAATAGAGAGTGTTTTTATTGCTTTCGAGGTTGCTGTTTCCGTGCCGCGTTCATTACCAAAGTTCACTGACCTAATTTTTCTTTGAATTTCCTTGCGGCTCATGTAGCGATTTCAGCCCCGCTCTCCTTGGTTCGCAAACACCCCGCCCCCCCATTTTTGCGTTCTAGTGGGGTGCCTTTGTTTCGCTCAGGTGCCTGCAGCCTCTCCGTAGCCATGCTGCTTTCCATGCATTTCGTATTTGCTTGTCCCCGAGGGATTTGGTACGGCAGCATGTCTTTCATTAGGGACCTAGAGCAGAGGTCTTCAAACTTTTTGATGCCGAGACCCCCTTGTAAAACCTTTTTAGGCGTAAGGACCCCCTTCCGACAAAAGATTCTAGAAACTGGTACTCCTCATCATAAACAACTATCGACAACCATAAATGCGCCTGTTAGACCTCATCACATCCATCCATCCATCATTCATCCACCCACACTTCCACACATCCATCCATCCTTCATCCATCCACCCTTTCATCCTTCCATCCATACATCCATCCTTTACCTATCCACCCGTCCATCCACACACCCACCTTTTCACACATCCATCCATCCATCGTTCATCCATGCAACCTTTTATCCATCCATCCATCCATCATCCATCCACCCTTTCATCCTTCCATCCATACATCCATCCTTTACCTATCCACCCGTCCATCCATCCATCATTCTTCCACCCACCTTTTCGCACATCCATCCATCATTCATCCATGCAACCTTTTATCCATCCACCCATACATCCATCCTTCATCCATCCACCCTTTCATCCTTCCATCCATACATCCATCCTTCATCCATCCTCCCTTTCATTATTCCATCCATATATCCATCCACCCTTTCATCCATACATCCATCCTTCATCCACCCACCCTTTCATCCATCCATCCACCCATCCATCATTCATACCCCACCTTTTCACACATCCATCCATCCATCATTCATCCATGCAACCTTTTATCCATCCATACATCCATCATCCATCCACCTTTTCATCCTTCCATCCATACATCCATCCTTTACCTATCCACACGTCCATCCATTCACCCATCATTCTTCCACCCACCTTTTCACACATCCATCCATCATTCATCCATGCAACCTTTTATCCATCCATCCATCCATACATCCATCCTTCATACATCCACCCTTTCATCCTTCCATCCATACATCCATCCAACCTTTCATTAAACCATCCACCCTTTCATTATTCCATCCATATATCCATCCACCCTTTAATCTATACATCCATCCTTCATCCACCCACCCTTTCATCCATCCATCCACCCACCCATCCATCATTCATCCCCCACCTTTTCACACATCCATCCATGCATCCATCATTCATCCATGCAACCTTTTATCCATCCATACATCCATCCTTCATCCATCCATCCACACTTTCATCCTTCCATCCATCCTTCATCCATCCATCCTTCATCCATCCACCCTTACATCCATCCATTCACTCATCACTCATCCACCCACCTTTTCACAAATCCATCCATCATTCATCCATGCAACCTTTTATCCATACATCCATCCCTCATCCATCTTCCCTTTCATCCTTCCATCCACCCTTTCATCCATCCATCCTCCATCCACCCACCTTTTCACACATCCATCCATCCTTCATCCATCCATCCACCCTTTCATCTTTACATCCATCCACCCACCTTTTCACACATCCGTCCACCCTTTCATCCCTCCATCCGTCCATCCATACAGCCATCCACCCTTTCATCCATCCATCCATACATCCTTCATCCGTCCACCCTTTCATCCATCCATCCACCCATCATTCATTCACCCACCTTGTCTGTGCCTCTCTCATGGGGGGTCAGTATCTCTCTGCTTCGTCTTCCTCTCTCATGGGAGGGCATCTATGTGCCTCCCTGAGTGGGATGGGGGTGGGGGGGGCAGCCGGCTGTGAAAACATCTCACCATGAAGAACAGACTCTCAGCCACATTTCTCCTGCACAGGTGCCAGGTATGAGGGCTCGTGGGACTTGAACCAATGATATGATTGTAATGCCCTTCTGCTGTCCTTCTGCTGTTTACTGTGTATTTGTAAAGCGCTCTGATACCTACGGGTTAAACTAGCGCTATATAAAACGTTAAAAGTAAAAATAAACCCACAGCTAAGTCCATTGAACTCAAAGGGCTACAGCCTCCTCCTCCCCCCCCCCCCCCAGCTCCTGTAGGTCAGCCTCGCTGAAACAGCTTGGACACACACAAAGGCACACCAGAGTACTATCACAGGTCTTTAAAAGACCTTTACTTGTTAACGAGGCTTTGATGTTTTTCACACCTCGGTGTGAATTAGGCGGCCTCCGCCTTGAGCACCCTCGATCAGCCCGACGCCAGGAACTGCACTCTGGCAGAATCTGCGACCCCCTTCCCAGGACTCCACGACCCCCCTGGGGGTCGCGCCCCACAGATTGAAGACCTCTGACCTAGAGGCATATTATCAAGGGGGTTTATCTCTGCTTTTTTGGCTATAAAAGCCAAGAAAGCGGAGATAAAATTATCTCCCTATTATCCAGCTGTCGCTAACACCAGTTAGCGACAGCTAGTAGGAGATAGCGACCATCTTGGGCCCCAAATTGCATGTCAGTGATATTTATCACTAATGACATGCAAAGTGGGCGTGCCAAGATGTTAGCGACTGGAAACAGTCGCTAACATCGCTATCTCCTATTACCAACTTTTGGAGATATTCGCGCTAAGCGCGAATATCTCCAAAAGCTAACACCTGCCCTGAGCAGTTCTTAGCCATGTTATCCAATGGGAGGTGGATAACATGGCTAAGAGCATTAGCTCGGTAATGCATGAATATCGCGGACTTTTCAGCGATATTCATGCATTGCGGCCGTTTTTTATCGCATTTGCGATAAACCTTGGTAATACCAAGGTTTATCTGCGATAAAAATCGCCGCAGCTCAGCGGTAAAATTTTGTCTCTAACCAAGCAATAGCGATAATTATCGCTATTGCTTGGTAATATGCCCCCGGGTTTCCACTTGGCCACGGCGTCACTACCGACTACAGTGTTTCTGCAAGGGCCCAAACAATGGGTTTTGGCGGCCTTTTCGAGGACCATTGTGGGGCGGATCGTTAGTTCCCGGACAGGACCAGGGAGGGCTGTCGTGGGAGCCTTTCCAGCGGGCACGGGCGTCATGCGCATTCCGGGGAGGGCTCTCCGCATCGGGGAACTGCTCTGAGGCACGGGGGTGGCTCGCAACCACTTGGTGTTCAACCACTCCTTTTGCCACGGCTTTTCTGTGTCCGGGAGGAGAGTTCTCGTGCTCTCTGTGTTTTCCGTTCGACACAGATTTTCAGTATGCCGTTATGCTCGTACAGGCAGCGTTGGTTTTTTCGTTGTTATCCGGCGCGTGGGGGATACAGCGGGTACGGTAGATGCTTTTCCTCCTTTCCGGAGTCGCAGCGAGGGACGCGCAGGCTGGGATTTGCCGCGGCCGCGTTGAATTTTGCCCGTTTCCACGGCGTAATCAGCTAGCTCCTTTTGCCGGCCGCACGTGGCAGAGCGATTGTTAATTGCTTGTAGCCCCGCTGTGCACAGTTTACGGCATTGCGGGGGAACAGTATGATGCAGCTTTCTTCCCGCTCTCAGGCTTTGCCACGCCTGTCTTAGTGCGCTCTTGTCCTGCAGCGGTGAGGCGCTCCCGCTGTGCACAGTTTACGGCATAGCGGGGGAACAGTATGATGCAGCTCAGCTTTCTTCCCGCTCTCAGGCTTTGCCACGCCTGGCTTAGTGCGCTCTTGTCCTCCAGCGGTGAGGCGCTCTACCTTTAGGACAGAACGGGTTCACGGGAGCACTTTTCGTGCGCGCCCCTCTTTCATCGTACATTAGCACATGGAGCGGGTTAATGGGAGCACTTTACGTGAGCGCCCCTCATACAGCATACACCAGTCACATGGAGTGATGTGACAAACGTGGGCTAATATTAGAAGCACCTTACATCGCTTGGCATGTGGTTCTTGCTCCATGAGTGATAGTTTCATAGGCGTACTTTGCACAAGTAGAGGCATGTGCTGCATCTCTTGGCAGTTTCCATCCCCCGAACATTTTTACGTAGTAATGGTGTTCCTGTGCAAGTACTATAAGCAAGCACGATTTGGACTTAGCGAACATGGGTGTTAGTCTGGGGACAGTCACCATTCGGACTTACACCACGTTAGTATGGCGACACTACTGCAAGCACCGGAAGGATTCGTTCTGTAAGAGGGAGCAGGCAGTGAGTGTCATGTTATCTTGACAGGTGCAGGTTACTTAAGAGTACCAAACCCTGGTGGAATGCTTCCCGCACGTTTTGGGTCTCTTCACCACAAAGTACTCACGGGTATGACACTTCCACAGTCTGGGAGCATATTCTATGTATTTAGGCCTTCCTCCGAGTAATAGAGGGCATCTATTATTTGGGTTGAGGTCAAGTTTGGCCTGGGATGAAGTGTTCTGGGTTTTATGGTACGGGGACGTGCCATGAGGGGTCTTTCCTCACACTCCTATGCGCTATGGTCAGTTTCTGCCTTGCTTTTTATTATTTGTTAGTGGCTAGACTCGACACCTCCACTGCCTCGGCGTTGGAGACGGGCAAATGTTTGCCCCACCCATCCCCGCTTGTAAGGTAATTGGGGCATATTAGTTAGCACAGCTGTCGGACAGGCATGCCCCCGGTATCGCGGGGGGGCATTGATTGACCCTGTCTCAGGTTAGAACATTTTCAGGGTATGAGAGGGCAAGGCTCCCAATTACTGTCTTTGTCCATATGCGGGCTCCGAGCTGGAGAACTGCCCTAATTGCATCGGGGGCTACCTGTACCATCTACTGGTGGAAGGGTCTCTGGTAGTCAACCAGTGAGTATGAGCTGAGCAGGTAGCTCCAGTGGAATTTTTGGTTTTTCTCCGGGTAACACTGTTGAGTCTGGGCAATTGGTTGGATTTACTGGACAATGATTGGTCGGGTTTCTCGGTAAGCAGTGGCAGATTGTGGTCAGTGCTTGCATCCCTCGTGTCGATGCTTAGCATGTGAGCTATGTTCTGGTAACTATTCGCTTGCCTGCACTACTGCCTCTGTAGATTCTCTGTGGTTTGCCCCGCCCAACTCCTACGTCTAGGTAACCGGGATTATCAGTTCTCGTAACTGACTGACAGGCTTGCTTGGTAGGAAGGGGGCAGTTGCCCCAGTCTCAGTGTACCGATTTCGTATGGTTACATGAAGGCGGCGGGGCTTCTAATCGTTATTTTATGTCTCATTTGCAGGATCCGCATTGGAGATCCGCCCTCTCTCCGGGGGCCGCCCGAACTGTTTACAGGTAGAAGGGTCTTAGCTCACGGCGGTCGGTGAGCTAGGGTAAGGGACACCCGGGTCCTCACCTGGTGTCATTCAGCCCGATATGGATTACGCCCATTTGTTACAGTCCAGCCCTTTCATGCCCTGTTTGGGAAGGTTACTGGCAGTGCCAGGGCATATTCTTGCTATGTCAGATTGTGTTTCCATCTTTATTCGGGATGGTTACGTGTTTTGCAACACGTTTACGCAGCAGCTTACTTTAGTAATGGAATTATTGGGTGACTCTTCCGACTTGCCTTTGGAGGTTTAGTTGATCTATTAGAAACTTTTATATTGTTTTAAGAGTACAAATCTTTGCCCTGGTGGCGCAGCGTTCATCTTTGCAGGGAGTCATATCAAGCTCGGTCACCTTCACGCTGTGGGGCGGTAATGCGACCTTGGTGTTTGGTTTCGCTCTCACAGGTTGAGAAGAATATAAAGAGACTGGGACGTGGTCAGCGTCATTCTGACAATAGACTGGGTGGGCGTGCTCAGTTTGAGGCGAAGACTGCGCATGCCGCTTTACCTGCAGCGCAAGGTGAATCTTCACGCAAGCCTGCACTACGGTGCCAGGCATTGAAGACCGACTGTGAGTTTGTTTCGCTGCTCCTTCTGAGCTACGCAGCCTCATTTCACACCTGGCACTCGGACTCCCAAAGTAGCGTATCTATTGTCAGTGTTTCACACAGGCACACTCTAGCTTGGGATTATAGGTCTATAGCCGCCTTTTGCTTGGCCTTATAGAGTCGCTTGTGGGGTAATTGGGTGTCTTTACTGACTTGGGTCTCTCTCTGCTTCTTCGTTTTATTGCTGGCAAGTAAGTGTTTTCAGGTCCTTTTATGTCACCCATAGTGCACTGTATTTATGGTCAAGTCACACATAGCAGTTGACACCTTGGCAGCCATGGATGGGGGCGGCTATTTCTTTGTTGGCTATGCACGGAAGATTTGTTGTGGCTTAGTCATCTTGATAGAGCAAGATTTTGCATCGCGACTTGCTCGAGTCATGAACCTCGAATCTGTTATAACCCGGTAATAAAATTCGTATGTTGTACTAATTTCCCTTTATTTCGAATATGTGTGTATCTTAGTGATGCTTGCCTATGTGTTTTACTAAAACGATTAACTCTCGTCCCTAAAAATGGCCGCTGTTTGGAATTTGCTTCTGCGCATGCGTTAGTCACACTCACGTGACGTGACGTAGTTGTAGTTTTGGTGGGAGAATATGCGCATGCGTAATAGCCTTAAGATGGCTGCTTATGTATTAACGTGGTGAAGCTCGTGCAGATGCTCTCGTGTTATTGTGTGTTGCTATAACCTATAATCGCATAGTATATTTTTATAATGAGAAACCATAAGTACACAATCATGGTATGTAGTATATTCATTTATTTCTATGTTTTAATTTGTTTTCGCTTACTTTTCATGTATCATGGTAAACGGGGGCTCCGAATGGGTCGAGAGCCATCTTGAAGGTCCCTTCCGCGCATGATCGCGCAGCCAAGGGAGAAGTAGCCTTGAGCAGTGGAACTCAGCCAGCTGGCAGCCACAGACAAGATGCTCCTGTGAAAGCCACCTCTGACCCAGGAGGATGGAGAAATTTGTTCCGCACTTGCTACATTTGTAATTTTCTATTGTATTCTGTGCTACTTTTCTGTGGGAACCCCAAACTTGCTAGGCGGTACCCTAGAATGTAAATTAGGACTTGGAGAGGTCTGTTCTGATTGGTGTGTTGACCTAGCCTACCTTGGGACCAATCGAAATTGTGGATTCTGGCCCTTTGCAACATTGGGGGGTGGTACACTGAACCCAAAACAGTATAACTAGCCTAGGTTCACCTAGGGAATTTGTCCGACTTGTCTGAATAGCTGACCTGTCACTGACCCAACGCACTCAATAGGTGACTGAATTTACAGAGCGATGCGGAGCACTCTGTCCGAATTTGACCATAGACTCAAAGGTTTTACTAAACCTTAAGTGCTGGCGGAGCACTTTGCTGGGGAGTTCGCTAACCCAATCGGGGTTCTGACTGATAGCTGCAGAGAGGGCGGAGCGCAGGCGTTGCTTCCAAACTGCGGGTGCTGGTCGTGCATGGTGGTCCTGTCCTGATCCTAATCTGGTTTTCCTGTCCTGTCCTGGGGTGTCCATTCTGCACCTGCTGTCCCATTGATAACTGCTTTACCTTGGGGTATTTCCTGTCCTTGGCTGATCCGTGGCCAGGGTTGGGCTTCACACCATTCTAGGTAAATATATAGATAGGGCTAAGAACTCTATACTGCACCTTCCTATTCCTCTGTCTTTGCTTCAATAAAGACATACCTTTGCACATGTTATATTTTCCATGCTTTTCGCAACCTACTGAATGAAAGCCATACATTATTTTTCGTAGCATGTTCCTATGTTACCCTCCCTTTATGCATCTTCCTCCATACCGTTTATGACATATAGATGTTGTGTATAAATGTTCTCCTTTAAAACTGATCTAACGTTATATTGTTATAGCGTGTTCCCTTTTCACCCTTCCTATAGAGGTATAGGAGCCCTGTAGTATTTTCTAAACATATGCCCAAATTCTGTCCATTTATAGATTGTTCATTCCTAATGCTATTTCCCTCAAACCTGCTTAGCATACGTTGGCTTGGCTTATCTCTCAGGTAGACCCATAAATGATTGCTCTGATATTTCTCCTATATAGTTATGTGATTTTCGTTATCTTAATCATTGATTGTCTCTTGGCTGTAAATTGTTTAATCTCTGAACTTGAAAACTAGATAAAGCTTTTAAAACTTCCCAGTAGTTTGTGGTCATTTGATGAATACCAAGAAATAAAGTCAGTATTGTATTTTGCCTGCCTTTCTTCACAGCTAGCTCCCTGATCTGTTGTGGTCATAGGTACCCGTAACGGTGGATTGGTAAGTCGGGTACACTAGAAATAAATAGGAAGGAAACAGGGATATTGGTAGTAGAAAGCAAGGTCGCCTGATTAATGTATGTGGTAAATTGGAATTATATGGGCCCGAAACGCATCTGGTAAAATTGTTGGTCGGGTGACCTGCGATCTCTATCAGTATTTTTCTGGTAGCAGAGCTATGGTTAGGGACTAGTAAAAGTTAGGTAGGACTAGTTAAGCTAGATAAGTTGGATGCTGCTAGAAATCATTGATACTAGGCGAAAGAATTATTGTTGCTAAAGAGTAAAGATTTTAGGTGAATTGATCACTCACGTGAAATGCTTTGCTTTGAAAATTATGAAATGTTTTAAATTGTTTTTCTTATTGATATACTGATATATGTATTAACCCACTCGTTAGTAAATGTTAAATGTTTGTCTGGAATCCCCGGGGAATTGAATAAGTGAGTGGTGAATAGAATCCACTTGCTTCGAGGTCACTAGCCCAAGGAAAATTGGTGCAGGTTAGGCAGAACTGGAAGCACTGATTAGGGTTTTCTGAATGAATAGTTGAATAAATGATAGCAACGAGATCCCTAGCAAAACTTCTATTGTGATATAAACCTAGTGAGGGTCACACCGGAAGGAGTAGCAGGTTCGTCGGAGCTTGGGTGATAGCACAGGGGTTCGCTGATGAAACTTTAGGCTCGGTATATATCCCGAAAAGAAGTGGATGAGTCAAAGAAGTAGCAGGTTCCCTAAGGCTTGCGTGAAGGGTAGGCGGAAGAGATCTATCCGTAGTGTATGAAAAGTAAATGGAAGTAGTTTACTTGCAGTGGAACAAATCTTTACTGTCTAGACACTTGAGTACAGTGGCAAATGTGTATTCGTTGTTAAATAACCAAGCACTAGCACTTTAGAAAGAAAGAAAGTTTCCGTTACCTTGAAAAGGAGGGAGTCAGTTGCGAAGCTACTCTGACGTCACTCCGTGCCGCGCTGGGATTGGTAGACGCAGCGGGTGTGTAGCGGAGCTGGAATTGTAAAGGAGGGGTGAGTGCCGAAGCGTGAGAACTGTCTCGCGAAAAAGGCCGCGCACCCATTGGTCGAGATTATTTGAAACCGTGCACTTCATTGGTTGCACGAAAATAAAAGACGCACTTGGATTGGAAGTAATTTTGTAAACAAAAATCACTCGTAGGAATCGTATGTGGCATTCGTATAGACCGCATACTAGACCCGATCCTCGGTATATGGGATTTGAGAACGACCAGTGGAAAGGTGTTAAAAACGACATTATGTATGGAAACAAGAGAAAATTATCCCTTGTAAACAAGGTAAAGAATTTTTTCAAGAAAGACAAACCTATTAGAACAAGAGAAGGTGTTGTCATTCCGCCGCCTAATACTCCCGCATCTTTCATGATGTTTGACAAAGGGTACCATACCTGTGTGTGGTTGGAAAATTGGGTGGAATACACCAAGGATGACGGAATTTTGGCTTTTCCGTTAGAGGGTACATTTAATGGCAGGATTTTGTTTAACTTGAGAACCCGAATGAATGATTTACATCCCAGACCTAGACTAACGCAGTATGAAGCCTTAGAATTTTGGGAGATTGAGGCTTTTGGGAGAGACAAGCCCCGTATGGACAAAGGTTTAACAAAATTTTATCCAAAATTGAAACAAGAGACCCGAGACAAAAGGATGAAACAGTGGATACAGAATATGATGGTAGAGGGACTGTTCCCAATGATGCCAGTGGGTGGTCCTCCGGAGGGAGGAAAGAAAGCAGAGAAGTGCAAACATTGGGTACCCATTGGGGAGTCGGATGACGAATTGATAGATGACCTGTTTATGAGAAGTCCGCCTTATAATGACAGAAATAGACCCTCTAGTGAAGGGAATACGTCCCAACAACCTCTGTGTCCGGAAGGGAATAGAGTCGTAAACCCAAGAGATAGTAGCCAAAAGCCTGCTTACCCTGAAGGCCTAGAATCCATAGGCGCTAGAGATACTTGTTCAAGACTACCATTTAGTGGGGAGTCAAGATACTCAGGTGAGAGAGATTTCAGTCCCAGACCGTCCTATGAAGGGGAGGCAAGACCCTCAAATGCAGGAAATCCATTTTCGAGACCTCCATATACGGAAGATACAAAATCCGTAAGCACAGGAAGCTTGTTCCCGAGACCTAATTATGGTGAAGGACCTAGTATAACGCACCCAACTGCCCCTACATTGACTCCGCAAATAGTTCCTGAAATAAGCCTGGATAGACTACTACAGGAAAGAGAGCGAGAAGCTCTAGCCCAACAGAGAACTGAAATAATTCAGAAAATTTCCCAGTTAAATACAAGTCCTGAAGCATTGACCATTCCGGTAACTATTGGACCTGTGGTTCCGTTGTATGGGGACCGACAAGGAAGTCCAAAAACTCCAGTTATTACCCCAGTTATAGCACAGCCGAGACCAGAACCTTTAATCGTGGATGACCAGACAAGTGAATGCGAGTCTGAGGTCTCGCTAATGGATCTGCCCATTAGGGATACAGGGAAAAGATTACAGAAAAGGCAAAATCCTTTCAATACGAGGGAGATTCAAATGGAATCAACTTCGGGTACTAAGAGCGTTGCGTTAGTGACTCCTGAGGAAATTGAAAGGGGGAGTCGAGAATTAGAAAAACAAACTCCTCAGACGAAACCTTTAGATATCTACAAACTGAGAGTAGAAATAGAAGAACTGATGGCAGGAAACGTAGGCTTAAATAGATTAAATACCTATTCTGAAGAAGAGCTGCTGTTTATAGTTAAAAGTCTTACCCGAAATGCCCGAGTACTTCATGAGAAACTAACAGACACGGCGGCTAGTATGGGAATAGATATTTCAAAATCAAAGCCATTGCAAAAACCCTATAGGGCCGAGTTTTCGGACAAAGATTTGGAAAATCTGAATGTGTCAGGAAAAAAGGCACAGTTCAAAGAAATGTTTATTTATTTATTATTTATTTATTTTATCGATTTTTAGAGCGCGCAAATACCCGAAGGTGTCTCGGCGCTAAGTTGCTAGACTCTCTGGCGGGAGGGTGAGATTTTAGGCTGAGAACAGCCAAGTTTTCAGATTTTTTCTGAAGTTGAGCAGGGTTGGAGCACATTTGATGTGGAGGGGTAATGTGTTCCATAATTTGGCTGTGCCAACCGTGAAGCGTTTGTCTCCCAAGTTGACCCTCCTAGTACGGGGGACTATTAGCAGGTGAGCCGAGGATGAGCGTAGTGCCCTGGGATGTTCAAGCGGGCGAAAGGCTTGTCTTAAGTATAGCGGTCCATGATTGTGGATAGCCTTGTAAGCTATACATAACGCTTTAAATTTAATGCGGCTCCTCAAAGGCAGCCAGTGTAGCTGTCGGATGTAGGGGGAGACAGGTGCAAATTTGGGAATAGATAGCAGGGTCCTAGCCGCTGCATTTTGCACTGTCTGCAATTTATTTAGGACCTTTTGTTGTGCATTTAGAAATAGGGCATTGCAGTAGTCAGTTTTAGAGAAAACTAATGTACTGACTAATGTTTTGCCTGCAGATGATGGTAGATAGGGAATAAGTTTTTTGATCCTTTTTAGAATGAAGAAAGATGAGGAAACCACAGAATTGGCGTGCTGCTGGAATGACAGCTTGTTGTCTAAGACAACCCCCAGATTTCGCACTTTAGATACCGGTTCCGGAGGATGTCCCATCTGGTGTGGCCACCATTGTGGAGACCAGGACGGCTGTAGTCTCCCGAATGTCATCACATCTGTCTTATCAGAGTTAAGCTTCAGACAGTTTGATGACATCCAGGAGCTTATCGCATTCATTCCGGATTGGAAATTCGCAGCTACAGCGGAACCATCGTCGTATATGGACAACACCAACTGGGTGTCGTCAGCGTATGTCGTGAGGAGGATTCCGTGAGATTTGATGACCCTCGCCAAGTCCGACACGTATATATTGAACAGTGTCGGGCTTAGCGAGGATCCCTGGGGTACACCACAAGGCAGAGAAAAGGTCTGGGAGGTGTATTGGCCCAGCTTCACAGATTGTGAGCGGTTTGACAAAAATGAGGCGAGAAGCTCCTTAGCTTTGCCTTTTATCCCTATAGCTGCGACACGGTCGATCAAGGTAACGTGATCGACCGTGTCGAAGGCGGCGGACAAGTCTAAGAGTATTAGGATTGCGGCTCCTCCATTGTCCATAGTGGACCGTATCTCGTCCGCAGCTTTCAGGAGCGCAGTCTCCGTGCCATGTCCCTGGCGGAACCCAAACTGGGTGTCATCCAGTAGGTTGTTTTTGTGAATAAAGGTTGACAACTGGAGATTCATGATTTTTTCAAAAATCTTAGCCGGGAATGGGAGGCATGAGATGGGCCTATAGCTGGCTGGCAGGGAAGGGTCTAGAGTGGGCTTTTTGATTAAAGGCTTGATAATGGCTTCCTTCCATACTGAGGGGTAGGTGCCGGATGTAAACATTGCATTGCAGATAGTAGTTAGTGGAGGGGCAATGGTTTCTGAAATGCGGTTGAGAACGTTTGGAGGGCATGGGTCCAAAGGTGAGCCGGATTTGGTTTGGACGATCAAGGGCTGGATGACTTCTACCGTGGTGTTTTCAAAGGCTACAAATTTAGGGGTTTTATCTGGGGTAGATGGTTTGGTAGAAGGTAGAGAAGGGTCAGGCGAAAAGGTGGAAAAAATAGCACTGACCTTGTCCTTAAAGAATGTAGCCAGTGCGTCTGCAAGAGCCTGTGATCCCTCTGACCGGGGTAACAGAGGATTGGAGAGATATGTTACCACCTGGAATAGTTTCCCAGGAGAGTTTTTTGCCTCATTAATTTGCTTGGTGTAGTAGGTGGATTTTTCAGCAGTTAAGAGTTTTTTATAATTGGAGAGGGCATTTTTGTAGGTCAGTTTGTCAGAGATATTGAAGTGGCGACGCCACTGCCTTTCTAGGTTTCTGCAATGCTGACGCTGTAATCTGAGAGATTCAGAAAACCAAGGGGCTGATGGTTGATTTCTGTTCCGGTGAAATGTTCTTATGGGTGCTAGTTTGTTACAAGCTTCGTTCAGATTTTTTAAGTAGGTATCCGAAGCTGCAGAGGGGTCCTGTTTATTTAGCCCCGGGCTGTCATGTATCATCTGGGTCAGGTGATCAAGATTGATATTCTTCCAGTCTCTGAAATTCGTGAGCCCAGAATTTATCTGGGGGCGTGGACTGGTGTTAATGGGAATAGAGAAGCAAATTGCAGAGTGATCTGTCCAAATTAAGGGGAGGACCTTGGTAATAGAGATCTCTGAGTTGTTCGTGAAGAGACCATCTAGGGTGTGTCCTGCTAAATGTGTAGGTAGTTTGACAATTTGTGACAGCCCAGCTGCCTCTAAGTCCCCGAGTATTGTTACAGTATCGGGGTCTTCAAGAGATTCAAGATGAAAATTGAAATCACCCAAGATGGTAAACTGAGGGGATCCCATTGACATCTCAATGACTTTGTCTAAAAGTGAGAGAAATTTCGTTCTGGATCCTGGGGGGCGATAAATTAGCATGCCCTTAAAGGTTGTTTTACTGGAGAGGCTTATGGCGAAAAGGAGAGCCTCGCATTCAGGGAGGTTGGTCTCTGTAGTAGTAAGTTTAAGGTGGTCCTTGTGAATAATCGCTATTCCCCCGCCCTTCCTTAGTGGTCTGTCTAACCTACTTACACAGTAATTACTAGGCGTTGCGACTCTGAAGTCAGGGCCCGATGATTCGTTTCCCCATGTCTCGGTGATAAATAGTATGTCTAAATTATGCGCATCTATGCATCTATGTTGACAGTGTTGCAGAAATGGGGAGACGTAGAAAGATGGAAAGCCAGATGGACCAAGAAAAAGGATGAGGCTAGATCCAAACAGGAGACTCCTGAATTTGTTCTAAAAGAAGCTGACAAACCAGAGCAGTTATACCCTATGCGCGAAGTGCCAGGTGGAAAATATGTGCACGTTCCCTGGTCCAGACAGGATATTGTGTCCTTTACCAATGATTTCCCAAAATTGCGAGAAAAACCAGTAGATTGGTACAGGCAAGTGGAACGATTTGTAAAGGTGCAAAAATGCTTATGGAAAGACCTGGATGGGTTTTTCGACATAGTGGTTCCTGTGGATTTATGGACCGAATGTAAAATTGCCATCGGTTGGCCTAGTGAGGAATACCCGAGGGACTCTATAACAGGAGCTCCTTCTAATGAGGTAATGAAAAAATACGAACAGGTAATGTTACACCTGAAGGGAAAGGTGCCTGCAAAGGAAACTGATTGTACCAAGATAGATAGAACCACACAGGAAAGGGACGAAACTGTACACTCCTTTTATGAGAGACTGTTACAAGTGTTTAAAACGTACAGTGGTATAGATAACATCGAGATGAAGGATATGACCCACTTCATTTACAGGTTTGTAAACGGTTTAAGACCCGAAATTTGTCAGTGGATCAAAGATAATAAAATATGTTGGCAGTCTAAGAAAATGGATGAGGTCCTACGGTACGCAAAGTACTGTGAGGACGAGATGGCAGATAAGAAAAAGGCACTCAAGGAGAAGGTCATGTGGGCACAAGTGAAGCTAGCAGAACAACATGAAAAGCAATTGAATAAGATAAATAAAAATACCCAAAATCAAGGCTCTGGGGGTGGAGGGAAGCCCAAAGTGAAAATGAGCAGAGAGGAAGCTAAAAAGAAATTTCCCTGCCACCAGTGCGGAGAAATCGGGCACTGGAGAGACGAGTGTCCATATTTACAGACTGATAATGCCCAAACCCCTGATTTAACTCCACAGACGCAGAATGAGAAATCAAGAAAGACCCAGCATCAGGTAAAAGCAATTCAATTGCCCCGTGCGCCAAAACCGAATTACAAGGGAAAATCACCGCAGGGAGATGACATTGAAATCTGGGGTGGAAATGAGAATAGAAATGCAGCAACTTCACAGTATCTGTTGAATGACACCTTTTTCTGTGACGATCAACTCTGACGGGGCCTGAGAGGGGAGGACGAGGAGTGCGTGCTTGGCGCCTCCTTGCCGGTAGACCAGTCAGGGCCATACATTGAAGGAAAGGTTGATGGAAATGATGTCACCTTTCTATTGTATTTACAACAAGGGGTGGTGATGGACAGAGTCTCTGAATTAAGCAGAATACTCTCACCCAGTCAAGAGATCAGGGCTAGATCCAACACCGTTTTTTAGCTCATTGCACCATCCCAGTTTCAGAACCTGGCTGTATGCAAATTAGTCTGTCCCTGGCCCAGTGCATCATGGGAACAGGGCAGACCAGACTACAAAAGCCAATTCTTACACTGGGAAGGAAACAAGCTTCCGGGGACCGGTTTCTGGCATTCCAGCCGTCTTCGGCCCGGCTTGCTTGAATCCTGATGGTGCAATGAGCAAGGGACTCACATCTGAGTATACCCTTCCACGCTTAGGGTGGACAAAATTATTTACAACAAGGGGTGGTGATGGTAGACCAGTCAGGGCCATACATTGAAGGAAAGGTTGATGGAAATGATGTCACCTTTCTATTGGACACTGGTGCTACCCGTTCTACTGTGAGAACAGCAGACGTTCCAAACCTACCCCTCTCGGGAGAAGCAATCCAAGTAGTGGGTGTGTCTAATCAATTGATTAGTACCCCAGTTACTGAGCCCATGGAGATAACAATAGGTAACTTCAAGGAGATGCATAGATTTGTAGTTTGTGATACCAGTCCAGTAAACTTACTGGGACGTGATTTGTTGTGCAAAATGAACTGTACCATCTTTTGCACACCAAAGGGCGTCGAAATTCAAACCCCTGACGAAGATGGCATATACAAATTAATGTTAATCAGACCAGTCTCAGAAACTAAACGAATGACTGTACAAGACTTACCTGAAGAACTCCAAAAGACAGTGAAACCAGAAGTATGGAACTTTACTGGAAAGGATGTAGGTTTAATGGCAAATGTAGACCCAATCAAAATAGCTATGAGAGAAAACACAGTTTACCCCAATACCAAGCCTTACAAAATGAGTGCAGAAGTGAGAGCAGGAGTTGCAATTGAGATACAGAAATTGCTAGACGCCAACATCATACAAGAGGTGATGAGTAGTCCGTGTAACTCTCCTATAATTGGAATCAAGAAACCTAGTGGCAAATATCGAGTAGTGCAGGACCTGAGAAAGGTAAACAAGATCGTTGTTCCTTGCTGTCCTATTGTCCCGAACCAAGCAGTAATCCTGTATCAGATCCCCTGGGATGCTGAGTGGTTCACCGTGATTGACTTGTGTCACGCATTCTTTTCGATCCCATTGCATCCAGACAGCAAATTTCTTTTCTCATTTGCTTTCAACAGTCACGTGTACGTTTGGAATCGGGTCCCTCAAGGGTACACCGAAAGTCCCTCAATCTTTAATCAGATTCTAAAAAAGTGTCTTGAATCGTTAGTCTTACCTGGAAATTCTGTCCTAGTGCAATATATCGACGACCTCTTGGTGGCATCTAAAAGTCATAGAGATTGTGTGATTGACACCATTGCCTTACTGAATCACCTAGGTGAAAAGGGACATAAAGTATCCCCTGACAAATTGCCGTTCTGTACGAAGTCAGTGAAATATCTGGGGTACCAGATAGAAGATAGAAAAAGGCATTAGAAAGGTCACCTCAGAGAGAGTCAGGATAATTCAAAAAATGCAGTTGCCCCGTACCCAGAAGGAAGTCAGAATGTTCCTCGGAGTAGTAGGATATTGCAGGCAATGGATTGTGGGATTTGCAGTCCTAGCAAAACCTTTGATAAAAATGACAAAGAAAGGAGCAAAGGACCCAGTGGAATGGGATGATGAAAGCTTGACAGCTTTTACTAAGTTGCGAGACTGTCTGTGTACAGCCCCTGCTTTAGGGATGCCTGACTATTCCAAAGAATTTGCACTGTTCTGTGACACACGAGACAATTGTGCACTGTCAGTCCTAACTCAGGAGCATGGGCTGACTAGACGTCCAGTGGCATATTTTTCTGCCACTCTGGATCCAGTGGCTGCTGGATTACCAGGATGTCTGAAAGCAGTAGCTGCAACTTGCACGAGTTTAGAACAAAGTGAATCCATTGTCATGGGACATCCTGTAACTGTATATGTTCCACATGCAGTTGTAATTTTACTGACCAGAACTAAAACGCAGTACCTCACCCCTAGTCGGCTGACTAAATATGAGAGGATTCTTGTGGGTGCTACAAATGTAGTCATCACTCGGTGTAATATCCCGAACCCAGCCACCCTGCTCCCTGACACCATGATCATGGAAGCCGAGGGAGAGGACGAGCATGACTGCATTGACCTGACAGAATTCAGCACCAAACCCCGCCCAGACATTAAAGACACACCTTTGCCTGTGGAAGACTTGGAGCTATTTGTGGATGGCTCATGTATGAGACACGAACTTGTAGGCCTAAGCGCTGCTTATGCTGTAGTCACTTTAAACAGCATTAAAGAAGCATCCTGTTTATTTGGAGTAAAGTCTGCACAAGTAGCCGAATTTATTGCATTGATAAGAGCCTGTAAAATTGGGAAAAACCTAAGAATAACAGTGTATACTGACAGTCAGTACTGTTATGGGGTTGTGCATGACTTCGGCCAATTATGGCTACAAAGAGAATTTCTGACTTCATCAGGTACTCCCATTCGTAATGGAAGGGTTGTACAAGATTTACTGGAGGCAATCCAATTACCAAAAGAATTGGCAGTGGTCAAATGTGCTGCCCATAAAAAGGGCCTTGACGCTGTATCTTTGGGGAATAATTGTGCTGATGAAGTGGCAAGACAGTGCGCTAGGGAACGCATGTCCGTAAATATTAAACTGGGAGGAACCGGAAACAGCTGCCAACTTATGATGTTTGAAGAAGTGCCTACCTGGGATGAGGTGAGAGATTGGCAGCATGCTGTGCCTTCGAAAGAGAAAGAAAGGTGGAGGAAACTTGGTTGTCGGCCAAGGAATGAGGATGGTGTCATTGTGAGCCCAAATGGTATGCCTGTGTTGCCTAGACATCTGCTTGCTCCAATGGCCAGATTGATACATGGAGATTCACACATGGGTAGGGATGCCATGGTCCTGGTTTTCCAACAAACCTGGTTTAATCCAAAGTTCAGGAAAGTAGCAGAGTCACTCTGCCAGAGGTGCTTATCCTGTCAAGAATTCAACGCTGGGAAAAGAACAGTAGTTGAATTGGGCAAGATTGGGAAATCAGGGGGTCCCTTTGTGAGAATACAAATTGACTTCATCACCATGCCTCGTTGTGAGGGAAAAAGATATGTCCTTGTCATTGTCTGCCTATTTTCCAAATGGGTGGAAGCCTACCCTACCTAACAGTAGCCAAATTGTTACTACGAGAATTGATACCTAGGTTCGGGGTTCCAGTCACTATTGAATCAGATAGAGGCAAACATTTTCAGAATGAGGTAATCGATCAGCTCTGTAAAGCATTCAAGATCACACAAAAGCTGCACTGTGCATATCGTCCAGAGGCTTCTGGAGTAGTAGAGCAAATAAATGGCACTATAAAATCGAGGTTAGCAAAGATGTGTGACTCTACTGGCTTGAACTGGATAAATGCCTTGCCTCTTGTTCTGATGGGACTCAGAAGTATTCCAGACCGAAAAACAGGCCTGAGCCCCCACGAAATCCTAATGGGAAGAGTGATGAGACAAGCGTGGGTACCCGGATACAGACTGTTAAACATTACTGATGATTTGGTACTTGAGTACTGCAAGCAACTAGGTGACCAAGTGCGTTCTATCTCTCGCCAGATTGGGGAAGACGCCGTCGCCAACCCAACAACCCCAGTCCACAAACTGGTTCCTGGTGACTGGGTTAGAATCAAGAAACATACTCGCTAAAGTTGCCTTGCACCGAGGTGGGGAGAAAAGCGCCAAATAATACTGGTGACCACAACAGCGGTGAAGTGTGCAGGAGTTCCCAAGTGGATCCATGCCAGCCACACAAAAAAGGTAATTCCAGACAAAGAACCTGGAGCTGAAGGTTGTCCAGCTGAGGGATCTGCAGACGTTGGTCCTGAAGTAGCTGATGACGAACAGCCGAGCACCAGCCAAGAAGATTGGATACCCATAATCGACTCAACTGAAGACCCAATCAGAACAAGAGAGCAAACCTACGAAGATAGAGAGTGGGATAGAGAGGAAGAGATAGGCACAGGCGAAGACCCTCAGATTATTGAGATTCACATCAAGTCTGAGGACGAAGAGGAAGGTCAGACAGGGACAGAGCAAGTGATCGACACACCTCCATTAACTCCTCAAATTGAAAAGGGACAGACTAGAACTAGTGTAAAAGTTCGAGCAGAAGAAAATCAAGGGATCGAAGTGCTTGAACAGGGTCAGATAGAATTAGAGGAACGTGTTCAGGACACAGAAACAGAGACATTCAAAAGCCAGAACCAAAATTCACCTGAACCAGGCCAGCTTAGTAACCAGGCAGATGAAATAGATACAAGACCTGGGACTAGTCAGATAGGAAGGGAAGAAACAGGAGTAGAAGTGCCACAAACAAACGAAAATAAAAGACCATTAGAAGAAAGCCAAACCACAGTGCCAGCTAAAAGACTAAAGAAAAAGAAACATATCGAACCAAGGTACATCAAGAGGTTGAGACTGAGAATAAAAACCGTAGAAGAAAAACTTGCAGAAAGGAGGAAAAGTCCTCGAATAGCAGAACAAGCTGGAGAAAGCTCCAAAAGAAGAAGTAATCGCATAAAAAGACTGAACGAAAAATACCAAGATCCTGAATGGACTCTAATATTGGAGGAGTTTGAGGATCTTGATATAACTGACGAAAGTGACGGAGAACCGATTGCTGATCCTTCTGCAGCGGAAGAAGACGAACTCACCTGAAGTTGCCCAGTTGAGGCTACCTGGGTAAAGTTACAAAGAGGGGTTGAAAACTTCTTCTGAGCAAATGTCTGATTCAAACGTGAATGGAAGGCCTAGACGCAGTTGTTGTAAAACATGCTGCCAAGTATGTTTATGTAATGTAGCTATAGTACTGATCCTTTGGATAGGACTAACTGTAACCCTTCCTTCCCTGATGAGTAAAAACCCAAGTTTGTACCCGAATAATAACTTACCTGACGACACTGTAGAAACACATACTAAGAATGCACCACGAAGAGTAGACACATTGGACAAACCTCTGAGCCTGAAACGAAGACAGTTGACTTTAGAAGCATCAGATGAGGATGAATTACACTTCAATAAGATTAAGAACAAGACTCATTTAAACGTTTTCGCGAACCTATTATTGCATTATGTAGAGACCATGGAAATAGACGACTGTTATGTCTGCATGAAGCTACCTACTTCTGTAGCTGAAGGCGTGACCTATCACCACTTGCCCTTAACCTATGGAATTTCCTGTAGTGTACTGACTAGCTTATTTTACAAAAAAGTACCTTTACAGTATTCCTATTCCAATTATGATATGACGTTTTCAAGACTTCCTGTTAGAAGAGACCTAAATCCTGTAAAAACCACTAGAAACGTAGTTAGATCTATGGGTGATTATTTTCTAACTGTAGGAAAAATTAATATAGATGATGCACATAAAAATAACCTGACCTGTTCTTTACATGAAAAGGAAAAAGAATTCCTGGACATGGTAGAGAAAAGAAGGGAGAGTTTTCAAAAGAAAGCCAAAGATAAGAACCATAAAGTTCCTAAATGGGCTGAAAATATAGAAAGTACCTCAGATGGTGGAGCGACTGCTGGACTTGGAAAAGAAGGGAAAACTCTGTCTTAAAAGGGAAATGACTTGTTATTATAACAATGTTTTCATCGGTTCCAGTGAATGTGAACATACTTATAAGGTAATTGGGGGTTGGGGTTTCAAAGATGGGACAGAGCCTGTGTTTCCTGGAATTTATTTTATTTGTGGGAACAAGGCTTACTTCAAATTGCCCGACCATTGACACGGGAGCTGCTACTTTGGTATTGTCTTCCCAAAGATATACCATGTGGGAAAAATCACTGGAAGCAATGAAGAAACTAACCCATTAGTGCGCAATAGAAGAGAAACTGCTGGAGAGATTGTAGGAGATATTTTACCGCAATAATACCTGCAGTGGGAGTGGTTCTGAACTCGAACAAACTTTGCAAATTGTCTACAGTAGTAGATCGGTTATCTACCGACACTGCTGGGGGTTTCCTGATGGTCAATACCGAAATGGTTGCGATCAGATCAATGGTTTTACAGAACAGACTTGCGCTTGACACCTTATTAGCAAAAAAAGGCGGAGTCTGCAGAATGCTGAAAACGCAACATTGTTGCACTTACATACCTGACAAAAGTGTAGGCTTTCAAAGGTATGTGAGGAACATTACCAATTTGGAAAAAGAACTTGAACCACTGGAGGTTGACAGTGCCTGGAAAAGACTCACTGATGGTCTCTCTGCTGTAGGTCACTGGTTTGCCCAATTAGGTAGAGGGTTGCTGTTTAAGGCATATTTGTCTGTTGTAAATGTCGTAAGCACACCAAAAGATACACTGTAAATAAGAGAGGTGTGAAACGAAGCGTGGATGAACTTGAATTAGAGGATCTAAATAATCAGATTTACAAAAGGGTGACAAATTCTCACCCTAACAAAGATGTGAAAGAGAAATTGAATAGAATGCTGGAAGAAATAGAAATGAATAAGTTGTGAAAGAAAGTTGGCATCTGGTTCCATTTTTATTTGTGATGATAGTAAATATCATCAAAGAGGGGATTGATAGAGCAAGATTTCGCATCGCGACTTGCTCGAGTCATGAACCTCGAATCTGTTATAACCCGGTAATAAAATTTGTATGTTGTACTAATTTCCCTTTATTTCGAATATGTGTGTATCTTAGTGATGCTTGCCTATGTGTTTTACTAAAACGATTAACTCTCGTCCCTAAAAATGGCCGCTGTTTGGAATTTGCTTCTGCGCATGCGTTAGTCACACTCACGTGACGTGACGTAGTTGTAGTTTTGGTGGGAGAATATGCGCATGCGTAATAGCCTTAAGATCGCTGCTTATGTATTAACGTGGTGAAGCTCGTGCAGATGCTCTCGTCTTATTTTGTGTTGCTCTAACCTATAATCGCATAGTATATTTTTATAATGAGAAACCATAAGTACACAATCATGGTATGTAGTATATTCATTTATTTCTATGTTTTAATTTGTTTTCGCTTACTTTTCATGTATCATGGTAAACGGGGGGTCCGAATGGGTCGAGAGCCATCTTGAAGGTCCCTTCCGCACATGATCGCGCAGCCAAGGGAGAAGTAGCCGTGAGTAGTGGAACTCAGCCAGCTGGCAGCCACAGACAAGATGCTCCTGTGAAAGCCACATCTGACCCAGGAGGATGGAGAAATTTGTTCCGCACTTGCTACATTTGTAATTTTCTATTGTATTCTGTGCTACTTTTCTGTGGGAACCCCAAACTTGCTAGGCGGTACCCTAGAATGTAAATTAGGACTTGGAGAGGTCTGTTCTGATTGGTGTGTTGACCTAGCCTACCTTGGGACCAATCGAAATTGTGGATTCTGGCCCTTTGCAACATTGGGGGGTGGTACACTGACCCCAAAACAGTATAACTAGCCTAGGTTCACCTAGGGAATTTGTCCGACTTGTCTGAATAGCTGACCTGTCACTGACCCAACGCACTCAATAGGTGACTGAATTTACAGAGCGCTGCGGAGCACTCTGTCCGAATCTGACCATAGACTCAAAGGTTTTACTAAACCTTAAGTGCTGGCGGAGCACTTTGCTGGGGAGTTCGCTAACCCAATCGGGGTTCTGACTGATAGCTGCAGAGAGGGCGGAGCGCAGGCGTTGCTTCCAAACTGCGGGTGCTGGTCGTGCCTTGGTGGTCCTGTCCTGATCCTAATCTGGTTTTCCTGTCCTGTCCTGGGGTGTTCATTCTGCACCTGCTGTCCCATTGATGACTGCTTTACCTTGGGTTATTTCCTGTCCTTGACTGATCCGTGGCCAGGGTTGGTCTTCACACCATTCTAGGTAAATATATAGATAGGGCTAAGAACTCTATACTGCACCTTCCTATTCCTCTGTCTTTGCTTCAATAAAGACATACCTTTGCACATGTTATATTTTCCATGCTTTTCGCAACCTACTGAATGAAAGCCATACATTATCTTTCGTAGCATGTTCCTATGTTACCCTCCCTTTATGCATCTTCCTCCATACCGTTTATGACATATAGATGTTGTCTATAAATGTTCTCCTTTAAAACTGATCTAAAGTTATATTGTTATAGCGTGTTCCCTTTTCACCCTTCCTATAGAGGTATAGGAGCCCTAACTTTTGTCCACTGTAGTATTTTCTAAACATATGCCCAAATTCTGTCCATTTATAGATTGTTCATTCCTAATGCTATTTCCCTGAAACCTGCTTAGCATACGTTGGCTTGGCTTATCTCTCAGGTAGACCCATAAATGATTGCTCTGATATTTCTCCTATATAGTTATGTGATTTTCGTTATCTTAATCATTGATTGTCTCTTGGCTGTAAATTGTTTAATCTCTGAACTTGAAAACTAGATAAAGCTTTTAAAACTTCCCAGTAGTTTGTGGTCATTTGATGAATACCAAGAAATAAAGTCAGTATTGTATTTTGCCTGCCTTTCTTCACAGCTAGCTCTCTGATCTGCTGTGGTCATAGGTACCCGTAACGGTGGATTGGAAAAGTCGGGTACACTAGAAATAAATAGGAAGGAAACAGGGATATTGGTAGTAGAAAGCAAGGTCGCCTGATTAATGTATGTGGTAAATTGGAATTATATGGGCCCGAAACGCATCTGGTAAAATTGTTGGTCGGGTGACCTGCGATCTCTATCAATCTCATGCACTATGTAGCATTGACCAACCCATGATATGGACTTGTTGTATGGTTGCACTCCCTTTGTAAGTAAAGATAGGGAGACTTTGGAACAGCGGCCATTTTCCAAGCATTGCTCAGCACTCTTGCCCGAGCACGCTGTGTAGCCCTGCAGATTAGTTGTTATTGCATTGCCACCCATACAACCCACACCTCCTGGCCCACGCCGAGACACCTGCTTAGTTTTACCCAGCCTCGCCAGTTTTCTATACCTGCATATGGGCACCCTGGTGTTGCTTTGTCAATTTACACGGAATTTTGGGCCTGCTTTAGCTATCTTTTCCCCTCCTGCCTGTACCCACCTAGACCTCATTGCTCTGGCTCCCTGTGGCTCAGGGGGATACTTTATGGCCTCTAGTGGTTTCTAACGTGGGTCACATGTTGGCACTTTCGCGGCCATGTAGACGTTTGCTTTTGCTGCACTCCATGTATACACAGTTGGATAGGCGGCTTGTTTTTAGCTTCATAGGGTCCTACGTGGGTCAGGCAAAGTAAAACGTTTTGTACTTTGGCAATCATGAGGAGATACCTTCCTCAGTGTTATAGGGAGGTTGCCTAGGCATAACTCAATACGGCCTTCTACGCCTGTTGGAGAAGCTTGCTGCCATGAAGTGAGTTGTCCAACTATTGTATTGGGCACCAGGCACCATATGAGGCACTTCGTATTTGGATGTATTTTGACGCACTTGGAGGGCCCAGTAGGGTCAGGTACTATCAGTATTTTCAAACTACAGGGAAATAACCCCATGCCCCCCTTTTTGTGCACTGAACTATGGAAATGTGTCACATACCAATTCAACCCATGGGACTTGGTTTCTGTATTTTGTGCAACTAAGCAGCATTGACTATGTCAACAGATAGGCTGTTGGAGGTGCAGGCATGCACCACGAGTTGGTTCATCTAGATCCTCCTAGATAGTCTACAAGTCCTCCCCTTTCGACAGGTTTTGGCAAAAGCGACCATCTATCTTGCTTAGCATGCTTTCAGTCATTGACCCGCCTGCGGGTTTGCTTCTAGTCCATTTTCCCCGGTCTAGGTAGTCATCTAAGGGGCGAGGGGCTGACCTACGATAGGCCTTGCCAGGTCAGGGGTAGCCAACATTTAGCTAGATCCTGGGATGGGGATATTGCGCGACACCCAGTCTGGGGGTTCTGGGCCAGTTTTCCCCCGCCAGGCGTTGCATGGGGCAGCGGGCGCTAGGTGCCTTTTGAGGTTCAGACATGGGTTTTATGGACTCAGGTGCGTGTCTCTGTATTGCACGGTCAGACGGGTTCCAGCGGATGCTCCTTGTCCACCAGATAGGGAACCTTGTCGACACACTTTCTTTCTAGACTACACCTTTTTGGTGTATTCTTCAGGGTCTCCAGCGGTAACTGGGTCCAGGCATCTGCGACCAGTCCCTGGTTAAGCAAGAAGTGTAGGTTGACACTTTTACGAATTTTGCGCTGGCCATCTCTGCATGCTACGCACCTGAGAGAATGACCACTCTTTACTCACGGTGGGGTTTCTGCCACCAGTGGGGGTCAGGTAATTTCAGTGGTCTTCCTTGTCGCTATCTCTGTAGGCAAGGCACGCGTCTAGGGAGGCGCTGGAGCCAATGCCCAGGAAGTCCTGCGCTGCGTATATTTCTAGGGACATAGGAGACAGGATGCCATTGACCTGGGAGACTATACGCCAGCGCAAGGGGCTTTGGGAGAATTTCTCGGCACCCCTGCCCGATTTAAACGTGGACTGGTTCAGGCTGGTTATGGGAAGAGGCCCTAGAGATAACGAGCTAGAAACGAGCTAGAAATAGCAGGAGGAATGCCGGCCTTGGTGGGGGGCCCTGGCTGCGACGGCCGCCACACCCAGGGCTGTGGCGGAGTTACAGGGCGATCCAGAGACGGAAAGGTACCCGGGAGTACCCTCTTCAGGGCTAATATCCCCAGGAAGTCTGTGCGGTGGACCCTGGGGGTGCGACGGCGCCCCGCTATCCTACGGGCGGTTGGAAACCTGTACAACCGGGAGTTGCTTGAACGCTCCGCCCCTCATAGGGGGGGGGGGGCGTGAGCAAGAGGGTGGACCAATGGTTCACCGGAATTGGGAGGGGCTATCTCCTCCCATAACCGCTAAGCAACGATTGGCTAAGGCCACGTTGCAAATTGGCCCATCAGGTGGTAGGTCGCGAGGGGCGGCTTGCCTTTGGATCGCCTGTAAGATAACCCACCTTGTTGGCATTTGTATATGCTAATAAACCTACAGCTACTTTTCTCCAACAAAAAAGTTGTCTTGTCTGCTTATTTCTGCGACATGCATGTTACTGCGAACAGGCTGGTGAGTGGGCCGATATTGGCACTATGGCCCCCGTTACCTGTTTCACTCCTGCTTCACTCCCGCAGCATTAGCCTGTCCCTTGCCCTCATTATGGTCGGTGGGGGCCAGCGGGGGCCGTGGGCTGCAGGGCTGGACTGGGAACCAAAACCAGCCCTGGCAAAGTGCTCGGCAGCCCCCCTTCCCGGGGGGTTGTGGGTGCCGCCGAGCTCTTTGCCACGGCCGGTTTTCGACCGATTTTGTTACAGGGCCGATTTTGCAGCTATGCTAGGGGCCCCAAACCGGCCCCCCACCCGTGCGGCGCACCGGGGGATTGCCCGGTGCCCGCTACGGCCAGTCCGGCCCTGGTGGGCTGTGTGAACCGGTGGCGGTATAGGCAGTAGCCGGGCCTGCAGTGTACTGCCTAGAGTGACCCGTGCTCCGGGCGTTTGAGCGGTGACAAGTGGAGGGAGTGGCAAGAATATCGGTGGAGTCTGGCAGGTAAGGCGTGAGGACAGTGCGGACAACGGTCAACAGTCAGTGGATCTCAAACCTATTCCCAGCGTGAATCTGAGCCAGGATAAGCTGAGCGGTCTTTTGAGAGCCCTCATGGCCTGACACCGACACTGGCACCAGCACAGCACAGAGGTAGGAGAGATGTGCGTCTCCGTAGAGGAAAACAGGGGTGAGCAGTGAAAGCCCAGCCTAAGACCCAGCACCCTGCATACAGAAACCAGTAACACAAGAAAAGTACAGTGACAAGGAGGATAAAGAGGGATAAAGAGGGAGTGAACAGTGAGAGCCTAAGTTAAAGAGGGAAAGCTGAGCTGAGCTGAGCAGAGGAGAGCAGTGATTCCCCTTAATCGTGCTTGTACCCTGCTTCCTGTGTCCTGCTTTCCTCAGGATCTAGCACCGAGCACCCATTTCCCAATACCCTTTAGCCTGAGACATACAGCAAAGGATCTCAAGCGAGGAGCAAAGAAATACTGCCAGTGGCTGTAAGACTGTACAAGACGCACGGTTTTTCTTACGTCACACAATGAGGTCCGGTCGTCAGCGCGGGACATTGCCACGAACCCAATTAAAACAGCGGCAAAAGAATTAGGGGAGTATAGAAATTGGGGATGATCTTCTGCTCGGGCAGAGCAGCCCTAAAGGAGACACACCTCGAGACCAAGCCAACTTATCAGTATTTTCTTCAAATACAAAATCTCCTGCAGACGTTCGAAACTCTGGAGTCCGTAACAGGCCCAGCAGTAGCCAACCATCTATCACAGGATTCTTCAAGCAGCAAAAATTGGCAAACAAGGCTAATGATAATGGAACATCATCAGCATCCATTTGTGCTAATGGGGATCAAACATCTGAGACTTACACAGTGTTCTCTCATGGCTTAGGCTCCGACCCAGGGCATATGTTTGACAATGCCCTACTTTTCCCAGAGTCGGAGTCAGAGACAAAGAAAGCCAGTAGCGATTTTCAATCAGTAATCAACAAAACTGGGATCTCTCTGTCTGCAGCCACTGTGAAAATCTTAACAACAACCCCACAACTATTCGCCAGATCGAGGTAAAAGCTCAAGTTCATGCTTCCATGGCTTCTACGTCTTCTACTGTAATAGCCAATGGGCGTAAAGACACAACTATGCTAATACCACAAGGTCTTAGACAAAGCGAGACTAACTTCGTAATCAGTATATCCTCAGGTCCGGACCAAAACTCAAGTGACGAGGTGTTTGTGTCCTCCCTCACTATATCTAAGTCAGAAACTACCAGGGGCTGCCAAACCTTGATACCAGAGGCATCTTCCAGCCCAAATGGCAGTAAAAAGGTATTTAATATGGACTTATCAAGTTTAATTCTGGAAACTAGTATCATTAAGAATGACAACAAGTCAACCCTGGTCCCTGGCAAAGTCACAGTTGAGAATGTGCTTATTTTAAATGATCAAAGCAAACCCGCGCAAGCCGATTCTTTGACTAATCTGCTTAGTTCAGTCGATCTATCATTGCTAGCCAAATATGATGAAAACTTTTGGGAAAGAACCTGTGCCTCAGGAAATAAACAAAAATGCCCAGACTGTGGAATATGGGATAGTTTACTTAACACAATGGATAACATCACCAACGCACTTAATTTTCACTCGGATAAACTGAACATTCAAGTGGACTTATTAAACACATTGGCTCTCTACGTAGCTGGAATAGATGCTAAACTGCTTCACCTATCAAACCAGATAGCCTAAGTACAATCAGATAAAGAAAATCAACTGTTAACATGTACTTGTGTGCAACTAATTGATAAAATCTCAGAGTTACCGACCATTGTGAGATCCATGGTGCAAGAGGTAAAGGCGATGTCAAACACACAGGCGAAGCTGGGGGGGGGGGGGAGGCGGTCCACCCCAGGCGGCACTACTGTGAGGGCGGAAGCCGCGCTGCACTAGCCCGTTGCGGCGGCCTTTATAATTTATTTGGGGACACTGACTGACACTATTGTCAGTCAGTGTACCCAAATAAAACATAAAGACCGCAGCAACAGGCCACTGCAGCGCGGCGGCCGCCGTTTGAACTGTAAGAGCTGCGCAGCAGGCAGCTCCGCACGTCACGTGGCCACGCATGCCTACCATCTCAATCATTGCCCTGACAGGCTGTGGCTTTCCTTGTATTCCAGGAAACAGAGGGGGTGGGATCACTCACTGCAGGAAGCCGAACGTCGGAACCGACGAGGTCAAAGCTGGGAAAATTAAGGTAACGGTTGTTTGTGAAAGAAGCGCGAGGGCAGGGGCAAACTAGATTCCGAAGACCATGGAGGTAAATTGATGGATGTTTAAAAGATTGTAGGCCCAAAATTGTGTGTACACTTACCAGCCATCGCACACCCTGCTTTCATTTTCTCAAACGGAAACCTATATTGAATTATCAATTTTGAAGTTTAATGCATTTTAATGGTAGACTAAGCAGGAGAAAGAGAACTACCCTACGAAAGTTTAGATACCGCAATCAGAGGAAGTTCATTTTTGGAAAGGCTATAAAAGGAGTAATTTGATGGTTTTATCATTGCACTGGGATTCTGGTGTCAGAAAAAAACCACGAACCTCTGCTGTGCAGAGTTTGCTGACTCTGTGAACAGGAATTTGCTCCCAACCAAAGGAATGTGGCCAACGAAAGAGAACCGGAAGCCTTGAAAGGTGGACCTGATTCTTAAGAGGGAGAAAGCCATTGACGTTGTCCAGCTCTGAGGAAGTTGCCACCACACGGTTGATCCTTGGCACAGAGGTGTCAACAGAGACAAACATTTTAAACACCCAGTGGGAGTAGGCCAACCATGTTAATTAGGAGGGTGCCCCCTGTGTGACTTCGAAGACTCTTTTCCATGAAAATTCACAAAACCACAGACAGGTTAAATAGGTTTATTATTATATTTGGTGATCCAATTATTTATTAATTTCCCCAACAACTCTTGGGTGAGTTAGTGTTTTCCGCTTATGGTGGTAACACTATTGCTGACGGGTCAGCCCACTTTCAAAATTATTGGGTTGGTCATTTGGATACATCCAGTGGTGGTTCAGTTGGCGTCGACTTCTTTTGCCGTTACTATTATGTCCTTTGTGATGTGTTTTTTATATATTTTTCTTTTTCAGTTACCTTTAATCAGAAATATAATAAGATATTGATTGAGAGATATCTATTTGATTGTTTGATTCGCGAGAGGATTCAAGATACATTTGTGGAGATCCTCACATATGGTGCTCATAATCACACACGGTATGCAGAGACTTTCTTCCTTTTTTTCTTTTCTTTTCTTTTCCCCTCCTTTTTCAATTGTGAGGATGACTTGTCACTGTTAAATCATCATTGAGTTTTATTAGTATAAGAATCCGGTAATTGTTAGCTCAGGATGCATGAGTCCATTGTACTAACAACAGCATTGTGACTTTATCAAGATTAACGTTAGCGAGGTTGTAGTCCTCTAAAAAGCTACGAACATAACTGTATTTTCATGTCATTTTTGGTGTGTATTCTTAATGTGTACACATGTTATATGTATTTATATGTATTTATATGGTTGTATGAAATTTTATATGTGTCCTTGCATATATTTGTGTGACACTTGTTTTTATGTATGTTTGATTATTCCAGCCCTGAAGAAGTTCTGGTGTTCAGAACGAAACGCGTTGGCTGAGGATTCTTTTGGCAAATTGATATAAGAAAATAAATACGAATTGAATAAACCTCAAGACTTTTTGATTGGAACAGGACCCTGAGAAACCGGAATTGACTGCATTATAATTGAGTGGTGCCCAAAAACGTTGTGATAATTATATTGGACTCGTGGTTCACGAGTGGTGCCCCTGGACAGAGGGCATCTTGTTTGAAAGTGGCACACTGAACTTATTTTGGAAATAATATTATTATTCTTGGTTGATACGAGATTGGTGCTATATCTTGGTGCGTTATATCCACTGTCCACTCTATGGTTCTTACATTTTGAGATAAGCAAACAGTGTTTAATAGTTAAACATATATTAAACATGGATAATGTCTGCCACTAGTGTCATTCGTATACCTTTGGGTGGCTGGTGTATTCAGAATTTTCACGCTTGTAGAAGTGAGAGTCAAGTCAAGTCAAGTCATAAAATGTATATAGCGCACTACATACCCAGAGGGTTTCAAGGCGCTTAGGAAGGGGAGGAGGATTATTTGTCAAATATCCACGTTTTAAGCTGCTTTCTGAACGCTAGGTGATTCTGGGTGAGGCGAAGGTAAGCGGGGAGTGAGTTCCATGTTTTGGCAGCCAGGTATGAGAAGGATCTGCCTCCCATGGTGGTCTTGTTGATGCGAGGTACATTGGCGAAGGCTTGGCTGGAAGAGCGAAGTTGGCGGGAGGGGGTGTAGAAGGACAGTCGAGAGTTGAGGCAATCTGGTCCGATGTCGTAGAGTGATTTGTGTGCGTGGGTAAGCAGTCGGAAAGTAATCCTCTTATTGACGGGTAGCCAGTGGAGGTCTTTAAGGTGACCAGAGATGTGTTCGTTGCGTGGGATGTCTAATATGAGCCTGGCTGAGGCGTTTTGGATTCGTTGTAGTTTCTTCTGGAGTTTAGCGGTGGTACCTGCGTAGAGGGTGTTTCCGTAGTCCAGTCGGCTCGTGACTAGAGCGTGGGTGACTGTTTTCCTTGTTTCGGTGGGGATCCAGCGAAATGTTTTTCTGAGCATGCGAAGAATGTTAAAGCAGGAAGAGGATACGGCGCTGACTTGTCTGTTCATTGAGAGTGAAGAATCCAGGATGACGCCAAGGTTCCGTGCGTGGTCTGTCGGGATGGGTGCATTTCCGAGGGCTTCCGGCCACCAGGAGTCGTCCCATGCAGAGGGGGAATTACCTAAGATGAGGACTTCTGTTTTGTCTGAGTTCAGTTTCAGACGGCTTTGTTTCATCCATTCGGCGACTTCTTTCATTCCTTCGTGTAGGTTAGTTTTGGCGGTGCTGGGGTCCTTGGTGAGAGATAGGATCAGTTGAGTGTCATCCGCGTAAGAGATGATGTTGAGGTTGTGTTGGCGGGCGATGGCCGCGAGGGGGCTCATGTATACGTTGAAGAGGGTGGGACTGAGTGAGGATCCTTGTGGTACGCCGCAGATGATTTCAGAGGCCTCGGACTTGAATGGTGGGAGGCGGACTCTCTGGGTTCTTCCGGTGAGGAAAGAGGTGATCCATTCCAGTGCCTTTCCTTGGATTCCGATGTTTCTGAGGCGTTGTAAAAGGGTGCTGTGGCAGACTGTGTCGAAGGCTGCAGAGAGGTCGAGGAGGATGAGGGCGACTGTGTCTCCATTGTCCAGTAGAGTTCGAATGTCGTCTGTTGCTGCGATGAGGGCGGTCTCAGTGCTGTGTTTGGCTCGGAATCCAGATTGTGAGGGGTCGAGTGATTTGTTGGCTTCGAGGAAGGCGGCGAGCTGGTTGTTGACAGCTTTCTCGATGACTTTGGCCGGGAATGGAAGAAGCGAGATGGGGCGGTAGTTTTTGAGTTCGGTGGGGTCTGCTGTTGGTTTTTTCAGAAGGGCGGTGAGTTCAGCGTGTTTCCAGTCTTCTGGGAAGGTAGCGGAGTTGAAGGAGCAGTTGATGACGTCTCGGAGGTGCGGGGCTATGACGGAGTCTGCTTTGTTGAAGATGTGGTGAGGGCATGGGTCTGTGGGGGATCCAGAGTGGATGGAATTCATCAGGCGGATGGTGTCCTCAGTGGAGATTGGGTTCCAGGCGTTAAGGGTGTTAACGGGGGGAAGATGGTCAGCTGATGGTAGGGTGGGTTGGCTTCCGGGTTGGTTGTCAAAGCTGTTGTGGATGTCAGCAATCTTGTTGTGGAAAAAAGAGGCTAGGGAATCGCAGAGGGTTTGAGAGGGGGTGATGTCGTTGGAGTTGGCCGAGGGGTTGGAAAATTCCTTGACGATGTTGAAAAGTTCCTTGCTGTTGTGGGCGTTGTTGTCAAGTCGATCCTTGAATGCTGTTTTCTTGGCTTTTCGGATCAGTTGGTGGTGAGTACGGATGGCGCTTTTGAAGGCGTCCTTGTTACTGGTGGAAGGGTCTTTTTTCCAGGCCTTTTCAAGGGAGCGGCACAGTTTCTTGGACTTCTTGAGGTCATCGTTGAACCAAGAGGCCTTCTTGATGCCAAGTTTGTGTTGACGTTTTTTCAGTGGTGCTAAGGTGTCGGCGGTGTTGGATAGCCAAAGGGTGAGGTTGGAGGCGGCTTCGTTGGCGTTAGAAGAGAGGGCTGGGGAGGTTTGAAGGAGCGATGTGGAGATCTGCTCCGTGGTGATTTTGTTCCAGTTTCTTTGTAGAGTTGGTTGGAGGTGGATGATGGGTTTCGGCTTGTTGTAGGTGAAGTGAACGCAGCTGTGGTCAGTCCAGAGGAGATCCGTATTGTGGCTGAAGGAGACATGGTTGCTGGAGGTGAAGATGGGGTCGAGTGTGTGACCTGCGATGTGGGTGGGGGAAGTGACTAGTTGTTTAAGTCCGAGGTTGGCTAGGTTGTCCAAGAGGGTGGCGGTGTTGCGGTCGTTGATTTTTTCAAGGTGGAAGTTGAGGTCACCCAGAAGGATGTAGTCTTTGGAGGGGAGCGCGTGTGGGGTGATGAAGTCCGTGATGTCTTCACTGAATTTTGCGCGGGGTCCTGGTGGTCTGTAGAGGAGGGTGCCTCTGAGAGTGGTCTTGGGGTCGATGTGGATCTGGAAGTGAAGGTGTTCGGAGTTAGCGAGGTTGGCGTCTGAGCTGGTTGAGATGCGGATTGATTTCTTATGGACGATAGCGATTCCACCTCCTGTATGGTCGGTGCGGTCCTTGCGTGTGATCTTATAGTCATCAGGGATAGCGATGGCGATGTCAGGGGCGGAGGAAGCGTTCATCCATGTTTCCGTTAGGAAGGCGACGTCAGGAGAGATGGTGTCTAGTAGGTTCCAAAGGTCAACGGCGTGCCTGTGGACCGAGCGGGTGTTGAGAAGGATGCATTCTAGGTGGTTGGGGTCGGGAATCTGTGTTGTGGTCGTAGCGGAGATGTTGTCGGTGACGCTAAATTTGCAGGAGAGGCAGGAGAACGGTCCATGGGTGCGACCAGGAGCGGCTTGGACGCAGTTGGGGGCGCGACCGGGGTTAAGGGCTAGGAGGGTGGCAGCATCGTAGGTAACGCGGGGGGGCTGGGCAGCGCGAGGGGCAGGGGGTCTGGCGCTGGGCGCGGTCCAGGCGCGGACGGGTGTAGACGGGCTTACCTTTGGCGCACCTTCGGCGCGGATTGGGCGCGGTCTCTGCGCGTGAACGCTGCGCGCGGGAACTACTGTCATATGTGGATAGTGGAGGGGGAGGGGCGAGGGCGTCACAGCTGGGAGGCGGGGCGGGCACACGAGGACAACAACAAACAAAATGGAGGCGGAGGGGGGGGCACAGCGTAGCGCTACAGACAAACGCGCTTACAGGACAAATCAGTGAGGAAACCAAATGTTAAAGCGCTAGCGAGGCTAAAGCGTCAAGAAGCAACACAGCAAATGAACAGTCTGCAATGAAAGCAGTTCAGGCGAGGCAGCGCTATCAAAACAGCAGGCGGAAAGTAATTAATCAGAGCAAACTAGGCAGCGCTAACAAATAATCAATGCAAACTAAGCAGCGCTAACAAATAATCAATGCAGCAGGCTAAACTAGATGAGAGACGCTCTACAAATCAAGGTTCTGGTAATGCAGCGCGGTAAAAACCAGATGCCTGCAAGAGACACTGGGAGCGACCACTCAGCTGGTAGGCGAGGAGCGAGTCAGAGGGTTATTAGTTGTGCTGGTACTGTCACTGGCAGCACTGGTGGGGCAATGGGTGGTGCAAGCTGCAGGGCCCCCCGTGAAGAGCCATGCTACTGACTTTTTTTTTTACAAATTAGGCACTGCTGTAACGATACCTGTCCCTACCCCCACCCCCAAATCTCTGCCCGTCCAAATCACTTAGTCGGGTGCTGGTGTCTGGGCAAAGTAGCGGGCAGGAGGGGAACAATACCATTTTTTAAATTATGGTTAGAGTCAAGTTAGCTTTTGGCCCAAAAAACATTTCTAGTCATTTATGTTGGATTTTTTTATTCAACCCCAGCGTGTTTCCCTTGTCTTCGTTGCTTAATGTTACTCTTGTGAAGGTGTCACTCATTGTCATTGAAATGTCACTCATAATTTCACTGAAATTAAAAAATGTCACACATAGCAGTCTGAAACCTTGGCAGTTATAGTGCTCTCTCTGTTATGTGTAGAGGGAGTGGGTTGCAGGCTCTGGCCTTGGCCTTGGACACAGGGACAAACCGGCACAGTAACAGGGGCGGTGTTTTAAATGGGCCTGCACTTCAAAATACTCTTCTCTTCAGTAATGGAACTTTTGTTTAAAAGTTTTGTAGCAGTTCAGAGGTGTTATAAGTACTAAAATGTTCCTTGTATATTGAGCAGTTTTGGGCAACACACAGTGTCAAGTAAACTCTGGAGATTGATTTACCTGCTGGAGAGAGATGGGAGTTTCATCTAGTGCCAGGTTTCATTTGTGTGAGGTAGCGCAGGTAGTTAATATCATAGCTGCCAAGTATTCGCATTGCTAATGTGGCATTTCCATTGATGCAGTGACTTTTGAAAGACATTCCACAGCGAAATGTGACACTTCAAAAACATTTTATACTGTGTTAAAATAATGAGTTGCATATTCATTGTGCTTTAAGTCATAGGCTGGGACATCGTAGCACTTTAAATACAGATGTTGTAAAACACCACTCCTTACCCACCACCACCACCAGGAATCTATACCTTTGCTGTCTAGTCAGACCCCCCAGGATATAGCGGCATGGATTAGCAAATTTAGCGGCACAAAAATGGAAATTTAGCAGCACAAATATGGAAATTTAGCGGCAATTTTGCGGCATTTTATTTGGCCATTTTTCCTACAACAAACACAGATATCTTAGTTTTTTTAGTTATTTAACAACATGAAGCTATGTATATTTGACAATGTAGACACTTTCGAGCAGGGATGGTAAGGAGAGAAATTTGAGGCGAGACTGCTGGGTAATTAATATTTTATGTGTCAAACAAACAGTTCTAAAAGAAGTCCTCTTTTTGATGGGAATACAATCAGACCCCCAGGATATAGCGGCAAGCATTATCTTTTGTAAGAATGCTGCGATTTCTACAAAAGTGCCGATTTTGCGGGCACTTTTTAAAAAATCGCAGCATTTTTACAAAAGTGCCGATTTCGCGGCAAACCGCGAAATCGCGAAATCCTGGAGGGTCTGTCTAGTTATCCTCCTATGTAGTGACTGAATTATTCAATAAAATATCATGATGCAAACAAATGCATTTCCTACCGATTACTTTAACTTGGATTTTTTGTTAAACATACAGTGTGCATTTATTTTATATGCTGTTACCTAAAGGTGCAGACAATCAAAACTTGGGACAGAATTAACATATTTTGTCCTTCCAGATTTGTTTTAACGTACTGCTCCTCCCAACCCTCTTCCCCCTCATCCGGCCTGGTACTGCCCCAACTGCAGAACTCAAGTTAGTCTAGTGATCAGGTGCAAAGGACTTACCTGTAGTATCCTGAAGGTGCTACCAGAGGAATCATGGTCAAACCCAGTGTGGTGGACCAGTCTGCAGACATTGCTGAGGTCATTGACGGGGCAGATAGGGGACAGGGGACAAGGGTCCTGCACAAGCTGTGATGTTATGAGTGGAATGTCACAAACAGGGTATGTAGAAGTGATGTAAGTTTTGGGTTTCCTTTTGCTTTTCCTTCAGCAGCGTAGTTAGGTGGGGGCGGTCCGCCCCAGGCGGAACTATTTTGGGGATTGGCGCTGTCTAGCCCCTGACCGTGTCATGTATGTTCATGTAACTTGCATGATTGCGGTAACTATTAGCGTTGATACTATGTGTCTCTCGACCTCTTTCAGGTGCTCGCCTTCCTTTTTCCCCAGCACCCCCCCAGGGGGACGGCAAGCTGAAGGATAGCCCCGGGCGCCACAAGCTCTAGCTACGCCCCTGGTCAAACAGAATTGTACAAAACGAAACAGTCTTGATTGAACATACCATGGTTCCCTTTCGGTTACAAAAGCCGCAACTACGGGTCCCTCCTACAAAACTGGGAACTCACAGGCAAAAATTCTGATAAGAAGAAACTCAACAACAAAAAATAAATGTAGCTCTAATAAAAGTAAATCTCAGCAAAAAAATTTAGCTCCATGCTCTTACACAGGGCGCACTGGACCCCGGCGCGCCTAGCAGCGGTCGGTCTAACTGACAACGACTTATGCTGGAACTGTCAGAAACAGAGAGGGGACCTAGAACACATAATTATCCATTGCCCTAAAGTCAAAAACTTCTGGGGGAAAGTAACAGAGTTCATCCACAATGTAACTGGGTACACTCCAAAAATAGATCTCCTCAGCATAGTGCACGCATTCACGGCACCGCAGATCCAATCTGCCAATGACAGGAGCCTCATTGATCTGCTCCTCACGGCGGCAACCAAGACAATACTGTCTAACTGGAAAGATACAGGGAGGGCCACTTTCAAAGTATGGTTCAACTGGGTCACCTTCCTAAGGGGAGCAGACAACATAACGAAAAACCAAACACCACAAGTTGGACGCAGCAATGAGATGTGGCTCTCCCTGGACAAATACCTTGCCTCACAAAAACCACAGTGAATGCACCTCTCGGCCCTACACAGACTCCCGCCTACAAAATCGCGCTGGCCATACAACCTCTATTCATCGCACCTGTGTCCGTCTTTTCCCTCACTCCCTCTCATCTCTGTTCTACTTACCTCTACACGTGATCTTTTCCGACCGTAGGGGGCAACGCATGTGACCGGTATGAAAAGACAAGGACTCAAGCAGACTATGTATAACCAGCTCACATGCGCCATAACAAGCCCTTATTTATTATTACCGATAAGTATGTTTACACTTAACAATGTTGCCTTCGATCGGCTTACTCTGTACTGTCTTTGTAAAAACTCCTTCAAATAAAATCTTTAGAAATAAAAAAAAAAAAAAAAAAAAAAAGAAATGTTGCAGCAAGGGAAAACCAATCCCTAAATGATGAAACTTAATCAAATATGCCACAGAAATCACAGGACTTGAATGATGGAAACAAATCCATGGACCAAACATCAGAAGACAAAGTCAATGCCCTACAAATTACCTCAAACCAGGCACCAACTCTTAATATAAACACAGATGGTCTAACCAAAAGGGCAAGAAAAAGACTAAGGAAAGCTCACAATAAATCAAAAAACTTTAAAACATCCACAATCAATGTCATGCCAACTGAGCTCAGTACGAAAGAAATGTATCCAATCTTTAAACCTTTGGAATCCTGCTGGAGGAAAACTATGAGTTTGAGTTTAAATTATTTATAGAGCGCACGTTCACCTGGCGGTTTCATGGCGCTATGATGTACTGAACCTCCGAGACCCGGAAGGTCGAGAAGGAGTAGAGTGGTTTATAGTGGGAAGGCTTGTAGAAAGAGATAGGTTTTTAACGCCTTTCGGAAGTGAGAGTATTGCGTGGAAGATCTGATGTGAGCCGGTAGCGAGTTCCAGAAGGTGGGGGCGAGTGTGGAGAATTTTGAGCCCCCCCACTTTTTGCGCCTAAAGCGGGGAACTGACAGCAGATGTTGGGAAGATGAGCGCAGTTCCCGGGCGGAGGTATAGGCTTTGATTTCAGAAGAAACAAAGGCAGGGGCGGAGCCGACCCGGGCCTGAAAAGTGATACAACCCATCTTGAACTGGGATCATTCTCGGATGGGGAGCCAGTGCAGGGACTTGAGGAGCGGGGTAACATGATGGAATTTGGCCAGATTGTAGACTAGGCGGGCAGCCTGGTTTTGGACCAGCTGTAGTCGCCGCATACTGTATGCGGGCATGCCACAGTATAGGGCGTTGCCGTAGTCTAAGCGTGAGATAACCATTGTCAGGACAATGAGTTTTAGAGCAGAGAAAGAAAAAAAACGGGAGACCTTACGGAAGGTGCGAAGTGCAAGAAAAGAAGAGGACACCGCTGAACTAACCTGGGCGTGCAGGGTGAGTTGATCGTTCAGCTTGATCCCGAGCGTTTTCACAGAGGAAGAAGGAGAGGGAGAAGGACTTAGGGAGGGGGGCCAGAAAAGGGGGTTCCAGGGACTGGAGCAACCACCTGTCAAAACCAGCTCGGTTTTGTCTGGATTCAATTTCAGGTGGTTGTAGTTCATCCAGTCCCGGATGAAGATCATAATAGATTGGAAGTTGGCCACAGACTCAGGGGATGGTGACAAAGAAAAAATAAGCTGGAGGTCCTCCGCATAGTTATAGACGGAGACCTCCATTTGCTGAAGGGCAAAAATGAGGGGGCAATGTACAGATTAAATAAAAGTGGGGAACGGGAGGAGCCCTGAGGAACCCCGCATTGTACCTGTCGTGGGTCCGCCGAGAAATCACCCAGGCGCACCGCTTGGGTGCGGTCCCTGAGGAAGGAGGACAGCCAGGCCAGGGCTGAGCCTCCAACCCCGGCCGCCCTGACACGGGAGAGTAAGATGGAATGATCAACCGTGTCAAAGGCGGCGGAGAGGTCGAGTAGGACCAGAGCATGGGGAAGGTTGGTGTCCATGCCCTCTTTGAGGTTGTCGAGGACCGATAACACCACCGACTCCGTGGAGTGTGCGGGGCGGAAGCCGGCCTGGCGGGGGGCTAGCACCCCGTTTTCCTCCACGTAGGCAGTAAGCGCTTTGGCCACATGTCGCTCCAATACTTTCCCCAGGAAGGGCAGTAGAGAGATGGGGCGGTAGTTAACAGGAGCGGAAGGGTCAGCGCCAGGTCTTTTAAGAATGGGGACGATGATGGCTGATTTTAGGGATGGAGTGACAATGCCCTGAGACAGAGAGTTGTTAAGGAAAGTAAGAGGGGGTTGCACACAGGTCGAGTAAATGTGTCTGAGGATGTGAGCAGGACAAGGGTCTAAAGGGGAACCTGATTTGACCAGAGGGAGAAGGGAGAGGAAAGCCTCTTCGGTCAGAAGGGGGAACGAGTCAAGGCGTCCCTCGACTGGTGGACACCGGGGGTCAAGAAAAGAAGGGAGGGGATATTGGCTTTGATCTTAGAGATTTTATCGAAGAAATAAGAATTCAGGGAGTCGCATAGAGCCTGTGAAGGGGAGGGTTTGAGGGTAGTTCTATCGGAGTAGGCGAGGTTGTGGACAATAGAGAAGATTTCTCTGGGCTGGTTATCGGCAGCCAAGATTTTTGAGGAGAAGTAGGCCGTTTTAGTGGACAGGATAGCTTTTTTATATTGAGACAGAAGGGTGGTGTACTGAGCTTTAAGGTTGGGGCAATAGTCTCGCCTCCAGACTCGCTCAGCATGACGGACTGTAAGTTTTAAGGCCTTCAATTCCTTGTTGAACCAGCGGTTGGCATCGTTCGGCCGTCTGGAGGACACCCGCCTGAGGGGGGCGACCGAGTCACAGCCTGACAGAAGCCAGGAATTTATGGAGTCGGCTTGTGCAGAAGTTGACAGACCAAGTAAACCTGGACTGGAGGAGGAGAGTGTGGCGGACAGAGAGGCCACATCCACCCGGCTCCATGAGCGTGCCCAGATGTTTTTGGGAAGAGAGGACTTAGTGACTGGGCTAAGGTGTAGGGAAAAAGAGATCAAGAAGTGGTCAGACCAGGGACAGGGGGAGATGGACTAGGAAGCTATAGGACAGTTGAGAGACCAAATCTGGTCAAGGATGTGGCCCTGAACGTGAGTAGGGGAGTGGACGTGAGAGTCAAAGTTGAGGGAACGAAGGGTGTCCGTGAATTCTTTGGAGGTAGAACATTCTGTGGGATCAGAGGGCCAAAAGTTGAAATCACCTAATACCACGATGGAGGAATTGTTGATCGCTACGGTGGCCACAAGATCTTGAAACCCAGCGAGAAAGAGTTGGGAGGGTTGGGGGGGACGATACATGAGCAAGCAGGTAAGTGGAACTTTGAGGGATAGGGAGCGGACGACTAAGAAATCTGATGAGCCAATGGAGGGAAAGGTTAGAGGCTGAAAGGGGAATTCTCTGCAGGCGATCAGGGCGACACCACCGCCTGATTTGCCGGAGGGTCGGTCGGTGCGCAGCGCGTAGTAGGTGGAGGGGAGAGCAGCTAACAAGGAAGGGAGGGAATTGTCACAGAACCAAGTCTCTGTAAGAAATAAGAGATCTGGTTTGTGCAAGTCCAGTAGGATAAAATGTTTGTGGCAGTGCTTAACTTCTGACCGGGTGTTAAGATAGTAAATAGAGAGGGTAGTAGGCTCAGGGGGAGCAGGGGGATCGGGAGAAGGGCTGAAGGGGGGAGGGGGTGAACAGGGCGAGAACGAGCGAGAAGGGGAAGGGCGCAAAGCAGTCAGTCCCAGTCTGTCGATGTGCTCAGTCACAGGGACATCCACAGGCCAGGGGCCTTGGAGTTTGTAGAGTTGCGCAGAGGAGTATTGTACAACCTGGGCATGGTGGGGGGGCCCTAGGCCCGGCCGGTCGCGGACGGGCGCAGACGGGCTTGCCTTAGGCGCGCTTCGGCGCGCAATTGTCACGCCCGCTGCGCTCGTGCGCTGCGCGTCCGAAATAAGCACATGGTTTATAGCTGGTAGGGAGGTGGTGGGGGCGTGGCCTCTAAGAAGGGGCGTGGCCTCGGGGCTCGCCGGAATGGCGTCAAGAGGTGGTTTCAGTACTCAAGCTGCGGCAGCATTAAGTCCGCTGTGCGGGAAACTCGAGGCAAGTGGTGAGTTAAAAAGGTACAGTTTATTCAAGTGACATACAAAGTTTTAAAAAGATCGAGTGGTGCTCCCGGCTTCCGCCTCAGCAGGTTCGTGCAATCAATATGGCGCTTGTAGTCAGCGTCAATTTATATGCGGCGGCGGGGGCGTGGCCTCTGAGAAGGGGCGTGGCCTCGGGGCTCGCCGGTATGGCGTCAAGAGGTGGTTTCAGTACTCAAGCCGCGGCAGCGTTAAGTCCGCTGTGCGGGAAACTCGAGGCAAGTGGTGAGTTAAAAAGGTACAGTTTATTCAAGTGACATACAAAGTTTTAAAAAGATCGAGTGGTGCTCCCGGCTTCCGCCTCAGGAGGTTCGTGCAATCAACTATAGCTGACCTAACTGGTCAGGCCCCAATACGACCACCTTCTGAAGTGTTCCACAACAGCATATGGTCCCAAATTACTGCAACATCTAATTCACAAGTGAGTGGACAAGACCAGGCTCATAGAGGAATTGATCAACATTTTGAAGATCAAAACACTGTTATACAGAAAACTGCTAATAGTGTTGCCTTTCCAGAAAATAGCGCAACTAACATCAAGCGCACAGTATCATCAGAACAAATCATAGTGGATGACACTGTGCCAGGTAAAGGGGTCATTCCAGACATGTAGCTGCCATCGGAGATAAATGGTAATATAAAAAAAGAGAAATTAAAGATTAATGAGTTCTTAGGTACAGCTATGAAATTAGCATTCTGTCCACGGTATACCACAAGAGGTCCACATGATATCCTGAATCGCGGTAGTATTTAGAAACTGTTGAACGCAGTTCGTGAGTTCAAAGATTTAACTTCAGATGACTTAGATTTCGTTGAATTCAAGCAAGATCATAATAATCTCAACAAAGAGATAACTCTTACAACTTGGCATCGAGAAGACATAATTAGTAACATCTTAGCAAATAAAACTCAATTTGAGAAATGGGGTATTAAAATATGGAAAATCAGCAAAAATCAATATCCTACTCTGCTGATCCCGACGCTAACAACTAATAGTCCAGTTTTAAGAGATCCTGCTACTAATTCAATATCAAGAGGACATTCAAGGGTTTTGAAAGGAGCCTCAGGGCGCCATTAACAAAACTAGATCTGTCATCCGGGATCAAGATTACGAGCTGTAAATCAGGCACTTGTGTATGTGAAGAGCTAAAGAAAGATACAGCTCTCATTGATGACTGGATTTGACTCCCTAAAATACTAACAAAAGGGAGTGTTGATGCCCAAAGAGCTAAAATTAAGTCTTAAAACCCTTTAATATTTGTTCATGGAACACAAATGGTCTGAAAATGTTAATAGAGGATCCCGAAACAGTAAGCTTCCTCAGGGATTTGATGTCTTTCATTGTTCCAGGAAACATGGAACATGGAAAAGGAACCCCTTATTGGCTATTATGAGTATTTGAACATTGCTCTCCGTAAGGCTGCCTTTGGTCGCGCTAGCGGAGGGCTATCCATCTAAGTTTCCTTGAGTCTGGAAGTCAAACATTTTGAGATTGACTTTCAATTGGCATGGCTTTTATGTATCAAACTAGCTCTTAAACAACCCATAATGCTCCTAAATTTCTACTTAAGTCCAAAAAACTCTGATAAAGCTTCTCAATTCACTACCTTATGGGAAATAGTCAAAGTGCTGTATCAGGACCACCTAGACGCAACACTAATCATCTCAGGAGATTTTAATATGCATTTCCTTAATCAAAACTGCGTAAAAAAAACAACGAAAGCACTGTCACAGATGGGCGGTTCTCAGCTCAAAAAATATAACCTTGTGTTATTACAGGATGATGGTCAAACACCCAAACTTAAAAAAAGGCAATTTCTCCGTTATTGATTATTCCATTATCTCAGCTGGGCTGACATACTCCCTTCACAAATATCAAGTAATATCCAGGATAGAAAGTGACCACAACCCACAATGAATTTCCTTGGCTCTATCACTCGATCATCTAACGGAAGCAAGATCAATGAAAATTGTACCAACACCCTTTAGCCTCAAAAGGCTAGTATGGAATCCGAGAAACCAAAAGGAAATATTGGATTGGAGAACTCTTAATCACCAATTTCTGGAGCAGGGCCGGACTGAGAACCAAAACCGGCCCTGGCAAATTGCTCGGCTGTATTCTGGCTCCATGTCTTTATAATCTTTTTATGGCCGACCTTCCTATACATTTTAAAGAAGGTAATGCTCACTCACCTTCCCTCTAGGCAAAGACATTAAATATTTACAATACGCTGATGACACTATATTATTAAGTCATTCTGTCATAGGTCTAAGAAATATAGTTGATTCTTTTAATCATTAAATCACCCTTAACGGTCTGAAAACTAATACCAAAAAGACAAAAATAATGACTATAGGTGGAACAAAAACAGATAAGAAAGAATGGAACATTAATGGGTGACATATCAAAGCTGTAAATGTTTATAAATACCTAGGAATAACATTTGACAATAATATGTCTTTTAAAAAGCATTTTATTAACCTCAAAGCAAAGGCAACAGCTTTGTCATTTGCTTTTAGAAAGTTGAGGGACAAGTTGTCATGTCCAAATCACGAACATCTATTGAAGGTCATGAAAGCATCCCTGGCTTACGGCTCAATGATTTTTCGTGGTAAAGATGCAAAAATTCTTGATGACATACAAATAAAAGTCTTCAAATCAGTTTTTAGGATCCCCAGGTATATAGGGCATGCTAATGTCAGATTAGAATTTGGTCTGAAAAGGCAATCTCTGGTACGGCAATCTGCATTTTTAAAAAGCTATATTCGTTATACCGCTCAGAATAAGGTACTCTTGCAAACCAGTGCTGGCAGGAGATAAAGAGGTATGAGCACGCCAGTAGCTGGAGATCCTTTTTAAGTGAGAGTTTACATAATTTTGAGTGCCCAGCCTTTGAAAAAAAAGTTAGGAGCAACTTTGTTTTTAAACAAACAATAAATGGATCAGCCACACTACTATCGAGTCTTCTAGATAAATATGAGCTCAGAAAAAAGTATCATTCCTGGACAGTTACCAACTCATTTTTTAAATTAGAACCTCAATCATACTTGATGACCCACTTAAAATCATTCTTAAGAAACAAATGTATTTTATTGCTGTTTGGGAGATATCCTACTAAGGACGGAATACCTAAATGGGAAGAAAATTACCCACTAAACTTTGTAGGTTATGTGGCTCCTATGATGAAACTTTAATACATATTTTAACAACATGCCCCCATGTCTCACTGTTAAGACCTGTTTTTAATGAATTAGGGGTGAGAACATGTCGACACGCCATTATTATCTGTCTCACTGGGACTATGCCCTGCCTGATCTCTCAATTTGTAAAGTTTATTTTTTTGCCAAAAAAACCTATTAACCAAAACTGATACTGATTGGTAACACAGTAACATGTTGTTAATGACTTTAATGCAAAAATGAAATGAAAATGAAAAATCTGCTTTTAATATTTGCTCTTAAAAGTTCTACATATGACTTTACATCGTAGTTACTAAAGGTTTTAAGTTGTTACAGGATTGGTTAATCAAATTTAAGACCAAAGACAAATCGTTTAAAAATTTTAATGATAGTGTTTTGGATATTGTCCTTTAGCTATTAGCACAAATGCATGTTATTCATTGCTGCACTCTATTATTGCTGCTAAAGTTTTCAGTGTAAAGTTGCATACATATTTTATGGGCAAAAATAATGTTTCTAGCCTACTGTGTTTTATTTCTGATTGTAACGGTTTTTATTAATCAACAAATAAATGAATTACTACTCACTACATCCTGGTTTCAGGGTGATGTAAATCTTAAGCCATATATCGCCTCCCGAGAAAGGATAAACAAATGTAAAAGATAAGATGTGAAGTTTCGCACAGTTGCAGATCGGGTCTGCCAGTGTTGATTCCTGTTGCAAAAATTCTCCGAAGCTTCAGTGTCTTATCGGTCAGTGGGTCTGCTTCTCAGTTCCTCTGTGATATTTTTGTATCTGAAAGTTCCTGGTGTACAGTTGGTTTCTGTGTAAATAGAGGCATGTTGTACTGCACTGATTCAACAGACACACAATAGGTGTCTGGGTGTCGGCACTAGGAGCGCATGCTCCTAGGAACAAGTGCCTTTACCCAACGAAGATAGCATGCTTCATCATTGGACTTGCACTTCATTGAGCTGATGCGGCAATGCCCAACGGGCCCTGCAAGAAGGCGCTTTGCCGGAGATCTTTTTAGTGGCCAATGGAGGACTGAAGAAGTCAGTGTGTTACCAGTTGCTGAGTGAGAAGATTGGAGACAAATACAGTTAAAATCAACACAAGACCTGTTGGGGATATCTATTTAACAAGGATCCAGGTATATGTTATGTTGAAATCAGTGTGAGAAACAGCTGGATATAACGATCCATGTCTCGCAGATGTGATGGCATACTACATGGTGTGAGATCAAGTGAGTGTACATACATTTAAGCTACTGGTTAAATTGACCAGTGTACCTGGTTCCCTACTAAATAGATTGCCCCACCAAAGTATATAGTTGACTTTGATTCACATTTTTCTCCAATCTTCTCACTCACTGCTGGAACACACTCACTTCTCCAGTTCAATCAGGGCAGAACAGTATACCCCTACTTACACTGTACCATATCATAGGAGAGTGTATACTGAACCAGAATTCTCCTTGTCCTCCTAAGTATAGATGAGTGCAGTTGGTTTCCTCACTTTGACGATACAGTGGCAATCTCAAAGTTTATTGTTGTGGATCGGGTAATGTTGCCAAAAGTAAGCCAACGCTCCAATTGCAGATTCAAATATGTGCGATGTCTGGAAACCTCAGGTAGAACCAGAGCTCAAGACTCCTGAAGTGCTTCAAAACAGAATTACATTCTCTTTTTGTGACCCGCACAGACAGACTAGGCCTTGAACATACTTACTATTTCTCCTTGGTTAAGAAATGCTCCAACTATTTAGAATGCTTTCATATTCAATTTGTTAAGTTAGATAGTCTTATGCCAGATTGGCGCTGACAAATAATGTCTTCCTACACAATGTGAAAGCTGAAGGATCTCCATATCTCATCACCATTACTAAATCATTCAACCACTTCCTCACCTCCCATGGTAGACCTGCGTAACAAAACTTCAACATTTCGACCAAACATAGGGGCATATTACCAAGGGCCTTATCGCCGCTTTAGCGGGAATTTTTCCCGCTAAAGCGGCGATAATATTCTCGCCCTATTACCAAGCTGTCGCTAACACCAGTTAGCGGCAGCTAATAGGCGATAGCGGGCATTTAGGGGCCCACTATGCATGTCAGCGATAGTTATCGCTAATGACATGCAAAGTGGGCGTGCCAAGATGTTAGCGACTGGAAACAGTCCAAGGTTGGCGCAGTGCTGAAGTTGTGTTGCGGGCGTGACGCAATTCCCGCACAGTGCCAACCCGGCATATCTTCCACATGGTGCGTCACACCTTACGCCTGGTTCAAGCAGGCGCAAGGTTTTGACGCAGCGGGGTCGGAAAAGTGAGTGAAATCTTGTAGATTTCACTCAGGCACTTTTCCAAGGCGTTCCTGTGCCGGAAAGCCCACCCTGCACCGGAACGCCCCATTGAAACCTGACGCAGGTTTCATGTGGCGCAGGGCTTTACAACATGATGCACCTCCCTAGATGCGTCACGCTGTAAATCCCCCGCAGCATGGCGCTAGCTTTACGCCGCGGCTGCGTCACAGAAGTGACGCAAAGGCAGCGCAAAAGTGGCGCACAGGGCTTGTAAATCTCCCTTATTGTATTTTCCTACCTCAAGAGCAGCTAAAGGGACTTTTTCCCTAGTCTACACCAGGGCAAGTATCATCCTTGCTACCCTAATGTTCATCAGTGGTTATGTTATTCCAGCTTGCATCACAGGTGCACAACAATCTCGTCCCCCTCAAGACTCTTGTACTCAAATATAGTGTTGTAAATGAAGACACAGAATTATGCTGTTCTTATTCTCTTTTCCCTCTCTATGATTCCCTTCCCTCTCTATGCTCTATCTCTGTTCTAGAACACTATCTTGTTTTGTGTGATTCAGGGTTCTGCTTGAACAGTTGGTGACTGGTCAGCAGGCGTCGAGTCCATGTACTGCTGTTCTCTGCTTCATTCTGTATTAAACCTGCTATATCAACTTACCAGATGTGGAGTCTTCATTTTCAACAATTTGGCGAGGTTCAGCATGTTTCTGGTTGGAGAAATTTCCAGAAAGAGGCTTTAGCGGCAGCATGGGGGGCACACTACTTTCGGAGTTATTTGTGGGGTGTTAATTTCATTTTGAAGACAGACCACAAGCCTCTGATTCGGATTTTGTCACCTGGTGGTGCTGTTCGAGGTTCACCTAGGCTAGCTAGACTGGCAGCCAAACTGCAAGAGTTTCACTTTGAGGTTCAGCATGTTTCTGGTTGGAGAAATATCCAGGCTGATTGTTTCTCAAGGTTGCCTAGTAAAATCAGTCAGGTAGAAATAAACAAAGATTTCTTGGATGAGAGTGTTGCATGGGTTAATGAGGTGTTTTCAATTGGCGAATGTGCTTTTTCAAGAGAAGAATGGTCTGCGGCCATGGAGAATGACTCTGTTTTAAAAGTTGTTATTGACATGGTTACAAATGGGGCTAGGAGGGAGAGTTGTTTGCAAGTCCAAGCCCGCCCTTTTGTTAAAGTGCTGGAAGAGCTTTCAGTTTTTGGCAAAGATATCCTATTGCGGAATGATACATTTATCCCTCCTTTTGAAATTAGAAACAGGTTGATTGCTATTGCGCATCAGGGGCACCTTGGGCAAACCATGACACAACAGAGGCTAAAAGCAAACTTTTGGTGGCCTGGGTTAGATGCTCAGGTTACAACGTGGGTTGAGCAATGTCTAACTTGTAAAGAAGGAGAAAAAAGGCTGAAGGTTGCGGTGGGGTCAACTTTAGGGCGCATTTCTTTTCCTAGTGAACCGTGGCATACAGTCTGTTTGGACTTTATTGGACCTATGGTTGAGCTTAATGAGAAACTACGTTTTGGCATTGTTTGTGTTGATGTCCACACTAAGTGGGTGGTGGTCAAATTTGTTAAGGATATCACTACAGACACCACAATTGAGTTTTTGAGGTCTCTTTTTCAAGTGGAAGGGTATCCCAGTGTTTTGGTCACGGATAATGGGACGCAAGTGACTTCCCATAACATGCGTACCTTCTTGTCCCTATGTGGTGTGTCACATCACAGAACGGCTCTTTACAACCCACAGGGAAATGGCCTCTGTGAGAGGATTGATAGGTTGGTTAAGGGCTCTATCCAACTTGAATTGTCGGACAAAGGGAATGTTTTGGAACTTGTTCAAGAGATGTTGTGTGCCTATCGGACCACGGTTCATGGAGGCATGTCCAAGTCTCCATTTGAGCTCATGCGAGGAAGGGTTCCTGGTACGAAATTGGTCCCCTTTTGGATTAAAAATCTTTTTGGTCACTCTCTAGATCCACAACTTACTCATGTCAGGGGTAACATTTCAAAAGGGGATCTAGTGAAAGTCAAACCTGGAGGTGTTTCTAGGGGTTTGACGAAGTTCAGGGGGTCCTGATCGTGTGAAAGCTGTATTTCCACTTTATGTTGTACTTGAAAATGGAGAAAAGTGGAACTTGAGGAGGGTTGCTTTGTATGAGAAAAAAATTGATTCACCTTCTCGCACGGTTACTGACAATCAATATGTAGATTTATATGAAGTGAGGGGTAGTGGTTACATTTTAGCTTCTTCGCTAGAGGAATCTGTGGCACCTGCTTCATTCTCTTCTCCCTCTGATAGGATGCGTGACGGTGCTGGTGATGTCTCTGATTCTGGTCTTACCAGCTTTGTTTTGCTAGGGCAGATGGGTGTATATTTATACCTGGAAGGTGCCGAGTTTGACGTAAGGTTGGACATAAGACGTCACTAAGAACTCGCAGTTCTTTCGCACTCCGGGAGTTATAGGACAAATCAATACAGAAGGAGGGGGAATTCCCGGGCTGCTGGAGGCATGGTTTGTTTAAGAACACGTTGTGCTTTCTAGGAGTCTATGGGAGTAGCCTTGCCGTATTTGGACTGCATTGGGTATGTCTTAATATGGGTATGATTCTTATGCCTATATAAGGATATGATTTGATATAACCACATAAGGGCATAAATCGGGAATATTTAACTAGAGTCCTAGATTCGTCTACAACACTCCTGGTCGGTTGTCTCGGTCCTTGTGGGTGATCTTGTAACAGTCGTCAATGATGGTGGCAATGTCGGGCCAGAGCTGGGGTTCGTCCATGTTTCTGTGAGAAAGGCAATGTAGGGAGAGACGGAGTCTAGAAGGTTCCAGAGTTTGTTGGCGTGTTTGTTGAGGGAGCACATGTTGCGGAGGATGCGGCGGAGCCAGTCGGGTCCATTGTTGGTCGATTGGGTAGCGGAGGGGGGGGGTCATTGGAGGGAGGTGGGGCTGCAGGGGTTCACAGCAGCAGGGGCAAGGGCAAAAGCAGCAAAAAGGAGAAAAAAAGCTAAGTGCAAAGAGGAAAAAAGGCAGAAGAAGACAGAATCAAAAGGCAGAAAAAGCAGACAAAGAGAGACCGAGAGCATCCCAGTAGCAGAGCAGTGATGCTCTACCATTAGACCACCAGGGATGAGGCGTAGGCAGGAGCCTGTGGGCGAAGGGGGGCCTCGAACTCCTGGCCAGAAGAAATCCAGAATTCTTTTTGTGCAATATATTTGGCCGGGGTCTATTTCGAGTGCTATTCCCTTGTGCAGGTATCCCTCCGTGAGGCGATACTGTCACACAAGATCTCAGCAAGAGACTTCTTTGGTGAGAAAATGTGAATTTCATGTAATGCAGAATGTTGAAAATGTACATGTATCTTGATGTAAAATTCTGGAATTACAAGAAATTACATTGATTCAACAACATTTTCAGACAGGCCTAGTGGACATGCTGTCAACTTGGTGTTCACATTCTCAGTTGATGGATCTGGGTAAGAATTTGTTTCTGCAGTAGGAAATTGAACTTGCTTCATGGTCAATTTTTTTCACATTTCATGACAATTCATAATATGATCTGTAGAAATGCATCACCACAATAACCAAGAAACAAAATTGTGATTCTTGTCTTGATTTTCTTTTTTTCACTTTTTCCTTTTTTTATAAAGTTTCACATATATGCAGTGATGACAGCCAACACGTTTCATCCATGGGATGGACTTCTTCGGGGCAAGTAGGAACACAGAAGAATCTCAGCCTAATAGAGACATCGCAGTGCAAATTCAAATTTGACTCCCGTAGTAATACGCATCATCAGTATTCTAGATTATAACTTACAAAAGCTATTCAAACATTGTCGTCCACAACGTGGGTGAGTGCATGATGCAATGATAATAACCCAAGTGGAGTTGTGCCAACAAGGGAAACTAAAAAAGAGTCAATCTCTACTTATCATATTGTAATTTGTAACCATCTCTTGGTTTATGTACCGCGGCAGCAGGTCAGGTGCTTGTAGGATGTGCACAAATGTGTATATCTATACGCTGAATAATATCATTTGGAACAACAGGTCAGGTGCAGCCTTATGGTCCTCTGCCTTTGCTTTATTTGGCACCCTTCATGCACATTTATATTTACATCACATGTTCTACTAGCATACTTATTCCAGGAAGATACTCACATTTTAGAAGAATCCTAAGCAACCCTTTCCTATTGTCTTAAAAATGTTACGTTCCTCAAAGTTCAACACTTGGATATTAAATATGAAATGTTCAGGATGTTTCCAGAGGTCAATTATTGTCAACACAGAATATATGCACAGCTGAACAGTTCCGTTAAAACCGAGCTAGGCTGTGGAAAATAAGAGGGAAAAGGCACCGGTGCTAAATATTATGGTACACAAACACACTGTAGCACAAATGCAGATGAACAAAATATCGTACTTTATAGGCCTTTGATTTCAATAAATGTACTTAAGTAGGACTGTTTCCTGGCAAGTGCAACGTTTTTATTTATTATAGTTCTTGATACAACTCATCAATGACGTCAGCACAGGACAGCTGAGCACTTTATTTATTATAGTTCTTGATATAGCACTTCAAGGCTCTCAGCACTAGGTAGCAGAACTCTTTAAAACCTGGTACAAAGTGCAGGTGGAAGTCAGGTAATCTGCATCAGCAGCGGGATTAAAGAGTGTAGCAGTGTAAGTAAGAGATGGGTTCGGCCTTGGGACATATTATTGTCCAAAGTCATTCTATGGGCGCAGAATATACAAGGACTCTACCAAAGGGTTGCTTGAGGTCCCTCGTGGGGGTGTAGATGGGCCAGGCTTCCCTGGAGTGTACGGAAGGGCATCCCTTATCTTTGACACGTTTCCAGAGAAGGATTGTTTGAGGTGATGTCTGTCTGGGTCCAGCTTGGGCAGGGCATGGCTTCCTAGGATTCTGTTACTTTTGGAATCTGACGTTTTGTGATATTTATGCATTTAGTCTTGTACGCTAAGTGAAGTTTTATATATGTTTTACACCAAAAATTCTATAGGATTGTAGACATTACCCCCTACTGGGGGTAATAAAATATTGTTTCTGTGACTCCATGCAAGACCCAATCATTACCAGTTGTTAAATAAAATTTTCAATAGAAATAGCTGAATGTGGATAGTTTCTTTTCTAATGATTTTATGTGCTTTCTATAGCGGTGAGATTATTTTTGATGCAATGTGTGTTACAATAGCAAAATAGCCATAGTGCTTCAAAATGCACTTAATTTACCTTTCCTTGCCTTAAAATTTGGTCTGTATTGCTACACAAATTAAAAACAACAGTTGATGGACAGAATGCAGAACAATGTCATACATTCACCCCAGTACAGAGATCTGGGCCTAAATCCATCGTTTTTTTGCACTCCACCCCCCCCCCCCCCCCCCCCCCCCCCAGTTCAGACATGGCCATATGCAAATCAGCCTTTACCCTGTGCCTCATGGGAACAGTCCATCCCGAACTGCCAAGCCATGTCTTTCCTGGACCGGAATAAAGCATCCTAGGACCAGTTTCTGGCTATCAGCCGTCTTCAGCCAGGATAGCTTGACTCCAGTGGTGTGGAGAGCACGGGACTCACGTCTGAGCATACCCATCCCACTCGGGGTGACAAATGCAAAAACAACAGTTGATGGACAGAATGCAAAACAATGTCATACATTCACCCCAGTACAGAGATCTGGGCCTAAATCCATTGTTTTTTGCACTCCACACCACCCCAGTTCAGACATGGCCATATGTAAATCAGCCTTGACCCTGTGCCTCATGGGAACAGTCCAGCCCGAACTGCGAAGCCATGTGTTTCCTGGACCGGAATCAAGCAACCTAGGACCGGTTTCTGGCTATCAGCCGTCTTCAGCCAGGATAGCTAGACTCCAGTGGTGTCGAGAGCACAGGACTCACGTCTGAGCATACCCATCCCACTCGGGGTGACAAATGCAAAAACAACAGTTGATGGACAGAATGCAGAACAATGTCATGCATTCACCCCAGTACAGAGATCTGGGCCTAAATCCATCGTTTTTTTGCACTCCACACCACCCCAGTTCTGAACTGGGGTGGCAGAGTGAGCTAAAGAATGGTGATGGATTAAACCCAGATCAGTTGACTGGGGCTGAGTGTTTGATTTTCTCAAACGCTCCGTCCATCATCCCATTTTGTATTGCTTTGTTCAACCTAAGTTGGCAGGGTATGCTCAGACGTGAGTCCCTTGCTCACTTTGCCACTGGATTCAAGATAGCTTGGCTGATGAGGATTATGAATCCGAAACCGGTCCCAGGATGCTTGTTTCCGGTCCAGGGAAGACATGGCTTGGCAGTTCGGGCTGGACTGTTCCCATGAGGCACAGGGTCAGACTGATTTGCATATGGCCATGTCTGAACTGGGGTGGCAGAGGGAGCTAAAGAATGGTAATGGATTAAACCCAGATCAGTTGACTGGGGGTGAGTGTTTGATTTGCTCAAACGCTCCGTCCAACTTTGCCACTGGATTCAAGATAGCCTGGCTGATGAGGATTATGAATCCGAAACCGGTCCGAGGATGCTTGTTTCCGGTCCAGGGAAGACATGGCTTGGCAGTTCGGGCTGGACTGTTCCCGTGAGGCACAGGGTCAGACTGAATTGCATATGGCCATGTCTGAACTGGGGTGGCAGAGTGAGCTAAAGAATGGTGATGGATTAAACCCAGATCAGTTGACTGGGGGTGAGTGTTTGATTTGCTCAAACGCTCCGTCCATCATCCTATTTTGTATTGCTTTGCTACACAAATTAGTTTTCTGGGAGAGCAGAAAAGGAGTCGCCTTACTTGTCTCTGTGGTCTTTTTAGGTTTCACCTGCACAGGGCTTGCTCTTTGCTTCTTAGTTTTCGCCTGCACAGTGCTTGCCCTGGGCTTGTGAACTCTATTTTTTTTTAATATAAACTGAAAAGGGGCTTACATCCTGCCCCCTTTTTCCTGGCTTTTCATTGGTTCCTGTGCGTCACTTACCTTTCCTCCATTTCTATTGGCTGCGGAATATTTTCCTGCATTTACCAGTGCGTGTTCCTCCTCTGTTTCTCTTATCACTTTCCCGTAGCCGAAATACTGTTAACATCTGCTTTGGTGGAATTATTTTTTCACAAAGTTTGCAGCATATTTATATAGCAGATTATATTGCAATTCATCACCCGGAGAGATTAAGTGATTTGCCCAGATTCACAGGATGTTGGCCGCTGAGACTCGAACCGAGATCCCCAGGTTTCGAGTCAGCAGCTCTGGCTGCTGTGCCACATCTCCTCCACACCCATGTTACTTTTCAGGGAGTGCTTTCGTTCGTCCTGGGCGATGATTGATAAAAACAGCTTTTCATTCTTCACATAGACTAAAACCGCTGCATTACCAATGCTTGTTACTGCTTGCAATGAGGTGCAAGAACGAAATTGCACATGTTATGATGATGGGATTATAAGATAATGCTGTGATTGCAATACAAAGCAAATACCACGAAAGAAGTGTATACATGGAGGCTGTAGGTCCAATGTATTATAGCATCATTGTGCAAAATGCACTTTGTTTACTTGTGGGGGGTGGTAACGTCATAAATTGTTTAAGTTTCATATTCTTGTCTGACAAAAACCTGTGGCCTGTCCTGGATCTTTAGCCATGGTCAATGTGCATTCTGGGACTTGTAGTCGCACTTTTATCAGTGGCACACTGGCTGTTAACCTTACCTTACCAGGATAGTGGCCATTTGGCAAGTTGCAAGTTGGTTGTCTGCTGGTTAAAGGCAGCAGCACTGAATGCCATCCCATTCCTTATTAGCATCAGCACAAGTCAACGTTTCCAAAGATGGACTATTCTTCTGTGCTGCAGCCCTTTCCTGGTAGTACCTGCTACTCTCCCAGATAAATAAATGCCGATCCCTCACATGCCCTTGAACACAGATCATGTGCACAGTGTATATACTGGGGGCGCTGGAGCCATCCCAGTGGATGTCTGGCTGTTCCCATCAAAACATAAAGTATGTGCTGAAAACTCCCAGAGTGAAAGGATTAAACTCTGCACTTGCTTGAGCACCAGGCATGTGACATGCATCTTGGTAGATATGATGTGCACATCATAAACATTGATCTTTACTCAATTCTCGATGCTGTGGTGGGGGTTATGAAGTCTCTCAGCTGACTTTGGTTATACCAAGGTGTCTCTGCTGTGAATTTGATTGGATTACCTCTGTTTGCGGCTCTGGAGTAAACCAGGCAGTGTTGCAGTTATTTTTAAGTCACTGTTATATCCTTGCATTGCACAAACGCGAATCATTTAAAAACCTATCTCGTTACTCGAAGATGATTTCTTGACTCCGCTCACAAGAAAGTGTCACTCAAAGTGTCACACATAGGACAATGAAATGTCACGCATAAGCAAACTGAAACCATGGAAGCCCCATCATAGGCAATCGACGGGCCGTCCGACACGTCCCCGCAGGGGACACACATAAGAGGGCGGCCCCCATAGTGTCACAGGATGGCACACGGGGGCAGCCCAGCTCTTTTAGGCTCGGAGGGTCCCGAGCGTCACATCCGGCCTGTTGGGGGCGGGGGAGGGTATATATTCCTCCCCCGCCCACCTAGCGGCCTCTTTGGCCGCCGTCCCCTCACCCTGACGCCGTTTGGGTGCCCTCTGCTTGCGCCGTTCAGAGAGCCAGAGGTCCGGTGTCGACGTGCTGTTTTTCTCGCCCTTTGCTGACTTGGTCTTTTGCGGTGAGTCAGGTTAGAAAGGGTATTGATTTTCGCCTCCTTTGGATGAGGGGACAGCGGGGGTGCAGGGGCCGGCCGCGGGCGCACCGGGAGGTCCTCCGGTGCGGGGCATCGGGTATGTCCGGTCCTCGTTTCCGAGGAGTGGGCAAGGGTGCTGGCTGCCATGGAGAGGCCATGGATGATGGGATGCACCTTGCCCAAACGTTGGAGCGCAGCGGTTGTTATTTGTGTATTTCATTTGAGCCTGAACAGTGCTGTGGTGCTTTTGTGAACGATGTTTATCGTGCTCTATAAGAGTGAGCGCAGCAGTCTTTCCTCGCGTCCAGTTTCACACCGTCGTCGAGGGAGCTGCAAGTGAGGGTGAGGCGTCTGTCATCCGCCCCCCCCCCCCCCCCCTCTATAGCCTCGTGGGGTAGGCCGTGTCCGGCCTTTGCCTTCCATCACTCCTCAGCGCGACGGGATCCAGCCTGTGTAATGTCCTAGACGGGATGTTGATTTGAGGAATGCCTATTAGATGGGCCTCCCTCTGGCTCAGAAAGCTTGTTAACTCACCGTTTTCGCTGCGTTCGCCCCGGAGATGTATTTGCGGGCGGGGTGCTCCGCTTGGCCAGTTGTTAGATACTGCCCCGGCAGTGGGGGTAGTGGTGTATGCGGGTCTCAGCAGGGGCCCAGCTGCAACCGCGCTAGTTTTGGGAACCAGCCTCCTCTTGGTGCAGGTTTTATTTGGTTACACGGTCCAAGGTGCTTAGGTTTTCCGGGCACAGCGTTTTGGGGGCCACTGGGTTACCTCCATCTTCCTGCTGTACCCCTCCCTGGCGACGTGCATACCGGGCTGGGTATCTACTAGGGGACTACACTCCTTTTCTCCTCCTTTACCGAGTATCTACGATGCATTGTTCATTTAGCTCCTGGCTCAATGTGTTCGTTTCAGCTGGACCCGTGGGGAGCTCAGTGTGGATCCGTGTTCGAGGCCAGGTACCGCCCCACAAGCAGTTTGTATTTCTGTACCGTCATGCCCTGTCTCACGCACACGGCGGCATGTGCGTGGGTAGGGGGGTGCGATTTTGTCGGGGCACGGTGGAAGGAGAAGGGGGTGTAATATATATAAAATAAATTATTGGCGCCCCCGCATCCATCACTCCAGTTTTCGGGGGTGGGGTAATGGCGCCTTTAGGGTAGTGGGCATGCTCCTCCCCCTTACCCCCTCCCCTCCCGGTGGCCATTTTGTGCAACTGGGTCGGCCCGGGCCAGACGGGCACTATGACATAATTGGTAACGCTTGCTGTGATTGTTAGCGCTGACTTTACCCGAAGGTGGCTGTTTTGTTTCTCATTGTTTTCCATTAAGTTATGCGATCGCTTCTCGTGCACAGTTTCGACGGCGTTGATGTGCCTGATCCCGGGCCCTCGTTTGGGGGGGGGGGGGGTCCGGCTTTCTAGCGGTCGCGCGTGTTTCATAGGGGTTGTGCCTAATCCCTATCGCCCGCATCTGCCTCTCGGTACGTGCACACATGGCCCGATACCCTTCTGGGAGCATATCTGTGTTAACTTCGACTGGCCCCGGGCCGCTCTGTTTGGGTCCGTGTTCTAGGCCAGGTACCCCCTTCTAGGCGGTTGGTATTTTGTACAGCCTTGCCAGGTATCACGCGCACGATGGCGGTGCGTGGGGGGGGGCGGAATTTGTCGGGCCCGGTGGCTGGGGGGGGGGGGGGTTGGGCCTAGAAGGAGGGGCCATTTCACCCACGCAGTGCGGACATCGCCCTGGTTTCCCCCCCCCCCACTCCCGGCGGCCATTTTGTGCAAGTTGGTCTTGGTTGGACGGGCACTCTGTAATGTTAATTTTCTAGCTTGCTAGCTGACGTTCCCTTCTCATTGGTTTCCCTAGAACGATCTGTACACCTGGCCACGTTTTGCGATCGCTTCTCGTGCAGGTGCGACGGCTATGAGGTGCCTGTTCTCGGGTCCACGATTCTGGGGTGCGGCCGGGGAACGGTCGCGCGGGATGCATAGGGGAGGTTGTGCATTGCTAGGGGTCCTCGTGGCCACCTGGGCTGCTTGGTAGCTCCTTTCTCCGAGCCTTCAACTTTCATAAGTCTATTGTCCTTAGACTTGCCCGCGGTGGAATTGTCCAAGACAGCAGGCCTTTCCCGACGTTCCGGCCAAAACGCAGCATTTGGCCACCCCCGATGTTCGGAGCATATGTTGTATATGTTATTGTCTTTTATGTTTCTGTGTTTGGATTATATTACACGGGTCCCCCAGCGCGCTCTGTTTTGTGTTGAGCGGGACTGGAATTGCATTTCACATGTGAGCGGGTTTGCGGGCTAAGATAACGGCCTTTCAGGCAGCGTGTGTTTCAGGCAGCCTGCCGGCACCCGACTTCAAAGGAATTGCAGAATTTCCTTTTAAGCGATTAGAATCTAGGTGCCACTCGGACGCCAGGGGGCAGCTGCGTTGAATGCGCCTTACCCCACCTTATACATACATTTTCTTGCCTAGGTTTATTGAGCCGGAGTAGCGTACGACGTTAATGCTCCATTTATTCCGGTCTAGCAAGGTTCGACTCCCGGGTTGGGCTTGAGCTAACGCGATTATATCCGGAACAGATTAGAATAGTTTTAGCAGTTGGAAGGGTGTCTGCATCCCTCACTTTTGTCTGGAAGAGAGGCATCTAAGTCAATAAGTTGTAGCAGCAGACCGTCTATCTCCTCTATGGCCTCCGACCAGGAGGTGCCTGGTCGGGCTTGGGTTTCTCTATCATCATAGGAAGGTGTCAGAGCGCTTTACGAGGAACCAGTTTTCATTTTACATGCCAGGTTCTTTGTTCCCCTCATGCTGCTTAGCATGAGCCAGGCAATGTTTATTTAATAGATTTTAGACAGCGCTAACATTATTCTGGTGTCAGAGCGCTACATAGAAGTACCAGCTTTCAATTTATACAAGCCTTGTTTACTGCTTCCTTCATGCGGCTGGGAGGAGCTGTGCTACGCTTATTCAAATGCATTTTGTATAGCACGAACTTTTCCCGTAGGTGTTAGAGAGCATTACTTAAGAATCAGTTGCATTACATAGGACTTTGGACTACATGAGTTCAATAAATGGTACAAACAGCGATTGTTGCTCATGAGCAAGAGGCGAGTGGGAGCGTTTTGTTACACTTGCAATGTTTCTGCATACTTATTTGGGCATCAGAGTCTCGGAATGTGTCAAGGTGCTTCACAATAGGGACAGACCTGGTATGTGGGAGCACTTTAGGTGTACACCTTAGAAGCTACCACTAGTTACATGTAGCAAAGTGTCGGTTGCATGACATGGAAATTTGGACTACATGAGTTCGGTAAAGGGTACAAACAGCTTATGTTGCTTATGAGCAAGAGGCGAGTGGTAGCGTTTGTTACACTTGCAATGTTTCTGCATATTTATTTGTACATCAGAGACTCTGAACGTGCCTAGGTGCTTCACAAGAGGGACAGGACTGGTATGTGGGAGCACTTTAGATGTACACCTTATAAGCTACCACTAGTTGCATGTAGCAAAGGGTCTATCGTGGGCACATGTTACAGGGAGTAGCTAGCCTTGCATTACAGGAGGATAAGTGATAGGAGGGCAAGTTGCATACGCTTACCTGGTACAAGTAGGAGGTATAGAATGCTTTACTTGGCAGAATGTCTATCACAAGTACGTAAGTTACGTACGCCGTGGGGGCACTTGTGCAATTACAGGAAGCAAGCACGATGTAAGTGGTAGCAAAGAGTGTGTTACAGGATAAAAGTCCATGTGCTGGTCTGGGACCCCCAGTCTCTACACATGAGTCTTTTCTGTCCCTGTTGTCGGCGCGGCGCGCGCAGGTTACGCCCCTTAGAAGTAACCATGATCAGTAAACGGGTGTAGGTGAACAGAGCAGGTAGTTCCTGGGCAACATGGGGATGTCTTCCTCAATAACGACTTAAGAGTCTGGGCACTTTGTTTATTTACTAGGCACCAGTTGGGGTTTTCTCTTGGTACGCAGTGGCAGAGTGTGGACATATCTTGCATATATATAGATATTTTTTGCTTTCGACAGGATGCCCACAACATTGGCAGAGTAAAAGCTTTCACCGTTAGTGTTATGGGGGCACGCTTTACTATCATGAAGTAAAGGTAGTTACATGTATTTTGTGACAATCTGCTCACGCACATGTCTAGCAGGCAATGCTCATGCCTCCTCTTGATAGGGATCGTAGGAGTGCTTACGTTTCTAAATGCGGCTAGTATTGTGTTATAATTTTGGATCTGTTCAATTCAGCTATTATTGAATTCCTGTAACTAGCTGGGCAATAGTGTACCTGGACACACTATTTAATTATATTTTGATGTCATGACTCGCTCCTGTCCCTCGGGCTGAGTGGTCGCTCCCCAGTGTCCCCTCGTGACACTCGGTATCGTTGTGCTGCTTTTCCTCATAAGAACTGCCTAATTATAATTGCCTGCTGTGTGCCTGCTTGCCGATTAGACTTATTTGCACTTTCAGTTATTTTATCTGCTGCTTTGACTGTTTGTGCGCGTTTTTCCCTAGCGCTCCGCTGTGCTCCCCCCTCCGCCTCCATTTTGTTGTTGTTGTGATCCCTGGAGCCCGCCCCGCCTCCCAGCTGAGCCGCCCTCCCACTGACCACATCAGCGCTCCAGTACCTGATAGCGCCGTGACTCGCTCCTGTCCCTCGGGCTGAGTGGTCGCTCCCCAGTGTCCCCTCGTGACACTCGGTATCGTTGTGCTGCTTTTCCTCATAAGAACTGCCTAATTATAATTGCCTGCTGTATGCCTGCTTGCCGATTAGACTTATTTGCACTTTCAGTTATTTTATCTGCTGCTTTGACAGTTTGTGCGCGTTTTTCCCTAGCGCTCCGCTGTGCTCCCCCCTCCGCCTCCATTTTGTTGTTGTTGTGATCCCTGGAGCCCGCCCCGCCTCCCAGCTGAGCCGCCCTCGCCCCTCCCCCTCCACTATCCATATATGACAGTTCTTCCCGCGCGCAGCGTTCACGCGCAGCGACCGCGCCCAACCCGCGCCGAAGGTGCGCCAAAGGTAAGCCCGTCTACGCCCGTCCGCGCCTGGACCGCGCCTAGCGCCAGACCCCCTGCCCTTCACGCTGCCCAGCCCTCCCGCATTACCTACGATGCCGCCATCCTCCTAGCCCTTAACCCCGATCGCGCTCCCAACTGCGTCCAAGCCGCTCCTGGACACACCCATGGACCTTTCTCTTGCTACGCCTGCAAATTCTGCGGCACCGACAACATCTCCGCTACGACCACACCACAGATTACCGACCCCAACCACCTACAATGCATCCTTCTCAACACCCGATCGGTCCACAGGCACGCCATTGACCTATGGAATCTACTAGACACCATCTCTCCAGACGTCGCCTTCCTAACAGAAACATGGATGAACGCTTCCTCCGCCCCAGACATCACCATTGCCATCCCTGAAGATTATAAGATCACACGCAAGGACCGTACCGGCCACACAGGAGGAGGAATCGCTATCGTCCATAAAAAATCAATCCACATCTCTACCAGCTCTGACGTCAACCTCGCCAACTCTGAACACCTTCACTTCCAGATCCACATCGACCCCAAGACCACACTCAGAGGCACCCTCCTCTACAGACCACCAGGACCCCGCGCAAAATTCAGTGAAGACATCACGGACTTCATCACTCCACACGCGCTCCCCTCCAAAGATTACATCCTTCTGGGAGACCTCAACTTCCACCTTGAAAAGCACAACGACCGCAACACCACCACCCTCCTGGACAACCTCGCCAACCCCGGACTTAAACAACTGGTCACTTCCCCCACCCACATCGCAGGTCACACACTCGACCCCATCTTCACCTCCAGCAATCATGTCTCCTTCAGCCACACTACGGATCTCCTCTGGACTGACCACAGCTGCGATCACTTCACCTACAACAAGCTGAAACCCACCAACCACCTCCAACCAACTCTGCAAAGAAACTGGAACAAAATCACCATCGACCAGATCTCCTCATCGCTCCTTCTAAACACCCCAGCCCACTCTTCTAACCCAGACCAAGCCGCCGCCAACCTAACCCTATGGCTATCCAACACCGCCGACATCCTAGCACCACTGAAAAAACGTCAAAGCAAACCTGGCAACAAGAAGGCCTCATGGTTCAACGAGGATCTTAAGAAGTCCAAGAAACTCTGCCGCTCCCTTGAGAAGGCCTGGAAAAAAGACCCAACCACTAGCACCAAGGACGCCTTCAAAAACGCCACCCGCACACACCACCAACTAATCCGAAAGGCCAAGAAAACAGCATTCAAGGATCGACTAGACAACAACGCCCACAACAGCAAGGAACTTTTCAACATCGTCAAGGAATTTACCAACCCCTCGGCCAACTCCAACGACATCACCCCCTCTCAAACACTCTGCGACTCCCTGGCTTTATTCTTCCACAACAAAATTGCAGACATCCACAACAGATTCGACAACCAACCCGGAGATCAACCCACCCAACCATATGCTGAACATTCTCCCCCCTTGAACACCCTTAACGACTGGAACCCAATCTCCACTGAGGACACCATCCGCCTGATGAACTCCATCCACTCAGGATCCCCCACAGACCCATGTCCTCACCACATCTTCAACAAAGCAGACTCCGTCATAGCACCGCACCTCCGAGACGTCATCAACTGCTCCTTCAACTCCGCCACCTTCCCGGAAAGCTGGAAACACGCTGAACTCACCGCCCTTCTGAAAAAACCCACAGCGGACCCCACCGAACTCAAAAATTACCGCCCCATATCGCTCCTTCCTTTCCCGGCCAAAGTCATCGAGAAAGCTGTCAACAACCAACTCGCCGCTTTCCTCGAAGCCAACAAATCCCTCGACTCCTCACAATCTGGCTTCCGAGCAAAACACAGCACTGAGACCGCCCTCATCGCAGCAACAGACGACATTCGAACTCTACTGGACAATGGAGACACAGTCGCCCTCATCCTCCTCGACCTCTCTGCAGCCTTCGACACAGTCTGCCACAGCACCCTTTTACAACGCCTCAGAAACATCGGAATACAAGGAAAAGCACTTGAATGGATCACCTCGTTTCTCACCGGAAGAACCCAGAAAGTCCGCCTTCCACCATTCAAGTCCGAGGCCACTGAAGTCATCTGTGGCGTACCACAAGGATCCTCACTCAGTCCCACCCTCTTCAACGTATACATGAGCCCCCTTGCGACCATCGCTCGCCAACACAATCTCAACATCATCTCCTACGCGGATGACACTCAACTGATCCTTTCTCTCACCAATGACCCCAGCACCGCCAAAACCAACCTTCACGAAGGAATGAAAGAAGTTGCCGAATGGATGAAACACAGCCGTCTGAAACTGAACTCAGATAAAACAGAAGTCCTCATCTTAGGTACATCCCCCTCTGCATGGGACGACTCTTGGTGGCCGGAAGCCCTCGGAAAAGCACCCATCCCGACAGACCACGCACGGAACCTAGGCGTTATCCTGGATTCTTCACTCTCAATGAACAGACAAGTCAGCGCCGTATCCTCATCCTGCTTCAACATTCTTCGCATGCTCAAAAAAACATTTCGCTGGATCCCCACCGAAACAAGAAAAACAGTCACCCATGCTCTGGTCACGAGCCGACTGGACTACGGAAACACCCTCTACGCAGGTACTACCGCAAAAATCCAGAAGAAACTCCAACGAATCCAAAACGCCTCAGCCAGGATCATATTAGACATCCCGCGTAACGAACACATCTCTGGCCACCTGAAAGACCTCCACTGGCTACCCGTCAATAAGAGGATCACTTTCCGACTGCTAACCCACGCACACAAATCACTCTACGACATCGGACCAGAATGCCTCAACTCACGTCTGTCCTTCTACACCCCCCCCCGCCAACTACGTTCTTCCAACCAAGCCCTCGCCACTGTACCCCGCATCAACAAGACCACCATGGGAGGAAGATCCTTCTCATACCTGGCAGCTAAAACATGGAACTCACTCCCCACTTACCTTCGCCTTACCCAGAACCACCTAGCATTCAGAAAGCAACTTAAAACGTGGATATTTGACAAGTAATCCTCCTCCCCTCCCTAAGCGCCTTGAGACCCTCTGGGTATGTAGTGCGCTATATAAATTATTTGACTTGACTTGACATCCACACGGGTCCCACAAGGGCGGAGGGGCCCTCACGATTTTCCCTGCTTGTTTTCGGCGGGGCACACACTTGTCACACTGATAACCTTTTACCCTGTATGTTAGTCAAGCCTGGACTCCCGAAGGTGCGGCTATGGCCTGCCACTGTTTTTGCAGACAAGTTATCAGTGCTCAATTGAGCAGGGTGGTTGTTTCTGGGCTGCGGCAACGTCCCTCTATTGTTTTCCTCAGCACTGCTGGCTTTCAGTGAGGACCGCTCTACGCCACGGAGTAGGTTAAGTTTAGTGGCGACGTTGCCTGTGGGTTTATCGGTTTGTTTGATCGGTTTGTTTTATTTCTCGTGCACAGAGTAAGTTGGACACTTATTGGGACGTTTCACCCAGCTTGGGTTGTGTCTTAACAGGTAGGCCTGCAATTGTTTTGAATCCAAGTTGGGGGTCCCTGTTTGGATAAGCTTTGGATTTGAAACAGTCGAGCGCTTGCACGCCCTCTATGGGAAGAGTTACTGACAGTGCCCGGGCTTAGTCTTTCTTCTCAGATTGTGTTTCCGTACATTTTCCGGAGATGGTTCATGTTTGCTACACATTTCGCAGCAACTCGCTATAGAGTCATGGTTATTTTCGGTGGCTCTTCCTAATTGCTCTTGGGGGTTCAGTTCTTATCTATAGAAACCTCAAGGATGTTTTAAGAGTAGAACCTTTGCCCTGGCGGCGCAGCGTGCAGCTTTGCAGGGAGCGCTGCGTTAATACGAAAGGCAACAGGGCAGTAATTATGGTACTTCGTTCTATTGCTGGCAAGAAAGTGTTTCTCAGGTCCTTATGTCACCCATAGTGCACTGTGACACAGAGACAGTATCTATATGATGGTTCAGGTTGAACCCGTGTAGCTCTGGAAAATGGTGGCCAGTTCATAAGGGACTATGCGAGAAAGCTTTATTGTGGCCTCTTAAGCTTGTGCAACCATGCAGCATTGACCATGTCAACAGATGGGCTGTTGGAAACGTAGTGCTCCTTTGGTAAGAAATTTAGGGAGGCTATGGCGTAGCAGCCTTCACCAGGCAAGTTTCAGCACATCACCTGAATGGATGGGTAGCCCTACATTGTAGAGGGACCTGCTTGAGCCACACAGATAACCCATACTTCCTGGCCCACGCGAGACACTCACTTAGTTGTACCACGGCATTGCCAGTTTGCGGTTCCCCGGCTACTTGACACTTTGTTGACGCATTGTCTATTTGCTTAGATTGTCAGGCCTGCAGTAGCCACACTACCTCCCCCAGTCTGAACCCACGAAGACCTGTCAGCTCTGATTCCACTGTGGTCAAGCTGATACTTTTTAGCCTCCATTTGTTCTTTTCGGGGGACACTTGGTGGTCCACTTGGGGCCAGGTAAGGGATTGCTTTAGCTGTGTTACGTGTCCGCAAGGGGCAGGCAATTCCCACAGTCTAAAGTTTCTCAACAGGGGTTGTCTAGCATTGGAGGGCCCTTGGCTAAGTGCTGGGGTAAGCATTATACGCAGACCGGAGCTATTTAGTTGTTTTCAGGTACGAAAGTTGAGATTCCTCATGCAGCGTACACTTACCAGAGAGTACGAGGAGGAAGTATGTCTCCTCCTAGTTGCACAGCAGGTCATCAGTTGTTTAGGCTGCCTGTTAAGCGCAGCATAGGGGCCAACTAAGGCCAAGCATAGGGGGACGACTTGGGCAAATCCCAAACCTTGCCAGGTTATGGGTAGCCAGCTTTAGCTAGAGCCTGTGGGGGTGATAGTGTTCGATTCCCAGTCTGGGGATTTTGGGCCGGTTTTTCATCGCCAGGCGGTGCGGGGGCAGCGGGCTCCAGGTGCCTCTGTAGATCAGGCAAGGGTGTTTGGACTGAGGGGCGTGTAACGGATTCTACACTTTCTCAGACTGGTTCCCGCGGATACTCCTACCCACAATTGGGGAACCTGGTGACACTCTATCTTTATTCGACTCCACCCGGTGTATATAAAAGGGTCTCATGTGGTTAGCAGGGTCCAGATTTCTGTGACCAGGCGCTTGTTCAGTAAGCAGCATAGGTTGACCCATGACAAAGCCTTGCAGTGTTATCATGATCAGGACTCTGCGCGCTCTATCCCCCTTATGCTGGCCGTGACACCTTGTTCATGCACCTAGGTCTAGGTCCTTCACTAGGGATTGCGCTGGTCACTGCAGTGTTCTATGGCACTTGATTGAACGACCACAACGATTGTACGGTGGGTTTCGCCACCAGTGGGGGACGGGCAATTTTCAGCGGTCAGACATGTCTCTATCTCTATAGGCAAGGCGCTAGTCAGGGGAGGCGCAGGAGCCAACACGCAGGAGGTCCTGTGCTGTGTATATTTGAAGGGTCAGAGACACAAAACTTGGTAGCCCGACACCGTTCCGGTGGAAGTATCAAGGCTCACACAGGTGGTTAGCAGGGACCGGGATTCTGTGTCCGGTCTTAGGGTCAACAAGCAGGGTAGACGGCACCAGTTGGCCCGTCATGGAGGTTTTCAGTACCATCCACAGGCAGCACACCCCTTTCCCTCCACCTTGTTGTGACACCATGCTGTGTCACCGGGGAGCTATGGAGAACTATTGTTTATTGTCTGGGCTCTGGGGCTAGCATGCACCATAGAGGTAGAGCACAAGGGGAATTGGCCACACGTTGGTAACAGGTGAGCTCTGTGGTCCGATTTCTTATTCCGAGCTCCCGTGGCTTGATGCCCTGTCTGGGACAGTGCGGCAGTTGGCTCGCATGCGGTGTGCTGCGCCATGCGTAAATATTTGGAGCAGAGTTTTGGCCTGTTTGCAGGTGTGCTACAAGCCAAACTCCATTGGTGTTGCTGGACGCTTGGGTCAGCGGTCCAAGTTGGCATGGAACTGTTTTTCCGAATAAGGAGGAGACCCTAGTTATAGCAAGTAAGGAACAGCTAGGAGGAATGCCGGCCTTCGTGGGGGGCCCTGGCTGCGACGGTCGCCACACCCAGGGCTGTGGCGGAGTTACAGGGCGATCCAGAGGCGGAAAGGTACCCGGGAGTACCCTCTTCAGGAGCACAAAGGATGCTGAGGCCTATTATCCCCAGGAAGTCTGTGCGGTGGACCCTGGGGGTACGACGGCGCCCCGCTATCCTACGGGCGGTTGGAAACCTGTACAACCGGGGGTTGCTTGAATGCTCCGCCCCTCGTAGGGGGGGCGTGAGCAAGAGGGTGGACCAATGGTTCACCGGAATTGGGAGGGGCTATCTCCTCCCATTACCGCTAAGCAACGATTGGCTACGGCCATGTTGCAAATTGGCCCATCAGGTGGTAGGTCACGAGGGGCGGCTTGCCTTTTGGATCGCCTGTAAGATAACCCACCATGTTGGCATGTGTATATGCTAATAAACCTGCAGCTACTTTTTCCCAACAACAAGTTGTCTTGTCTGTTTATTTCTGCGGCATGCATGTTGCTGGGAGCGGGCTAGTGAGTGGGCCGATATTGACACTAGACGGGCCGTCCGACACGTCCCCGCAGGGGACACACATAAGAGGGCGGCCCCCATAGTGTCACAGGATGGCACACGGGGGCAGCCCAGCTCTTTTAGGCTCGGAGGGTCCCGAGAGTCACATCCGGCCTGTTGGGGGCGGGGGAGGGTATATATTCCTCCCCCGCCCACCTAGCGGCCTCTTTGGCCGCCGTCCCCTCATCCTGACGCCGTTTCCCTCCCTACCGCATACCCGTGGTTCTCTGGGTGGGGGGGTAATGTTTTCTAATTTTGTGTTGCAGGCGGAGTTACAGGGCGATCCAGAGGCGGAAAGGTACCCGGGAGTACCCTCTTCTGGAGCACAAAGGATGCTGAGGCCTATTATCCCCAGGAAGTCTGTGCGGTGGACCCTGGGGGTACGACGGCGCCCCGCTATCCTACGGGCGGTTGGAAACCTGTACAACCGGGGGTTGCTTGAACGCTCCGCCCCTCGTAGGGGGAGGCGTGAGCAAGAGGGTGGACCAATGGTTCACCGGAATTGGGAGGGGCTATCTCCTCCCATTACCGCTAAGCAACGATTGGCTACGGCCATGTTGCAAATTGGCCCATCAGGTGGTAGGTCGCGAGGGGCGGCTTGCCTTTTGGATCGCCTGTAAGATAACCCACCATGTTGGCATGTGTATATGCTAATAAACCTGCAGCTACTTTTTCCCAACAACAAGTTGTCTTGTCTGTTTATTTCTGCGGCATGCATGTTGCTGGGAGCGGGCTAGTGAGTGGGCCGATATTGACACTATGAGAACTTGGCAGCTATGGGGACTCCCCCTTGTGGCCGCCAGTGTAAGTGAAGTTTTTGGGGGCCTCTGCCATATTTTGGATCAGAAGGGGCATGCTTTTGCTTTCAGGTGTTGTGTAATATCAGGTATCCCCTCGGGATCCGGTATCCCCTGCTCTTCGGCTCTCTTCGGCGCTCTGCCCGATTGGCCAGCTCGGACTGCTCTTCTGTAGCCACACCCCCTCAAGGAGAGTGGCATGGCATCTCAGGCCAGGCTCGGCATGAGCAGACAGAAACAGCAGCGCTCCGAGCCGAGGATGGCTCATAAACAATCCTTCGCAAATTTTATTAATTAAAGACGTGTGTCAGTAGCCGAGCGTGATAAATTTAGGAAAGAGATTACAAGCAGGACAGGCGTCTACCTAGATCTTGTGCTCTACAGAAGGGCACCTTAGCGTGTACTCTGAGGCCGAGGTTGCAGCCAGGAAAATAAAATAAATCAAAGTGAACGATCTCAAATTTTGCTATAAAAGTCAGTGAATATTGTTCACTCAAGGAAAATGTGTAAAATATTGCATTTTATAAACATAAATCTAAAGGAATTTGGTAAAAAAAATGCATTTCACTTGTATTGATTTTTTTCCTTCCTTTTTTCTTTCGTTTATTTTTTTTATCCTGTCCTCCTTTGCATCCATCTTGAATACTTTTATTAACATTTACTTGTTTTTTTGCATTCTTCTTTCATTACTCTTTCATCTTTCTTTCTGTCCACACTTCTTTACTTCCATCTCTCATTGTATTTATCTTTCTGACCTTGTTTATATTAAATGTAATTTACTTTCCTTCTTCCATCCTTTTTGTAATTCATTATTTTCTTGTTCCTTTCGTTCTTCTTATCATCCTCTTATCCATCCTTCCCCCCTTAACTCTATCCTTTTTTTGTATTCCTTCAATTTAATACTTTCCCTTCCTTTGCCCTTACTTCTGTCTCCCATTTCTTCTTTCCATTATTTCATTCTATTTTCCATCTCTGCTTATTTCTTTTTCTCCTTCTATTTTTTGTTTTATTTGTTCCTTCCATGTTCTTCCTTCGTCCTTTTTTATTATTTCTTTCCATCGTTCTTCTTTTGAGCCCTTTTCCCTTCTCCTCTTTTTTTATTTTCCATCATTCTCTTCTTATTTGCACTGTATTCTCCTTCCTTCATTCGGCGAGAAGGGTGCAAGATGGAAGGGGAGAAGGGTGCAAGGCGGAGGTGGAGAAGGGTGCAAGGAGGAGGAGAAGGGTGCAAGGTGGAGAAGTGTCCAGGTTAGAGGCGGAGAAGGGTGCAAGGCAGAGGGGAGAAGGGTGCAAGGCAGAAGATGAGAAGGGTGCAAGGCAGAAGATGAGAAGGGTGCAAGGTGGAAGGGGAGAAGGGTGCAAGGCGGAGGGGGAGAAGGTTGCAAGGCAGAGGGGTAGAAGGGTGAAAGGCAGATGTGGAGAAGGGTGCAAGGCGGAGGGGAGAAAGGTGAAAGGCAGAGGGGTAGAAGGGTGAAAGGCAGAGGGGTAGAAGGGTGAAAGGCAGAGGGGTAGAAGGGTGCAAGGCAGAGGGGTAGAAGGGTGCAAGGCAGAGCATGAGGAGCATCTAGCAGCACCAGACCTGTCTGCAGTTTTTAAGGACCCCTATGCAAACAACTATGCAGGGCCCCAAGTTGCAACCGCATGTTTCAAAGTTTAAAAATAAAGTGTTATGGGAAAGAGAAAACACAGTAGCTCCAGTCTCTGTCACCAACTAATGATTTCAAATGTGTCAGCTGACATGAAAAAATACAAACTGCTAGCTTCAAAACCTATACATAGATTTTATAGCACAAGCACCGGTGCTGTCAAAGCGCAGGGTCTGAGGAAAAGAGTCCCTTTGGCAGTCCTTGAGTGTCTGTATCAAGGTGTGACTGCATCAGTGCTCCCTTTTCACGCGGTATCGCAATCAGTGGCTTTCTCCACCCGTGCGTGGCGGTGTCTGGGGCCTCAGAAAATATTATGATGGTGCCGAGGCCTCTAAATAGCAGCAGGTTTGGTATTAGCGAGGACATGCTCTTCATACAGCGTGGACCCGCTCTCATCAGCGCCGTGAGGGCCAGACACGGCTGGGGCTGGAAGCTTCTCATCACAGCCAGCGTGTTTACCAAGGAGACGTGAAAGCAAGAATTAAACTCTCCTAGGTATCAATTCAGTATCTTGGTAATATATTCATCATGCAATATCTATATCAGCATTGTACCAACGCGAAGATTATTTAGAAAACATTTTCTTATTTATTCATTGCATGTCCACAGAATTCATAACACAAAAAAACATCATCATAGTATACAGTACATTCATTTATATACAAAATTTACAAAAACCCCACAGAAAAAGAGAAGCAAAATATGTCATTCATACATTAAGTCATAACAAGCATCCAAGCATTCATTCAGTGCTGTCAACCACAACTCAACTCCCATACCATAAAACAAACATTAGACAAAAGAAATACATAAATTCATATACATGACAGAACAACATAGGAAAAAGGCGCCGACACGCGTTTCGGAAAAGGACCCGTGTCCACAGTTCCTTCGTCAGGGCGCAATTAATACAGTTCTTAATAGACACAAATTCTTGATAGAAGTATTGTAAATTCTTTTTTTCAGTTTTGTACTTTCAATTCGTCGATGGAAATTAAACGAAGGGGCTGTAATTTTGAAGTGACATCAATATCGTCATGTCATCATATAATTCTCAGGTTCCCAGATGTTTAAACAGTCAGAACTCTTCCACCTCTGGAGATATTCTTATGGCATACACCTGCTACTTCTAGTTAACAGGCCCACAGTCATCTGGGTAATGTCCAAGGGACATGCAAGGCAGGATAACAGGCTTCTGTACAGAAGCACGATAGTGGTAATTCCAAAAGGCTACAGACACAAGCAAACTCGTCGTATGGAGGAAATCTCTCCAGATGTAATAAACTCGGTCTCAGAATACACATCCCCGAAGTCAAAAAACGGGAACACCTCCGTGAAATACACCAACGCTTAGCTAAATTCAGCTATTCTCCAACCAGCGTAACATCCTCAGTATGACAAGAAAAGGCCCAAGGAGACGTGTCCTTGGCAATAACTGGCCCAAAATTCATTCTCTGCAGGTCTCACTAGGGAAGTAGCCGATCCCGAGCTGGCAGTGACCCGAGGGACGGCTGCACAGGGCTAAAGTCAGAGGGGCCCTTATGAGGGTAGCAACTTCTGCTGGTAGCGAGAGGATGGGGCGGGGGTGCACAGCGAAGGATACAGGTGAGAGGGGGGAGTGTGGAGGTATAGAAGGGACAGAAGGTGAGAAGGGGGTGAGCGTGGGAGCGAAAGGAGGGAGGGCGCAGAGAGATTTAAAAGGGGGCTCTGGTGAAAAGGTGCAAGCGGGAGGGTTTCAAGGTGGGGAGGGGTGAATGTAGCAGAGAGTTAAAGACAAAAAGGAGACAGGTGTGATAGGGGGAAGGCGGCACAGGGAGGGATACAGGTGAGCAGGGTGTAAAGGTGTGGGGAGGGGAGGTAGCAAAACGAAGTAAAGAGAGGAGCCAGGTGAGTAAGAGAGATGTAAATATATTAGAAAAAGAAGGCATTAGGGAGCGAGAGAGAGAGAGACAGGGATGGGGCTTGTGAAAAGAGGAGACCGAGAGAAAGTGACTGAAGATGAAACTGATGCAGACAGGGAGTGAGACAGTGAGCAGGTGCGTAAATGAGGTATGGGGGAGGAAGGAAGTGGGTGAGCAAAAGGCCTTGGAGAGGTATCGAGGAATGAGGAAAATGAGAGGTCAGAGAGAGCATATGTGACTGGAAGGAAGGGGCTGGGTGTGCAGAGAGGCCGTGAGAATGGGGTGCAGGGCGAGATGAGAGCGAGTCAGCAGCGGGGAAATAGGTGGGGCGAAGGGGAACAGGAATATATAGAGGCGGACAAGAGGAGGCCGACGAGCAGGCGAGAAGGGGAGATCAGAGGGGCGAGGAGGCGATGCGGTGATTATTTGAGGATATTGCAACAGCATGGGGGCATTGCCCTGCTCGCCGGACATGAAAGGGTGCCTGGAGAAAGGCGCTTAATTACCCATGATAAAGGAAAGGCAGGAAAGGCAGATGGCCGCGCGTGCACTCGCACTTGCACTCAAGCTTGTAGCCAGCCAGCAAACGCCTGGGTAGCATTTTCAGTATCCCCTTTACCAAAAGTCGAGCAACAAACAGCGCATGCGCTGTTCTAGCTCGACCTAAAAAGGAGTCATAAACAATGTATTCGGCCCTACTGGCAAACTCGCTATGCCCTTCCTCTGGGCGCTTCTTTAAGTGCACATTGTTGGAATTGTTCATTGCAGGCCTTAGTCATGCATTATAGGACTCGTTTTCAGAAGTATTGCAGGATTGTTCACACATGCATTGTATGAATTGTTTATTGTTTGCATAAGCATTTCAGGAAATGTACACACAGCCATTGCAAGAATTCTTTATGGAGGCATTGCAGGGATTGTTTATTGTTTGCATAAGCATTGCATGAAGTGTGTATACATAGGCATTGCTGGAATGATTTATTGCTTGCAGAAGCATTGCAGCAAATGTCCACAGAGCCATTGCAAAAATTGTTTATGGTGGCATAGCAGGAATTGCTTATTGCTTTTATAGACATTGCAGGATTTGCTCACACAGACATTGCAGGAGTGATTTAATATTTTCATAAGCACTGCAAGAAATTAAGGATTGCTCATTGTTAGCGTAAGTATTACAGGAAATATTTATGTTTGTATCACCCCTTCTGTGCACAAGCACTTTAAATTCACTTACATGCATATGGCATGTCTAGTTCACAAGTGACATATCATATGGCCATTTCACACATAGTATGGATCTTTCTTTAATTGAGCTTTGCACAATGTGCTACTTGGATGACCACTTAGAAGCATTCTTACAAACTTGCGAGGGAAAAGGGGTGGGGACTGTTAATCGATCAGTCAAAGGATACCAGTGACTGTAGGCTGAAAGAAGTAGGTGGCCCTTCACTGCTTTGATTAACTCTGTGTGGTTGGCTTCAGAATTGAGCCTTGTAGTGCACGGTTGTCCCTCTGAGCACTTATACTCAGCTTGTAGAGAGGATGCAGTTTCAGGGAGGCCTTACCATTTTGTGGACTGGTGCGGATGGAAGGGTCATAGGTCCACTTGTTTAAGGGCTTCTGAGCTAGGGCAGGCAACTTCAAGGCTCCTTGTGCTGGAGTCAAGCCAGGGATTTTATGGCTAACTTTATTTTGAAGTGAGGGGAACATCATTGTCCGGCAAACCCTGAAATTTAGAGATGGTTTTGCATAAATCCTCCATGTATTTGTTGTTGCAATAGTTGAGGTAGGAAACCACCATCACAATGACCAATGCAATTCTTCTTGGTGTTTTGTCCACCATGATGACTGTAAAGCGCATACATGCCATCTTTGTGAGAAGTTGGCCTGGTATATGATGTCCACTATTCTAGTGGGCACCCTGCACCAGTCCAAACAACCCTTATCGTGATGGTTGTAAAGTCAACCTTATAGACAAGCTATCCTAATGGTAGCATGGACCAGCAGTCTTAGGCTAAAATCTCAGAGAGCATGTGAAGCCAGGTGTTTTACCATATATAATCCCTTGAATACCAAGTGAAAGGACACCACACAAGGTATATATCAAATATATATGTGTATTTATTTCTAACACAACCCCTCTGAACTCTTTATGAGGTCAGAGATCGAAATACATTACAAGTTACTCATTCAGCATATTTAAGTTGCACAAATACAATTCTGCCCTAGGGGCCTCACAAACCATATACTAAGTAAGTGGTATAAGGACCACTTCAGGAATAGTGAATAGACATAAGGCCTAGGGAATCGCTGGGACTACACTACAGAACCCAAGGTTAGGAAGTAGGAGACCCACGGGCGGCGCCTGCAGTGTCTAAACACAGACGCGTGTTCTCATTGACTTCAATGGAGAACAAAGGATTCACAAAGTTATAGATTAAGGGCACTTCCGAGTGGACTACAACAAAAACTCTTTTAACTAGGACACTTGGATAGTCAATACCCACGGGAGTACCGGAGTACTCGAGTTACCTAACCCAGGGAAGACGGGTGCATAGGTGTACTTTCGTGTCGGGTTTCGTCGATGCCTTCAATGGAGACTTGCAAAAGAAGTTCTGCAGGCGGCCAAAGGAAGAGTGTCCGGGTGGATCGAAGCTGTGAAGAACCTGAAAGCAGAGAGGACAGAGTCTGGGTCACTAGCCAGTGACCAGGATGGAACCCGGATGGAACCAGGTGATGTCGCGATGCAAACAGGTGAAGAGGTGAAGCTTGTCTCTGCAGCCACGAGGACCAGGAGGGGTCAACGATGACCAGGAGCTGGATTCGAGCTGTCCCACAAAGGATCTAGTTGACTGTGGTGTCGGTATCCGGATTGGACCCAAAAAGCCTTGGTAACCGCAACCCACTCACAAGTGAAGATTGGCTTCAGGTCAGACCAGCAAGGTCTGAGGCACTTCTCTTTTGGAGGGAAGCTGGAGCAAGCCCAGAGCAACCAGGCAAGCATTGAAAATTCAAAGGATTGTCTTCAGGGGGCTCACTAACTAATGGGCTAGCAACCGGGAAGACACGTCAAGCTGAAATGCAGGAGTGGGCCTCACGCGGCACTCGTGGAGTGAAGAGGGCTGAGCTCTGGTACAAATGATGCTAGGTCTGGGGCTTCTCTTACCCCAATGCACAACTGCGAAGGTGCCTCGGTCGTTGCACAATTAGCAAAGTGCAGGTAGTCCAGGGTAACCGGTCCCACATCTCTCGTGTCCGCCACGAGTCTCAGCTTTGCTGTGGATGTGGATCAAAGTCGGAGAAGTCTGGAAGTCCAGTCTCTGAGTCGCTGAGTTGTTCGGTTCCTGCTGGAGCATCGACAAAGCAAATCAGCAAGTTACTGGTGATGCCTGTTTGAACAGGGTGGTCACTCCTTGACCACAAGGGAGATCTTCTTCAGTCTTCTAGTCAGCATAGAATGTCGAATTCCGAGAGTTCTGTTTCATAGTTTCTTTCCAGGGTAATCTGATGTCTCTAGACACAGCTCCTAACTTTATACCAAACTAAGGGGCTGGATTACCTGCTAGGTTTCTCCTATGGGTGGACCTGGGTAAGGGGGTGGTTTCACCCCTTTCACTTTGTCCAGTTTCGTGCCAGAGCTGGGGCTGGAGTGCCCCAGCAACTGGTTTGACCGGGCTATGCATGGAGCACCTTGTGTGCCCCAAGCAGTGTCTGGAAAAGCATCTTTCCATTCAACCCACGCTGTCCCAGTACACTACTGGCTGTCTGGGGAGGTGCCAGCACCTCCCTCGACAGGAAACCTATTGTCCAGGCCTCCCTTGCTGGAGTTTCCCCCAGCTGCAGGAGGTCAGACTCGTGTCTGTGGCAGCAGCATTCATTTTGTGATGCTGAAGCTCTGTTTAACTTAAACCGCGTAAAGCAGTAACATACATGTCTTTTCCCTCTAGAAGTGTGGAATGCTACCCCCGCTGCCAGAATTGGCAGGAGGGTAGTATTCCAAAGTGTTTGACACCTTGCACGACATGTTTTGATAAAGCTAAACCAAAGTTAGCATTTAACCGCGAGGATTATAATGCACTTAAGAGTATATGGTATGGCTATATCATAGAACAGCTATAAGGACATTGTTCCGAAAGCTCCAGAAGGGCTTAGCTCATGCCAGAGCACCCTCTCACATAAAACCAAGCACTCTGCCTCCAGGATTGTCGAGGCCTACCATAGGAGTGACTTATTAGTGCATATGTGTCTGTATATAAGGTTAGATATAGGAATACTATATCTAAGTAAGGGGTCATTACACCACCTTACCCAAGCTGAGTGATCAGCCTGTGCTGTCAGTTTGGATGGCCAGCCAGGGGTGGCATAATACATGCTGCAGCCCCTGATAGGCCTTGGATGCACCTATGCCCTGGGTACCTATGGTACACTAGACAGGGGCTCACAGAGGTGACCCAATACCCAATCAGGTATGAACCTAAAGTGCATGGAGTCCATTTTACAGAGAGAGCAGGAAGCCTGGGGCCCTGAATAGCAGGACTCCAGGCCAACTAAGTAAAAAACCAGCTAAACACTAGGCAAAAAGTTGGGGGTAACCATAGTCAGATATCCACCTTCCTAGAATCATGCCCCTTTACACCATAATTAAGAGAGGATGGTATCGCCCGTGCTCCAGCAATGAGCCCCACTATGCAGAAGTAGTGTGCTAACTGGTAGCTATGAATCATTGCACCAAAACCCACAAGGGTGTGGTGAATAAACTACTTGATGCTTTTACATGTTGAAGAGAATACAACCTAATGCAATTGAATATATCAGTCTCTCTCTCAATTCAGAAAGGCCTTAAAAACCTTTCTTTTGAACGCGTAGTTCATCATGAACAGTACTTCTTTTCAGCATCAAGAACCATTTCCAGCTGAAAGTTACTCTCTGTGAATACCTACTGCCACTGATACTGTCTTCTGTACATGAAATGACGTGATCAATTATCTTTGGTAATATTATGAATGCAGCCTCTCCTTCTTTAAAGTTGATATACAGGAAGAAAATTAACATATAGATGCTCACTTTTAAATTATATAGCCTTTATTGTTAAGTAAGAAGCTACAGTAAAAATTCACTGTTCATTCCTATTTTTCAAATCAAATCTTTAGGAAAAGGAACGATAAAGGTACTCTGGGAAATGATCTGCCTTCATATATTTCAATAGCTCACTTTTACAGTGGTACCTTTTAGAAGGATTTTAACAGCTCGGGTGTTGGTAGAATCAGTGATCCAACCAGTTGCAATATAAGATGATGGTAACTACACACCACACTAAAGCTATATTTTCAGCTTGGCTTGTAATTTCCATGCAAACCTTCAACAAATGTGTCAGTCAAAAGATCTACTGCTCCTTTGAGGTTTACTTTCCCTTACTATTCTGGAGGTGGATAATGGAGTTCAGAAAGCAGAAACTATGTCAAAGAGTTGCGCAGGTTGAAATGAACAAGCAATGCAGTGCAAAGAGATGAGTCAGTAATTTATTACCAGATATATTAGGAGCCAACATGGCCTCCTCTTTCCTTCAAGTCTAGGACAATTGATGGGAAATCTGATTAATCTTATGGCAATGTAAATGCACCAGACTGTAAAGATGATCTTTTAGAGTGTCCATTTCTGACCTGTGATTACCAATTTCTTCCTTTAAAATCCAGTTCAATTTGCCTTTACATCAAGCTTGCCCCAGCCTCATGGTTGCCCCTCTTCATCTTATCTTCACATACACCTCAACTTTACATCAACTCCATCTAAATCTCACATTCTCAGCTCAACCATGCATCAGGATAATCTCACACAATCCATCTATATGTCAATTTTGGCTCAATTTCACCTAAACTTATCTTCCTTGACACCCGGTTAGTGGTACCTCAGTGACATCTACGCCTCATGCTTGCCTTACATCAAGCTCACCATCACCTTAACATCAACCTCAGCCTCTTCCAGACCCCCCAAGCCACAACCTCACATAAACCTTAGCTCATCCTCAAACCAATGCCCCGGTCACTTACTGCAACCTTCCTATTAACTTAGCCTAACTTGAACCTCACCTGAATTGTATATTCTCCTCAACCACACCTCAAGATATTTTAACCTTAATTTCATCTATCCTCACACCCTCATCTATTTCTCAACTTTGCTTCATGCCTGCTAACATTTTTTATTGAGGTTTCTTCTTTCAAAACTTTGCCATAATAATTTGATTTCCTTTTGCATTTTGACTTGTCTAAAATGTAAAGTTCTTCTCATAGTGCATTACTCAGTACCTCACATTTATGACTTAAGAAATTATGGTTACAATGTGTTGGGGCAGTGGGAATAATTTAAAAGACAATGATGGGTTGGAAAAGTATTCTGCATGGTTAGACATGTACCCCTGCCTTCAGTAGCCAACTCTACTGTTGTCCAGATCCCTATTGCTGATTTGTTTCTCTTAGATAACAGTGATAATGTCTCACAGATCGCAGTCTTGTTGGACCAAAAGTGGTGCCCAAAGAACCACCCTCAAAGTGGTGAAAGGCTATTTCCATCACCAAGAGTTAAACAGCAAAAACGTGGTGGTGACAGCATATGGTGTAGTGAACAGGTCGTTTTTACCCTTTGTCAGTGGAGTCAGGCCTACAATCTCACTCACCTTTTTAAACATGCGGCTGCTTAACTAAGGTGTACCCCCCTTGTACTCACCCATGGCATATGTCAGGTAGATGTGGAGTACTGAACAGTGTAAGAATGGTAACTCTGCCCTGAATGTATGTGTGCTTGGGAAAGTTACAGTACAGGGATAGAGTAATACCATACAGTATATGTGTGGTTAGTGCATGTGGTGAGTGTAGTTTGGGCTTTGAGGAATTCATCAAATGAGAGATGTAACACTGTGCAGTTCATGCGCAATCAAAGCATGTGCTGAGTGTATGTGTGCTTCCATGAAGTACAACACATGAAGGGTGAACTGTGCGATGTGCACATGGTGAGTATGTGTGCTAGCAGTGCATGTGTTTGCAAACCGCACACCTCGGAACAATACAGAAAAGCTTAAGTACTGAACAGTGCACACAGACTGAGTGTGTGTGCTAAATGTATGTGTAGCTGTAATGGCACATTTTATGGAGGTAACTGTGCTGGCCAATAAGTGTGCTGTGAATGTGTACTAGGTGTATGTGTGCCTGCAATGGTACCCTACGTGGAAGACATTAAGTGCCATTTTGAGAAGCTCAGGCCTGCCTGGTGAAGACATGAGGAGTAGAGGACCCCCCTAGACATATTTGTGCATTTCGAATTTTTCAGAGATAGGTGGAACACATACTGAAGAAAGGGAGGAATAGATTGCCCATTTACAATTCAAAAGGTTACTCTTTTATTCAGTGATAGAACACAAGGAAGTGGCCTCAACACATCTCAGAAGGAGATGGGGTTAATAAGGGAATCATAATGAGTAGTGCCTGGAGACAGGATTAACCTTTTGATGCACATATCACTGTGGCTGACATCCAGGTGTGGACCCTGGTCACTCCTGTGAACTGTGTTGTGGGTCTATCAACTTCAGAGTCTTTCCTGCTGTGACAGAGAGCCTTTCAAGAGGGAAGAAGAAAATAAAAATGTACACTTCAAAAGATGCAGAACCCCTACATTAAACTTCAAAGACTCAGGGGGTCATTAGGATGGAAGACAGACTTGAGTCTGTCCGCCATCCTGTGGCAAACCGGGACCATCCGCAATACATGCGGAGGGCCCGCATACCAAATCAGGAGGCGACTGTCACCATGGCCGTCGCATTTTGGTTGTTAACATTGCGGCGGATGCTGCTCATAGCAGCACTCACCTCGAAGCGAAAAGCCATGTTGTGAACTTCACTGCACTATGCGGCAGGCACCACACAGTGCCTGCCAAGTAGTGCTGTGAAATGTAGGGGGTACCATGTGTACCCCCCCAAGTGCACCCTCACCTCCCCAACACATGGGGGCCGCAACAGGTACCCCTAAGTAATCCCCACAAGCCGAGGCCGCCATGGAAAGGCATGACATTTCCTTAATCATAATTTGGTGAACGGTGCCTGCTAGGCACCACCACCATTTTATGATCTCTGGTCCTGAATAATTGCTTCTGGCGGACAAGTGGCAGACGGTCTTTTTATCCACTGCGGTCAGAAAACGATTCCCCGCCATCCTAATTTGGGGGCGAGAAACTCCCGGTCAGCGGACGGAAGGACCGACACTGCATGGCTGGCTGTAGGGGTCCTTCCACCATCCTAATCGGCCCCTATGAATTTAAATTACATTTGGTGTCTGGAAATGGATTAGAACAAGGAGAGGATGAGACCCCAACATTTGCTGTCTGCCAAGCAGCCGGCCGGGCTGCTTGAGAAGGGGAAGCTGTGCAGGACTTCTGCCTGTGACCAGGACTAGCGACATAGGTCGGCTAGTCTCCCTGCTGGATGAGTGGACATCACCCAGGGAAAACCAAGATCACCTCCTCTGAAGCATAGAGCACCAGTGCCTGCCTGCTTGCCAAGACCCCAGTGCCCTGTGAGTAAGAGGAGAACCATGGATGGAGCAGAGTCCAGTTAGAAGCCCTACTGCGGGAGCCCTGTATGCTTGAAGAGGATGCCTGTACCAATATTGGTAGAAGTTTAGCTTGTTATCCGCACAGAATATTACAGTTGTGACTTGCTAGTTAAGCCCGCACACTAATACCTGCACCGTACTAATTTCCCCACAAACTCAAAGGACTCTGCCGGAGATGTATTACCGTCACTTGGCTCCAGTCAGGAGCTGGAGGACCAAATACCCCAGTGAGGCAAAGAGTGACTTGCCTCAACTTTGCGGAGCAGTGGCTGCTCCGTTGGGACAAGCTGGCACTGCTGCTTGAGGGAGATTGCCTGTGCCTGTATGGGTCTGCCGAATGTAGCGGGAGCAGCCTGTCTCCACAGAACAGGATCATGACTTGTGAGCATCTACAGAGAAAGCACTCACTGCACCACTGAATGCTTCCATAGAGCCAGAGCAGGTACGATTAGAACTGGGTCTGTGAAGCCCAGGAGGGGACCCGCTGCTGACGCTGCTACAGTATTATAGACACTTTTGACGAATTCCTAAAAAGTCAACGGAGAACTCTCGAGTATGGCCAATTAGTGAGCATTCCCTAGATGTGGTCTTGATTGAATGGGGAATAACCCTGACCATGTTAGAAGGTAGCTGGTGAGACAGGGATGTGCCTGAGAACTAATAGAACCCCAACCTCAAGGGGATTGTGTTCTTGCTCATGAATGTTGTTATGTGTATAGTTAGAAATAAAATACTTATTTTTCTTATAAAAGGAAGGATTTGTCTGGACATTGATTTATTGTTAGTACTGTATGCACTTTGCGTTATGAGTCATGTTCACTCACCAGTATCTATACTCCCCCCGTTCCTCTTCCCCATCCCCCGAGGGAGCCTTTGGCTACTTGTCCACAGCTTCCACTGAGAATCAAGTGCAGAAGGGGTATTTGGCAGTGTTGCTCAGGATCCATAGAAGGTCGGGTCGCAAGACATCAGGGGTAAAAGGCCTCAACCCCAACGATTGTGCCCAGTAACCCCTGCATGACCCCTGGTCCTCTGAAGGGGGTTCTGACGGGCAACTTTAAGGGCAGAGTCATTTTATAAATTCTCTACTTCGAGAGTAGCTCTTTGCCCTATCCATTATCCTGTGAGGAAGTGCAAATCTCAAAATGCGTTGTTTAGAAAACACAAAGGCTCATATCTTAAGCCAAAACATTCGCAGTGTAACAGAACAGTAAATAGCCATGATTTGTAACAATAACACAGTGATGAATCGCTGTTGGTCAAGCTGGCTAGTAACACAGATGTCAACGTTTCGGCCCTTAAATAAGTAGGTTAATATATCCCTTACGCTGGGGTTTTCATCAGGTCAGGGGTGGAGGGGAAGGGTCGGATTCCTAGGGATAGAGCATAAAAATACCCTAGAATTGGATTTTTAATTCAAGATCATTAACCAATTACTGAGCTTTGGAATTTACCAGTAAATAGCCCTCCACTGAGCGCAGGAGAAGGAGTGTGGACACGTAGGCTCCAATTTGGCAAGAGCACCTGCAAAAATAAGGTGCAGATTCAGCAAGACCCTCCTGTAAATGCGGTAAAATGGGGAAGGAATGTACCGGATAACATCACTGACGTACATAAAAATCAATCCATAGAAAGGCAGGCCAGATGAACCAGCTGGGCCCTGTATTATGTCCGGTTCTAAAAGGGAAAAGATTAAAAAGGGCTCAGATTTGGGGGTGAGCCGGAAGACCTTTCCTATGCTACTAGTAGTGATGCTGTCTGAGTTCTTACTGATTTCCCTGCATATTTGGAACTTGGGGCTAGATGTAGGTAAATAGGATTTACCGATTCTAAAATACCCAAATTTACCGATTCGGTATTTTAGAATCGGTAAATGCTATGTAGCTAATAATTCGGTAAAAATTACTGAATCGTTAAGATTCGGTATTTACCGAATCGGTATTTACCGATTCGGTAATTGCCATTCATTCCTATGGGCCCGGAGGCCCCATAGGAATGAATGTCAATTACCGAATCAGTAATGACAGTTTCGGTAAAATAGGGAAAGAGTCAAGGGTGGCAGGGTGTCACTTTGACACCCTGTTGCACCCCTGAATAGTACTTGTGTGCACATGTGGCACACATACATGCCCTAAGGGCATGTATGGCTGTCACATGGCACAGGTGTAAATGCACAGATTTGCATTTACAGAGGTATTCGTTATTTACCACCAACTAATGGTTGGTGGTAAATAACAAATCCTTAAAGCACATAAGCACTCTTCAAAGTGCTTCCTACATGTCATTTACCGATTTGTTAAATACCGAATCGGTACAGGATGATTCAGTAAATACCGAATCGGTAAATACCGATTTGTTATTTACCGAATCCTCCCCTACATCTCAAATGCCCAATACCGGTCGGTAACGGGCGAAGTTTGTACCTTCAGTGTTGTAGTGGGCCCACTCCCTGGTGCATGACGGGCAAGGATAGACAGATGTGGGGCACGCAACAAACAAAATGGACCAGTTTACTGCTAAGGGTATGGGCAAAACCCGACCATTCTGGGCGGATTAATTCACACGGGTGCTGTGGAACTTTTCATAGCTCATATCCTGGCAGCCATTGAAGCTTTAGGTATTGCAATACAGGCACAAATTGACGTGAATTTACTCCACATTGACCTGTGCAAAGTGGCTGAACGATCAATGGAAATGGAGACGGGGATCACAGAAATGATGGAAGAGCTCACACAACTGAAGACAGCAAACACTACACTGAAGGCCTGATCAGGTGTGATGGGACTAGTCTGGAGTATGCAGAGGAGAGCTTCTGCAGGTGTATCCTTAGGTTTGTGGCATTCCTGGAGGGAGTTAAAGGTGACCCGTTATAGACTTTTCTGGAGGAGTGGATTAAGACGGCAATCCCAGATACAGCCCTGTTGAGATTCAGCCCATTGATCCTTAGCCCCACCTCAGAGACCAGGACCCACCCAGGACTATATGTGCTAAATTTCTCAACTATAGAGACCGGAATGAGGTCCTTCAGCAGGTGTGAAAAACAGGAGACCTGAAGATCGAGAACCGTGTTCTCTGTTTATTTTATTTATTTATTAAAGAAGTTTTATATAGCGCTAGCCTGACCGGAAGGTATTGGAGTGCTTCACAACAAGTACAAAGCAGTGCAAAAGAAAGCAAACATAATACAGTAAGCAAGACATTCAGGGTACGAATCATAGTAGAGAGGATGCTGATGAGTTCCAAATACAAAGTCTTGACAAACCGCATCGGAGAGAGGAGCAGTGATGCTTTAAACACTCCGAGCTGCTCCTATCTGTTCGATAGGGAGCAGTCAAGGAAAAGGATTTTGAACTGGCTTTCGAATTTAGGGAAGGAAGGAAGGAACAGTTCTGATGTTGGGGGGTATGAGTTCCATATTTTGGGCGCATTTCTGGCAAAGGACCTGACCACAGTTTTCGGGCTTTTAGCTGGATAAGAAGTAGAGTATTAGAGCTTCTGAGAGTCCTGTTCTGACCCGCTTTTCTGAGTTTGGACGCCAGATATTCGGGTTTGCCTGTGTGAAGGGCTTTGTGTGTGAGGCAAGCTGTTCTAAAGTTCGCCCGCATTTCTATTGGTAGCCATTTGAGTTATTTTAGTGCCGGAGAGATGTGATAAAATTTCTTTATTCCAGGGACCATTCTGGTGGCCGCGTTAAGGGTTGTTTTCAGAGGAGCAAGATGAGTTTTTCCTATTCTCGAGAGGATTGCATTTCCATAGTCAAGTCGAGACAACACCAATGCTTGGGTGGCTTGTTTAAGATCTTTGGGTGGAATGAAAGGTTTAATTTTGGTTAGTAGTTTCAAGTTAAGGAAAGCACTCTTTGCCGAGATCTTAATGTGTTTGGTCAAGTCTAGTTTGGAGTCTAGCGTGATGCCTAATGATAACCACTTGGATGCTAAGGCTGATGCTGCTCCTCAATGTATTTTCCATTGAAATCAATGGAAACTCCATGACGAGCTGAGCTCGTCATGAGCGTCGAAGGGGTTAACAGAGTCAGCCAAGGTGAGGTTCCCACTGAACGCATCGATATCTTTTAACCATTCGACCATTTGTGGGTTCTCTTCTTTGTTCGAGATGAGGAGTCGAACCAGGATCTGGACGGAATGGCTCGATTTTTTTCTTAGTTTCAAGGGTGCTAGTTGGTCAAGGAGAAGTCCCATATCCGTGTTATAGAGCGTGGTGAGGTCATTTGTGGAGAGATCTTTGTCGCTGGGTAGGAGCAACTTTAGACTATCCTCTATGGCAGGGGTACTCATAGTACGGCCGGCGGGCTGGCCGCGGCCCGGCAAGCCTTCCTTGGCAGCCCGCGGACCTTACATGTACCAGTTTAAAAAAAAAATTCACGAGTGTCAGTAAACACCACCGGTTGCAGCAGCCTGGACTCGGAGAGGCTCTGCTCTCTGGGGGCCGAGAGATTCCAGCCAATAGAGTGGAGCTGCAGGGGCCTCAGAAGAGGTGAAACAGAACAAAGCCTCATTAAAAAGTTAATGGTCTTTAAAGACCTGTTAAATGCTCCGGCGCGGCTGTGCGCGCGCTAGGCAAGCTGTCTCATCCCGGGCTGACAAGGGGGTGGGGTGATTTTAAACTCAATGGGTGTTGCACGCCTGTATGTGACATATATTTCCTCCAAGGCTTTGACCTAGCACACAGGTTTCTGGTGGTCACATACATGAGCTTGCTTGCACCTGGCTGATGGCAGGGCTGCCCTTCACAACCTACTTTTAACAGTGTGAAAAGGGGAGGGCGAGGGAGGGAAAGTCAGGGGAGGGCGATGGAGGGAGAGAGAGGGAGTGTCAGGGGAGGGCGATGGAGGGAGAGAGAGGGAGAGTCAGGGGAGGGTGAGGGAGGGGGAGAGAGGGAGAATCAGTGGAGGGCGAGGTAGGAAGAGAGTCAGGGAGAATCAGTGGAGGGCGAGGTAGGAAGAGAGTCAGGGGAGGGCAATGGAGGGAGAGAGAGGGAGTGTCAGGGGAGGGCGATGGAGGGAGAGAGAGGGATAGTCAGGGGAGGGTGAGGGAGGAGGAGAGAGGGAGAATCAGTGGAGGGCGAGGTAGGAAGAGAGTCAGGGAGAATAAGTGGAGGGCGAGGTAGCAAGAGAGTCAGGGAGAATCAGTGGAGGGCGAGGTAGGAAGAGAGTCAGTGGAGGGCGAGCAAGTGAGAGACTGGGAGGGAGAGTCAGGGGAGGGCAAGGGAGGGAGAGACAGAGGGAGGGAGAGCAAGGCGGGAGGGAGAGTGAGGGAGAGCCAAGGCGAGGGAGGGAGAGCTAGGGCGAGGGAGGTAGAGCCAGAGCGAGGGAGGGAGAGAGAGGGAGAGCCAGGGCAGGGCGAGGGAGGGATGGAGAGTGAGGGGAGGGCGAGAGAGGGAGAGAGTCAGGGGAGGGCAAAGGAGGGAGAGAGGGGGAGGGAGAGAGTCAAGGGAGGTAGAGAGTCTGGGAAGGGAGAGAGTCAGGGGAGTGAGAGAAAGGGAGAGTCAGGGTAGGGCGAGGGAGGGCAAGGGAGGGAGAAAGAGGGAGAGTCAGGAGAGGGAGAGTCAGGGAAGGGAAAGAGAGGGAGAGTAGGGGAAGGGAGGGAGGCAGAAGTAGGGATGGAGGCAGAGGGAGGGAGACAGAGGGAGGGAATGAGGGAGAGAGGGAGGGAGACAGAAAGAGAGATGGAGGGAGACAGAAAGAGAGAGGAAGGGAGACACGGAGGGGGAGGGGGAGGGAGGGAGACAGTGAGAGGGAGGGAGACAGAGAGCAGGAGGGAGACAGAGCAGGAGGGAGGGAGACAGAGCAGGAGGGAGGCAGGGCAGGAGGGAGGGAGACAGAGGGAGGGAGAGCGGGAGGGATACAGAGAGAGAGGGAGGAAGACAGAGAGGGAGGGAGACAGAGAGAGGGAGGGACACAGCAAGAGAGAGGGAGGGAGACAGAGAGAGAGGGAGGGAGACAGGGAGAGAGGGAGGGAGACAGAGAGAGAGGGAGGGAAAGAGAGAGAGGGAGAGAGACAGAGAGCAAGAGGGAGACAGAGAGCAGGAGGGAGGGAGACAGAGCAGGAGGGAGGGAGACAGAGCAGGAGGGAGAGAGGGAGACAGAGGGAGGGAGGCATGGAGGGAGGGAGACAGGGAGGGAGGGAGGGAGACAGAGAGGGAGGGAGACAGAGAGGGAGGGAGAGAGGGAGACAGAGAGGGAGGGAGACAGAGAGGGAGGGAGACAGAGAGGGAGAGGAGAGAGAGAGAGAGGGGGAGGGAGACAGGGAGGGAAGGAGACAGAGGGAGGGAGAGAGGGAGGGAGACCGAGAGAGAGGGAGGGAAACAGAGAGAGGGAGGGAGACAGAGAGCAGGAGGGAGACAGAGAGCTGGAGGGAGGGAGACAGAGCAGGAGGGAGGGAGACAGAGCAGGAGGGAGGGAGACAGCAGGAGGGAGACAGGGAGGGAGGGACGCATGGAGGTAGGGAGACAGAGAGGGAGAGAAAGATAGGGAGGGAGGGAGAGGAAGTGAGAGAAAGAGAGAGGGAGAGAGAGAGAGAGAGAGATATGTGTGTATGCTGGATCTGGTGGCTCACTGGACGAAGACGTCCGCTGCAAGGCCCTGTGTTCAACCTCATGGTCACAGTTTTTTTTTGGCTCTAGCCCCGCCCCCTCTCTCACTGACCCCGCCCCCACCGGTGCAGCCCTCGGCCACAAACCACACTGTAAATTTGGCCCCTGAGAGAAAGTTTGTGAGTACCCATGCTCTATGGCATCCAGGGGGATCCTGGACTTCACCTGGATTTCACCAGGCCTGTCTAACTACAGCGGCAGCTCTTCTGCGGGATTAAGCAAAAGCTCAGAGCAATTAGCTTGAAACATATGTTGCTGTATCCAGCCAAATTAAAAGTTATTCTTGATGGCTGCATACACTTTTTTTTACCACACCCGAAGAGACGTGGAACAGGCTGGAGGTTTGCGGTGGGGATAGTATCCCTGCGGTACCAGTGAGGAGAGACCACAAGATCCTTCAATGACGGTTGGGAGGTAGCAGAACTACTCAGAGACGAAGAAGCAAGCGCAGATGACGTTCGAGGTCAGCCACAAGGGTGGTGGTGAGATCAGATTGGGCTTTAGACCTGGAGACGCAGTGCCAAGAATCTGAGGATGCCAGAGTTCTGGTGGAGACTGCTACTTCGGCTACGTCTTCCAGCACTGATTCCTACTTGATAGCGGAAGTTGGCCGAACTGCTAAGATACAGGCATGGCTTGAGGAGTGAGCTGAGCTGTGCTCAGGGTCTTGGTGGTAGTGCCTTAGTCATGGACGGCTGATGGGAACAAAGACTAAATATATGAGGATGGGGGTGCTCCATCTGCCACAATGAGGGAGAATGGGGCACATGCTGCACTTCTGCATGACTGGGTGTTTTACCAGAGTTGTGGAGGTTCCGGGTTTGCTCACTCTTGTCTGCGGCCAACGTACAATGTTTAACTGGGACTTTGAATGGCATCTACTATGGGATCTGGAGGCATACATTACTTGGTCCTTCCTCTTCCCCCTTTCTTTTTTTCCTTTTTTCACTAACACACTTTTATCTGTTTGTAGCTGCAGAAGCGGGTCCACAGATGCACAGAGAGGAACGGTAGCAGACCGGAAGCAAGAAAATAGGAACACCGCTCTTTGGCCTCTTTACACCTGGACTGAAGCAGGGTGCAGTATAGGAGAGAGGGGAGACCATGGTCTGGCCTGGCTTGTGCTCGCGGGTACACAGGTTTGAATTGAGGCGAGGCTCTGGTCGTGGATCATGGGCACACAGGCTCAAAAGTTCACTGTGCGGTTTGCGAATGCGACTCCGTGTGATCCCCCAGCCCAATCTTTGTCTCCAGCCAATCAGCCTGCACCTCCGCCGCGCCCGCCGACCTCCATGAAATTTGGAGGCTTAGCTGTGCAGTGCACAGTGGTCTCAAACTGGGAAAAAAGGGGTGACTCTTCTCCTGACTACTGTAGACTACTTCAGACCTGTCGCCCGGCAGCAGGATACGGCAGCTGCATTTGGAGGTGAGGGCAAGAGCATGGTGGTAATAGCTACCGTCTGCCAAGCGCGAACCCGGGGCCCTGCAAAAGCAGCCCAGTCAGGTCTGGGTATGGCTTACGGATGATCCGATGTGTTCCTGCTCAGACCCCACCATTCGGCGCTCTTCCTAGGCCTTTCACTGCACTGGCCCGAAAACTGTGTCTAACAGCCCTCAACAAGAGCGCAATAAACAGGTGCCTCCTCTACATCCGGCGTATTGGTAACGCCGCGGTGTAAGCACTTTTTTTAAGGGGCTTTATCCAAGGGGAAAGCTCCAGGCGAAAACCTTCTTCAACAAAACAACAATCGGGTGCCTTCTTTGCGCCTGGCTTACTGGCAACTCTGTGGCGAAAGTTACAGGCGGGCGGAGGTGATTAACATCAGTGGCAGCTCCTTTTTCCTCATCTCTCTCTGCCTTTTCCCATCTTCTGATGGGCTCAAGCCCATCCCAGCTTCACTAAGGCAGCCTTCAAGTATTCTAACAAGGCCCCCAGAAGAAGTGAGCAGTTTCAACAACAGAAAGAGGGGGAGAGCCAACTTACAACTCATCAAAAAATCATACAGAATTGTCACTCCTCTGTCCCATTCCCCAACAGTAAGCTTACAACAGCAAACTCCACAAAGGGGAAAAGGGAACTAGACGCAACTTCTTTATCACCCCATTGCCCCCAAGCCAACTACACGTGTAAGTGTATCAAGTGCAAGCAACCTCATGCCCTGCTCGACGCTCTGGCAGGATCCGAGAGACTGTCGAAGCAGTAAAGAAACGCATTTCCAAGTGCAAATCCAAGCAGCCAGCAAAGTATCAGATGGAGACTACTCTTGAACATCAGCATCAACCATACCAGCCTCACTCGTTCAACCTATAAAAAAGGACATTCAGGAGCCTTAAAATGATGGATTTTTTCTAAAGCCCCAAAGAACCAAGGCATGGCAATTTTCAGATCATCTCAACCAACTTTACTTGTACCTCAGATAGACAAACCTATAAAAACACTCACCACACAGACAGTCAAAGCACACGTCCACAGCAATACAATAGCACAACAAAGCAGGGCCTCAACTATAAGTTCACCCCAAGTTACTACCTTTGGGAATAGTCAGCTCATTCATCACCCCCCATCTTTACACACAAAGTTTAAGATATTGTACAGGTAGAAAAATCATTGGAGTCATCAGTAGAGTGGCAGGAATTGTTACTCACCCCTTTCGAAGACACTTGTGACGAAGATGAGGTTCACTAAAACATAACCGTAAACTCCAGACCCAAGCATGATTACAATGCCTAGCTCTCCCCAATCAGACTACAGAGTGAAAACGGCCCGACCATCTATGATAACACCCCTGAAGGTAAGTCCTAAAGCAACTAAATTCCAGCGACCAATGCCACCTCATTCACTACACAAAGCAAGTCAGATCGGCCTTCTCCATCAACCTCATCACCCTGGTGGGCCCCATTTATGAACACAATGGAGGTGATTTTATTGGCTCTAACATTTAATTCAGAAACCTTAAAATACAAAGGCAACAGTGGACCTTAAACAGTGATTCAAATAGCTCTCCCTCAGAATCCAGTAACCGTAACCTCTGAGCACTCTCGTACACCTGTCTGCCCTGGAAGTCTACCCACCGGCAAAGTCTGGCTCCTGAGCATGGCCCCACAAGATCGTGGTATAATCCATCGTGAATCCAAATTAGCCTGCGCGTGCCCTTTGAGAAAAACAATTCCCACAGTATCAGCATCACACCTGAGTGATCAAAACCTTCCACAGCAAATGCAAGAGGCACATAAATTGGCCGGGACAGGACTGAGTCAATGGCCCATAAAGGATCACCATACAACTCATTCTGAACCAAGTCTGTCCAGCATATCTCACCTGACTTGTTTAACTGCAACATCACATGTCACAAGCCCGATCAATCGGAACCTCCTTGGACAATTGCCAGAGGCACAAAAAGCTTTGGAGGTCCTAAACAGCCAATGGGCTCACCCACTTTTTGAAGCTACCACCTCTGACCACACCCAGTGCCTGCACCATTCAGAAGTACAAACCCGGGCAGGGGCCAGGGACAGTCCAGGGTCCATACACTACCACAAAGCTATCACGGGTGACGCCATACCGAGACTAGAAATTATTCCCTTCTACAGGTCCAAAGGACGCCAAGACACATTGAACAGAAATGCAATCCTGAACTTGTTAACACAATTAAAATCTTGAATCATGTAAAAACTCACGAAATAGAAGGCATTGAGTTCAAACCCAATCGAGAAAGGGCAGGTCCTGAAGTAACAGTGATCACTTTGTCCAGCTCAAAAACAGCCACGGAGGTATGGCAGCATTGAGGCTGCTTTCTAAATAGGGGCATTGAACTAACACGAATTGAGCCAGAGAGGTATCCCAGCCCCCTACAGCCACAGCTGACCCATCCTCCAAAACCGGCACAGTGTCAGCCAGTTCCATCAGGGGCACAATTGGCCCAGCAGGAAAATACTGCAGTAGTCTTGAAAATCTATGCATCATCCATACAGCAGCCCCCGGAGCTCCGAGCTCCATGAGACAGGTCTCCCTGCAAAGCTCACAGGGCCCTGGTCCTGTAAGAAGAGTGGCATGATTAAAACCCAGTACAATAGAAACATCTCCCAATCACATTTTAAAATTCTGTTCTTGGAATATGAATGGCCTTAGCAAGGGGGGAGTCAATTTTCATTTATTTCCTTCACAACTTTGACATTCTCCTCCTTTTGAGAAACCTGGTCCAAGCATTCCACAGCAATCATAGCCTTCAAGGATTATCAACAAGAAGCAACAAAAAAATCAAAAGAGGGCAGAGCAGGCGGGAGGATGCTCAACATATATAGCAACCCATCTTCGGTGGCAACAAAACCAGGTATACTTCAGTCTGGCATGAATACAATGTATTAAACTCTCATTACATCCAGATTTAGGACCACAGCTCAACACCTGCAATGCTAATCTGTTAATTTGCAATGTATACATCCATCCTAGCCAAAAGAGTAAACTTGATCATATTGCCTCACTAGCAACGATCCTAAAATCACTCCAAAAAACATTTCCTCAACATAAAATGTTACTGTCGTGACACTAAAATATGCATTTTGTAAAAACAAATCCCCATCAACCTAATCAACAGTACACTTCAACAGTCATGAAGTGATTACCCTCAGTGATAACAAACTATTAAAAAACTGATCGCTATGGGAAATCTTGTACAACTGCCCTAGAGGAAATTAGCCTGTGCTCTCTCAATGGCTGCTTTCCACAAGGTCAACCAGCTAATTTCACAAGGATTTCAAACAAAACCAATTCCACCTTGGTCAACACATTCGTGGACTCCGGGATTTTCACCAAGATCTTGAGTTACTGTATAAAACCGGAGTAGAGAGGGGCCACTTCTCCCAGCAAGTTGAGCTCCTATTACATCCCCCAAGAGCTCCTCAAAGCAACAATCTAATAGAACAACATAGCGCTTACAATATAAGATGCCTAGCTTGGAACGGAAGGATGGCATATGCAATAATGAACCATATTACTATGTTCACTTCTCAAATAACCGCCATACAACAGGCGAAGTGGTTCAAATGGGAATCTCTCATTGCGATACATCCATTAAAGGGACACCTTGGTGCTCTTCATAGAAAAAGGAGAACTTAACAAGGAAATCAGGCAGCTGCGAAAAAAAGGACCTAATGCCTAGCCATCCCACAATGGACCAAATTGCGACACTGAGGCACACTTACAAAAAGGCAATTTGGTCAGCTAAAAAGACATATCAAGAAAGAATATGTGTAAAACTGCTGCACACAAGCAAAACAAACAATAGCAAACAATTCTGGGCAGAAATCAACTCACTCACAAATGGCAGTTTTTGTCATCACAATGCCGGAATCTCAGAGTTAGACTGGATTACTTACATCAAAGCTGACCCGCCCAGGACAAGCTACAAACAGTGCAATTGAGAAAAGCATAACCATGAAGGGTCCTACTCCCACCGAGAACCCGCCAAAGGGAAAATGGTTGATAGAATCACAAGTTAGGCAATCCCGGAAGAAACTGAGATCATAATGGTCACAGGAACAAATAGTCTGCCTAATGCCCTATTCACGTACGACCAGGGCTTTTGGGTTTTGTGTCTTACTCCCTTACTTAATTTGGCATTTACCACCAACATAATTCCAGCATCATGGAGAGTTAGCATTCTCCACCACATCTTCAAGTCAGGCTCAGGGACAAAGCCAGCGAATTACAGACTGATCGACCTGATCGATATCAAACTAAACTCTACGCTACCAATCTTTTAACAGATCTGGAAGCATGGACAACAGCCGAAAACATCATCCCGGCTACTCAAATGGGATTTAGGGCCGACATGAGTGCAACCACCAATTGTCTGTCACTCAGTCTCCTGATAGAAAAGGCAAATTATAAGGCCTCCAATCTATAGACCTGCTTTACCGACTTAAAAGAACCATTCAACATGGTCCCAAGGGACCTCCTTTGGGCAAAGATGGCTAGATGGGGTGCACCCCCAAATCTTTTCAAGGCCAATACCGAGCTACACTTAGACAACTGGGTGCAAATCAAAATAGGTAAGGGTGATAGAATACCTAGGAAGATCCCCACACATATCGGCCTAAAACAAGGATGTGTCCTCGCCCCTTGCCTCTTTAACATATACACAGCAGATATGGATGCCGTGCTATCTGAAGTCTCGAGTGATCCACTAAAACTTCCAAACAGACCAATGTGCAGTCTACAATATGCAGATAACATTGTTTTATGTAGCCAGACTCCCATCGGCCTTCAGGGCCAAATTACAGCCCTCCTCAGTTTGACTGAATCTTCAGGCCTGAAGTAAAATTACAGCAAAAAAGTAATTTGCTTTCAGCTGAAAAACAGCAGGCAAAACACAAGGTTTAAATAGAAAGTAGTTGGAACAGGAACGACCAGGTCAGCACTTACAGATATTTAGGGGTGGAAATGGACTCCAGATTAAGTTTTGAAAGCATCTTGCACAAAGAAGGGACCTAGCCAATAAGTTATTCTTTGCCTTCAACCTAACAAAAAAAGAGATGGGGAGCTCGCCTCAACTATATTTACTGCAAATCATCGGCAACATTTCTACCCTCGCTGACCTCCGGTTCAGAACTCCTCAAAGGCAAAGATGCAACCATTCTCAAACAATTACAGTCTGTTCTGTTCAAACACATCTTTCACCTTAACAACACATCCCTCAAGCTCAATTGCGCCTGGAATTCTGACTTTTTCACCAACCATGGTAAGATTGGTTGCGATAACTAAATTGTATTGGAAGATGAGAGCTGCACCACCTGAGTCACTGGATGCTTGTGTTGGTCTGAAATGGAAAGCCAGTGTACAACTGGCTAACAGTGCATCAGCAAGCTTTGACAACCCTTAATCTATCTAACGCTTGGAAGTTAAATATCAGCTTCACAGCATTAAAACAATTGCCAACAAATCAGCCAAGTTAAAATCTTGGGCACTTGACAAAGCTGAAATGGCCAGGAAAAAGCCCGGCTGTACAGTCTTACAATCTTATAGTAACTGGGGGTCCCAAACATATCTTACGTGCCATATCTTTCGAACCATCCAGCAATGCTTTCTATTAATCTGCATGGGTGTTTTTGCCTCAAAAGATCAGGCCTCATCCTGGAAACAAAGCTGGCCTAACTTCCTTTGCCATTTATGTGGACAATTTGACGAAAAGCTATTACATTTAAAAAAAAATTTTTTTATTAACATTCTGTGAGCTTCCCATCAAGTTACACAACACCGTGTTCGATTAAATGCATTACAAATGAGATACATCATCAGTTCAATTGTGTCTTCTAATCATAAGGTTCCCTTGGTACTGAACAGTTTGAATCTGAAGGATTGGAATTCCTCGAGACAGTACACATCAATTTACATTTCTTCACTCGTGTTTCCCCACAATCAACACTATCTAATGGTAATAACGGAATAACATTCCCCCCCCCGCAAGGATCAAAACTACGACGTCCCAACATTCTTTAACGGTTCCTGCCTCTATGGACTTGCTTCACAGTCAGACAGTTCTTGTGGTGGTTCGCATAAGTGTCCTATTACATTTTTAATGTGTTTTTGCCCTGCACTTAATCAACTTAGACAAAAATGACTCTGCCCTGCCTTTCGGTCACTCAAGCTAAGATCCTGCCACTGTGTAGTGATGACATTATTGAATAGTAAATCAATCTAGCTCACTTGCAGGGCTGCCAAGTTCCTATTGCAAGTGAACAAATTATTATCAGTACAATCTGCTACGTCAGACAAGAAATTTCCATCCCCAGACATGGACACCATTGACTAACTCACTGGAACTCTCTAGCCAAATGTATACTGCCACACCTTCTTATTAGCTAATACATAGCCCTTATCCATCAAGGGACCCCTGGTCTTTAAAGTTTGGTTCTGACAAATCTATCTTTGCCCGGTTTGCAAATTTTGAGGACTCCTAACCAGCAGCTTGCACAAATACATCTGGAAACACCGGGTGCTACTGGCTATTGAGCACTTTATTGGTCCATCGGTTTTTAACACATGAGGATATCTCTTTTGCACAGTATGATGTTTTTTTTAACAAGTTTTCAATGTAATGATGTTTTTAGCAATTATTTCAATTGTCTTTTGTGGTTTGACTTTGTAATGATTTTAATTAATCTGCAAATAAACCTATTTACTTACTGTTTGTATTTTTCCATTTGCATTTTGTTGGTTTTTCAAGTCAACTCTGACGGGGTGAGGGAGATATTGGGAGTTGAGCAACAACAGTGGTCAGAGGGCACATAGGAGCAGAACAGGATATGATACGTAGGGGCTAGTAGCTAGATGTAAAATCTAATGGAATTATATTAGAAATGTGAATAAGTACAGTAGTCTGCTATCAACTAAAAGCAACTTCAAGTGGTCAATGGCTAAAGGGTAACCCACGAAACGTAGGGGATATAAGATATTACAGCAATATGTGAGCCATAATATTTGGTATCCCTATAGTAAAGGATGTTGGAAAGTAAAAGGAAGGGTACAATTTGGTAAAGAAATACTGTGCTCACCCATCCAACACAAGACCATGTCAAGTGGAATCCTGGTAAGTTGAAACCAAATAAACACAGAGGATACCAAATATTATAGGCAGTATAGGCAATTATATTTGGTATCCCCTAAGGGAACCAGATAAGAAGTCTTTGTGAATGATGTAAAAAAAATTGAAAAGACCCTGTAGTCTGCTATCAAATACAAGGCAATTTCAAGTGGTCAAAGGCTAAAGGGTAACCCATAAAACATACAAGATATTACATCAATGCATGAGATATAGTATTTGGTATCCCCATTGTAAATGAGGTCGTAAAGCAAAAGGAATGGTGGTATTTGGCATTGAAATACTGGGCTTATCCATCCAACATGAGACCACGTCAAATTGAATACTGGTAAATTCTTACTCAAGAAACACATGGGATGCCATATATTATAGGAGGAATAGGCCATTATATGTGGTATCCCCTAAGGGAACCAGATTTTAAATCTTGTGGAATGATGTAAAAAATGTTAAAATAAACTGTAAAATGTGAAAAGATACCGTAGTCTGCTTTGTAATAAAAGGCAATGAGAACTGCTCAAGGCTAAAGGGTAACGAATAAAGCATAGGAGATACGAGATATTACAGCAATGCATGAGCCATAATATTTGGTATCCCCATAGTAAATGACGTTGGAAAGCAAAAAGAAGGATGCTATTTGGTATAGAAATTATGTGCTCTCCCATCCAACATAAGGCAGTGTCAAATTGAATCCTGGTACCTTCTTACCCAAGAAACGGTATGTAACGTTTACAACGAAATTTTTACAACGCACTACCGTTACAACGCAGGCATTACCACGCATACCATTACAACGCATTGCGCCGGGGGGCGCTCTAGGATAGGGAATAAGTTTAATTTTCTATCCAACACCTTCCCTAGTGTCCACGGGGACTGGAGTTGGAATAGAAGATTATACTTACCACTATCCAGCACCTCTAAGCGCTATGCGTTGTAATGGTATGCGTGGTAAAAACCGCGTTGTAAAGGTATGCGTGGTAAAAGTATGCGTTGTAACGTCATACATCCCCAAGAAACACTGGGGATACCATATATTATAGGCCGTACAAGCTATTATATTTGGTATCCCCTAAGGGTACTGGATGTAAAGTCTTGTGAAATGATGTATAAAATGTGGAAAGATACTGTAGTCTGCTATACAATAAAAGGCAATTTCAAATGGTCAGTGGCTAAAGGGCTAGCCATGAAAAATAGGGGATACGAGATATTACAGCAATGCATGAGCCATAATATTTGGTTCCCCCATAGTAAATGATGTTGCAAAGCAAAATAATTGGTGCTATTTTCTATAGAAATACTGTGCTCCCCCATCCAACATAAGGCGACGTCAAATTGAATCCTGGTAAGTTCTAACCCGAGAAACACAGGGGATACCAAATATTATAGGCTGTATAGGCTATTATATTTGGTATCTCCTAAGGGTACCGGATGCAAAATCTAGTGGAATGATTTACAAAATGTGAAAAGATACTGTAGTCTGCTATGTAATAAAAGGCAATTTCAACTGGTCAATGACTAAAGCTTAACCAATGAAACATAGGAGATACGAGATATTACCGCAATGCGAGAGCCATAATATTTGGTATCCCCATAGTAAATGATGTTGGAAAGCAAAAGGAAGGGTGCTATTTTGGAAAGAAATACAGTGATTCCCCATCCAACATAAGGCGATGTTAAATTGAATCCTGGTAACTACTAATCCAAGAAACATTGGGGATACCAAATATTATAGGCAGTAAATGCAATTATATTTGTTATCCCCAAAGGGAACCAGATGAGAAGTCTTGGGGAATGATGTAAAAAAATGTGAAAAGACCCTGTAGTCTGCTATCAAATACAAGGCAATTTCAAGTGATCAAAGGCTGAAGGGTAACCCATAAAACATATGGGATACAAGATATTACATCAATGCATGAGATATAGTATTTGGTATCCCCATAGTAAATGATGTTGTAAAGCAAAAGGAATGGTGCTATTTGGCAAAGAAATACTGTGCTTATCCATCCAACATAAGACCATGTCAAATTGAATACTGGTAAATTCTAACTCGAGAAACACACGGAATACCAAATATTATAGGCGGAATAGGCCATTATACGTGGTATCTCCTAAGGGAACCAGATGTAAAATCTTGTGGAATGATGTAAGAAATGTGAAAAGATACAGTAGTCTGCTATCAAATAAGAGGCAACTTCAAGTGGTCAATGTCTAAAGGGTAACCTATGATCCTTAGGGGATACCAGATATTACAGCAATGCATGAGCCATAATATTTGGTATTCCCATAGTAATCGATGTTGGAAAGTAAAAGAAAGGGTACAATTTGGTCAAGAAATACTGTGCTCACCCATCCAACATAAGACCATGTCAAACTGAATCCTGGTAAGTTTTACCCAGAGAAACACAGGGGATACGAAATATTATAGGCTGTATAGGCTATTATATTTGGTTTCCCTTAAAGAACCAGACGCAAAATCTTGTGGAATGATGTACAAAAATGTGAAACGATACTCTAAAAGGCAATTTCAACTGGTCAATGGCTAAAGGGTAACCCATGAAACATAGGGGACACGAGTTATTAGAGCAATGCATGAGCCATAATAGTTGGCATCCCCATAGCAAATGTTGTTTGAAAGCAAAAGGAAGGGTGCTATTTGGTATAAAAATACTGTGCTCCCCCATCCAACAATAGGTTATGTCAAATTGAATCGTGGTAACTTCTAACCCGAGAAACACTGGGGATACCAAATATTATAGGACGTATAGGCTATTATATCTGGTATCCCCTAAGGGTACCAGATGTAAAATCTTGTAGAATGATTTACAAAATGTGAAAAGATACTGTAGTCTGCTTTCAAATGAAAGGCAGTTTCAACTGGTCAATGGATAAAGGATAACCCATGAAACATAGGGGATACAAGATATTACAGCAATGCATGAGCCATAATATTTGGTATCCCTACAGTAAATGATGTTGGAAAGCAAAAGTAAGGATGCTATTGGGTACAGAAATACTGTGCTCTTCCATCCAACATAAGGCAATGTCAAATTGAATCCTGGTAACTTCTAACCTGAGATACACTGGGGATACCAAATATTATAGTCTGCGTAGGCTATTATATTTGGTATCTCCTAAGGGTACCGGATGCAACATCTTTTGGAATCATTTATAAAATGTGAAAAGGTACCTTAGTCTGCTATGTAATAAAAGGCAATGAGAACTGCTCAATGGCTAAAGGGTAACAAATAAAACATAGGGGATACAAGATATTACAGCAATGCGTAAGCCATAAAAGTCAGTATCCCCATAGTAAACGATGTTGGAAAGCAAAAAAAGGTCGCTATTTGGCATAGAAATACTGTGCTCACCCATCCAACATAAAACCATGTCACTTTGAGCACTGGTAAGTTCTAACAGAAGAAACACAGGGAATAGCAGATAGTATAGCGGGTATAGGCCATTATATATGGTATCCCCTAAGGCAGAGGTCTTCAAACTTTTGTCGGCCGAGCCCCCCCATCTAAACCTTTATACACGTCGAGCCCCCCCCCCACCGCCACCACCACCTGATAAAAAAGTTTTGGAAACTGGTACTCTGCATCATTGATGGCCATTCCCTCCTGCACAGCCCAGGTTTTATAGGGCAAATAATATTAAATAAAGTAAGAGTGTTTAGTAAACTGAAGTTTTTGTAGTGCGTGTGCTTATTCTAAACTTCAAATGAAAAGAAAACAATTAGCACAACAAATTTCATTGGTGCTTTATTTTTCACATAAAACACAAAATGTAGGATAGATTAGCAAAAACACTTCCAAAACACAGGTGTGGGAGTACATGTTTTTCTCAACAGAGACAATGTGTGGATGGATTCTTGCTTCTGCCATCCTTAGGTTGTGCTACACTTCCAGTCTTGAGCAATGCCTGGAAACGGGAGTGCTCACAAAATGTTGTAATATATTTTTTTCAGTTTTATGTAATGCGAACATGACCCAAAGATATTGGAGCACTTTACAGGAGCATCTTTTACATTACACAAGCACACATTAATTTTTTGTAAGCACAGGGAGATTTGGTGATTTGCCCAGAATCACAGGATGTTGAGCAGACATCAAGAATTGAGCCTGGTTTCCCAGCTCTACAGTCATCAGCTCTGGCTGTTGTGCCACATCCTTGCCCCTAAACAAGATGTCAGAAAAAGAAGTTCCACAAAACATGCTTTCTGACACAATTAACCACATCGATGCTCAGCATATTCCCCTTCTGTGCTGAGATTTGTTGATTCCCATTGTTTCATGACGAGCTGGGCTCGTCATGAGCGTGCGAGGAGGCTACCTCATGACGAGCCCAGCTCGTCATGAGTGTGGAAGGGGTTAAAAATGCATGATTATGTGGCTTTGCTGTTTTCCACCCCTTCTTAGAGCCCCTGAATCTCCACTCTTCCTACTCCCCACTCCCCACCCCCTCCAAAATTGTTGCGCCTCTGGCCTTTAAAGACCTGTGACTCCAGATACTCTCAGCCAAGCCCCCAGCAGCTGGAGCTGCAGCAGCCCGGGATAAGATGCACGACTGGCACCTGAAAGCAACAATAGAAGGTGAAGTGCGGCCCCCCCTGGAGGGATGCTGCGCCCCACAGTTTGTAACCTGCACACGTCACTTTTTCTTGTATTTTGTTTGCTCACATTTGTCACTTTTGCCTCATGTAACTTAACGTTTGCTTTTGTAATTTGTTCACTTGTAATTTTCTCCTCATGTATCATTGCTGTTCCTATTGTGAAGGGCTCTGACACCTTTGGGTAAAGTCCGCGCTATATAAAAACGCATAAAATAAATACAAAATAAATTAAAAAAGCAGTGCATACTATTCACCTCCACACGTCTCCAGCTAGCCCCTCACTCCCCACACGCTTAGGGCGATAGGGTGTTGGGTTGTGGGGGGTTGTCTCTTAATTCTGTCAACATAGCTGCCCATGCTCTCAAATAGCCTTCTACCTTATCTTGTCCCCTGGTTTGTTCCGTTTGTAGCTCCTCAGCCACCACCCATTCTGAGATATCTCTGAGCCAGTCCCTATATCGTGGGGGCGTAGTTGCCAACCTCCTGATTGTTTTTCGGCATTTAGCCCACACCAGCCCAGTGAGCATGAACTTCCTGCTCAAGGACTATATGGACACATACAACAACCATATATTTTCCACATCTACAAATTTTGTTGCTTGTTGCCAGACCTCCCTTTCCCTGATTGGGTGGCCAGGACAACTTCTCGAAAATGACATTTGTCAGATTCCAGGAATTTTTCTCCCAAAATATGGTGATTCCCTGTAGATTTTCTCCTCCAGGTAGATATCCCTTCCAAGGCTTGAACCACAGCTGTATTGAAATTTGTTTTCTGAGTGTGGGGTACCAGGCATGCATGGATATTATTTGGGCTTGAGCATGGAGCCACACATTAGAAACAAGGCAATATTTTTAATGGGGGGTTACCAGTTCTGAAGTATTTATGTTCAGGGTCTACCTGCATCCAGTGAAACTTACCAACGCCAGACATTGCTAAAAAGTAGAGACACAGGAATCCAGGGCGATATGACTTGTATACATCCCATAAGTCGGAGTTGCTTTTTTTCGGTTGTCCGCCTGATCCCAGCTGGATGACATGGTGGCCTCAGGACATGTTTCCTCCCGATGTTGCCTCCGCAAAAGCCAAAAACCTTGGTGTGTTGTGCGATGATGGCCTTTCTTTCAGACCCCAGATCATCGGTTGTCTGGGAAATGCTTTGGCATTTTGAAAATGCTACGGAAGTTTCTTCCGCTGTTGTCTCGGCAACATAAAAAAATCATTGTACAGTCTCTAATAGGCTCGCGTTTGGATTACGCGAACGCCCTCTATCTCGGGCTGCCCAAATATCTGCTGGCTCGTCTGCAAATTGTGCAGAACTCTGCGGCAAGAGCCATTTTTTGTCTTCCGCGTAGGGCAAAAGCCTCGGAATTGCTTAAGAGACTGCACTGGCTGCCTATTTCTAAAAGAATTACTTTCAAGGTTTTGACCCTTGCTTTTAAGGCCCTTCATTCGATTGGCCCTAAATACATTGGGAAGCGCATGGCCTTTTACGCGTCAAGGAGGACTCTACGACCGGCCTTGTTGGCCAAAGCCGTTGTTCCCCCTATTAGACGCGCCCGGATCGGAGGTCGCTCCTTTCGATACTTGGCTCCACGATGCTGGAACGAGCTTCCTGTCTCCTTAAGGAAAGCCAACAGTCTTCTTTCCTTTAGAAAGGAGTTGAAGACCTGGCTCTTTTCCTTATGATTTCTTTGGGCCTCTGCGAGTAGGTGTGTTGTGTTTTTTTCTTCAGTTCTCTTTGCCAAAGCGCCGGAACACTCCTAGGAGTAGCCGTGCGCTATAAAAGAGACCACATAACATAACATAACATAACAATGTCTTCAAAATGTCCAAAAATAAACGAAAAATCATAATTTCTTACATTTCCCTCCTACCCCACCAGTAATAAAAAAAAGGGTTACGACTGTCTCATATCTCTTTTTTAGGTCAAGTCTAGAGTCAGAGTGGATGCAGTGTCAGTTATATGTTTTGTAAACAGTCTTGTAAATTGTTCATTGTGCATAAACTGAAATGTTTTATTTCTCCATTTTCCTATCCGGCTTTTTTCTATTGTCTTTTTTCTATCCCTCACACCTTAATATTCCTCCCATATTGATGGGTTTTACCCTTTTAGGTGTTTTAATCTCTGCCATTGTTTCCCTCAACTCTGCCATGTAGCACATCAGTTGTTAGACTAACGCATTTTAGTGTGGTGGTATGCATCACTGCCCTAAAATAGAAAGTCATATATTTGTAGTGCCTCAGTATCAATCCAGAGTGCTATTAGTGCTCTGATAGAAACTTAAATCCAGATTGCAGCTCACGGTTTGCTCTGCTCGCGCAGGCTTGGGGCGGCTGGCTTAGCTCATGACTGGGCTGACTTAGGAAGGCTGAGAGCAGAGGCTGCAATGTAACAAGGTTTATTCACTTCCTCTTGACACCGGCTTTCCATTCAGGTTAAACGTGTTACTCACTGTGAGACTCGTCACATGATGGCACCTCACAGTCAGTGTTAAAATAATGGCCAAGAGCTTCTATCAAGAGACTCGATCTCTTTAAATATTGGCGAGCAGGCATGTGCGAGCGGAAAACGTGATAGTAATGTAATAATGTGAGTCTTTTGACACATGGCCAGTCCCATCCCAGTCCAGACAGCCGCAGGATTGGTGGTGTCTGACAGGCAACACTGAACTCATCTCAGAATGCATGCTGTGGCGCAGCCGGCAAGGAGTTGTCAACTCGACTCCTGAAGAAGCGCGGCTGCAGCCGACTCTGAAGACAGCAGCACCCAGGAGGGAGAGAGTGTGACAACACCAGCAGCGGGTAAGGGAACCTACGCCCCCACCTTGAAACTTAATCTTGCTCCAGGTGGGCCAGTACTAGCTTCCCCAGTCGGTTTGGTCTTGAATTCCCACAGAGCAGGCCAGAAAAACAAGTTATGGATTATACTCATGCTCATGCACTCAGCAGGGATGAAGGAGTTTGCACCTAGCACCTAACCCCGAAAATAGAATGCTGCCCTCTCTGCGCTTCACAGAAGATAAACAGCAGTTATATGCAGCGCCACAAGAAGTAAGGGACCCTGCATGAGAACCCTGCCTACACTGAGAATCTTTCGCCCACACCCTCAAAAAACACCAGAGAAACCCATACACTCTCCCACTCTACACCCAGCATCCCCGCTTCCACACTTCCCTTCCAGATAGGACTGCCCTGGCACACCCCCTGCACACAAGACTGCCGCAGGCGAGTAACCCTACACAATAAACAAGCTGGAAGCTGAGCCTAAGTAAGCTATCACGAGGATAGATGCAGCCTCCCTAGAGCCTCAGTCTGTTGGCGTCTGAGTGAGTCCGGCCCCTAGCATCGACAACTTGATACCTGGTTAAGGTAATGAGGGGCAGCTGTAATGGTGCTGGTCCAACTTTCAGCATGGCCAGCAGCTGTGTCACTTACGAGCCTGGTGTTTTCAATAGCTGTGGTACAGCTGCAGCCTGCTGGTGTGATCTGGTGCTGCGGGGTGGGGCAGGTAGTGGCTTACCAACCGGGCTGACACAACTCAGCTGCACTCCTCAGTTATCATTTTTATTCGGATCGATTAAACAGTACTGTCTTTGAAACAAATTGCATCCTGGCAGGCTGTAAGGTGTGCGCCTCACTCTCCTGAGCCTTCTCAATGCCCGTGCTGCTCTCCAGGGCAGCTCGCGAGTACGAGGTCAGTGCCCTTCCAGAGCTGGTGCTCTGCAGTAATTTTAAGAACTTCTTAGAGTTTCTCTTTTGTGAAATGGGTGTAACTTCTGATATTTATATGCTCACCTCATCTTTATTACTTGACTTTGCTTGCAAGAAAGATTCACTCATAGTCAACGTACACAACAGCAAAGAGCTCTTCAACATCCGCAAGGAACTCTCCAACCCCAGCTCCAACTCCAACAACATCCTGCCGTCGCAAGACCTCTGCAACTCCCTAGCCACCTTCTTCCACCACAAAATAGCAGACATCCATTACAGCTTCAACACACAGACTCCCCCCAACATCAACCGACGCCTCAGAATCACCGCCCCCAGCCACACCTACCTCCTGCTCTCCTGGGCCCACGTCAACGACAATGACACCATCAAAATCATGAGCACCATCCACTCCGGATCTCGACCCCTGCTCACACCACGTCTTCAACAAAGCAAGCACCATCATCGCACACCACCTCCGCAAGATCATTAACACCTACTTCAAGACCGCCACCTTCCCAGAAAGCTGGCAACATGCCGAGATCAACGTCCTACACAAGAGACCCAAGGTGGACCCCAAGGACCTCAAGAACTTCAGGCCCATCTCCCTGCTCCCATTCCCGGTGAAAGTCATTGAAAAAATGGTCAACAAGCAACTGACACGGAGGGGCGTGGCCAACAACATGGCCGAGTAGGACGTGTGCCTGCGCTGCTCCGGCAACTCTCAGCAATCCAACAACTTTAATGGTGGCCTGAAGTCCTGAAAACCGAGGTTTTACCATCTGCAGGGGTCCCTGATCCCCCCTGACGACATTGAGTGTATTCTGAGAGCCGGGTTGTTCCTATTTCCAAGGCAGCGAAGAAGAGCTCGGAGGCCTCTGAAAGCGATCCAAGTTGGCGCCACTGGGGCGCGGAGCCCGATCGCGGTGCGGGTGGAGATACCGCCAATTGCTGGGCACCTCGGACGTACGGCTCCGTCTCCCTCTGGCTCGGCTGAGATCACAGAGGTGGACCGGGGCTCCGACGGGACGCTGCATCAGTCCCGGGGAGCCGGAGAGTGGTCTGGAGGGGGTGAGGACGCCGGGTCTGGCCTACTGGCCCAGCAGAAGCCTGCTGCGTCTCAAGGTGAGGGCTGGCCCCGGGGAGAGCGGCGCTGACAGTGGAGGCTTTGGAGGACCCGAGGCCATGGCTGGACGCAGAGTGAGGCGCCCTCCCCAGCTACCCGCTGGGTCGTGGAGCGGGGGAACTGGCCTGAGCCCTCCAAGAACACTGACACTAGAGGGTCTCCTGGAGCTGCGGCGAGAGTGCGGGGACCCCGAAAAGTCAGTGAGACTATACGGGGGGGGCCAACATCATTGCCGGCCCAAGATGAGACTTTGAGCGGCCGGTCTCCCACCCCCCCTCGCTTGACCATCCCTGATGAGTGAGAGATATAGGGGGAGAGGAGGCTTCCAATCGTTGCCAGGTGGCAGTGGAGGGCGCTGCTCGGTTCGGACAAATTGTCGACTTTTTTCTTTATAGAAAGGGCGCACCGAGCGCTGCTGGCTAGGCCACCAGCAGGAGCTAGGCCTTGGACAGTCAGTGCACGCTTCCTGAATTTTTTCGACAGAGATATGATTCTAAGGGAAGCTAGAAAACTTGGGGAAATCCGCCTAGAAAATGCCCAAATAATGATTTTCCCTGACTACAGCCAGAATGTGCAGAGGCAGAGGCGCTCCTTCGACGCCGTTAAGGCTAAGCTGAGAGACTTTCACATCCAGTACATGCTCCTATTTCCTGCAAAGCTGAAAGTGATATACAAGGAGAAATCTTACTTTTTTCAAAACCCGGAAGAGGCATGGCAGTGGCTGGAGGAGCGCCCTCCTCTGACAAGACACATGTCTGGGGTTCAAAAGGCACCTGCTATGGGGAGATCCATGGAAGACCCGAGAGGATCGCCAAAACCAACGAGACTGAGGCAGAGACACGGAAGCCGGAACCTGGCTGTAACCCCATATCCCAAATCCGGATCTGTACAGTGGAGGAGGCGGAGCACGGCCTGTCTCGATTCAAATCGGCCGACGGGCTCCAGGTTCCTTGCGGAAAAAGGACAGTCGAAAGGGGCGGAAGAACCTGGAGGTACCTCCTCCGAGGGAGAAGAATCGGAAGAACAATAACTACATCCCCTGGTAGTAGCAATACATGATATGGAACAGGAGACTACACAAGGGACAGGGGCTTTTCAGGGGGACCCCCTGGACTCCAATTTATGAAGATGGGACAGTAATGGCTGACCGAGTATTGACTATGTGGCCGAGGAGCATGCAAGTTGGACACCCCCTTCTGTTTGCTTTGTTCTTTTGGTCTAACTTTCTTTCTTGTTCTTACCTGCTCGTGCTTCTACCTTTACATGTTCCTCTGTTAGAGGTTTTGAGCGGGTTTCTCATATTTTGGGGGTAAGATTGGGTGGGCGACAGACCTCCTTCACCTGGAAAGCTTTATTTCTGTCTTTTGGATGGCGATGGGACTGGAGGGGAGAGGGAGGTGGGTAGGGGGCGTTATCGGGGTGGAGCTACATTGCTTACGGGGAAGGGAGGGGGGGACGTTTTGGATGAGTGTTGGGGGGTTCACAGGTAACTTTTTAAAGCATGTCACAAACGGAACTGATCCATACATCTGCATACCACACACCAGACGCCTGCCTTTGCATGAGCGAGTCAGGACTAATGTCCCCTGCGGTGTTGGGTAGCCCGGGAACGTCCGCACAAGACAGTGGCAGTGTCCGAATCCTTACATGGAACGTGAATGGCCTGGGCAACAAGATAAAAAGGGGGTTGGTTATGTCCTATGTTATAAGGGTAGCCCCAGACATAGTCCTGCTGCAGGAGACCCATTAACACGGTACACAATGCGGGTTCCTTGCCAGGGGGTCGTACAAGGTTCTGGCCCATGTTGGGTACATGTCGGGCTCTAGAGGGGTTGCCATACTGATTAAGAAGTCCCCCCTTTTGCAGTCACACGAACATGGACGAACCCACAAGGCACTTTTGTGGGGATTACGGGAACATGGGGACGTCAGACGATCACTATAATTTCTGTTTATGCACCACCAAAACTTCAGGCTAGAACCCTCGCTGGTTTAGCTGATATCCTTTTGAATACGCCAGACACACTACATGTAGTGGGAGGGGACTTCAATGATGTTATGTACGCTCCATTGGACAGGTCAAGGGAGCGGACTGATCCCCAAACACTGTCCCCCCTGGCAAAGTGCATCGACACGCTAGGATTGACGGACACCTGGAGATGGCTCCACCCGGACGCTAGAACTTACTCTTATTTTTCTGGGGCCCTCAAAGTGTATTCCAGATTGGACTATGCCTTCCCCGCCATGCTCTTAGCACGGAGGATAAGGCAGAATATCAGGTGCGGGGAACCTCGGACCACTCGCCTCTTCTGGTGATATTAGGGAGGAGACACAGAACAGAGGGCAGGAACTGGCGACTGATGGCAGGGGAGCTCCAGAATAAGGACTTACTGCGGGGATTTAGGGCGGACGTGAAGGTGTACTTCACAGAAAATCTAGGATCGGTACAGTCAGGGGTGATACTATGGGAAGCTTTTAAGACGGTCATGCGTGATAGGGCCCAGAACAGGTTAGCAGGGGAAAAGAAGAGGAAGCAGGGCAAACTACATGACCTGGAAACTCGTATTTTGGAGCTAGAGCGGCGGCATGTTGTAGATCGTGTCGCGCAATCTCTTAGACTATTAGTGAATACACAGCAGCAATACAAGGCCCTGGTGACAGATGAAGCCAAAACACAGGCACAGGCGACTTTACATAGATTGTATGATGTGGGGGATAAGTCTGAGAAACTCTTGGTGTGGCTGAGTTGTAAAGAGCAGGATGCGAGATGGGTGGAACAAGTGTCAGATAGCCAGGGTCATATTAGGTGGACTGATGTCCAGACAGTGCAGGCATTCGCTGACTACTATGAGGAGTTCTACAAGGCCAGAGACCTAGGCTCGACAGAGGATGTAGGGCACTATTTAGACAGTATTGAGACCCCCATTTTAGCGGATGAAGATCAGGCAAGTCTGGAGGAAGGTATAACAGTCACAGAGGTCAGGGAGGCCCTAGCCAGACTTCGCCCGGGGAAATCCCCTGGACCGAACGGGTTCCCCGCAGAATTCTTTAAAGAAACGGCGGACCTACATACTAATGACCTGCTGGCCTTGTTCTTGGGGACGGTTCAGGAAGGCACGCTGCCTCCGGATCTACGTATGGCCACTATTATACCAATCTATAAACAAGGTAAGCCGCCGGAGGAGTGCGCGTCGTATCGTCCCATTTCTCTACCAAACGTGGAGGTTAAACTCCTGGCGACGATTCTGGCGCTGCGGCTGAGACGCGTGATTCCAGATCTGGTCCACCTGGATCAGACCGGATTCCTGCCAGATAGGGCAACCAGGTTAAATTTGAGGAGAACTCATAATTGGTTGATGGAGGTGTGTAACCGTCAGGACTCCCATGTGTTCTTATGTTTGGACGCCAAAAAAGCGTTTGACGCAGAACACTGGCCCTTCCTGGAGGGAGTATTGCTTAAGTTTGGCTTTGGTCCTAAGTTTAGGAGGTGGGTAGGCCTCCTTTATACTGACCCGAGAGCGAGGGTAAAGGTCAATGGGGTGTTGTCAGGGGATTTTCCCATACGGAGAGGGACCCGGCAGGGGTGCCCTCTATCACCACTATTGTTTGCCCTTACCATAGAAATAGTGGCGTGTGAGATAAGACTCGACAGAGGGATAAGAGGGTTTAAAACTGACCGGATCGATACGGTTGAGGAGAAAATATCGCTATACGCGGATGACATCCTCCTATATGTCACCTACCCAGAGGTCTCAATACCACGACTATTTATCCTGCTGGGCCGCTACGGCTCCCATTCAGGATACACAATAAATTGGCATGTCACTCCTGTACAGCCCGAGGGGAGAGGAGGTATGGCCTACCCTGCCTGACACGCTTCAGGTCACGGACGAGGGGTTTACATATCTGGGGATATAAGTGACAAAGGACCGATCATTCTCATATCAGAAAAATATCCATTGAGTGCTCACAAACTTCACTAGTGACACAGCTAGATGGAAGACCCTCCCCCTCACGATTCTAGGACGTGCAGCAATGTTCAAGATGATAACCCTGCCACTGTTCTTGTACGCACTACAGAATGAGTATTCCCCCTTCCCCTACAGGTTTTTCAAGATATAAATGAAGAGCTCCGGTCGTTGCTTTGGCTGGGGAAACATCCTAGAATAGCCCTAGAGACACTGCAGAGGAACAAATATAATGGAGGGATCTCCTTACCCAATCTTGAGGCGTATTATTGGGGGGAACATTTATCACCAATAAATGACTGGCTCCATGCCCCGGCAGATCACCCCAAATATAGATTGGAGAGAGGGACAATGGTGCAGTGCACCGGTCTGCATTACATATATGGAGGCAGGGGAAGGGAAAGACTACTCTCAGCAACGCGTGTGACTGTGGAGACATGGGAGAGGGCGACTAAGATGATTGACTGGGTACACAAACCGACTAAACAAACACCGATATGGCACTGTACATGGTTGAAGGAATTGCATAAACTGAAGGGGCTTAAAAGGTGGGATGACATTGGTATCTCTGTTTTGTGAGATCTGCTGAAAAGGAGAGCTCTGAAGTCCTTCCAGGCATTGAGGGTGGAGTATGGATTGCATCATACTCAGTACTTGAAATACGAGCAGGTACGTCATGCGTGGAGGGCAGCGACGGTGCTCACAGGTCCCCTGCTGGAGTATGCACCGCTTGAGGGCCGTCTCCTGCAGGAGCACGTCCCGACTAAACTAGTTTCCCTGACCTATAACAACGTTGATTAACAATATGCCTGACGGACTGGTGAAATTGAAAGGAACGTGGGAACTAAATCTGGGGGAGATGGACACACTTGACTGGGAGGCAGCCTTGATGCACCCCAGGGAACTCGCAATAAAGTCTCGGCTTCGGCTCATACAATTTAAAATCCTCCATAGGGTTTATTACCATAGACACCGATTGCACCGGATGGGGCGGGACAGTGATCTTAACTGTCTGCATTGTGGGTATGTGAAGGGAGACTTTAATCATACCATCTGGGACTGCTATGTAATCAAGGACTACTGGGCCAAGGTATTAAGTGAATTAAGTGACATACTGGAAACGACCCTCCCAGTGGAGCCTAAACTGGTTCTGTTGGGTATAACAAATGAAGTGGATCTGAATCGCCCACTCTTGATTTTCCTTACACTAGCTTTGGTGGTAGCTAAGAGCAATGTGGCTAGAGCTTGGGGCGCTCCCATACCTCCTCGACTAGATGAATAGAGATGAGGCATGGATATTTACATGGCAGCGGAGAGGGTCACATACAAAGCTAGAGGTTGCCCTAAGAAGTTCAAAGAGTGTGGGGGATATGGAAAGGCTATTATGGTCTGGATGGAGGACTGTGAAAGAAGGTCAGGCCACCCTGTTGTCCTGGTGCATGCGGGGGAGGATATAGACGGCAATGTGCAATGTTGCGATAGGTGGAGCACTACTGTATCCATGTGTAGTGTTTTCTGTGAGATTCTGGGAGGGATGGGTGGAGGTTGGAGGGGGGTAGGGTATGGTGGACAATTTCATGTGACATGCTTCAGGTTTCAGGTTTCATAGGTCTTTATTTCGATTTTTCATCATAAAAGGCAGTTACCAAAACAGAATAAAACATACATGGAAATGCATTTAAACCATCATATATACAAAAAAACATTTCATCAATTAAAAAAAGATTAAATAGTATATTAAAGACCTAATGTATGAACACCCAATTAAAAATTGAGAATTAAAATGCATTTAGATATCTGGTTCTAATAACCCATGCCCACCCCAGATAATTAGCAACACCCCCAACCACCATCTCAGAAGTATTGGTACGTAGCACCCTCAAAGCCTCAGTACTCCCTCTAACTTCCAATCTACGGCATATGGGCCTAATCCATTTGTTTCTTGGAGCATGATAGGCGGGGCATGCAAAAATAAAATGGCCTACACTCTCCTTATTGTCAGTACACCAGACAGGAATCATTTAAATGAACAGACCAATTCTTTGTAAACAACCTTACTGGCAAGGACCCTACTCGAAACTGATGGTATAGTTTTTTGTCTAGGGTCTTGGTGATCACATCCCAGTAAATCTCCAGAGAGGGGTCTAATTTGTGGGCCAAAAATCTGCCCGACAGGCTAGTAGCATCTGATTGTACCACAGATAAGTGTTTGACAGAAGTCCAATAAAGTGCTTTAAAGTCTTGCTTGGAGGGGAAGGAGGTTGACCCTGGGGAAACCCATAGCTGATTAAGACCCATCTCCTCCAAAACCATTTTTACCTCCCGTAGCCAAGGAATGTTGGTAGAGCCCCATACTGATCTGACTTCCGCCAATTCGTTGGCAAAAAGACTTAGGTCCAGTGATGTCCAGATCCGTCTCCATAATGCTACTAGCCGATAGCGAGCCATCTCGTTAATGGGCTTACAGCCCAAATCTAACAAGAGTGGTTTAATCGGTGTAGATTGGGGCAATCCTACCAATTTCCGCATAAATGTGTTTTGGGCGTTTACCAATGGTGAAAGATCCATGTAGCCCCATAGGTCAGCCCCATACAGGATGGCAGAGCTAATTTTGGCTTCATAAATCTTAAGAGCTGGTGCAACCCGTTTGGTTAGGGACATTTGTTGCTCCTTAACCAAGCAGCCCGTAAGCCGTGCAAATTTAAGGTGGAGTGCGTCGACCTGGGGTTTCCAGCGAAGGCGGTAGTCTAGGGTCACTCCAAGATATGTCATGACCTTCACTTGTTCAATACTAACGCCATTCAAGCTGACTGTACTTTTGATGGGCCGATTTTTAGTTAGGACCATAAATTTGGTCTTACTTACATTAATTTGTAAATCGTTTAGTTTACAAAACTCCTCGAACCTATTAAGTGCAGTTTGCAGCCCCCTACGTGTTTTTGAGATGAGTAAAGTATCGTCAGCAAATATAAGCATCGGAAACTTGGTCCCACCTAAAGAGGGAGCGTCAGTGGGGGTGTTGGCAAAAGACTTCACCACCTGGTCAATGAACAATAGAAAAAGGGTAGGAGCCAAAACGCATCCCTGACGGACACCTCGCGTTACAGGAAAACTAGCCGTCACTTGCCCTTGACCTCCCCACCTCACCCGGGCAAAGTTGTCCTCGTGCAATCTAACCACAAGGTCTAGGAGTTCGGGCGGTAAGCCCAGATTTCTTAGAACATCCCACAATTTTGCCCTAGGCACAAGATCGAAGGCTGACTTAAGGTCCACAAAGGCGGCATAGATGGATCCACCGCCTAATAGCACCACCTTCCAGTATATCAGAGTGAATCTGAAAACCTGGTCGATGGTACTAGTGCCTGATCTAAAGCCAGCCTGTAATGGGAAGAGAATACTTTCCATCTCCATCCACCCCTGGAATCTAGCAAGAACCATCCTGGCGACAATTTTTTGTAGGGAGTCGATTAGGCTTATGGGACGGTAGTTTCCCGGAACCGAACGGTCCCCTTTTTTGAAAATTGGGAGATTTTCCGCCCCTTTCCAGGACTCTGGAATCCTTGCCCCTTTGCGATGGCATTGGCAAGCAGAGTTATGTAGGGAACCCAAAGTTGGAGATTTGTTTTAAATAGGTCAGCAGGGATAGAATCCATCCCTGGGGCTTTCCCCGATTGTACTGAACTGAGTGCAGACTCGGTATCAGAAGTTGTAAAAGCTAGCGTATGACTAGGGACAGCGAGCGCGGATGCACACACTACTTGACCAATTTGGGGTTCTAAGGCCGGATCCTTAAACTGGCTGGAATAAAAGTCCACCCATACATCAGCTGGGATATGATTTACAGGAATTTGGGAATCCGGATTCCTACCCCATTTTACAATTTCCCAAAACTTTACTTGGTTAGATGATTGGCAAGCCTCGAAGAGATCGGACCAATGACGCTCGTCCCATTCTCTCTTCGCAACCCACTGTACCTTTTTATACGTTTGGCGGGCCATTTTAATTTCGCTAGAGACCCTGGATTTAATGGCTTTTATTAGGCTGCTATGTGCCACCCTACAGTTCTTATTGTACCATTTTTTCTGGACACCCAATGCCTTCACTTTCCCACGTTTTAACGGCAGAGTTAAAATGGCTTTGAGTTTAGTGAAGCACTGGTTGTGAAGATCACTAATCTGAAGAACAGCATCCATGGTGGGCGATAGATTTAGAATGGCACTCAATGTCATCGAGACTTCCTTTGCTATGCCATCTAACAAAGTGTGGTCTTCCACAACCCTACACCATTTGACCCTTCTTCTATCATTGGACAGGACAGCCTCAGCCATTAAGCAGGATGTTGTTGGGGGCCTACCAGGGCCACCTGGAAGCTGCAGACTTAAAGACAATGGGTTATGGTCACTCTCCGGACGGACCACGACTTCCATATCGTCCACGAGTGACCAATATTCCATTTTGATCAAAATATAATCTATTCGGCTTTTACTGATCCCATTGTCAAAAGTGGGTTGGCCAGCCTTGTCAGAGGCCGTTCCCCATTTGCCGCTCTCAGGCCCCACTTAGACACAGCCCTAACCAATGGAGAGCAGCCTCGGTGGCCTTTTTACAATTGATCAAAGATAGGGACGGGATATTCCATACTGCATCTTCCTCAGCCCCCAAATCCTCCCCCTCATTAAACAGGGGTTCCAAGGTACAGTTGAGGTCCCCTGCTATAAGGATTAATTTGTCTCTTCCTATCTGCTCAAGGTAAGAGTCCAATTCATCCAAAATAGCCGGAGAGCACCCTCCTGGACGACCTCGGGCATAAATATTGATAACTACAATGTCCTGGAGGTTAGCCTTATTAAGCTTAATTCCCAGGAGATCAGGGTTAACCACTACAATTTCAGTTGGTCTATACCCAATAGACTGCCTAACCCAGATTATTAGGCCCCCTGAGGCTCTGCCTTTTGGACCCCTGATTGCTGGCTTATAAAAGTTTAAAAACCCTACCCGATATATAGGATCAGGAGCCCAACTCTCTTGAAGGATTACAATATCAAAGGTGTCAATAAAATCAGCCCAATATTCCGAACCTATTCGTCTCTTTAACCCTGCGATGTTCCATGAAGCAACTTTGAGCAGCTCAACCTGACTAAGGGGTGTGGCTTGATCCAAATCACACATCTCCTCCCCAGTAATACTAACCTTGCATGATTGAGGGCTGAATGACTGGTTTACATCTGTACTGGTCTCAACAACCCTCTCCACAGCCTTCTCCAAATGTCCTCTCGCATAACTCAAGCTTATATTACAAACTCTTTTATTGCCATTTACATGGTTTCTAAATTGACACTCTCTACTAGATCCGGGGTACAGTCAATCAATGCCCTCCAGGCCAGAGAGGGAATCAAAACGGTTAAACAATTGTGGATAAAAAGGAGAATAAGGGATCCTATCCATCTGGGATCTACCAACGGGTCTTCTAGGCATCAGGGAGTTGGAAAAGGGCGCACCATATTAGGGTAAAAATAACCCAAACCCAAGGACTGCACATCCCCCATCCTCCCAAACCTTGCCTCCCTGCGTATGTAGTCAACCACCCAGGGATCCCTGAAGTTTATAATGATACAATCCCCTTCTAAGTCTTTCTCACAATGACCCACCCAATCCACTCTTCTGACATTCAATATCTCAGTTGAGGAGGAGGGTGGGAGGGGTCGGTTTTTGCTTAACCAAAAAACAACTTTGTTTTTGAGGTCACCATGGGATTCTTTTTGGCCCTCCCTAATGGATGAAACACCCGTTAGGACGATTGTGTAAGGAGTTGCATCAATAGGTAGGTCAGTATGAGGGGGACCCCATTTTTTGCCCTTCCGGGGGGAGTTGGCAGGATTACAAATTCCACTCCCAACTGCTCTGGAACTTGCTTTGGGCTGAGTGGGTGATTGGGGACCACATTTCACAGAGTTCTGTGCCGAAGTAACAGCAGTAGTCTTGGAAGTACTTGGCTGGGGAGTGGGATTTGATTTAGAACTGGCCTTCTTGGCCAAAGTGGGCGCGGGGACATTATTTGAAGTACTGCCCCTGGGACATATGCCGTCGGGGTTATTTAAGACGGCCCGGGCAGAGGTGGACTTAGCAATTGCTAACTGGGACTGGTTACTTAGTGTAGCTCCTCCCTGGGGTTTAGGAATACTAGAGGGGATGGAGTTAGACGGTGCAGCTTGGACATTAACCAGCTTTTTTAACATACAAGTGTTTGTATTAACAAGATTCTCAAGCACATCTAATTTTGAGTTCATAAGTCTGGTTCTTTCAAGTACAGGCAGCAAGAGAGTTTTAATTAATACTTCCATCTTTGCCATGAGGCCATCGTCACTGCTATTGCGCGCAGGGCAGGAGTTTGGCAACCCAGATGCAACTTGGGAAGGGAGCCCGTGAACACTAGAAACCAGGGTAGGCTGTGAGCCAGTAGTAGCCTCGGGGTTAGAGGTTAATTGTGATGTATAAGATATTTTGGATACTTTTGAAACACCTCCCCTCTGCCGACCCGTGTTTCTCTTCCTCTTGCAGGGATGGTTCCTAGGGGAATCCTCTTCTGAGGATAGATCTAATTGGGATTGACTTACTAAGAGCATACTTCCCCCGACCCCACTACCAGATGAATCACTGGAGTTTAAGTCACTGCAACTTGATACCAAAGAAACTCTCACTGCATCACGGTGAACATCCACCAATACAGGAACCAAGGAATGGTTAGTGCCTGTTAGTAATACTTCAGGACTAGACGCTGCGGCAATAGGGCCTAACGAGGAACGTTTCTCACTGACAAGATCTAGTGAGAGCTGTTTCTCGGCAAAAGCTATCTCCTTCTCCAGAATTCCAGTAGCTTTAATGAGGAAGGCATCCAGGGGACCAGAAACCACCCCCTTTGAGGTTTGCAACTGCACAGTTCGTTCCTTCCCGGAACGTAGAGGCATGATTAGTGCAACCTAGCAACAAAAATGGAGAAGGGGAAGGGGGGAATCTATAATAAACCAGGGGAGAATCACAATACCTCGTAAGTTAAACAGTGAGGGCCAAGGGGTATGGCCGAACCCAACCTTGCCCGACCACGGACGGCCACAGACGGCCCAGCCCTTGTCCCAGGCTTCTCCCGGGACGCTCCCGCGCGCTCCCACGCAGCGGCAGTAGGTTCTACTAATATGGGATAAGGGCCGCCCAGGGGGCGGGGCTAGCAGGGAGAGCGGGCCAGGTGTAGCGAGTTGGCCAGGCAGGGACTCCTGGGAGATGGAGTCCCCGCGATATCGCTCGTAGCCCTGCTACAATGCCCCTAGGCTCCCCAGTTGCCGCAAGCCGCCACTTAGTCCGCAAGTCCCCCGCAGTCCTCCTTCACGATGCGGGACCCGCGGGTCCGGCGAGTTGTTGGTTGTGAAGGCGAAGAAGAACAGCCCAGCAGGAGGATCCAGGAAATGTAAAAACCACTCAGGGCAAGGTCACGGTGCTTATGTTTATATGTTTTAAAAAAGCAAATAAAACATTATTTTTTTTTAAACACAAGCAACTGACACGCTACCTCGAAGAGAACAATGCTCTGGACGCATCCCAATCGGCATTCCACACCAACCACAGCACTGAAACCGCCTTCATCGCCGCCAACTATGACATGGGGACCCTGTTAGACAGCGGTGAAACCGTGGCCCTTATCCTCCTCGATCTGTTGCCGCCTTCGACACCGTCTGCCACCAAACCCTACACACACGCCTCCACAACGCAAGGATCTGCGATAAAGAACTGGACTGGACCACCTCTTTCCTCATCAGCAGAACACAGAGTGTCCCCCCTTTCGCTCGGAAGCCACCAAGATCATCTCCGGCGTACCCCAAGGATCCTCACTCAGCGCGACACTCTTCAAAGTCTACATGGCACTGCTCACCAACATCGTCCGATTGCACCACAGTAACATCATCTCATACACCGACGACACCCAGCTGATCCTCTCCATCACCAATGACCCCACCACAGCCAAAACCAACCTCCATGAGGGAATGAAGGCCGTTGCCAAATGGATGAAGAACAGCTGCCTGAAACTGAACTCGGACAAGACAGAGGTCCTCATCCTCGGATCAACTCCCTCCGCCTGGGATGATTCCGGTTGCCGGCAAAACTGGGAGCCGCACCGAAACCCACCGACCACGCACGCAACCTGGGAATCATCCTAGACTCATCGCTATCAATGACCCAGCAAGTAAACACCGTCTCATCCTCCTGCCTCAACACCCTCCATATGCTCCGCAATATCTACAAACGGTCCCCACCGAGACCAGAAGGACGGTCACCCAGGCCCTCGTCAGCAGCAAACTAGACTACGGCAACGCGCTCTAAGCAGGAGCCCCGGCCAAACTCCAGATGTGACTCCAACACATACATAACGCCACTGCATGCCTCATCCTTGACATCCCCTGCCACATCACAAAACACCTGAGAGTCCTACACTGGCTCCCCGTCAACAAGAGGATATCCTTCTAGCTCCTCACCCACGCCCACAAGGCCCTCCACAACGCCGGCCCAGCTTACCTCAACACACAACTCACCTTCTACACCCCATACCGCCAGCTCCGCTCCGCTGACCTCGCCCTTGCCACCATCCCACGCATCCGAAGAATGACCACAGGCGGAAGATCGTTCTCCCACCTCGTCGCCAAGACATGGAACACCCTCCCCATCGACCTACGGCAGACCCAGAACCTACTGACCTTCAGGAGATGCCTCAAGACCTGGCAGTTCGAGCAGTAGCAACACCCCAGGCCCCTATGCCCCCCCTCCCCCCAGCGCCTTGAGACTCTCACAGGTGAGTGGTGCACTTTACAAATTATTGATTGATTGATTGATTGATTGATAGTTGTTGAAATGTCACTCATAATTACACTGAATTTATGAAAATGTCATACATAGCAATCTAAAACCTTTTCAGCTATGTTCCCTGCTCTGTCACTCTCTCTCCTCATGTTTTAATTTACAATGTGATTCCATCTCAAAAATAAAAATTCCATTCTTTCACTCCGACTGTGCATATGTTTAATTTTCACTTATTTCACTTTTCCTTCTTAGTACTACTTGAGATTTGTTTAAAAAATAAAAATTCCTTTCTTCCACTCTAACTCCGTACATGTGTTTAATTTTTAATTTATTTCACACTTCCTTCTTTGTACTACTTGCAACTTGCTTCAAAAAATAAAAATTCCCTTCTTTCACTCTTACTCGTGCATGTATTTATTTAATTTTCATTTATTTCACTGCTTCCTTCTTTGTACTACTTGCCTAAAAAAAATCCATTCTTTCACTGTGACTCCGTGCGTGTATTTATATAATTTTCATTTATTTCACCTTTCTTTCTTTGTACTTGTTGCGATTTGCTTTGAAAATAAGCATTCCATTCTTTCACTTCGACTCTGTGTATGAATTTAATGTTCATTTAACCTTTCGTTCTTTGTACGGCTTTCGATTTGCTGCCTGTCTCTTGCGCAGCAGTGGCTCCAGTATTCAGATAAACACGTTAATTTATAGCTTGAGCCTGTCTGGTATCCCATGAAATCGTGTATCCCCGTGCTCAGCCCGAGCAGAGATCGACTGCTTCTGTCTGATCCTGCCCGGGCTGAGTTAATTCTCCGAAGACGGCCGAAGTGAAGGGGATACACGATCCCAAGGGGATACCAGATATTACACAACACCGGCAGTGGCGGTAGGTACATCTGCCCCGTTTTGAGCCTTAATTTGATGTTTTCTTTTTGCTGTCAGGAGAACCGCTTGACACCGTGCCAAGCTCATGCCTGGGAACGATTTGGGCGTCTTCCACGTAGTTGTGAGAGTAGAAGCCGCGAGAGGCAATCAGACGTGGCTAGAAGGCAGAGGTATATAAATAAAATATCACCTCTGAAGGGGAGGGGCCCTGCTCCACCCTCACAGGACAAAGAACAGTCTTAGCACAGAACAAGGAAGAGTCTGGGATAAATAATATCCAGGCACTTCCTTGTCCTGAGGGGGCGGAGTGGGGCCCCTCCCCCTTCAGAGGTGATCTTTTGTTATGTTATGTTATAACAATTTATTATGCGCACAGCGACCCCAGCGAAGGAGCATCCCGGCGCAGAGACAACGGAGCAACATAACATAACAGGGAGACAGTACCACGGAGAGGAGGCTAAAACAAGAAAGTTTTAATGATATACCTGATGTAAGAATAAAAAAACAAGCATTTGCAATGCAATAGGGCTCGCATTAGTAAAGTTAGAGGTATTAGTATTGTAAGTGACACATTTTTTATTTATGTTTTTGTTTTGAAAATAGCGAAATTAATAACTTTGTCATGTACAATGCCAATAGTGTTAACTTTTTCAAACGTGACACCTATAGCATTTGTAATGCAATATGTGTTGTATTTACATGACTTAGATGTATTAATATTAAAAATAACAATGAATTGTATTTTTTTCAATATTTAATCCTTAAATAAAAGTTATTGTAATTTATAATGGCAATAGCTCAAACTTTTGCAAATAACTTTTTAGAAGATTATGTTTAGTGTATTTTATTGTGATGAAAATACAAGAACAGAAGTGAAATATTAACATTTTTTGTGATATTTGTAATAAAGTTTGAAACATTGAGAGAACATATTTCAATCAGTTGTTGTTGAATGGTTGCACATATTGATGCTGTGGTGGCTCTGATTGATGTTGTGGCGGCGACGAGTGATGCTGTGGCGTTCAGTGATGCTCTGGTAGCGCATAGTGATGTTGTGGTGCCCCTGAGTGATGCTGTGGTGATGCGATGGATAGTGAGGGCGATAGATAGAGGGAGGGCGAAAGATAGATAGAGGGAGGGCGAGAGATAGAGGCAGGGTGAGAGATAGAGGCAGGGCAAGAGGGCGAGGGATGGAGTGTGGGCGAGGGATGGAGTGTGGGCGAGGGATGGAGTGTGGGCGAGGGATGGAGTGTGGTCCGGGCGAGGGATGGAGTGTGGAGCGGGGGAGGGATGGAGTGTGGGGCGGGGGAGGGATGGATGGAGTCGGGTGAATGGATGGATGGATGGATGGAGTGCGGGGATGGATGGATGGAGTGGGGGGATGGATGGATGGAGTGGGGGGATGGATGGATGGAGTGGGGGTATGGATGGATGGAGTGGGGGGATGGATGGAGTGGGGGGGATGGATGGATGGAGTGGGGGGGATGGATGGATGGAGTGGGGGTATGGATGGATGGAGTGGGATGGATGGATGCATGGATGGAGTGGGGGGATGGATGGATGGAGTGGGGGGATGGATGGATGGATGGATGGAGTGGAGGGATGGATGGATGGAGTGGGATGGATGGAGATGGATGGATGGAGTGGGATGGATGGATGGATGGATGGATGGATGGATGGATGGAGTGGGATGGATGGATGGAGTGGGATGGATGGAGTGGGATGGATGGATGGATGGAGTGGGATGGATGGATGGATGGATGGATGGAGTGGGGTGGATGGATGGATGGAGTGGGGGATGGATGGATGGAGTGGGGGGATGGATGGATGGAGTGGGACGGATGGATGGATGGAGTGGGACGGATGGATGGATGGAGTGGGATGGATGGATGGATGGAGTGGGGGGATTGATGGATGGAGTGGGATGGATGGATGGATGGAGTGGGGGGATGGATGGATGGAGTGGGGGATGGATGGATGGATGGAGTGGGGGGGATGGATGGAAGGAGTGGGGGGATGGATGGATGGAGTGGGGGATGGATGACTGGAGTGGCATGGATGGAGATGGATGGATGGATGGAGTGGGGTGGATGGATAGTACAATCAGGGAAGCAGAAGGCAAGACAACGAGGGCAATCAGGGGAGCAGAAGGCAAGAAAAATCAGGGGAGCAGAAGGCACGAAAAACGAGTACAATCAGAGGAGAAGAAGGCACAAAAAATTAGTACAATCAGGGGACGTTACTGGAAAGATGCAAACCCCTGCTCTTTCCATAAAATATGCAATATAGGACGGTAGGCCAATATTACAAGTTCCAAAGCATGCAGGTAATGTAATCTGCAGTAATTGCACGTGGGAGACTTCTTTGCATCCCTGATGCGCGAGCGGCACTGACATATTTGCATGCGTGAATGTTATGAGCTGAAGCGAATGTCACCAGAGTCTCTCCTTGCGGCTGATTACATTTTAGGTGCACCGGAAACCCTGATACGGGAGGAAAAGAGGTGATTTATTTAACTTTAGTGCCTCTGTAATAACTGCTCAACTTCACTACGGCCGGAATAATGGAAATCCGAGTGCTGTGCTACTGGTGAGCAGCTCGAGGCGCTACAAAAAAATCTGAATCTTCCACCCACCATTGAGCCCGGTTTATACTGTCAGAAAATAAAATATAACTGTGAAACCCTCTAGGTGACGCGTTCAGTCCCCAAGTGATTGGATTTGATTTCTACTATAAACAGCAAGTTTGTAAAACAATGTTTGCCTTCACATGCCCACGCGAGACGCATGCCTTCCCACCGTAAAAAAAATAATTAAAACTAGGAGGAGTGTTTACAGGATAGAAAGGAGAATTAACGGCGCAGTAAAGAACACGGATAAGATTGCAGTACTTCAGAAAAGAGAACAACGAGTCTGGGAGAAGGCAGAAAAACGGGGACGTGTTTGAGGGTAAAGGCACGAGCAGTGTTAGGGAAAACGGGAGAGTGTAAGACGAAATCAAAGAAGGATAGAAAGGAGAATTAACGCCACCGTAAAGAACACAGATAAGATTGCAGTACTGCAGAAAAGAGAATAACGAGTCTGGGAGAAGGCAGACAAGCCCTCGGCATTGCTGTGGTGGGGAGGGGTGGGGGGCGGGGAGAGGCAAGAAGGGAAGAATAGGGTAGAGTAAGGGTGACAAGACGCATGGGGAGCAGCAGCCTTTGATGTGCCGGCCGGCCGGCCGTGGGCAGTGAATAATTAGGGGAAGAGAAATGCCAGAGCGCACACTGGGGGAAGCTTGTGGGAGGGAGGCTGGTGGCTTTGATGCGTGCATGCGCTTTTTTTCACAGGCACAGCATCAAATTGCCCGTTTGGTTAAGCTCTAGTTAAGCCCAAATATGTCTCGACATCTGACGCCTCTCTGCACAAAGCCAGAAAGAGAAAAATAGAATGATAATAAAACAACTTTATTATCATTTTGTTTTTCGCTGTCCAGCAGCCGACGCAAAGCAAAGAGCGGGGCGGGCTAGGTTAACAGGGCAGTAACTGGGACTGGAAGGAGGAGTGGTAGGTGCACTGTAAGTGGACATGTAAGTTTGGCCGACTGTCCTAGGCCGGCAAAACTGACATATGCACTAAGGTTTCTCCACCCGAGCTGTGCTGTAGAGCCAAGCGGAGAAAAGACCCAGGATCCCTGTACCTGACCAAGCGTCAAAGCAGCCTGCTCAGGCCAATCACCTCGCTGCTCTCATGCTTAGTATGGTATATGGTCAAAATATCGAGTCCAAAATATAGAGTAACACAAATATCGACTCCAAAATATAGAATGGCCAAAATATCGAATGGACAGAATATAGACATCAAAAATATCGTTTTTAGGGTAAGTAATGTAATATCGATTTAAAAAATATAGAAAGTCAAAATATCGAAGTACATAATATAGGTTATTAAAAATATCGAATTTTTTATAATATCGAATTTTTTAAAGTGTTTTGTATGTTAGTATATGTGTGAAAAGTGTATATTTTTTTGTAATTTATTTTAAGTAATTAATTTTATGTTATTTAATTTTTGCGTAATTTAATTCTGTAGCGGGTTGTGGGTTTATAGGGGAATAGGGTGGGAAGTAATTTAATTATAATTAAATATGTTAAATAATTTATTGGTATTTTTTTTAATAAATTGTTAATTAATTTTAATTGGTAATTAATTAATTCTTAATTGATAATACATTTTTAATAACTGATAATTATGTGCATAATATTAATTTATTTTCTGTAGCGGGTTGTGGGTTTATAGGGGAATAGGGTGGGAAGTAATTAATTATAATTAATTAAATATGTAAATGTATTTATTGGTATTTCTTTTGAATAAATTGTTAATTAATTTTTAATCGGTAATTAATTAATTTTTAATTGGTAATTAATTTTTCTTAATTGATTAATTGATAATTATGTGAATTATATTAATTTATTTTCACTAGAGTGGGAATAGTAAAATTTACCCCTATGCTATCCAACGCTTTCCCTACTGTTGCACTCACTGGAGTGGGAATAGTAATTTTTACCCCTACGCTATCCAATGCTTTCCCTACTGTTGCACTCTCTGGAGTGGGAATAGTAATTTTTACCCCTACGCTATCCAACGCTTTCCATACTGTTGCACTCTCTGGAGTGGGAATAGTAATTTGTACCCCTACTCTATCCAACGCCTTCCCTACTGTTGCACTCTCTGGAGTGGGAATAGTAATTGTTACCCCTACGCTATCCAACGCCTTCCCTACTGTTGTACTCTCTGGAGTGGGAATAGTAATTTTTACCCCTACGCTATCCAACGTTTTCCCTACTGTTGCACTCACTGGAGTGGGAATAGTAATTTTTACCCCTACGCTATCCAACGCTTTCCCTACTGTTGCACTCTCTGGAGTGGGAATAGTAATTTTTACCCCTACGCTATCCAACGCTTTCCCTACTGTTGCACTCTCATGGAGTGGGAATAGTAATTTTTACCCCTACGCTATCCAACGCTTTCCCTACTGTTGCACTCTCTGGAGTGGGAATAGTAATTTTTACCCCTACGCTATCCAACGCTTTCCCTACTGTTGCACTCTCTGGAGTGGGAATAGTAATTTTTACTCCTACACTATCCAACGCTTTCCCTACTGTTGCTCTCTCTGGAGTGGGAATAGTAATTTTTACCCCTACGCTATCCAACGCTTTCCCTACTGTTGTACTCTTTGGAGTGATAATAGTAGTTTTTACCCCTACGCTATCCAATGCTTTCCCTACTGTTGCACTTCCAGGAGTGGGAATAGTCATTTTTACACTCCTGCTTTATGGTAATAATATTCTGTATTTTTTATTAATATTATGTTAATATATATATATGTTTTAACATATATAATTGTATGTTTTTTTTATAAGTTAAATTAATTATTTAATAATTGTAAGGTAATTTAAGTATTTTTAAGTATATTTTAGATATTTATTTTTAATATTTTTTTAATTTTACATTATTTTTAAGAAATTTGATATTTTTACAAAGTATATATTTTTAAACGATATTTTGGATTCGATATTTTGGTATTTACCTGTTTGTAGATAGGAATTCGATATTTTGTCTGTCGATATTTTGGCATCGATATGTTGGGTAGTCTATATTTTGTCCCTCGATATTTAGTCAGTGATCCGCTTAGTATACATAGCATGAGAGCAGCATCGGGATTGGGTGGGGACTCTGGGAGCGTGTGCTGGGAGCAGAGGAGTACTGAGGCGGCTGGCAGCAGAAGGTAAATCTATTTTTTATTTAATATTAACCCTCTGCGCCTTCTCCCCCCGCCCTCTGCACCCCTCCGCTCACCACTTATTAATTGTATCAGCCGCCACTGACATTGCCAGCCCCATGATTCATCTTGTTCCGCTGCCTTTTGGATAGGTTTGTGCTATAGAAATACCATATAGAGACATACATACAGTTGGGGGTATTTCATCTTCATATCAACTACAGAACATTGAAGACCAAAATATCATGAACATAACTTTATATAGGTAATTATAAGTGTAGTTTGCTTAGCTCCTCATCTATGTACCTAGATGTGGAGTTAAAAATAGAAAGTCTCTAGTAATCTTAACGCATTTACCTTCTCTCTATTTAGTTCCTCAATATTTTGTTCACAATATTTTGTTAGCAGGATATTTCTGTTGTTGATATTTTGGCCTACAACCATGTTTGGATGCACCTGAAAAGCATTGTTAGAAATGGGGGTCTCTAGTTGGCAATGGTTTGCACCTTTGTCCAAGTAGGGACCCTTCCTCCTCGTAAGGATAAGGGAGTGACACTACTAAAATAACCCCTGCTCACCCCCTTTTTAGCTTAGCACGAGCAGTCAGATTTATCTCAGAGGCAGTGTGTAAAGCATTTGCACATAACCAAAAGTAATACAGTAAAAACACTACAAAATGCGACCACACCAGTTTAGAAAAATATCCAATATTTTTATATATCCAAAACAAGACCAAAACAATAAGAATCCAACATACCGTACTTAAAAATATATACTTTGCAAGATATCCTTTAAATTGCAGAAATATCTCAAAAACACAGTTCTTGTGAGTTGGTAGCTCCGTTATGGCCTACTGCGATACTAAAAACAACAGAATCCAACAGTTCGGTCTGACTGGGTTGGTCGGGGGTGTCGGTAGACTCGTAAACAGTACCTTTTGTGTTGCGGCTGACACAGTGCGAGCCAGTTGTGGCAACCGTCGCAGTTGAAATGTGAAGCGAAGCTGTGCAGCGTATGGTGTCCTCAAGGCACGGTGGAGGTTGCTGCTCGGTTACGGTCATCCAGCAGCATAGGTGAGACAGGGCTACAATGTGGAGTGAGGCAGTGCTTATGGGGTGCTGGCAGGTCACGGTGCAAGCGACAGAGCCGGTTAGCGGGAGCTGGTGTTGGTCGGCCAAGACTGCTGTGTGGGATGAGGTGGTGTGTCGTGAAACTTACAAATGATGCAGCATGATTTCAATGAATAACGCAAAGATACATTACGAAATAGATGCAGACAAAAAATGAATACCAAACATTGTATGATGGAACAGACATTGAGAAGATCTCTGTCACAGCCACCACCTTTTCTGTCTATATGCTATCAAGTTTGCATTATTCATTGAAATCATGCTGCATCATTTGTACTATTTGCGATATATCTTCTGTACTTTAAATTGAATAACATGTATATATGGTTTAAATATAGGCACTTGTGTGCACTGAGTTCCCACTTGAAGATTTTGTTGTTGTTATAAACAGCCATTGTTTTGTGGTAATTTGACTGCCTAGGGTGTTTGTACGTTAGCTGTTATTGCCCTGCCCTAGGAGGTCTAGAGTCATAGCAGGGGTTTCTTGATATATGAATATATTCTGAGTTCAGGCATACAAAACTCCATTTGTATATCTTGTCCCAATGGGAAGATATACATATAAGATGTTATAAGTAAACCCCCATTCAATTCTAGTGAAAACTAAATGCACTGTAATTCACTACCAGGATATGCCACACACACCAGTACATGTCCTACACAGCACCCTGCCCACAGGTGTACCATGGGCCCTCCTTAGTGGTGACTTATATGTATGAAAAGGGAAGATTAGGGCCTGGCAAGTGGGTGCACTTGCCAAGTGGATATGGCAGTCACAAACTGTGCACAGACACTGCAGTGGCAGGTCTGAGATACCTTTACAAGGCTACTTCTGTGGGTGGCACAATCAGTGCTGCTGGCCCACTAATAGCATTTGATTTACAGGCCCTGAGCATACAAAATGAACTGTATTAGGGACTTACCAGTAAATCAGTTATGCCACTCATGGAAACACCAATCCATGATACAATTTACAGGGAGAGCATATGCACTTTAGCTCTGAATAGCAGTGGTAAAATACCCAAGGTCCTAAACCAACAAAGACAGGGTAAAAACAGGAGGCCAAAAAGCAAAAAGTCTGGGGGGTAAACCCACTGAAAAAGCCAAGTCTAACAAGCATTATCTTTGTTTCCAGCCTTCCAATTCAACGTCATGAGTACATCCTGGTTTCAGGGTAATGTAAATCTTAAGCCATATAACAACAGCCAACCAAAGAATATATTGCCTCCCGAGAAAGGATAAACAAATGTAAGAGATACAATGTGAGGTTTCTCACAGTTGCAGATCGGACCTGCCAATGTTGCTCCCTGTTGCAAAAATTATTTGAAGCTTGAGTGTCTTATTGGTCATTGGGTCTGCTTCTCAGTTCCTCTGTGATATTTTTGTAGCTGAAAGTTGCTGGTGTAAGTTGGTTTCTGTGTAAATAGAGGCAAGCTGTACCCCACTGATTCAACAGACACACAATAGTGGTTTGTGTGTCGGCACTAGGAGTGTGTGCTTTTAGGAGCAAGTGCCTTCACCCAACGAAGATGGCACGCTTCATCATTGGACTTGCTCCTCATTGGGCTGATGCTGCAATGCCCAACAGACCCTGCAAGTGGGCGCTTTGCTGGAGATCTTTTTTAGTAGCCAATGGAGGACTGAAGAAGTGAGTCTGTTACCAGTTGCTAAGTGAGAATATTGGAGACAAATACGAATTAAAATCAACAATAGACCTGTTGGGGATATCTATTTAATAAGGATCCAGGTATATGTTACGTTGAAATCAGTGTGAGAAACTACTGAACATAATGATCCATGTCTCGTAGATGTAATGGCATACTACATAGTGTAGGATCGAGAGTACATATATCTTAGATACTGGTTAAATTGACCAGTATACCTCATTCCCTACTAAATAGATAGCCCCACCAAAGTCTATGGTTGGTTTTGATTCACATGTTTCTCCAATCTTCTCACTCACCGGCAGGAACACACTCACTTCTCCAGTTGGGTCAGTGCAGAACAGTATACCTCTATTTACACTGTACCATATCATAGGAGAGTGTATACTGAATTCTCCTTGTCCTCCTAAGTATAGATGAGTTCAGTTGGTTTACTCACTTTGGCGATACAGCTCAATCTCAAAGTTTATTGTTGTGGATTGGGTGATGTTACCAAAAGTGAGCCAACACTCTAACTGCAGATTCAAATCTGTGCGATGTCTGGAAACATCAGGTAGAACCAGTGCTCACGACTCCTAAAGTGCTTCAAAACAGAATTATATTCTCTTTTTTGTGACCCACGCAGACAGACTAGACCTTGAACATACTTACTATTTCTCCTTGGTTAAGAACTGCTACAACTATTTAGAATGCTTTCACACTCAATTTGTTAAATTAGACAGTGTTATGCCAGATTGGCAGTGAAAAATAATGTCTTCCTACAAAATGAGATAGCTGAATAATCCCCATATTTGTTATTGCGTATTTGTAAAGCGCACAGCTAATCAATCGAGTGTCCCGGCGCTAAGCAGAACAGAACACTACCAAAAAAGCAGGATCGACTCTCATGATGAAATAATAGCTGGAATAACCAGGTTTTGAGTTCTTTCCTAAACAGACCTACATCTGTAAGTTGTCTTATAGTAATAGGTAGCCTATTCCAAAGAAGAGCTACCTGTACTTGAAAGGAACGGCCACCTCTGCGGGAGCGTGTAAATTTAGGCATGCTCCTCAAATGCTGTTGTGATGGTCTTAAGAGTCTGCCAGGTGTGTAAAAGGACACTCGTTGAGCACCGGTGTCATGCAAAGCTTTAAAGGCCAGAGTCAGTGACTTAAACTGGATTCTGCGGCTAATGGGCAGCCAGTGTAGGTTCTTTAAGTGAGGGGAAATCCGAATACTGGGGCCCACCATAAGAATGGATCAAGCTGCAACATTCTGAACGACTTGATCAATAAACACTCTGGAAGGCCCAGATAGAGGACATTAGTGTAGTCCAGCCTTGAATTTATAAGAGCTTGGACCACCGGCCCTCTATGAGAGAGTGATAGAAGCGGCAAAAATCTCCGGAGCGTTTTCAGAATGTTACAGCAGGTTCCTGCTACCGATTGAACTTGTTTCTTCATATCTAGTGCGTCGTCCATTTTTACCCCCAGATTTCTCACAATGCCAGCAGAAGTCTGCGGGGTTGACATATCTGAAGACCACCACTGCCTCCAAGCGTCTGGGGCAAAAGATCCAAAGAGGATCACTTCAGACTTATCAGGATTGCACTGTAGCTGATTACATCTAAAACAAGCAAAGACCTCTTTTCAACAGTTGTTAATCTTCTCCCCATCAAAATCCTCTCCCCTTTTACAGGTAAACAACAGCTGAGTATCATCAGCATAAGATATAATTATTGCACCTGCATCTTCAACCAAAGGGGCAAGGGGAGCCATATACAGATTGAACAACAGTGGGCTTAAAATAGACCCTTGGGGAACACCGACCTTCATGGGAAGCATACAGGAAGAAAAGGGGGAAGTCCAGACCTCCTGCCTTCTGTCATCCAGAAAGGAGGAGAACCATTCCAACACCGTACCCCCCACTCCGCACTCCAGCAGTCTCAGTAGGAGTCTATCATGGGGCACGGTGTTAAAAGAGGCCGAAAGATCTAACAATATCAAAGCCGCTCCCCCACCCAAATCGAGAGTCTGTTTGATGGATTCCGAGATCTCGAGTAGAGCTGTCTCTGTACTGAAATTAGAGCGGAAGCCAGATTGACTCATGTGAAGGAGGTTGTTTGTTGCAATGAATTCGGTGGTTACAGAATTCACATATTTTTCAATTGTTTTAGCGAAGAAAGGCAGGAGCGAGATGGGTCTGTAGTTGGATACTAATAAAGTCTCAACTGTAGGCTTCTTAAGCAGAGGCAGTATTTTGGCCCTTTCCCAAATAGATGGTACCTACCCGTGGCTTAATGACAGATTCAGAACTGCATTAACCTCTGGGTTGATGATATCGGCCACCGTCATATTTTGGCAGGGCAAGGATCCGAAGGCGATCCAGATTTTAAATTCTTCATTATGTTGAGGGATTGTTCAAAAGTCATGGTAGGGAACTGACAAAGGAAAGCTTTAAATATTGTATTGAAGCTGTGGAGCTGCGGTTTAGCCAGTGTACTATATAAAGGAACTAAGGATGTTTGAGTGTCAGATATTTTCTAATGAAAAAAAGAGGCTAACTGACATGTCCAAGTATCAGATACATCACACTTAACGATGGCTGCTGAGGGTGCAGTGAAATACTTCACGATTTTGAAAATTTCCTTGCTCTTGTTCGTCTATTCATCAATCTTACCTGCAAAGAAAATGTTCTTTTCCTCCAGAATTTTACGGTGATTCAGTTCAAGCTCTCTTTTATATAATACTTTACTATCTATACTAAAATTCTTCCTCCACACTGTTTCCAACTTTTTACAGGCACTTTTACATTTCCGCAAAGTTTCATTAAACCTAGGTGCGGGTCTTCTCTCTGTTCGTAAAGGATGAGAGAACTGCGGGGCCAACGACTCCACGCCCTGCTCTATCCAACGTTCCAGGTTACCCGCATCACTCTCTATCAGACTGCTCAAGAGAAGAGGGTGCGTAGTGAGCTCAATGTTCAGTGCCTCAGGGGTGATTTTGTAAAAGGGCCTTGATTTAACAGAAGGCTGCTTCTCCATAATATGAGCCGCTTTTATACGCTTGGCAATCTTTAACCCTAACAGGAAATGATGTGTCCAAACTAAGGGAATAGGCACCTCTGTTTGTACAAGGGTATTGGAGAAGACTTGATCCAGCGTATGGCCTTTTTCGTGAGTAGATCTGGTTACGAGGGGGACCAAATCTAAGGATTCCAAGGCCTCGCCTAAAGCAGTCACATAAGGACTCTCCGAGTTGTCCATATGGACTTTAAAATCCCCTAGGACCATAAAATGTTTAAATCTGAGGGCAAGTGGTGCTGTTGCATTGAAAACACTCCTTAGGAACGGCCCTGCATAACCAGGAGGTCTGTAAATTAGTGCTCCCGCCAGAGATGGATGTGCAGAGAGAGTGCAGTGAAAGCCAAAACTCCCCTCCCCCTCGATTTCATCCCTAGGAATTGTTTTGGTCGGAATTTCATTTTTAGTGATCATTGCAATGCCCCCCCCCCCCTTCCCAGTAATTCGATCTTTCCTCAAGATTGTATACCCAGGGGGAACAGCTATTGCTAGAGTGGGATTAGATGTTTCCGTTAGCCAAGTCTCTGTTAGAAATAGAATGTCCAACCTTAAGTCTGATATGAGGTCAGCTACATGTTGGGCATTTTTATTCAGGGAGCGTACATTATGGGCCTAATTCTGATGCGGGTTGGAAAACATCCCGACCGAATCGGTTTGGAAATGGTTTCCGACCCACTCGGATCGGGAGAGTCCGACCAATGGAGTAGGATGCATCCGGATGCTTCCAGATACGATTTGCTTGGACTCCCATTGACTTCAGTGGGAGCATATGTTCCTAACTGAATCATAATTGGGCCCTGGGTTAGGAAGACACGTTACCGATCCGGTTTAGAAGGAGGAAATGCCATTAGGGGGCCTTCCTAACCGCATTAGAATCAGGCTCTTAGTAGAAAAGCTCTAATATGCTCCTGCTTATCGGTCCCGGCCCATTCCGAATTCAGTTTCTCTCCTCTTACAATGGGCTCGGGCTCCCTAACTGGGCGAATGGAACTAGTCTATCTACACCTGCTGCACTTCATGATACTACTGTCCCCCCCCCGGCTCTATACAGCTGAGGCAATTTAATATGGGCATGAGCCTTTTCAACTCTAGGCTGTTATACATGATCTGCTCACCCTGAGTCGTGGTAGCACCAGCAGCGTTACCCGCCCCAGCCACCTCTGGGACGCTGACGGGTGCAGACGGGCTTGCCTTTGGCGTGCCTTCGGTGTGCCACCGGCGCGCCAGCTGCGTGTTCGGCTACACATCCGGGTATATGGGGGCTGGGCCGCTAGAACGCTAACCTCCAACCGGATGTCGGCGCGTATTCTCCCTTCACACGAATGACCATGTCGCGGTGGACCGGGGAGAATAGGCAGTACAAGGTAAGTTTATGGCAATGTGCAAAGACAGGTTAAAAAGACTAAAATGCCACTCTAATGTCAGCAGAGTTCAATAATTAAAACGAAAGTTGCGCTCACATCCCGTACCTCAATCGAGTGTCAGCGAGGTTGTGCGTTAAAAGAAGATTCACGCTCACACCCTGTGCTTCAGATCCTTACTATTCTGAAACGCGCGTCCGCTGAGTATTCGGCTACACATCTGGTAATATGGGGGCTGGGCCGCTAGAACGCTATCCTCCAACCGGATGTCGGCGCGTATTCTCCTTCCACACAAACAACAATGTCGCGGTGGACCGGGGAGAATAGGCAGTACAATAAAGGGCTCCCTCAAGACCCATAATTCTTTAGTCACAACAAAACTAAGTTCGACAGCCAGTTAGATCATATCAACAGGGCTAACAAAATGGATTTTATCATCTTTGTTTATTTAACTTCTTTATATATTCAATTGCAGTTCATTTCTTTTAAAACTTTTTTTATGCATATATATATATATATATATGTAAATAAAAGTCAACAGTATTTTCCCATAGAATTCAGAAGTACATACAATATACTGTTGAACAGGTAATCCCCGGAGGAAAAACATTTACATATACCAAAGAGACAGAATACAAAACTCATCCAAACACATATAGACTCATACAACATTCACAAAAACGCATCTGGGAAAAGGGGAAAAGATTGCAGAATCTCCACGACCGAGTGTGATGCATATGTTCAACAGGATCTGAACATTAGGTCGCTGGGGGTCGCGTAACTAGTTAGCATGGATCCCCGTATCTCATCACCATTACTGAAACATTCAACCACTTCCTCACCTCCCATGTAGACCTGCGTAAAGACAACTTCAACATTTTGACCAAACATAGGCGCATATTATCAAGGCAGGCGAAATGAAATTATTGCGCTCTTGCAGCCGTTTCCGGCCGCAAAGCGGCGATAATTTCACCACCCTATTAGCAAGCTGTCGCTAACATCAGTTAGCGTCAGCTTGTAGGTGATAGCGAGCGGTTTTGGGCCCGCTTTGCATTTCAGCGATATTTATCGCTAATGACATGCAAAGTGGGCGTATCCAACCAGTTAGCGGCTGAAAGCAGTCGCTAACGTCGCTATCGCCTATTAGCAAGGCAGGCGTAGCGATAAAAAATTCACGTTTATCGCGAATATCGCTAAAAATTAACGCCTGCTCACATCAGTTCTTAGCCATTATATCCAATGGGAGGTGGATATTCTGGCTAAGACCCTATTGGCTATGATGCATGAATATCGCTGGTTTTCCAGCAATATTCACGCATTTCGCCGCTATCGCCGGTTATTTTATCGCATTGGAGATAAATGTTGCTAATAGCACGTTATCTCTGCGATAAAATCCGGCGATGCTTGGCGATAAAAAAAATGTCGCTAAGCTTCTTTAGCGATAAATATGGCTAGTTGTTGATAATATGCCCCATAGTCCTCTGGGTAGAGGAGACATTCTTGCCTCATCCTTTAGAACCAAACATGATTTAAGGAGATTTCAGGTCCCTTTGTAAGGCTCATTTGAATACATATTATGCACACACATCTGCAGCGCTTTATCTTTTTGTCCGTTTTCTGCACTAATCTATCGACTCATCTCAGTCTCTAACGAACTTCTCAACCTTTCTGGGTAAAAGATTTGTCTAACAAAGTTGTTCAAGGTATCATCAAAGACCAAAACAATATTGGATTTCCCCAGCTAATAAAGTAGCAATCTACCTGCTTTCATTGCCAGACTCCTGACCTCATATTTTTGTTGGTCCCGGACCTCCAGCTCATGATCACATGCATCTAGTTCTCCAACTTTGATGAGCTTGGTTCTAAACATTGCCACCAATCCCCTTGCCTGCTTTCAACACAAATATGTCACTTGAAGACTCTGAACCCCAAAACCTTCCTAGTCTTTTGTTTTGCAAACTCACCAGTAGGGATGTAGCTACCATTGACGCAGCAGGTGCAGGTGCAGCGGGCCTTAAGTCCTCAGGGGCCCAGAGAGCACTAACATTTTTGTATTTTACTACCTCAAGAGCAGCTACATGGGCTTTTTCCCTAGTTTACACCAGGTCCAGTAGCATCCTTCTTACCCTAATGTTCACCAGCGGTTATGCTATTCCAGCTTGCATCATAGGTGCACTACAATCTTGTCCCCCTCAAGACTCTTGCAATCAAACAAAGCTACAGAAACAAAAACAAATGGTTCATGAAGGACCCTGGAACATCCATAAAGAGCCATAGGGAGATGATGGTTTAAATTCCAATGGCTGCCTGACTCGCTTTCCGTAAGATTCATGCCTGTTATTCCAGAGCCCCCCACACTAACGTCAAAGAAGTCTAACATGAAGCCCGAATTATGGAAGCTCAGAACTTCTCCTGTGAATGGTTGTGAGTGTGGCAAGAATTTGCACCATTAAAGCTCATATGCCCAGTAGTTAAGTTATCGAACATCTCAGTGACAACACACACCTGCCAAGCTAGTCCTACTTGTAAATATAGAAAGGATACTTGCCTGGACAGGCATCTCATCCAACTGGATACCCTGGAAACAAACAGTTTATGTATCATTGTAATTGGTGTATGTTTTAAGTCTAGGATATGAGTGTATTTTCAGTTTTTGGTATATGTCTCCAGTCCTTGTTCTTTCAGTGTTTATGTCCCTTAACAGTCCTGTGTTATTATGTAATTCATTGTGATTTATTATCCATTCCAACACTTTATGATATATGATTATTAATATACCATAACATTCTTAATTTTGTTGTTGGTATCATATATATTTGTGGTGTATATCAAAGCATGATTGAGTCATCAGACCTACATAAATATTTGTATAATGATTAATGTTTTTTGTGAAAGAAATACAACTCCCCAGAGAACCAATTGCTGTTGCATACCTACAGTATGATGAGGCCAGATTCCCTTTTGACGAAGGACCATTCAAACTGATTTGCTGCAGCAGAGAAGAACATAGCGGAAGAAGTTGTAAAGTCAAAACGACCTGTGATGCCCCTCTGGCTGATAGGCAAGAAGGTTGGCCCTGGTCTTCTCCTGGTTCTCAGAGTATGGTTTCCTCAAAAATGTCTTAAGTCCCCACTTTTAGATTTTGGCTACCTGGTTACCTTCAGCACCTATTCCAAGGGTCCAGGACTGATGGGGCATCACTTAGAGGGTTAGTTCTCACTCAGGTTGGGTTCAGGTGTAGGTCAAAGGTGCAGGTAACTTTTTGTGTCCCTAAGGCCAGATCAGGAGGCCAGCAAACTAGCCTATGGAGTCACTCAAGTGGTCCTGGGTTCAAGGTGCAAGTTCAGCCATTCTTCCCCAGGCAAGGGGGAAGCAGGGCAGAAAGGCAGCAATTCGGCATAGAAGCAGTAGGTCAGCAGTCCAGAAGAGCGTATGTCCTTTCAGCAGTTCAGCGGTCCTTCTTCCTGGCAGAGTATTCATAGGTCCAGAAGTGTACTGAAGCGTTGGTGTCTGAGGTCTTTTATATACCCTGGTGTGCTCCTTCTGAAAGGTGGTAGAAGCTTCTAGACAGTGGTTTTGAAGTGCATGGGTTTCATGACTCCCCTGCCCTACCTCTAAGCTGGCTGCATTGACAATGTGGAGGTGATATGCCCTTTGTGTGAAGTCAGATTACTCCCTATTCAGTTGTAAGTGGGGCTGTGCTCAGCTTTTCCCCCCACCAGATTTGATGTATCTGCCTGCTCCCAATTAGAAATTGCAGTCTATTAAATGTAAAAAGGAATATCCAATGTTATCCTAAAGAAGGGGTAGGCCCCATTGTAGTGAAAAACAAATGTAGGAGTGTTTCACTACCATGACATGTAAAGCTTCAAACTATATGTCCAAGCTTTTAATTACACAGCACACTACCCTGTGGGCTACATGCAGACCACCATAAGGGTGTATTATGTGTAATTGAAGGAGAGTTTAAGGCTTGACAAGGTTGTTTTAATTCCCAAACATTCCAAATCGATATTACAGTTTAAAACTGCAATCAGGCTATTTTAAGGTGCTACGTAAGTGGGTCGCATAAAAAGTGCTGCAGGCTCACTGCTAGCCTTTAATTTAGAGGCCCTGGGCTTATGGTATTAAACTCTACAAGGGACTCATGAGGAAATTAAATAAGGCAATTAGGTATTACCCAATTTAACCATGTTTAGGGTAGTGAGCTTAAGCACTTTATCACTGGTTAACAATTGTAAAGTGCACCTAGTCCCAAGGCCAAAAAAATAAATCAGCACAAAGTGGAGGGAAAAAGGCAAAAAGTTTGGGGGTGACCCTGCAGAGACAGCCAGGTCCAACACAGTGTGTCCAGTCTTTTCTCCAATTCCCTCAAACGATTGCATTAGTCTTCAAGGTGGTGCTGTCTTGCTTGAATTACTGCAAAACCATCCCTACCAGGACTCATATGAGGCTGATTAACACACTACAAATAATCTAAAACCATGTAGCAAGACTTATCTGTGGTCTCAAGCTTAAACTCCCTGTCCACAGTCGCACATCTGGCAATGCCTCTAAACTTTTCTAGCCTTGCCATCTCCCAGGACCCTAAGATCCTCCTCTGCAAACCTCCTAGGGTCCGATGTAGGTAAATAGGTTTTACCGATTCTTAAATACCGAATTTTACCGATTCGGTATTTAAGAATCGGTAAAACCTACGTAGGTAAAAAATCGGTAAAAATTACCGATTCGGTATTTACCGAATCGGTAATTACCGAATCGGTATTTGCCATTGATTCCTTGAAGCCCATAGGAATCAATAGCAAATACTGATTCGGTAATTACCGATTCGGTAAAATTACCGAATATGTATGTATTTTACTCACCTACATAACAATGTCCAAATACCGGTCGGAAACGGCCGAAAATACTGATTTTCGGCCGTTTCTGACCGGTATTTGGGCACCTACATCTGGCCCTAAGTTGCTTACCTTCGCAAGCTAAAAAGACTTGGGGAAGAGCTCTCCACAGACAGGCTCCTCCTTCTGGACCGCCCTTCCTCAGCCACTGAGATTAAACAAAGTCTTCTTGAAGCTGAAACAAAGCTTTAAGATTCACTAGTTCTATTTCTCTTCCAGCCTAGTCTCTTCTGACATCAACCAACTTGCTGCTTGATCGTACTTAGTGAAGAAGTGTGGCACAGCGGCCATAGCGGCTAACTCCAGAGCGCGGGGATCATTGTTCGATCGCCGGCGGCAGCTCAGCTCAGCATCATGTGACTCTGGCAATAGCTCACTTAATCTCCCCGACATTCCTTAAGGGGTGATATATTCCAGATTTACAAATTATTATTATAACCCCAAAACTTGCAGAATGCAGCACACATAGAAAGAGGAGAAACAAGGAGAAATAAAGATATTTCTCCTTGTTGTGCCTCCCTTACGCCTCTCCTGGGGAGGCGTAAGCTTTTGGCACAGCCTCAGATTTACGATTTCTCGTAAATCTGGAGCAGTGACAACAGGCCATGGATGTTGCTGGGAACGCCCCCAGCAACACCCATTGCTCACCCCTTTAACGCAAAACACTGCGTTAAAGGGACTAATATTTATCAGGCAGCATTAAGCCAAAAAAAGTGGCATAGTGCTGCCTTATAAATATCACGCAGGCCTCTGCGCCACGGAAAGTCACAAAAAGTGACGTTCCGATGGCGCAAGGTGTCTCATAAATGAGGCCCCTTACCCCTTATGCATTGGACGCTCCACCATTCTGGCCCAGACTATCTGTCCTCTAGAATTCAGTTCTACTCTCTGCACTCTTCACATGACCATCTGGCCAAAGTTCAGAGGGTAAAACAAGTTAGATCCGGAGGCAGATCCTTTTCCCTTCTGGGCCCTCAAGCTTGGAACAAATTGCCTGTGGAACTCCGCCAAGTGAATAATGAACAATCATTTAGAATACAACTTAAGACCTGGCTTTCCACGCCCTAATTAGTTTTCATCTAATTGTCTTTTTCTGACTCTTATTTCCCTGTCGCGCTCCTCAGAGTAGCCGTGCACTTTAGAAAACCCTCCCGCAATTAATTAATTAATTAATTAGTTCATTCATTCATTCATTCTCCATCTCTTACCCCATCATCCCTCCAATTGTTCGTGGTTGAATGCCTCTGAGCAGTGACCAGATTGTAAACCCATTTGCCCTTTCCCCCTCACTAGAACCACCTATTCAGTTGCTCAACTGAAATTGAGAGTCTATTTAGGAGGTGGGGGCAAGGATAGGAAGTTGGGTGGGGTCAGGAGAAAGGGACTTTGAGAAGGCTAAAAGAAGTAAAGAAAACCAGATTTTATAGACAGCCAGGAGGTAAGGAGTGAACCGGCAGCCTGAAATGAAAGCATTATTCAAGACAGCTCACGGGGTGCATGTGCACCCCTCTAAATCTAGGTACTACAGACCCGGGCTCAGGTCTCCCATGCAAAAGGAAGGCCCTGCCTCGGCCCCAATTCCCGAGGGTTGCATTGGAGCAAATTCTGGGCCTGCCCCATCACATTTATGCTATAATGCACATGATCCGAAAATTGTGTGTCAGGACAAAGCCTGTATGTTCGTGAGGTCACCAGCAGACTTCCTGTTGTTCATCACATGAGTGGGTGAGGGTCACAGTGCCCAAAAGCATCCCCCTTGACAGGAAAACAGATGTGAGGGTCACAGTGCCCATAAACATCCCTTCTTTTCTCTTGGCGTCTCTTCTTTTCTCGTAACCATGCCTAGGGTACAGGGATATCCACATAGGTTTACTCCAATGTATTTTTTGCAGGATCCCTGCAATTTTCCTGAAATTATAATTTATCAAGAACTTCCTCTTACCCACGTAGTTGAATCCTCCCTGGTAGTATCACCCTCCCAGGGGGGTGCGAGGCAGTCGATAATGGAGCATGCCACATTACGGGGGTGAGGTGTCCTTTTAGAGGAATACTGGATCAAGGGCCAGATGTACGACCCTTTCACTTAGCGCCTCTCAATTTGCAACACATTGTGAGTTGCAAATTGCGAGGCATTAAGTGAAATGTACAACAGTCGGTTGACACTGTTTTGTGATTCCCAATGAGGTCGCTAATTGCAAGGCTCATTAATATTAATGAGCCTCTAGCAATTTGCGAGCCCATTTTGAATGCCAGCCCTCCCAGGGATGGTGGCCTGCTTCGCTCAGCCGACCATCATGTTTGGGACTGCTTTTAAATAAGGCAGCTTTTTTTGTAATGCAGCCCGTTTTCCTTAAAGGAAAACGGAATGCATTTAAAAAATATAAAAAATAATGAAACGTTTTCGTTTCATTTTTTAAGTGCAGGCAGCGGTAACTAAGACCACTGCCTGCCCTTAAAAACTATTTTGCATGCATTTGCAATGGAGAAAGGGTCCCATGGGGGCCCCTTCCCATTTGCAAATGCGTTACCACCTACTTGAAGTAGCTAGTGTTTTGCGACCGCAATTGCGGTTGCAAAACATTAGTACATTGTTTTGAGACTCGCTATTTGGAAGGGAACGCCCCTTCCAAATAGCGAGTCGCAAAAAAATTGCGACTCGCTAAATAGGCTATGTGCATGGCCCAATATGTTTTTGCATGCACAAACGGGTCGTACATCTGGCCCCTAGTTAGGTCTCGCCTAGGCAGCGCTGTCTCGTTGAGACATGCAGTATATACTTTAGTGAGTGGCTGACCGCCTCTTTTTAAATCGTTGGTTTCATTTGTTCTCCAGTGTGCCTTTCAAACCTTCCCTACTTGGTATTGGTTAATAGTGTTTTGAGTCCCTCCTTTTGGGCTCTTAGTCACACCTATGGCTATTGGCCCCTTTACTTGTAGTAGGGGCATTGTTTTGGTATGCTGTTTTTGTTGGACTTTTTTATTACAAGCACGTGATGTTGATGGAGTTCGGAAGGTTTCAGCTTCTGGCAATTGTGTGCCTCCCAGGCAGACACATATTTTGTCAGCTGTTGTGATGTTTATAAAGTGTATAAGGTTACAGCCCCTGCTGATTGGGTGTTGTTTTAAAACCATGTAATTTAGCCACAGAAAGACGAGGGCTCCACACGCCTTTAAACCTGTAAGGAGACACTCGTCCGATGCATCCTGCGCCCCTGCCGCCCACCAACTAGCAGCCCCCAGCCATTTATGAGCAACAAGGAGAGGACCTAAATTATTTGGTACAGGTGCCAGAGGCAAGTAGGCGCGATATTTAGATGCCCTCTGCCACCCGGCACAGGCACGCACAGGGCATTTTAAACACTGCTAAAGCTGCCTGCCGCCTTTAGAAAGCAGCTCCCAGCCGTGTATAATTGGCTCTATTTATTACCCTCCCAGACATGAACTCTGTGCTTTTTTTTCATGTACAGCCCCACGACGCATCCAGCGAGCCTGCCCCCCACCAGCAAGCAGCCCCTTAAGAGCGGCAGGGAGAGTAAGTAAGTCATTTGGCACAGCAAAGTATTTAGATGCCCTCTGCCACCTGGCATGCACAGGGCATTTTAAACACTACTAAAGCCGCTTGCCGCTTACTAGCAAGCAACCCCCAGCCGTGTATGAGTGGCTCTTGGTAACTGCTCTGAAGATGGCGCTGCTGTTTTGGAATGTTTCTCCTGCAGCTCGGGGCTGCTCGGCAACGACTGCCGCTTCAATGCTAGGACAGGTCTTCCCTTTAGATGTTTAAGTGTCCCGTCCTTGTGGTTAGGTAAATAGAACATTAAATACTGATGTTCAGTGGCCACCATAGTGTAATAATAACAAACATAGCCATGTGTTGTAACTTCATTCGATAGTCTGTTGGATTCATGGTTTGCATTTCTTTGATGCCTTGTTGCTCTCTCCGATACTTTCAGTAAAACTACTGTAGTAAATACATGTGGTATCCTTCATCCATTCTTGAAGCTGAAGAAACTTGCAGCAAACAAGACAACCCTTCTATTGGTGATGATTCAAATTGAACATACAGTTGCATTTTAAAGTGTTTTTCTAAAACACGTTGCATTTAAACAATGCAGTTCACTTAGCGAGGTGTTCAACAGACTGATTGACATGCACGTCTTTAACTATAGTCAGAAGAAATATCCATCTATAGCATATTGGTTCAGTGAAGGGCTAAACACTACTAAAGCCGCCTGCCGCCTTTAGCAAGCAGCCCCTAGACGTGTATAAGTAGCTCTATTCATTACCCTCCCAGACATGAACTCTGTGCTTTTTTTTCCTGTCTGGCCCCTCAAAGCATCCAGCGCGCCTGCTGCCCACCATCAAGCAGCCCCCAGCCCCTTATGAGCGGCAGGGAGAGGATGTATATTGATTGGTGCAGCTGCCAGAGGCAAGTAGGCGTGGTACGGGCACGCATAGAGCATTGTAAAACTGCTGAAGAAGGGAACGGGGCAAAAAGCTGGACAGACTCGGGATCAATGATTCCCCCACATGAGCTGCAGGGATTCCACCATTCCGGTACAGTAGTACAATTACATCTTCTGCATACTGATTCCACCCAGCTTTGTTCTGTATTGAAGTTGCCCTTATGCCTCTGAATTTTCTTTAAACAGATTGTTTTTAATATTGTTTTCCTTTGATTTAATTATTTGAGTGATGTGTCTGTGTTGATTATAAACATTTTGCAAAGAAATATGTAGTTTAAAGCAACACCCTAATTATTTTTTTTTTTTTATGTAAATACTTCCTAACACATACTACGTGCAGGTGAAATACCTCTTTGCTTAACCAATGACTGTATCAGCATATGTTCATTTAATACCACTTCTGTATTTGTTAACTTGGCATTTAAAACCTTAGGGGCATATTAGCAAGGGCAATATCGCTGCTTTAGCTGCACGTTTTGCCGCTAAAGCGGCGATATTTTTATCGCCCTATTAGCAAGCTGTCTCTAACAGCAGTTAGTGAAAGCTTTTAGGCGATAGCAATCGGTTTGGGGCCCGCTTTGCATGCCAGCGATATTTATCGCTAATGACATGCAAAGTGGACGTACCCAAACTGTTAGCGACTGAAAGCAGCGGATGTATGACGTTACAACGCATACTTTTACCACGCATACCTTTACAACGCGGTTTTTACATCGCATACCATTACAACGCATAGCGCTTTTGGGTGTTGGCTAGTGAATAGTTTAATTTACTATTCCAACTCTAGTCCCCGTGGACACTAGGGAAGGTTATTGGATAGTAAATTAACCTATTCCCTATCCTAGAGCGCCCCCAGCGCAATCCGTTGTAATGGTTTAGGTTGTAATGCCTGCGTTGTAATGGTAGTGCGTGGTAAAAGTTTCGTTGTAAACGTTGTATACCGAAAGCAGCGGACCACAACAGTGATCCACACACTCAATTGAATTGTAATTTGAACATCATGTCATGTGTATCCACAGAGGTGTATCAGTTTTATTTGGATTTCATTTCTACAAATGTTTATTACCCAGCGGATTACCACAGTGATTTGCACACTCAATTCATCATAAAGTAAATTTTTTTTTGTTCCTGTTTTAAGACATTTTACATTAAACTCGTTTTCTACTGTATTTTAATTACCTTTAAATTTTCTTATTTGAATTTCAGTTTTTGTCATTATGCAATCAGTAAATTCAGTTCCTTCATTCTTGAGTCTTCTGGGGATCCGCCTGTTAGATGGGAGGTTTGGTTTGATGCCTTCCAAACATATCTCTGTGCCATTGGTGCATCTAGGTTCAGCAATGAACGTAAGAAATGTCTACTCCTTCATTCTCTTGGCTTCCAAGGAAGGTCTATTTACAATCATCTTCCTGAGGTTGTTCATCCTCCTGGTGAAGATATTGATGTCTACCAAGATACTATTACAAAATTGAACACAAGATTTCACAAGCAACCTAGTGTAATGGTTTTGCGACACAAATTTTTCAAGAGACAGCAAAAAGATGGAGAAGAACCACGCAAAAACGTGAAGTGTTTGTATTAAAACACTCCATAGAAGCTATGAAAATCAAGAAAATCATTAGAGATAGATGGGACATTATTGAACAGGAACCAGACTTTAAAGGTCTATTTCACGGTCCCCCACTTTTTGCTCACACCAGACCAAGGAATCTAAGAGAACTGTTGAAAACGACTACAAGCAAAACAATTACACATAAAGGAATGAGAAAATGTCACAATTGGGGGAAAAGCGGCAATGTAATCCAGGGAGACGTTTTGGCACACCCACAAACGGGCAAACTACTCAAATTACGCCACACATCAGATTGCAACACTGCACAGGTTATTTATGCCATCAAATGCCCGTGTGGCATGGTATACTTCGGAAGGACTAGTCGTAAGATCAAGACTAGAATTGAAGAGCACAAGGGTCGCATTCGGAATCAAAATACTACCTCACCATTAGCAGCCCATTGGACACAGGCAGCACATTCTATACCACAGCTTCGATTCACTGTGTTAGAACGTATCACTGCACAATCAGGAACAGACATACACATAGCCTTAGCATGAAGAGAAACATTTTGGATCAAACTGTTGGGCACAGTGGCACCAGCGGGTTTAAATGATCACTATGAAATGTCATGTTTTCTGTGATGTTACTGTTTTGCATATTCAATTAACGGATATTCTTGTACAGAATTTGCACTCACGTTCTTGTAATAATATTTTCAGCTTTTTTTGCCACGACTGTAGGTATTTGTTCACTACTATCACCTTTACTTTTTTGTTGTGACTCATTCTCACACTAATTTATTCACGCCCAGTAGACCTATTCCACTTTCATGTATTTTTTATAGTCTGTATATCTTCAGTTAGCATTTTTTTGTTCTTCTTCTCCATCACCTTTCACTTACCGACCCACAATTGATTCTTACACAGACAACAAACAATGCATAGAGAAGCTTCATCAAACTCTTTTTACACCCCTTTCACCGTGTAATAACAAGCAGGAACAATAAAGTTTCCGAATCACACGGACAGACCTTTGAACCCACACGGTTAAACCTTGGTCCTCCATGTAGGATGCTGACTAGTCATCCACCCCTCACATATTCACACACCTGTTGAAGTACTTCATCCTGAAAAAGTGCATCAAGCCAACACTCTTCAGTACCAAGACTGTCCTCACGCTCGTCTCCTTCACCGTCACGATCGAAGTGATATCCCGGCATGTACCGCGAATTTAAAGGCGTATCGCCGTTTTTTTAGCTATCTAGTGGGGTTCGAATCCCATTCGTGCCAAACTCATGTAAACTGCTTGAAATGGCAAAAGACTATGCCTCAATTGTACGCCCGATTAGTTCATTGCTTAGTAAAGGAGTTTCTTTTTGTTGGTTGGATCAATGTGCTGCAGCTTTAAGTACTGTTAAGATGAAACTTGCCAACAGTGATGCTCTTAAACCTTATGATCCATCTTTATCCACATATATCACTTTTGACGCGAGTCAGGTAGGTTTGTGGTGTGTTGTGACTCAAAATTCTTCCAGTGGCGAGAATATCATTGCTTTCGCGTCAAGAGTTCTCAGAGATGGGGAACTTCATTATTCAGTAATTAAAAGCAAGTTATTGTCCTGTCTTTGGCCTATTGAAAAATTCCGTTCTTATGTCTGGGAAGACGTTTTTTGTTAAAAACAGATCGTAGACCACTCGTTAATTTTCTTGGTGTAGGCACGAGTAAATGCTGTTCAGAGAGGATTGCCAGGATGATCTCCCGTCTGATGCAATATCAGTTTGATATTGTTCATGTATCTGGTGGAAGAAACATTAGAGCGGATTTTTTATCTAGATTTCCCTCTAGTGTGAATAGAAAGGAATCTCAGATGGAGGATGACAATGAAAATGATTCTGATGATTATTTCATTGCTGCAATCGATTTATCTTAGGACAGTCTTGGTACTGAAGAGTGTTGGCTTGATGCACTTTTTCAGGATGAAGTACTTCAACAGGTGTGTGAATATGTGAGGGGTGGATGGCCGAGAGAGCGTGTTTTGTCAGATTATTTGCAGCCTTTTTGGAAAGTGGAGTCTGAAATTTCGATTGAAGGTGGTGTTTTAGTTCGTGCCGACAAACTCATTCCTCCACATAGTTTAAGAAAGAATATCATTGCTAAGGCTCATGAGGGACATTTGGGTTTGACACTCACTAAACGCAGAGTCCGTGATTGTTTTTGGTGGCCTTCTATGGACAGTAAATACACAAGAAGTGAGTGTAACTGCACACCTTACTTTTTCAATGTAAACCTTATTGGTTGCCAGTAATCACAATGTTTGTCTGTATGCGTGCTACCGATGTGTAGAGTGATTAGACCCCTATCACTCAGAGTGTATGAATCATAAAGGAGGCTCTGGACTGCCAAAGTCTAAACATGGTGCACAGCCTAACGGACGACGATCTGTCGTCTCCACATTTCTATATACAAAAGTTTTAAGACAGTAAACCAAATTAATTCAACTGTTGGTTCGTAACCATATTCTTTTTAAATAAGCATTTAAAAAAAACATGTACATTTGCATGTATTGTGATAGTAAAGCAATTAAACATCAGATATTTAATATATTTCATCAAATTTCTGAATGCTGCTGTTAGCTGAACAGGCTAAAACAAATGGAAATTAAACTGAAAGAAAGAAAATCCCAATGCATTTCGGGTTCCAACACATGACCCCTTCATCAGGGGAAAAGCAAAACGTAATTCAAAATTCAGCAAAATCATCCAATATTATCTTCCGCAGGAAACCTACCACACAAGAGGTTGCATCTGTCAGCTCTTGGCTCAATCTACTATAAAAACTGAAACCTTCACCTGTTACAAGAATTACAGTTAGAATTTGCACTCAGCGAAATTTAAAACATGAAGGTAGAAAAGAATTAAAAAGGAAGAAAAACGATTGAAGAATGTGTGGGGAAACCCAAAGGGTGAGTTGTGATAGTGTGTTCCGTGCACAAAAAAACTCTGTTATGCCAAATAATTGGTGATCCTAGTGCATTATCACGGTGCTCGTGCCTCTGTACGATATGTGCAACTGTGGTTAATGCCATGTCCCGAACGAGTTAACCAAGATATCCTCTTACCTGTCCTCCCAAATGCAAAATATTCAGAAGAAAGGGAATCCCTCTGCCCTAAAGTCAAACGCTGGGAGGTGTGTGGTACGTAAAAGGGCGTTACTGCAGATCCCAAATGAACTCTGCAATATCAAAATAGAGAAACTCTGTACCTTCTTGCTGTTGCTAACACTTAAGTATATCACAAAATGCTAGTGTGAACCGCTTACCGGTGGTGAGTATCCGCAAAGTGAAACTCAGTCTCCGTGGCACTGAAATATGACTCCACTGCTGCACGCCAATGTCAGTATCCTGCTGCTTATACTTCCTCTTCCTACGTTTAAAATCAGAATAAAAGTAGGATTGAAATAGCAACACTCTCGTACATAGAGAGATGTTATCTAAGTATATAAAATACTTTTACTTACACAAATCTATCTTTTACTTGCTCACCCTCGTCTCCTTCACCAACACGATTGAAGTGATATCCCGGCGTGCACCACGAATTTAAAGGCGTATCGCCGTTTTTTGAGCTATCTAGTGGGGTTCCAAACCCATTCGTGCCGAACTCATGTAAACTGCTTATAATGGGAAAAGACTATCTACTATATTCAAGAGTTATGTGCATATTGTGAAAATAAATGTTCAAAGACTAGTCAGCATCCTACATGGAGGACCAAGGTTTAACCGTGTGGCTTCAAAGGTCTGTCCATGTGATTCGGAAACTTTATTGTTCCTGCTTGTTATTACACAGTGAAAGGGGTGTAAAAAGAGTTGCGTGAAGCTTCTCTATGCATTGTTTGTTGTCTGTGTACGAATCAATTGTGGGTCGGTGAGTGAAAGGTGATGGAGAAGAAGAACGAAAAAATGCTAACTGAAGATATGCAGAGTATAAAAAATACGTAAAAGTGGAATAGGTCTACTGGGCGTGAATAAATTAGTGTGAGAATGAGTCACAACAAAAAAGTAAAGGTGATAGTAGTGAACAAATACCGACAGTCGTGGCAAAAAAGCTGAAAATATTATTACAAGAACGTGAGTGCAAATTCTGTACAAGAATATCCGTTAATTAAATATGCAAAACAGTAACATCACAGAAAACATGACATTTCATAGTGATCATTTAAACCCGCTGGTGCCACTGTGCCCAACAATTTGATCCAAAATGTTTCTCTGCGTGCTAAGGCTATGTGTATGTCTGTTCCTGATTGTGCAGTGATACGTTCTAACACAGTGAATCAGAGCTGTGGTATAGAATGTGCTGCCTGTGTCCAAAGGGCTGCTAAAGGTGAGGTAATATTTTGATTTCGAATGCGACTCTTGTGCTCTACAATTCTAGTCTTGATCTTACAAATAGTCCTTCCAACGTATACCATGCCACACGGGCATTTGATGGCATAAATAACCTGTGCAGTGTTGCAATCTGATGTGTGGCGTAATTTGAGTAGTTTGCCCGTTTGTGGGTGTGCCAAAACGTCTCCCTGGATTACATTGCCGCATTGCCCCCAATTGTGACATTTTCTCATTCCTTTATGTGTAATTGTTTTGCTTGGAGTCGTTTTCAACAGTTCTCTTAGATTCCTTGGTCTGGTGTGAGCAAAAAGTGGGGGACCGTGAAATAGACCTTTAAAGTCTGGTTCCTGTTCAATAATGTCCCATCTATCTCTAATGATTTTCTTGATTTTCATAGCTTCTATGGAGTGTTTTAATACAATCAAGAGATGACTTGCTTAATCTCAACCAAGAACCACGCAAAAACGTGAAGTGTTTGTATTAAAACACTCCATAGAAACTATGAAAATCAAGAAAATCATTAGAGATAGATGGGACATTATTGAATAGGAACCAGACTTTAAAGGTCTATTTCACGGTCCCCCACTTTTTGCTCACACCAGACCAAGGAATCTAAGAGAACTGTTGAAAACGACTACAAGCAAAACAATTACACATAAAGGAATGAGAAAATGTCGCAATTGGGGGCAATGCGGCAATGTAATCCAGGGAGACGTTTTTGCACACCCACAAACGGGCAAACTACTCAAATTACGCCACACATCAGATTGCAACACTGCACAGGTTATTCATGCCATCAAATGCCCGTGTGGCATGGTATACTTCGGAAGGACTAGTCGTAAGATCAAGACTAGAATTGAAGAGTACAAGGGTCGCATTCGGAATCAAAATACTACCTCACCATTAGCAGCCCATTGGACACAGGCAGCACATTATATACCACAGCTTCGATTCACTGTGTTAGAACGTATCACTGCACATTCAGGAACAGACATACACATAGCCTTAGCACGAAGAGAAACATTTTGGATCAAACTGTTGGGCACAGTGGCACCAGCGGGTTTAAATGATCACTATGAAATGTCATGTTTTCTTTGATGTTACAGTTTTGTATATTAAATTAACGGATATTCTGTACAGAATTTGCACTCACGTTCTTGTAATAATATTTTCAGCTTTTTTTGCCACGACTGTCGGTATTTGTTCACTACTATCACCTTTACTTTTTTGTTGTGACTCATTCTCACACTAATTTGTTCACGCCCAGTAGACCTATTCCACTTTCATGTATTTTTTATAATCTGTATATCTTCAGTTAGCATTTTTTTGTTCTTCTTCTCCATCACCTTTCACTTACCAACCCACAATTGATTCTTACACAGACAACAAACAATGCATAGAGAAGCTTCACGCAACTCTTTTTACACCCCTTTCACCGTGTAATAACAAGCAGGAACAATAAAGTTTCCGAATCACACGGACAGACCTTTGAACCCACATGGTTAAACTGTGGTCCTCCATGTAGGATGCTGACTAGTCATCCACCCCTCACATATTCACACACCTGTTGAAGTACTTCATCCTGAAAAAGTGCATCAAGCCAACACTCTTCAGTACCAAGACTGTCCTCACGCTCGTCTCCTTCACCGTCACGATTGAAGTGATATCCCGGCGTGCACCGCGAATTTAAAGGCGTATCGCCGTTTTTTGAGCTATCTAGTGGGGTTCGAATCCCATTTGTGCCGAACTCATGTAAACTGCTTGAAATGGGAAAAGACTATCTACTATATTCAAGAGTTATGTGCATATTGTGAAAATAAATGTTCAAAGACTAGACAGCATCCTACATGGAGGACCAAGGTTTAACCGTGTGGGTTCAAAGGTCTGTCCGTGTGATTCGGAAACTTTATTGTTCCTGCTTGTTATTACACAGTGAAAGGGGTTTAAAAAGAGTTCCGTGAAGCTTCTCTATGCATTGTTTGTTGTCTGTGTACGAATCAATTGTGGGTCGGTAAGTGAAAGGTGATGGAGAAGAAGAACAAAAAAATGCTAACTGAAGATATACAGACTATAAAAAATACGTGAAAGTGGAATAGGTCTACTGGGCGTGAATAAATAAGTGTGAGAATGAGTCACAACAAAAAAGTAAAGGTGATAGTAGTGAACACATACCGACAGTCGTGGCAAAAAAGCTGAAAATATTATTACAAGAACGTGAGTGCAAATTCTGTACAAGAATATCCGTTAATTAAATATGCAAAACAGTAACATCACAGAAAACATGACATTTCATAGTGATCATTTAAACCCGCTGGTGCCACTGTGCCCAACAGTTTGATCCAAAATGTTTCTCTGCGTGCTAAGGCTATGTGTATGTCTGTTCCTGATTGTGCAGTGATACGTTCTAACACAGTGAATCGAAGCTGTGGTATGGAATGTGCTGCCTGTGTCCAATGGGCTGCTAAAGGTGAGGTAATATTTTGATTTCGAATGAGACTCTTGTGCTCTACAATTCTAGTCTTGATCTTACGACTAGTCCTTCCGACGTACACCATGCCACACGGGCATTTGATGGCATAAATAACATGTGCAGTGTTGCAATCTGATGTGTGGCGTAATTTGAGTAGTTTGCCCGTTTGTGGGTGTGCAAAAACGTTCCCTGGATTACAATGCTGCATTGCTGACAATTGTGACATTTTGTCATTCCTTTATGTGTAATTGTTTTGCTTGGAGTCGTTTTCAACAGTTCTCTTAGATTCCTTGGTCTGGTGTGAGCAAAAAGTGGGGGACCGTGAAATAGACCTTTAAAGTCTGGTTCCTGTTTAACAATGTCCCATCTATCTCTAATGATTTTCTTGATTTTCATAGCTTCTATGGAGTGTTTTAATACAAACACTTCACGTTTTTGCGTGGTTCTTGGTTGAGATTTAAGCAAGTCATCTCTTGATTTAGATGATATAAGAGTCACTGCTTTCTCCAATGTTGCCTGAGGGTAACCCCTGTTTTTGAATCTCTGACACTGTGCCTGTATCTCTTGGTCACATTTCCTATTGTCCGATGTGATTCTCTAAATTCTCATGAATTGAGATAAAGGGAGGTTTTGTTTCAACGTCATGGGATGTGCACTGGTGAAGTGTAGAGCATTATTCACATCTGTGGGTTTCCGATGAACAGAAGTTGCCAATCCTTCATCTGTTTTTATGATTTCTATATCTAGAAACTGGATGTGATGTTTCTGTATATTATGCGTGAATTGTGTTCTTGGATTCTGCGCATTCAAAAGTGCAATACTCTCTTCTAGCTGTGATTGAGTCCCTTTCCAGATGACTAGGATGTCATCTATGTATCGGAAAAAAGCTCTTGCGTGTACCTGCCAAATGGGGTTGGTGAGTACGTGTTGATGTTCAAAAAAAGCCATGAAAATGTTCGCATATGATGGGGCTCCGGGAAAGCCCATGGAAGTTCCGGTGCGCTGTAAATAAAAGTTATCCTTCCATTAAAAAAAACTGTGAAATAATGCGAAGTGAAGAAGTTCCAGTAAGAAAGTTGAGTGTTCAATACTCATGTCTAAATCTAAATCAAGAGTTGACTTGCTTAAATCTCAACCAAGAACCACGCAAAAACGTGAAGTGTTTGTATTAAAACACTCCATAGAAGCTATGAAAATCAAGAAAATCATTAGAGATAGATTGGACATTATTGAACAGGAACCAGACTTTAAAGGTCTATTTCACGGTCCCCCACTTTTTGCTCACACCAGACCAAGGAATCTAAGAGAACTGTTGAAAACGACTACAAGCAAAACAATTACACATAAAGGAATGAGAAAATGTCTCAATTGGGGGCAATGCGGCAATGTAATCCAGGGAGACGTTTTTGCACACCCACAAACAGGCAAACTACTCAAATTACGCCACACATCAGATTGCAACACTGCACAGGTTATTTATGCCATCAAATGCCCGTGTGGCATGGTATACTTCGGAAGGACTAGTCGTAAGATCAAGACTAGAATTGAAGAGCACAAGGGTCGCATTCGGAATCAAAATACTACCTCACCATTAGCAGCCCATTGGACACAGGCAGCACATTCTATACCACAGCTTCGATTCACTGTGTTAGAACGTATCACTGCACAATCAGGAACAGACATACACATAGCCTTAGCACGAAGAGAAACATTTTGGATCAAACTGTTGGGCACAGTGGCACCAGCGGGTTTAAATGATCACTATGAAATGTCATGTTTTCTGTGATGTTAAATTTTTGCATATTCAATTAACGGATATTCTTGTACAGAATTTCCACTCACGTTCTTGTAATAATATTTTCATCTTTTTTTTGCCACGACTGTCGGTATTTGTTCACTACTATCACCTTTACTTTTTTGTTGTGACTCATTCTCACACTAATTTATTCACGCCCAGTAGACCTATTCCACTTTCATGTATTTTTTATAGTCTGTATATCTTCAGTTAGCATTTTTTTGTTCTTCTTCTCCATCACCTTTCACTTACCGACCCACAATTGATTCTTACACAGACAACAAACAATGCATGGATAAGCTTCATCAAACTCTTTTTACACCCCTTTCACCGTGTAATAACAAGCAGGAACAATAAAGTTTCCGAATCACACGGACAGACCTTTGAACCCACACGGTTAAACCTTGGTCCTCCATGTAGGATGCTGACTAGTCATCCACCCCTCACATATTCACACACCTGTTGAAGTACTTCATCCTGAAAAAGTGCATCAAGCCAACACTCTTCAGTACCAAGACTGTCCTCACGCTCGTCTCCTTCACCGTCACGATCGAAGTGATATCCCGGCATGCACCGCGAATTTAAAGGCGTATCGCCGTTTTTTTAGCTATCTAGTGGGGTTCGAATCCCATTCGTGCCAAACTCATGTAAACTGCTTGAAATGGGAAAAGACTATGCCTCAATTGTACGCCCGATTAGTTCATTGCTTAGTAAAGGAGTTTCTTTTTGTTGGTTGGATCAATGTGCTGCAGCTTTAAGTACTGTTAAGATGAAACTTGCCAACAGTGATGCTCTTAAACCTTATGATCCATCTTTATCCACATATATCACTTTTGACGCGAGTCAGGTAGGTTTGTGGTGTGTTGTGACTCAAAATTCTTCCAGTGGCGAGAATATCATTGCTTTCGCGTCAAGAGTTCTCAGAGATGGGGAACTTCATTATTCAGTAATTAAAAGCAAGTTATTGTCCTGTCTTTGGCCTATTGAAAAATTCCGTTCTTATGTCTGGGGAAGACGTTTTTTGTTAAAAACAGATCGTAGACCACTCGTTAATTTTCTTGGTGTAGGCACGAGTAAATGCTGTTCAGAGAGGATTGCCAGGATGATCTCCCGTCTGATGCAATATCAGTTTGATATTGTTCATGTATCTGGTGGAAGAAACATTAGAGCGGATTTTTTATCTAGATTTCCCTCTAGTGTGAATAGAAAGGAATCTCAGATGGAGGATGACAATGAAAATGATTCTGATGATTATTTCATTGCTGCAATCGATTTATCTTAGGACGGTCTTGGTACTGAAGAGTGTTGGCTTGATGCACTTTTTCAGGATGAAGTACTTCAACAGGTGTGTGAATATGTGAGGGATGGATGGCCGAGAGAGCGTGTTTTGTCACATTATTTGCAGCCATTTTGGAAAGTGGAGTCTGAAATTTCGATTGAAGGTGGTGTTTTAGTTCGTGCCGACAAACTCATTCCTCCACATAGTTTAAGAAAGAATATCATTGCTAAGGCTCATGAGGGACATTTGGGTTTGACACTCACTAAACGCAGAGTCCGTGATTGTTTTTGGTGGCCTTCTATGGACAGTAAATACACAAGAAGTGAGTGTAACTGCACACCTTACTTTTTCAATGTAAACCTTATTGGTTGCCAGTAATCCCAATGTTTGTCTGTATGCGTGCTACCGATGTGTAGAGTGATTAGACCCCTATCACTCAGAGTGTATGAATCATAAAGGAGGCTCTGGACTGCCAAAGTCTAAACATGGTGCACAGCCTAACGGACGACGATCTGTCGTCTCCACATTTCTATATACAAAAGTTTTAAGACAGTAAACCAAATTAATTCAACTGTTGGTTCGTAACCATATTCTTTTTAAATAAGCATTTAAAAAAAACATGTACATTTGCATGTATTGTGATAGTAAAGCAATTAAACATCAGATATTTAATATATTTCATCAAATTTCTGAATGCTGCTGTTAGCTGAACAAGCTAACACAAATGGAAATTAAACTGAAAGAAAGAAAATCCCAATGCATTTCGGGTTCCAACACATGACCCCTTCATCAGGGGAAAAGCAAAACGTAATTCAAAATTCAGCAAAATCATCCAATATTATCATCCGCAGGAAACCTACCACACAAGAGGTTGCATCTGTCAGCTCTTGGCTCAATCTACTATAAAAACTGAAACCTTCACCTGTTACAAGAATTACAGTTAGAATTTGCACTCACCGAAATTTAAAACATGAAGGTAGAAAAGAATTAAAAAGGAAGAAAAACGATTGAAGAATGTGTGGGGAAACCCAAAGGGTGAGTTGTGGTAGTGTGTTCCGTGCACAAAAAAACTCTGTTATGCCAAATAATTGGTGATCCTAGTGCATTATCACCGTGCTCGTGCCTCTGTACGATATGTGCAACTGTGGTTAATGCCATGTCCCGAACGACTTAACCAAGATATCCTCTTACCGGTCCTCCCAAATGCAAAATATTCAGAAGAAAGGGAATCCCTCTGCCCTAAAGTCAAACGCTGGGTGGTGTGTGGTACGTAAAATGGCGTTACTGCAGATCCCAAATGAACTCTGCAATATCAAAATAGAGAAACTCTGTACCTTCTTGCTGTTGCTAACACTTAAGTATATCACAAAATGCTAGTGTGAACCGCTTACCGGTGGTGAGTATCCGCAAAGTGAAACTCAGTCTCCGTGGCACTGAAGTATGACTCCACTGCTGTACGCCAATGTCAGTATCCTGCTGCTTATACTTCCTCTTCCTACGTTTAAAATCAGAATAAAAGTGGGATTGAAATAGCAACACTCTCGTACATAGAGAGATGTTATCTAAGTATATAAAATACTTTTACTTACACGAATCTATCTTTTACTTGCTCACCCTCGTCTCCTTCACCGTCACGATTGAAGTGATATCCCGGCGTGCACCACGAATTTAAAGGCGTATCGCCGTTTTTTTAGCTATCTAGTGGGGTTCCAAACCCATTCGTGCCGAACTCATGTAAACTGCTTATAATGGGAAAAGACTATCTACTATATTCAAGAGTTATGTGCATATTGTGAAAATAAATGTTCAAAGACTAGTCAGCATCCTACATGGAGGACCAAGGTTTAACCGTGTGGGTTCAAAGGTCTGTCCGTGTGATTCGGAAACTTTATTGTTCCTGCTTGTTATTACACGGTGAAAGGGGTGTAAAAAGAGTTGCGTGAAGCTTCTCTATGCATTGTTTGTTGTCTGTGTACGAATCAATTGTGGGTCGGTGAGTGAAAGGTGATGGAGAAGAAGAACGAAAAAATGCTAACTGAAGATATGCAGAGTATAAAAAATACGTGAAAGTGGAATAGGTCTACTGGGCGTGAATAAATTAGTGTGAGAATGAGTCACAATAAAAAAGTAAAGGTGATAGTAGTGAACAAATACCGACAGTCGTGGCAAAAAAGCTGAAAATATTATTACAAGAACATGAGTGCAAATTCTGTACAAGAATATCCGTTAATTAAATATGCAAAACAGTAACATCACAGAAAACATGACATTTCATAGTGATCATTTAAACCCGCTGGTGCCACTGTGCCCAACAGTTTGATCCAAAATGTTTCTCTGCGTGCTAAGGCTATGTGTATGTCTGTTCCTGATTGTGCAGTGATACGTTCTAACACAGTGAATCGGAGCTGTGGTATAGAATGTGCTGCCTGTGTCCAATGGGCTGCTAAAGGTGAGGTAATATTTTGATTTTGAATGCGACTCTTGTGCTCTACAATTCTAGTCTTGATCTTACGAATAGTCCTTCCAACGTATACCATGCCACACGGGCATTTGATGGCATAAATAACCTGTGCAGTTTGCAATCTGATGTGTGGCGTAATTTGAGTAGTTTGCCCGTTTGTGGGTGTGCAAAAACGTCTCCCTGGATTACATTGCCGCATTGCCTACAATTGTGACATTTTCTCATTCCTTTATGTGTAATTGTTTTGCTTGGAGGCGTTTTCAACAGTTCTCTTAGATTCCTTGGTCTGGTGTGAGCAAAAACTGGGGGACCGTGAAATAGACCTTTAAAGTCTGGTTCCTGTTCAATAATGTCCCATCTATCTCTAATGATTTTCTTGATTTTCATAGCTTCTATGGAGTGTTTTAATACAATCAAGAGATGACTTGCTTAATCTCAACCAAGAACCACGCAAAAACGTGAAGTGTTTATATTAAAACACTCCATAGAAGCTATGAAAATCAAGAAAATCATTAGAGATAGATGGGACATTATTGAATAGGAACCATACTTTAAAGGTCTATTTCACGGTCCCCCACTTTTTGCTCACACCAGACCAAGGAATCTAAGAGAACTGTTGAAAACGACTACAAGCAAAACAATTACACATAAAGGAATGAGAAAATGTCACAATTGGGGGCAATGCGGCAATGTAATCCAGGGAGACGTTTTTGCACACCCACAAACAGGCAAACTACTCAAATTATGCCACACATCAGATTGCAACACTGCACAGGTTATTTATGCCATCAAATGCCCGTGTGGCATGGTATACTTCGGAAGGACTAGTCGTAAGATCAAGACTAGAATTGAAGAGCACAAGGGTCGCATTCGGAATCAAAATACTACCTAACCATTAACAGCCCATTGGACACAGGCAGCACATTATATACCACAGCTTCGATTCACTGTGTTAGAACGTATCACTGCACAATCAGGAACAGACATACACATAGCCTTAGCACGAAGAGAAACATTTTGGATCTAACTGTTGGGCACAGTGGCACCAGCGGGTTTAAATGATCACTATGAAATGTCATGTTTTCTGTGATGTTACTGTTTTGCATATTCAATTAACGGATATTCTGTACAGAATTTGCACTCACGTTCTTGTAATAATATTTTCAGCTTTTTTTGCCACGACTGCCGGTATTTGTTCACTACTATCACCTTTACTTTTTTGTTGTGACTCATTCTCACACTAATTTGCTCACGCCCAGTAGACCTATTCCACTTTCATGTATTTTTTATAATCTGTATATCTTCAGTTAGCATTTTTTTGTTCTTCTTCTCCATCACCTTTCACTTACAAACCCACAATTGATTCTTACACAGACAACAAACAATGCATAGAGAAGCTTCACGCAACTCTTTTTACACCCCTTTCACCGTGTAATAACAAGCAGGAACAATAAAGTTTCCGAATCACACGGACAGACCTTGGAACCCACATGGTTAAACTTTGGTCCTAAATGTAGGATGCTGACTAGTCATCCACCCCTCACATATTCACACACCTGTTGAAGTACTTCATCCTGAAAAAGTGCATCAAGCCAACACTCTTCAGTACCAAGACTGTCCTCACGCTCGTCTCCTTCACCGTCACGATTGAAGTGATATCCCGGCGTGCACCGCAAATTTAAAGGCGTATCGCCGCTTTTTGAGCTATCTAGTGGGGATCGAATCCCATTCGTGCCTAACTCATGTAAACTGCTTGAAATGGGAAAAGACTATCTACTATATTCAAGAGTTATGTGCATATTGTGAAAATAAATGTTCAAAGACTAGACAGCATCCTACATGGAGGACCAAGGTTTAACCGTGTGGGTTCAAAGGTCTGTCCGTGTGATTCGGAAACTTTATTGTTCCTGCTTGTTATTACACGGTGAAAGGGGTGTAAAAAGAGTTGCGTGAAGCTTCTCTATGCATTGTTTGTTGTCTGTGTACGAATCAATTGTGGGTCGGTAAGTGAAAGGTGATGGAGAAGAAGAACAAAAAAATGCTAACTGAAGATATACAGACTATAAAAAATACGTGAAAGTGGAATAGGTCTACTGGGCGTGAATAAATTAGTGTGAGAATGAGTCACAACAAAAAAGTAAAGGTGATAGTAGTGAACACATACCGACAGTCGTGGCAAAAAAGCTGAAAATAATATTGCAAGAACGTGAGTGCAAATTCTGTACAAGAATATCCGTTAATTAAATATGCAAAACAGTAACATCACAGAAAACATGACATTTCATAGTGATCATTTAAACCCGCTGGTGCCACTGTGCCCCACAGTTTGATCCAAAATGTTTCTCTGCGTGCTAAGGCCATGTGTATGTCTGTTCCTGATTGTGCAGTGATACGTGATACGACTCCAAGCAAAACAATTACACATAAAGGAATGAGAAAATGTCACAATTGTGGGCAATGCGGCAATGTAATCCAGGGAGACGTTTTTGCACACCCACAAACGGGCAAACTACTCAAATTACGCCACACATCAGATTGCAAACTGCACAGGTTATTCATGCCATCAAATGCCCGTGTGGCATGGTATACGTTGGAAGGACTATTCGTAAGATCAAGACTAGAATTGTAGAGCACAAGAGTCGCATTCAAAATCAAAATATTACCTCACCTTTAGCAGCCCATTGGACACAGGCAGCACATTCTATACCACAGCTCCGATTCACTGTGTTAGAACGTATCACTGCACAATCAGGAACAGACATACACATAGCCTTAGCACGCAGAGAAACATTTTGGATCAAACTGTTGGGCACAGTGGCACCAGCGGGTTTAAATGATCACTATGAAATGTCATGTTTTCTGTGATGTTACTGTTTTGCATATTTAATTAACGGATATTCTTGTACAGAATTTGCACTCATGTTCTTGTAATAATATTTTCCGCTTTTTTGCCACGACTGTCGGTATTTGTTCACTACTATCACCTTTACTTTTTTGTTGTGACTCATTCTCACACTAATTTATTCACGCCCAGTAGACCTATTCCACATTCACGTATTTTTTATACTCTGCATATCTTCAGTTAGCATTTTTTCGTTCTTCTTCTCCATCACCTTTCACTCACCGACCCACAATTGATTCGTACACAGTGAATCGAAGCTGTGGTATGGAATGTGCTGCCTGTGTCCAATGGGCTGCTAAAGGTGAGGTAATATTTTTATTTCGAATGAGACTCTTGTGCTCTACAATTCTAGTCTTGATCTTACGACTAGTCCTTCCGACGTATACCATGCCACAAGGGCATTTGATGGCATAAATAACATGTGCAGTGTTGCAATCTGATGTGTGGCGTAATTTGAGTAGTTTGCCCGTTTGTGGGTGTGCAAAAACGTCTCCCTGGATTACATTGCTGCATTGCTGACAATTGTGACATTTTGTCATTCCTTTATGTGTAATTGTTTTGCTTGGAGTCGTTTTCAACAGTTCTCTTAAATTCCTTGGTCTGGTGTGAGCAAAAAGTGGGGGACCGTGAAATAGACCTTTAAAGTCTGGTTCCTGTTTAACAATGTCCCATCTATCTCTTATGATTTTCTTGATTTTCATAGCTTCTATGGAGTGTTTTAATACAAACACTTCACGTTTTTGCGTGGTTCTTGGTTGAGATTTAAGCAAGTCATCTCTTGATTTAGATGATATACGAGTCACTGCTTTCTCCAATGTTGCCTGAGGGTAACCCCTGTTTTTGAATCTCTGACACTGTGCCTGTATCTCTTGGTCACATTTCCTATTGTCCGATGTGATTCTCTAAATTCTCATGAATTGAGATAACGGGAGGTTTTGTTTCAACGTCATGGGATGTGCACTGGTGAAGTGTAGAGCTTTATTCACATCTGTGGGTTTCCGATAAACAGAAGTTGCCAATCCTTCATCTGTTTTTATGATTTCTATATCTAGAAACTGGATGTGATGTTTCTGTATATTATGCGTGAATTGTATTCTTGGATTCTGTGCAATACTCTCTTCTAGCTGTGATTGAGTTCCTTTCCAGATGACTAGGATGTCATCTATGTATCGGAAAAAAGCTCTTGCGTGTACCTGCCAAATGGGGTTGGTGAGTATGTGTTGATGTTCAAAAAAAGCCATGAAAATGTTCGCACATGATGGGGCTCCGGGAAAGCCCATGGAAGTTCCGGTGCGCTGTAAATAAAAGTTATCCTTCCATTCAAAAAAACTGTGAAATAATGCGAAGTGAAGAAGTTCCAGTAAGAAAGTTGAGTGTTCAATACTCATGTCTAAATCTAAATCAAGAGTTGACTTGCTTAAAACTCAACCAAGAACCACGCAAAAACGTGAAGTGTTTGTATTAAAACACTCCATATAAGCTATGAAAATCAAGAAAATCATTAGAGATAGATGGGACATTATTGAATAGGAACCAGACTTTAAAGGTCTATTTCACGGTCCCCCACTTTTTGCTCACACCAGACCAAGGAATCTAAGAGAACTGTTGAAAACGACTACAAGCAAAACAATTACACATAAAGGAATGAGAAAATGTCACAATTGTGGGCAATGCGGCAATGTAATCCAGGGAGACGTTTTTGCACACCCACAAACGGGCAAACTACTCAAATTACGCCACACATCAGATTGCAACACTGCACAGGTTATTTATGCCATCAAATGCCCGTGTGGCATGGTATACGTCGGAAGGACTAGTCTAAGATCAAGACTAGAATTGAAGAGCACAAGAGTCGCATTCGAAATCAAAATACTACCTCAGTATTAGCAGCCCATTGGACACAGGCAGCTTATTCTATACCACAGCTTTGATTCACTATGTTAGAACGTATCACTGCACAATCAGGAACAGACATACACATAGCTCTAGCACGCAGAGAAACATTTTGGATCAAACTGTTGGGCACAGTGGCACCAGCGGGTTTAAATGATCACTATGAAATGTCATGTTTTCTGTGATGTTACTGTTCTGCATATTCAATTAACGGATACTCTTGTACAGAATTTGCACTCACGTTCTTGTAATAATATTTTCAGCTTTTTTTGCCACGACTGTCGGTATTTGTTCACTACTATCACCTTTACTTTTTTGTTGTGACTCATTCTCACACTAATTTATTCACGCCCAGTAGACCTATTCCACTTTCATGTATTTTTTATAGTCTGTATATCTTCAGTTAGAATTTTTTTGTTCTTCTTCTCCATCACCTTTCACTTACCGACCCACAATTGATTCTTACACAGACAACAAACATTGAATAGAGAAGCTTCACGCAACTCTTTTTATAACACTTTCACCGTGTAATAACAAGCAGGAACAATAAAGTTTCCGAATCACACGGACAGACCTTTGAACCCACACGGTTAAACCTTGGTCCTCCATGTAGGATGCTGACTAGTCATCCACCCCTCACATATTCACACACCTGTTGAAGTACTTCATTCTGAAAAAGTGCATCAAGCCAACACTCTTCAGTACCAAGACTGTCCTCACGCTCGTCTCCTTCACCGTCACGATTGAAGTAATATCCCGGCATGCACCGCGAATTTAAAGGCGTATCGCCGTTTTTTGAGCTATCTAGTGGGGTTCGAATCCCATTCGTGCCGAACTCATGTAAACTGCTTGAAATGGGAAAAGACTATCTACTATATTCAAGGGTTATGTGCATTTTGTGAAAATAAATGTTCAAAGACTCGACAGCATCCTACATGGAAGACCAAGGTTTAACCGTGTGGGTTCAAAGGTCTGTCCGTGTGATTCGGAAACTTTATTGTTCCTGCTTAAAAAGAGTTGCGTGAAGCTTCTCTATGCATTGTTTGTTGTCTGTGTACGAATCAATTGTGGGTCGGTAAGTGAAAGGTGATGGAGAAGAAGAACAAAAAAATGCTAACTGAAGATATACAGACTATAAAAAATACGTGAAAGTGGAATAGGTCTACTGGGCGTGAATAAAGTAGTGTGAGAATGAGTCACAACAAAAAAGTAAAGGTGATAGTAGTGAACACATACCGACAGTCATGGTAAAAAAGCTGAAAATATTATTACAAGAACGTGAGTGCAAATTCTGTACAAGAATATCCGTTAATTAAATATGCAAAACAGTAACATCACAGAAAACATGAAATTTCATAGTGATCATTTAAACCCGCTGGTGCCCCTGTGCCCAACAGTATGATCCAAAATGTTTCTCTGCGTGCTAAGGCTATGTGTATGTCTGTTCCTGATTGTGCAGTGATACGTTCTAACACAGTGAATCGAAGCTGTGGTATGGAATGTGCTGCCTGTGTCCAATGGGCTGCTAAAGGTGAGGTAATATTTTGATTTCGAATGCGACTCTTTTGCTCTACAATTCTAGTCTTGATCTTACGACTAGTCCTTCCGACGTATACCATGCCACATGGGCATTTGATGGCATAAATAACCTGTGCAGTGTTGCAATCTGATGTGTGGCGTAATTTGAGTATTTTGCCCGTTTGTGGGTGTGCAAAAACGTCTCCCTGTATTACATTGCCGCATTGCCCACAATTGTGACATTTTCTCATTCCTTTATGTGTAATTGTTTTGCTTGGAGTCGTTTTCAACAGTTCTCTTAGATTCCTTGGTCTGGTGTGAGCAAAAAGTGGGGGACCGTGAAATAGACCTTTAAAGTCTGGTTCCTGTTCAATAATGTCCCGTCTATCTCTAATGATTTTCTTGATTTTCATAGCTTCTATGGAGTGTTTTAATACAAACACTTCACGTTTTTGCGTGGTTCTTGGTTGAGATTTAAGCAAGTCATCTCTTGATTTAGATGATATGAGTCACTGCTTTCTCCAATGTTGCCCGAGGGTACCCCCTGTTTTTGAATCTCTGACACTGTGCCTGTATCTCTTGGTCACATTTCCTATTGTCCGATGTGATTCTCTTAATTCTCATGAATTGAGATAACGGGAGGTTTTGTTTCAACGTCATGGGATGTGCACTGGTGAAGTGTAGAGCATTATTCACATCTGTGGGTTTCCAAAAAAGAGAAGTTGCCAATCCTTCATCTGTTTTTATGATTTCTATATCTAGAAACTGGATGTGATGTTTTTGTATATTATGCGTGAATTGTATTCTTGGATTCTGCGCATTAAAAAGTGCAATACTCTCTTCTAGCTGTGATTCAGTGCCTTTCCAGATGACTAGGATGTCATCTATGTATCGGAAAAAAGCTCTTGCGTGTACCTGCCAAATGGGGTTTGGGAGTATGTTTTTTTGATTTAAAAAAAAGCCATGAAAATGTTCGCATATGATGGGGCTCCGGGAAAGCCCATGGAAGTTCCGGTGCGCTGTAAATAAAAGTTATCCTTCCATTCAAAAAAACTGTGAAATAATGCGAAGTGAAGAAGTTCCAGTACGAAAGTTGAGTGTTCAATACTCATGTCTAAATCTAAATGAAGAGATGACTTGCTTAAATCTCAACCAAGAACCACGCAAAAACGTCAAGTATTTGTATTAAAACACTCCATAGAAGCTATGAAAATCAAGAAAATCATTAGAGATAGATGGGACATTATTGAACAGGAACCAGACTTTAAAGGTCTATTTCACGGTCCCCCACTTTTTGCTCACACCAGACCAAGGAATCTAAGAGAACTGTTGAAAACGACTCCAAGCAAAACAATTACGCATAAAGGAATGAGAAAATGTCACAATTGTGGGCAATGCGGCAATGTAATCCAGGGAGATGTTTTTGCACACCCACAAATGGGCAAACTACTCAAATTACGCCACACATCAGATTGCAACACTGCACAGGTAATTTATGCCATCAAATGCCCGTGTGGCATGGTATACTTCGGAAGGACTAGTCGTAAGATCGAGACTAGAATTGAAGAGCACAAGGGTCGCATTCGGAATCAAAATACTACCTCACCATTAGCAGCCCATTGGACACAGGCAGCACATTCTATACCACAGCTTCGATTCACTGTGTTAGAACGTATCACTGCACAATCAGGAACAGACATACACATAGCCTTAGCACGCACGGAAACATTTTGGATCAAACTGTTGGGCACATTGGCACCAGCGGGTTTAAATGATCACTATGAAATGTCATGTTTTCTGTGATGTTACTGTTTTGCATATTCAATTAACGGATATTCTTGTACAGAATTTGCACTCACGTTCTTGTAATAATATTTTCAGCTTTTTTTGCCACTACTGTCGGTATTTGTTCACTACTATCACCTTTACTTTTTTGTTGTGACTCATTCTCACACTAATTTATTCACGCCCAGTAGACCTATTCCACTTTCATGTATTTTATATAGTCTGTATATCTTCAGTTAGCATTTTTTTGTTCTTCTTCTCCATCACCTTTCACTTACCGACCCACAATTGATTCTTACACAGACAACAAACAATGCATAGAGAAGCTTCATGCAACACTTTTTACACCCCTTTCACCGTGTAATACCAAGCAGGAACAATAAAGTTTCCGAATCACACGGACAGGCCTTTGAACCCACACGGTTAAACCTTGGTCCTCCATGTAGGATGCTGACTAGTCTTTGAACACTTATTTTCACAATATGCACATAACTCTTGAATATAGTAGATAGTCTTTTCCCATTTCACGCAGTTTACATGAGTTCGGCACGAATGGGATTCGAACCCCAATAGATAGCTCAAAAAACGGCGATACGCCTTTAAATTCGTGGTGCACGCCGGGATATCACTTCAATCGTGACGGTGAAGGAGACGAGCGTGAGCAAGTACACAATAGATTTGTGTAAGTAAAAGTATTTTATATACTTAGATAACATCTCTCTACGTACGAGAGTGTTGCTATTTCAATCCCACTTTTATTCTGATTTTAAACGTAGGAAGAGGAAGTATAAGCAGCAGGATACTGACATTGGCGTACAGCAGTGGAGTCATACCTCAGTGTCACGGAGGCTGAGTTTCACTTTGCGGATACTCACCACCGGTAAGCGGTTCACACTTGCATTTTGTGATATACTTAAGTGTTAGCAACAGCAAGAAGGTACAGAGTTTCTCTATTTTGATATTGCAGAGTTCATTTCGGATCTGCAGTAACGCCCTTTTACGTACCACACACCACCCAGCGTTTGGGAGGACCGGTAAGAGGATATCTTGGTTAACTCGTTCCGGACATGGCATTAACCACAGTTGCACATATCGTACAGAGGCATGAGCACCGTGATAATGCACTAGGATCACCAATTATTTGGCATAACAGAGTTTTTTTGTGCCCGGAACACACTATCACAACTCACCCTTTGGGTTTCCCCACACATTCTTCAATCGTTTTTCTTCCTTATGAATTCTTTTCTACCTTCATGTTTTAAATTTCGGTGAGTGCAAATTCTAACTGTAATTCTTGTAACAGGTGAAGGTTTCAGTTTTTATAGTAGATTGAGCCAAGAGCTGTCAGATGCAACCTCTTGTGTTGTAGGTTTCCTGCGGAAGATAATTGTAACGGCGTGGGTCTGCCGTATACTCCTATTTACGACCCAGTGACAGTGCAACAACGTTCACCTACCCCCTCCTCTTCTCTCTGCTCCCTACAGAACATCAATATTGAGTTCCAAGATCAAGAACCCGATACGGTACACTGGCTCTTTAACTGTGAGACGGCTGAAGAGTGGGCGGGACTACACTAAGACGTGGAAACGTCTTATACGGGAAACCGCCAATCAGGAGTGTGCTTGTTCACCCGGAGGGAGAGAGTCAAGGAGTGGAGCGGCGCAGAGAAGGAGAGCGATACGGAGAAGGAAGTTTGGAGAAACCCCGACGAAGCGGAGACCGGAGGAGTAACAACGTGCAACCCCGAGGAAAAGCCAGGAGGCCAACGACTCCTCGAGTCGCCCAGCCATACACCCAGGGGAGGTTTGTGGCTCTCCCAGGTACGGAACAAAATCAGGGGTTGGGCCTGGCGGAAGGGCGGTCCTAGTAATTGACCTGGGTATCCCCTGTCCCGGTGTTTCCCCATCCTGAGCACCGTCCATCACTTGTTCACTATACTTTAGCAAGTGCACGGGTTGCGTGTGTCCTCACTCCTTTTCCCTGGTTACTGTATACGTTACCGAATAGTTCACTCACCCAGTGCTGTCTTGTCTGTTTGTTCCGAGAGTGAAGACGGAGACGAACAAAGCACTTCCCCGACGGACTCGAGAGAGAACTCGTCGAGCTGTAGCACCAAAGTCCTGCCCTCGAAGTTCCGAGAGGAGCCGTTCACCGTGTCGGACTTTGGAAAGGAGAAAGACGTGTACTGATTTCTTGTATAAGTCAATAAACACTACGTTAACAAAAACCCGCTGGTTGCCCATTCCTACTGAGCCCGTCACAGTGGTGGAGAATGCGGGCATAAAAACCATCTCTGCAGAAAAGATGGAAACCGTCGTTGATCAGTTAGTGAAAGGCCAGGAAAGACTTGAATGGGCGATGGAACAGCACCTGACCTCGGCACAAGCCGACAGAGAAATACTGAAGAAAGCGTTAGAAGAAAAGCCGGAGCAAAAATGGGTTGACCCAATGGTCAGGGGAGGAGTAACCGAAAGGTCCATCACTCAGGGAGCCCCAGCCATTTCTCTGCAGAAATATCAACCAGGAGAGGATCCCGATTCCTTCTTATTAAATTTCGAGAGGGCCGCCAGAGCATGCGGGTGGCCCATAAGTAAGTGGCCGTTCTTCTTAGCCCCCCTACTAGGAGGCAAAGCTCAGGCCCCATACCAAGTAGCAAATCCTACGGGAGACACATCCTATGCCGATATCAAGAGAATTATCTTAGATCACTTGGGACTGGACTCTGAGGCATACAGGTTGAGGTTTCGCAGAGAGAGAGGTTCAACAGGAGAAAACCCGAAAACACTATTTGTAAGATTAAAGATGGCCGCTGACAAGTGGTTAACTCCCTCAACCAGAAGCAAAGAAGAAATTCTAGACCGGATATATTTAGAACAGTTTCTAGAAGCACTCCCATATGCCTCTCAAAAATGGCTCAGACAACATCACAACCTGACTACCACTCAGGCCGTAGAAATGGCCTCTTCGTTTGCTAGGGCACAACCAAAAATTAATAGCTGGGAGCTGGAGAAACTTCACAAATCGGCGAACAGATCAGAAAAAAATTTACCTCGAGTAAAAGAGCCTCTTCGACCCCACACCTGGAGGACCGAACATGGGGGAACTTCAGGACCGCAGTGTTTCGATTGTGGGAATTGGGGACATATTGCCCGATTGTGCCCAAAAAGGAGAAACAATGAAGAACCCATGGAAGTCGGGTATCTCCCCAAAGCAGTTCTCTATTCGGCCGAAATGGGAAGCTCGTTTAGAGTAAGTGTCAAAGTAAATGGGTCCTCTGTACACGCTCTATTAGACTCCGGCTGTCGCCAGTCCGTCATACAATCCCAACATGTAACTTCCTCACAATATATTCCCCGGGGCAAAGTAAACATTAGATGTGTACACGGAGACATCAAACCGTACCCCATGGCTGATGTCCCCATTGAACCTGACTCAGGTAAACCACACACTATAAGGGTGGGGTTACTTTCCTCTCTACCAGAAGATCTAATTATCGGAACCGATAATCCAGGTTTTCTTCAGATGTTTAAAAAAACATTAGAAGTTGGACCTCCCAGGGAAACCACCAGAAAGGGGCAGTTTGAGAGTGAAGTTAGAGAAGTTGAGAGTCACCAGATATCACTAGTACTAAAATTCGCCAAACTTTCAGAACGTGCCACTACTCCAACTCGGGGCTCTACAAAAGAAGCAGGATATGATTTGTATAGTGCCTATGAATATGAAGTTCCTGCGAAAGGGAAGGCCTTAATACTAACGGACATTCAGATATCAGTACCCTCCGGTTGTTATGGACAAGTAGCCCCCCGATCTGGTCTAGCCAACACACATTTTATCGATGTGGGAGCCGGTGTCATTGATGAAGACTACCGGGGGAATGTAGGAATCGACCTTTTCAATCTAGGACATGAGACATTCCTAGTAAAAAAAAGGTGATCGCGTAGCACAATTAATCTGTGAACGCATAGCTTACCCATCTCTGGAAGAATTTGATAGTTTGGACCACACTGAACGTGGCTCAAAAGGATTTGGATCCACAGGCCTGAATAGCGGGACCTTACCCGACCTACTCTCGCCTGATCCGTGGATCTTAGACAAGAGTTTCAGATTCGCACAGACTAATGACCCCACGCTTTTTAACGCCTGGGAACAAGCTCAACAAGCACCTCCTAACAACTGCCATTATCCCAGATTTATAGTGCAAGACGAGCTACTTTATCGGAAGGGAAAGCGGGATGATTCACCACAGCTTCTAGTGCCTGTTTCCTTTCGTGATCAAGTGCTATTTTTTGCCCACAGCCATCTCATTGCAGGGCATGCAGGGGCAGACAAAACTACCCAAAACATCCTCAAACATTTTTTTTCGGCCGGGGATATATAAAGACACTACGTTATACTGCAGTAAGTGCGAGATATGCCAAAAAAAGAACATGACAAAACCAACGGCTGTTCCTCTCCAACCGTTGCCCATTATTGGGAAACCATTCGAGAGAGTCGGCATGGACCTTATTGGACCACTACCAAAAACCCGAAAGGGATTCCAACACATACTGGTAGTGGTTGACTATGCCACAAGGTTTCCTGAGGCTTTTCCATTGTCTTCCGCTAACTCAAAACAGGTTGGTGAGAAAATGGTTGAGTTGTTCAGCCGAGTGGGATTCCCTAAAGAGATCTTAACGGATCAGGGTACCCCATTCGTCTCGAGGCTCATGAAGGACATTTGTCGCACGTTGGATATCCACCAGATCCGTACCTCTGTATACCACCTTCAGACGGACGGTCTGGTGGAACGATATATTCGTACACTTAAAACAACACTACGAAAGATGATGGAAGTCAGTGGAGCCGACTGGAATAGGATGCTACCGCTGGCACTATATACTATACGGGCCCAAAAGCAGAGTAGTATGGGCATATCGCCTTTTGAGTTGTTGTACGGTCGACAACCCCGCTCCCTTCTCGAGATGACTAGGGACGCCTGGGAGAATGAACCTCCGGAGGAAACGGCGGCGACACTCGACTACGCCAAAAGCCTCAGATCTAAACTTGGGAAACTAAGGGACCTGGCATATGCCCACCTTGAAGCGAGCCAAAATCGCCAAAAGGTGGCATATGATCGTGGAAAAAAATGGAGACACCTACAGATTAACGATTGGGCATTAGTACTTCTACCCTCCTCCACCCAAAAATTTAAGGCAGAATGGATGGGTCCCTATAAAGTAGTTGGGAAAATAGGCAGAACTAGCTATAAACTACAAATTGCGACACATAAACAGCAGTCATACCACATTAATCTCCTAAAAAAATGGTTAGGCCCGGCCCCGTCCGACGTCCATCTGACGGACGCTTCCACAGCCATTACTTCCACACGGGAACAGCTGATCACGAACGATGAATTGAGTTCGCAACAACTGAAAGAACTCCAGTGCACGTTATTGAAATATGACAAAAAAAAATTCTGCCATTCCTGGGAGGACGTCCCTCGCTGAACATTGTATAATGACTCCCCCAGACAAGAAGGTTAGAATTCGACCTTACCGGGTCCCTGAGGCTAGGAGAGCGGCTATCAGGAAGGAGATCCACGAAATGCTCCAGCTTGGTGTGATACAGCCATCAAGTAGTGACTGGTCTAGCCCCATTGTGATGGTTCCAAAACCCGACGGCAGCAGACGTTTTTGCATGGACTTTAGGGCACTGAATGATATTTCACTCTTTGACGCATACCCCATTCCCCGGGTGGATGAATTTATTGAGAAATTGGGGGACTCTAAATATATAACCACCCTAGATCTAACGAAGGGGTATTGGCAGGTCCCCCTCCGGCCGGAGGATCGGAAAAAAACTGCCTTCTCCACGGAGGAGGGTCATTTTGAATTCACTGTTCTGCCTTTCGGGCTGCACGGAGCGCTGGCCACGTTCCAACGTTTGATGAACACTGTTTTATCTGGCTTATCTGACTTTACGTCCGCCTACCTTGACGACATTGTCGTATATAGCCCCGACTGGCCTACACATCTCAGCCATTTGACCGCGGTGTTGAAGTCCTGGAATCCGCTGGTCTTACCATTAATGCAAAGAAATCGAAAGTGGCTTTTCAGAAAGTGAAGTACTTGGGTTATGTTCTGGGTCACGGTCTCATCGAGCCCCAGATTGAGAAGGTTCGTGCTATTGCTGACACCCAGTTTCCCACTACCCGTAAGGAAATTAGGTCATTTCTGGGCTTGTTCGGATATTACCGGCGTTTTATCCCTCAATTTGCTCACTTGGCTGCCCCCCTCACGAATTCTCTTAGAAATGTGGGGAAATCCTCCTCTCCAGTGAAACCCACAGGCGACATGCTCGAGGCGTTTAGGCGATTGAAGGCCATCATCACTACTACCCCTGTCCTTGCTTCCCTAGACTTTTCCCGTCCCTTTTCTCTCCACACGGATGCTTCCGACTATGGCATTGGCGCAGTACTTTCGCAAATGGGATCTGATAACCGTGACCATCTGATTCTATATATCAGCAGAAAGCTGTTTCCTCGTGAACTTAAGTACGCTATGATAGAAAAGGAATGCCTTGCAATCAAGTGGGCTGAGGATAAACTGGCATATTACCTTGAGGGACATCACTTTGACCTCCACACAGACCATGCTCCCCTCCTATGGATGGCACGCAATAGGTCAAAGAATGCCAGAGTCTTACGGTGGTTTTTGTCTCTACAGCCATATTCGTTTTCTATTCACCATCGGAGGGGTTCGGATAATGTTGGGGCTGATTTCTTGTCCCGTCACCCACTCACCGATCGTGAGTGTCCTGAGGGGAAGGTGTGTAACGGCGTGGGTCTGCCGTATACTCCTATTTACGACCCAGTGACAGTGCAACAACGTTCACCTACCCCCTCCCCTTCTCTCTGCTCCCTACAGAACATCAATATTGAGTTCAAGAACCCGATACGGTACACTGGCCCTTTAACTGTGAGATGGCTGAAGAGTGGGCGGGACTACACCAAGACGAGGAAACGTCTTATACGGGAAACCGCCAATCAGGAGTGTGCTTGTTCACCCGGAGGGAGAGAGTCGAGGAGTGGAGCGGTGCAGAGAAGGAGAGCGATACGGAGGAGGAAGTTTGGAGAAACCCAGACGAAGCAGGGACCGGAGGAGTAACAACGTGCAACCCCGAGGAAAAGCCAGGAGGCCAACGACTCCTCGAGTCGCCCAGCCATACACCCAGGGGAGGTGTGTGGCTCTCCCAGGTACGGAACAAAATCAGGGGTTGGGCCGGGCGGAAGGGCGGTCCTAGTAATTGACCTGAGTATCCCCTGTCCCAGTGTTTCCCCAGCCTGAGCACCGTCCACGGGTTGCGTGTGTCCTCACTCCTTTTTCCCTGGTTACGGTATACGTTACCGAATAGTTCACTCACCCAGTGCTGTCTTGTCTTGTTTGTTCCGAGAGTCAAGACGGAGACGAACGAAGCACTTCCCCAATGGACTCGAGAGAGAACTCGTCGAGCTGTAGCACCAAAGTCCTGCCCTCGAAGGTCCGAGAGGAGCCGTTCACCGCGTCGGACTTTGGAATGGAGAAAGACATGTACTTATTTCTTGTATAAGTCAATAAACACTACGTTAACAAAAACCCGCTGGTTGCCCATTCCTACTGAGCCCGTCACAATAATATTTTATGATTTTGAATTACGTTTCGCTTTTCCACTGATGAAGGGTTCATGTGTTGGAACCCGAAATGCATTGGGATTTTCTTTCTTTCAGTTTAATTTTCATTTGTTTTAGCTTGTTCAGCTAACAGCAGCATTCAGAAATTTGATGAAATATATTAAATATCTGATGTTTAATTGCTTTACTATCACAATACATGCAAATGTACATGTTTTTTTGAAATGCTTATATAAAAAGAATATGGTTACGAACCAACAGTTGAATTAATTTGGTTTACTGTCTTAAAACTTGTGTATATAGAAATGTGGAGACGACAGATCGTCGTCCGTTAGGCTGTGCACCGTGTTTAGACTTTGGCAGTCCAGAGCCTCCTTTATGCTTCTATGGACAGTGACATTTGTGATGTGGTAGACATATGCTCTATTTGTAGGTGTGCTGACAAACGTTTGAAAGTTGTCACTCCTCCCCTTCTTCCAATTGAATGTCCTCTTGTTCCTTGGTCTAAATTAGGATTGTATTTGTATTGTCAACGCTCCGTCCATCACCCCCTTTGGTTTTTCTTTGTTCGCCCTAAGTTGGCAGGGTATGCTCAGACGTGAGTCCCTTGCTCACTTTGCCGCTGGATTCAAGCAAGCCCGGTTGAAGACGGCTGTAATGCCAGAAACCGGTCCTGGGAAGCTTGATTCCGGTCCAGGGAAGACATGGCTTGGCAGTTCGGGCTGGACTGTTCCCATGAGGCACAGGGTCAGACTGATTTGCATATGGCCATGTCTGAACTGGGGTGGCGGAGTGAGCTAAAGAACGGTGATGGATTAAACCCAGATCAGTTGACTGGGGGTGAGTGTTTGTATTGTCAACGCTCCGTCCATCACCCCCTTTGGTTTTTCTAAATTAGGATTGGACATCATTGGTCCTTTAGACATTTTACAAGGAGGTTGTCGTTTTATTTTTGTCTTAATTGATTACACTTCAAAATGGCCTGAATTAAAGTTTGTTAAGGATACTTCTTCTTCAAGTGTGATTTCATTTTTAAAGGAAGTGTTTATTGCGGAAGGCTTTCCGGAAATACTTGTGACTGACAATGGGACTCAATTTATCAGCACAAAATGTGAATCGTTTTTAAAGTCTTCTAACATAAAGCATGTACGCAGTTCATTATATCACCCACAGTCAAATGGTCTGGTAGAACCTATGAATAGATTTGTAGGGGATTGTATCAGGTGGGTGAAATCTTCTAACTCTGACATTCTCAATGCTATTAATAGCATGCTGTGGTTCTATAGGACCACTCCCCACTCTACAATAAAGATTTCACCTTTTGAATTATTAAGAGGAAGAAAGGCTAACACTAGTTTCAAGCCGGGTTGGATGAACAAGTGGTTTAAATCTGTTCATGATGTTAATGGCCTTATGGAAATTGTAAGGGAAAATGTTGAAGCCTCCCAAACTAGACAAAACACCTGGTTTGATGAGAAGAAGTCTGCTAAGATTGTGGCAGTGCATGTGGGGGATTTGGTTTGTGTTAAATCTTCTATCCATGTTAAAAAGGGTGAGAGCAAGTTTGGACCACCTGTCCTTGTTACTCGTTTTGGGAAAAATGCTGTGCAGGTTGATGGTGGTAATTGAGGGAATGTAGGAAAAATTGTTAAAGTTAAAAGTACATCTTCCAATGGTGCTCCTTGTTCTAAGAATGTTGATCTTGTTCCATCTCAAAAAGTTGTTGATCTTCATGCTTCTCTGAGAAGGAGCACCAGAATTAAAATGATTCCTAAAAGGTATCAGTTGTGATTCTTGAAGGTTATCCTTTGTTTCGTATAAGAGATACCTATTTTATTCATGAAAGTCTTCACTGCCATGTTAATATTCTGTGAGTTTACCTATTATGTTCATTCTTATTTTTATTTTATTTTATTTTGTTACTATGGAGAAAAGGGGATATGTTATATTCTCACTTATCTATTATTTAGTGTTACCTCTTTAAATGTACTGCATGTTAAGTAATGTATTGTTTATCTGGCAATTTCAGAAAGAATGTTAGTGATGGTTGCCTAGGTACACAGCCTGTACATTCTAGGGTTTGAATAAGAACAAGGCAGTTTGCCGTCAGCTGGACTTGTGTCCTGTTTGCTGTCTCTGCTGTGTAGCTTACATGTAATAAACTTCATCTACTCAACTCACAACATCCAAGTTTATTACTACACACTCTTCTGTCCCTTTGTCTGAAAACCTTTTGCAGAGGTTAGCTGCATCTGGTGCTGTGTTACAAATGTTGTGGTCAAAGATTTACTGAGTGCGATAAATCCAGTAGCTGAGTAGGTTAGCGTGCCTCCTGGCGCTTCCAGAAGCGGTCGCTCCCGTGCTCCCTGCTCCTCTGTGGTATCGTTGGCTGCATTAACTGCTTTCTCGCCTTGCAATTGTGTCCGCTAGCTGCTACTTGCCATAGCGCTACACTAATAGAAGATTGATTGCCATAGCGCTAGATTTGTAAAAACTTTATCGAGTGCTTCATTTTAACTGCTGAATCTTATGCGCAGGCTCATTGCCTAGTTTTCATAGCCTGATCCTAATCAAGCATCGCTCGCTTTTATGCAGTGAAATTCGTAGCGCTTTCTTGTGAGAGTGTTTACTGATCCTCCATTTGTCTGTGTGCCCCTTCCTGTTCCCGATTTGTATTGGCTGCCATCTTGTTATTATTGCGATCCGGAGCCCCGTCCTCTCAGCCTCGCTCCCGCTTCCCAGCTGACCCTCCCTCCCACTGACTACATAGTCTGACCCCCGCCCTCTGTAGCGCTGTGACCATCCTGGCGCTTCTAGAAGCGGTCGCTCCCGTGCTCCCTGCTCCTCTGTGGTATCGTTGGCTGCATTAACTGCTTTCTCGCCTTGCAATTGTGTCCGCTAGCTGCTACTTGCCATAGCGCTACACTAATAGAAGATTGATTGCCATAGCGCTAGATTTGTAAAAACTTTATCGAGTGCTTCATTTTAACTGCTGAATCTTATGCGCAGGCTCATTGCCTAGTTTTCATAGCCTGATCCTAATCAAGCATTGCTCGCTTTTATGCAGTGAAATTCGTAGCGCTTTGTTGTGAGAGTGTTTACTGATCCTCCATTTGTCTGTGTGCCCCTTCCTGTTCCCGATTTGTATTGGCTGCCATCTTGTTATTATTGCGATCCGGAGCCCCGTCCTCTCAGCCTCGCTCCCGCCTCCCAGCTGACCCTCCCTCGCCCCTCCCCATCCACTTCCCGCATATGACAGTTGCATTTGCGCGCAGCGTCCACGCGCAGTGGTCGCGCCCCAGTCGCGCCAAAGGTAAGCCCGTCTACGCCCGTCCGCGCCTTGACTGCCCCCAGCGCCAGACCCCCTGGCCCCCGACGTACCCAGCCCACTAGATTCACTTATGATGCCGCCTCTCTCCTCGCCCTCAACCCCGGACGCACACCACAATGCTGCGTAGCCTGCCTCTCCTGCAAGTTCAACTGCTTCAGGACCCTCACCAAACCCACTCCCTCCAAACACAGCTCCGATTCTAACCACCTGAAGTGCATCCTGCTTAACACCCGCTCGGTCCACAGACACGCAACTGAACTATGGGACCTACTCGACACTGCGTCACCGGACATCGCCTTCCTTACAGAAACATGGATGAACACATCATCAGCACCCGACATCGCCATAGCCATACCGGACGATTACAAGATTATCCGTAAAGACCCCACCAAACAAACAGGAGGAGGCATCGCCATCATCCATTGGAACACCATCAAAATAACGTCCAGCTCCGACGACAATCTGGCAACCGCCGAACATCTCCACTTTCAGATCCACACCAATCCTAGGACCACACTTAGAGGCACCCTCATCTACAGGCCTCCAGGAACCCGCACTCAATTCAGCGATGACATCACTGACTTCATCACCCCACATGCCCTCGCCTCCGAGAACTACATTCTACTAGGAGACCTCAACTACCACCTTGAAAACAAACACGACAGCAACACCACCACCCTTCTTGACAACCTGGCCAATCTCGGACTCAAACAACTTGTTGTCACCCCCACCCATGTAGCCGGACACAAGCTCGACCCTATCTTCACCTCCTGCAAGCACATTTCCTTCGATCACACCACAGCTCTCCTTTGGACGGACCATAGCTGTGTTCACTTCAGCTACAATACCACCCTGACCCACAACCTATTCCTCTGAGAAACTGGAACAAAATCACCTCTGACCAATTCCTCACATCACTCAACCAAAACCCTCCCACCCTCTCATTGGACCCAAACCAAGCGGCCACCAATCTCAAGCAATGGATCACCCACAGTGCTGACGAATTAGCACCCCTGAAAAAACACCAGATCAAAACAGGCAGCAAAAAGGCTCCCTGGTTCAACGATGACCTCAAAAAATCAAAGAAGCTATGCCGCTCCCTGGAGAAAACATGGAGAAAAAACCCAACCACCGACAACATGGCCACCCTCAAGGCAGCCACCCGCAAACACCATCAACTGATTCGATCCACCAAGAAATCAGCATTCAAGGATCGCCTCGACAACAACGCCCACAACAGCAAGGAACTTTTCAACATCGTCAAAGAATTCACCAACCCCACCGCAGCATCTAACGACATCACTCCTTCCCAAGACCTCTGCGATGCGCTATCCTCCTTCTTCTACAACAAAATTGCCGACATTCATAACAGCTTTGAGAACACTCCCAGCGAACAACCCCCCCCACCCCCTTCAGATCCTACACCGCCAACTAACATCCTCAGCACCTGGAACCCAATCACCACTGAAGACACCATCCGCCTAATGAATTCAATCCACTCTGGCTCGCCAACCGACCCCTGCCCCCACCACATCTTCAACAAAGCCGACTCTATCATCGCACCCCATCTCCGTGATGTCATCAACTGCTCGTTCAACTCGGCCACCTTCCCAGAAAGCTGGAAATACGCCGAACTCAGCGCCCTCTTGAAGAAACCCACAGCAGACCCCTCCGAACTTAAAAACTACCGACCCATATCCCTCCTCTCTTTCCCCGCCAAAGTCATTGAGAAAGCCGTCAACAGCCAGCTCGCCGCCATCCTTGAATCCAACAACTCTCTCGATCCCTCTCAATCCGGATTTCGAGCCAAACACAGCCCCGAAACAGCCCTCATTGCAGCAACAGACGACATCCGAACACTACTGGATAACGGAGAAACAACAGCCCTCATTCTACTCGACCTCTCCGCCGCCTTCGACACAGTCTGCCACAGCACCCTTATACAACGCCTCAGCAACATCGGCATACAAGGAAAAGCCTTGGACTGGATCATCTCATTCCTCGCCGGGAGAACTCAAAGAGTTCGACTTCCCCCATTCAACTCAGAGACTACTGAAGTCATCTGTGGAGTTCCACAAGGTTCATCACTCAGTCCCACCCTCTTCAACGTTTACATGAGCCCACTCACATCCATCGTGCGCCAACACAACCTCAACATCATCTCTTATGCCGACGACACCCAGTTAATCCTTTCCCTCACCAAAGACCCCAACACCGCCAAAACCAATCTTCACGATGGCTTGAAAGAAGTAGCCGAATGGATGAAACACAGTCGTCTAAAACTCAACTCAGACAAAACAGAGGTGCTCATCCTAGGATCTTCCCCATCTGCCTGGGACGACACTTGGTGGCCTTCCGCTCTGGGCACAGCACCCACACCCACAGACCACGCACGTAACCTTGGCTTCATCCTAGACTCCTCTCTCTCGATGTCTAGACAAGTCAATGCAGTCTCATCCTCCTGCTTCAATGTACTTCGCATTCTCAAAAAGATCTTCCGCTGGATCCCCCTCGAGACAAGAAAGACTGTCACCCACGCACTGGTCACGAGTCGACTAGATTATGGTAACACACTATACGCCGGAATCACAGCAAAATTACAGAAAAAACTCCAACGCATCCAAAACGCATCAGCAAGACTCATATTGGACATCCCTCGCCAAGACCACATCACCGAACACCTAAAAGACCTCCACTGGCTTCCCGTCAACAAGAGAATTTCGTTCCGTCTTCTCACCCATGCACACAAGGCCCTCTATAATCTAGGACCCGAATGCCTCAACACTCGACTGTCCTTCTACACACCCACCCGCCAACTAAGATCGTCCAATCAAGCGCTCGCCGCAGTCCCACGCATTCAAAAATCCACCATGGGTGGCATATCCTTCTCCTTCCTTGCTGCCAAGACCTGGAACTCACTCCCCACTTACCTCCGCCTTACTCAAAACCACATCTCCTTCAGAAAAGAACTTAAAACCTGGCTATTCGACAAATAATGAACCCCTTCCCCAAGCGCCTTGAGACCCTCTGGGTGAGTAGTGCGCTTTATAAATGCCCGAACTTGAACTTGAACTCCTGCATATACGTGTTTCTGTCATTCAATGTGTAGCCAGCCTATAAGTCCTCCGTATAAACGGGACACACACTATTCGATAATCATCTATTGTTTAACATACAGATTCCTTGAATTTTTGGCACGCAGAAATCGAACAAAACTTATAGTTGCACTTTCAGCAAACCGGTGCAAAAAAGCTCAATTGTTTCTGTAGTCAGGGATAACATTAACGTTGCACTGATGATGTGGCATCACCCCTTATAAACACCCTCTGATGTAGGCCCTCACACCCACTGAGTAACTGCAGTATCATCCTCCTCCTCCCTACAATGGCACCACAGCCGGCTTCGGGGCTTCCTTTGCGAGACCTCTTAGTGCGAGCTCTATGCATGTATTTCATATCTCCTCTCTTTTCCCGTGCAGCTGCGACTTTCTGCTGCTCAGGGAAACTTTAATCTAGTTCAGGTTTTATCCTCTAATGTGACTTTATGCCCTGGACTAAAAAGGCTGCGCCACCTGAGCCGAACTGCTCTTTTTTTCTGTCAAATATGCATACAGCTCAGTAGGTTAGCGTTCTTGATGCATATGCGTGTGTCTGTTATCTTCTCTGTAGCCAACGTATTTGTCCTCTGTATAAACCATGACACACACTATTCGAGAATGTTTTTTTTTCCAGCATATGGATGTTCACACAGAAACAAAACAAAACCTATAATCCTTAGTCAGGGATAACATTAACGATGTCATCGGTGATGTGATTCATTGTTGTGATGTCCCGTCCTTGATGACCTGTGAGGTTATATGCAGTGCATGAAGCAAGTTATGGATTGGATCATGTTAGCTAAAAAGGCTCTGCCACCTTAGCCGTTGTGCACCTTTTTATACATCCAAAATGCATGCCGTTTCTAGGTCTTTTGCCACCCTAGGCGAGAATCGAAAAATGCCGCCCCCTCCCTTTTACTACCATCACTCTCTCCCCCTGTCATCCAGTGTTGGGGAATAGAGGCCTGCTTCGGTGCCTCAATATCTCGTTTGGACTGTCAAATCCATATTACAGTAAGTCATCTGTATCAATTGTTGCAGCTATGTAAGTGTTATTGCCCTTTTCTGAGGGTATTAACTCAGTTATGCCATCATGGGTTTGAGTTGGGAGAACAGTAGGACTACTGGCCTCTACCACCTCCAATCACACCCCACACAGGCATATACACAGACCCACGCAGAATCAAACCAACCCATAGAATGCTGCTTTATGAGGCGAGAAGGACTGGGCCGACCATAGACGGATTCTAATAGAATCCTGCACACACAGGACGCGGCTCATTGACAGAGTTGCGTTTAGGAGAGGGATGCCCTATATCTTTTTGTTGTAATACTTTATTCGATAAAAATTATCATAAAAGTACATACCATTTCATCATAAAAGAATATAAAAACTTTAAAAAAGTATTTTCCTTTACAATATACAAGGGCAATAAACAATTAAAAGTAGATAATAATGTTTAAAAAACCGTCAGACAGGGAAATACAGATATTTGTTTCTTTGGGTTGTTAAGTTGATTATCATACTCAATTTCCTACCCCATTCTCAGTTTTACAAGCCTCGAACGTATCTGCCAAGCTTCCCCTAAGTACTTTGCGACTCCACAGACGACCATCGTAGACAATGTATCCGTTACCAATATACAGAGTGCAGTGGCATGGTGCCTTACTCCCAGTTCTCTGCAAACTGGCTTTAACCATCTTCTCCTGGGCCCACTATATGCCGTACAGGCAAACAAAAAGTGGGCTATGGACTCAATAGGGTTTGCACATCCAGGGCAACTAGCGTGATTGGACAGAGAGGCCTTCCAGCGCCTTGTAAATACATTCAGGGGAAGTGTTCCATGTCTTAGTTTTAAAAACAAGGTTCTGTCTCTAGATACTTTAATAAAATCTAAAAAAGCTTCCAACTTCCTCACCGGCTTACACTCTAAAAACTGATCAGTTAGAACACCGCAATTTGATTTTCCAAGCTCCCTGGCTTGAACCCATTCCCAATATATTTTCTTAATGGTTTCTTTCGGGGGCGGCGACTGGGACAACCATGCTTCACTCAGCCCCAAGTTGTTAACCAACTCCCTCAAATTGTTCAACCATACAATTTTTGCCGACCTGTTCAAGGTAATGAGTTCATCTAGAACTACTGTGTAGTGAGCCAGCTCCGGTGTCCTTCTCAAGCGCCCCCAATATAATAATGGGCGGAGCCTGGCTATATCTTTAATTGAGCGGCGGCCCATGTCATGAAAAAGTGGTTTCAAGGGGGTAGAAACTGGGAGGCCCACCAGATCTCTTAAAAACTTATTCTCAGTTTTTGCTAGTTCTTGGGTGTTGTCAAAACCCCATAATTCCGACCCATAGGTTGCTGCAGCCAGAGCCTTTCCCTCATAAACAACAAGAGCTGGGGCAATGGGCCTACTGGTGGAGGCTCGGTGATCTCTCGAGATGGCTCCCGTGACTCTTTTCAGATTTAGCAGCATTTTGGCTAAATGGGAGTCCCACTTCATTCTGCAATTTACCCTTACTCCCAAATAGTCAAAAGCATCCACCTCTTCCAATAGGGATCCATTGAGTGCCACATTAATCTTCCTGGGTCTCTTGGTCTGAGATAATACCATTAATTTTGTTTTTGTGGTATTGATTATTAGCCCACGCTCCTCGCAGAACATATCAAACCTATCCAAAAGTTTCTGAAGACCAGAGGGGGTTTTAGACATGAGGAGGGTATCATCTGCGAAGAGGGGGGTCGGTATTTTCTCACCCGCCAGGGAGGGGGCGTCCACTGGGTCCTCCTATATCTTTGTTTCGCAGTGGCCCCTTAGTTTGCTGTGTCCAATGGAAATACATTTTCTGACCCATGGGACATGTGTAAGCCGCTACAGGTGGATGTGTGGGTGGCATTGTTTGCCAATGTGTTTTTATCTCTTGTAAGCTGTACCCTAGGCTTGACTTTTGTTTTGCTTTGTTCCATGAAAAATCTAATAAAAAGTTGTTATAATAATAACGGAGGGTTCTGAACACAAGCAGCAGGCGAGTGTCTGAACTCCCAATGCCATTACTAAGGTTCTCAGATATCCACAGCACTTCAGAACCACACTATTCTTAAAGCTGTAGGCCACAGAAACCAGAAGCAGGCGGAATCAGAGACTGTCACCGAGGGCTCCAAGCACAGGAATTAGGCTCCATAAAGTTAAAGAATAATTCATCTGAGCTCCCACTGCCATTAATTCTAAGGGTTTCAGACACCACTAGCATGCCCGGACCACACTATTCTTGAAGCTGAGTGCCTCAGACACTGGCAATAGGACAGAAACCCCCGTGATTTAATCTGAAGATCCCAGGCAGGAGTCCAAAATCTCACTGCCATTAAAATATAATATTACATGGGGAGATCATCCCTAGCACTCGGCCCCTCATCTCCATGTCCCCTTCCTTTCCCCAGTCAGGTCTGTATCCCCCCTCCCTCCACCACCCTTCTCCCTCTCTCCCTGTCTCTCAGCGAGCTGCTCCTCTCTCCCATTTATCTACGTCCTCCAGCACCCCACCCAATTCTGTTGAAGGTTAGGCTGAAACCGTCAACATTATCGGCGCCCTCTTGCTCTTCTCGAACCCTTTTCGTGCACGTAAACAGCCGCCCTTTTGAACACCATGGCTTCCCTGCCCTTTCCTGATAACCAGCGCGTCTCTCTCCCTCTCCTAGCCTCACCGGCATCCCCCGCATGCTGACAACCCCCTCGCCCTCACCTGTCTCGGGTCATAAACCCCTCTCCAGCGCAGCTCGGCCTCGGAATCCCATCCTGTTCCCAGCACGACACCTCCCTTCATTCCTTACATGGTCCCAGGTCCTTTGATGCAAACCCCCTTTTTCCTGTGTGCCCGTTTGTCTTCCCCGTTCCCAGGCCGCCATCTGGCTCTGCGGATACTGTTTATTACCCCCAGTACAGTAGGAAGCTTCCCTCATCAAAGGACCCCCGAGTTGATCAAAGCCCCCACCCCATGAGATCCGATCGAACCCCACACGTTCCGTGAATCGGCGGAATATCCAACTGCGCGATGATCACCACCTGTTGTGACCGGGGTGGGGACTTCAACTGTAACTATGTGTGGGAACGGACCTGAAGGGGAGATTCCGAGGATGCCTTTTCGTACATCAAAGTATTAACGAGAATGTGTTTTATGCAATAAAGTGATTAACTTGTGTATAAGAGGCCAGGCCTCAGAGATGCGGGTAGAGCACCTCAGAACGATACCTGCTGTCTGTTTTGCTGTGTTCTCCTCCGGAGAGAATAAAACCTTGTTTCCTGCCTTCCAGTCTCCAGCGCCTGCCTCTTCAGTAGTTTAACTTCCTTGTGGGTTCAAGAGGCGACACCGCCGGGCAATACTTAAGGATCTTATATTCTGGTTGGTAGTGTCACCCTTTTACAATTCAATACATGACCATTTCCCCGCTCCCTCCTCCTTTTTTGTTCAGCTCTGTCCCTCGCACCTTCCTCTGCCCGTCCATCAATTCTCGCCCCCTTCGCCCTCCTCCGCGTTCTCCCTCGTCTGTCTCCCCATTCTCCCTCGTCTGTCTCCCCATCTCTCATCGCTTTCGATCCCGAGATTACACGTTCTCCAAGTCAAGTGTGAAGGGCACGTGCGGGAGCAAACTACTAGTCCCAGGATGCAAAGCCAGGATCCCCCGGAAGACGACGGACCTGCACACCCCGCCACCTCCTCGGTTCAACACAGGCCTCTTTGGAAGGCTCTTGGTTCCGCAATGTACAGGGTCAAGCTCAGGCGGGCAACTAGAGCCAAATTTCGGGGGGAGGGGGAGGGGGGCTGAACAATATTTGGGGGGGGGCTAATTCTTCGATCCATAGACAGAGTGACTGTAAGAAGGGGTGAACACACAACAAAAGCCTCATTTGCAAGTAAATGGTCTTTTAAAGACCTGTTAAATACTAAGTGCGGCTGAAATTGAATGGTCGACACAGCCCGTGAAGCTGTCGCAGCCCGGGCTGACACACACGACGGGGAGGGGCGGGGGCCTGAAGCCCCGTGAGCCCAATGGGTGTTGCGTGCCTGGTCAAGCTCGAGACAGGACGACACCTGATATGAGGCACACAAACTGGAGATCTGTGACTTTAGAGCTGAGCTGTGTGCAGAGGAGATGCAACTGTCAGGAGCTGTCTATAGATGAGATGCGCCAGACTGTCTAGGCTCAAGCTCTGCATGGAATACTTCTAAGACTGGTTCTAGAGCTGGATGTAGATGAGATGTATTATTCATTACAGCTGTACACGCAACATTCCGTGACTGCCTCTAGCAATGCATACAATTCAATTAAATTCAAAAGACCTTTATTCGAATTTCATAAAATTCATAAAAGTACATACAATAAAAACAGTCCCATTCTCTATACAAATCTATTTACAATAATCATAATCCTTCAAATTTATACAGCTCTCATTAATCAGGGGTTTTCCATCATTTTACGTACACGAGTTATAGTCTCAAAAAGGTACTAGTTCGAAAAGTTAATTCATCTGTGTCCAAAGAAAGCAACACTAAATAAGACTCCGCTAAAGAAAGGGGTCTTTGTTTTCTAAAATATGGAGTTAAAAACCAGTTAATATACTTTGGATAAAATTTACAGAAAAATAGGAAGTGCAAGTCATTCTGTGTGCTTATCCCATCACACGAGCATGGGTTATAATGTGCTGTGTGATGATATCCCAGAGGAAAGCCCAATAAAAATTTCACAGAGCCTGCCCTTAGGCGGAATAACAGAGATCTTTCCCAGTTAGTCATGGGGGGAATAAGATAGGATGGGAGCGATTGCCTACACAATTTATTCCCCATGTATGTCACAACAGTAGTTTTAAGTGATTCCCTTCCCATTCTTTCTGAGTTATAAAGTGCATATAGTGCTAGTTTGACCTCATTCTTATCTTTGGGCTCGATCTTAGATGGGTCGGAAAAAAGATCTCCCCTCCCCATGGCACACAGTGTCTTTAAAACTCCCGCAAGCCAGGGGATAGCTAAGCGGAGCCCTTTTCACATTTAAGACAGTCTTTTATAATATCCTGTGTTAGGGCAGCTGAGTTATTCCTCCAGATCCTTAGCCAGAATAGAGCTGGCCTTGTCCTAATAAAATCACATGCATACGGGAGGTTTAATTCTTTGTGACACATAAACTCAGAGGATGAGATTGGGGCGCCCAGTATTTTTCTGCAGAATCGGTTTTCTTCCCATTGAATACTGGGGCTTGACCCCAAACCCCAGACCTCTGCCCCATATGTAGCTACTGGCATGCACTGTAACCTAAAAAAATTTTTTAAAGCTCTAGTGGCTCCTATTTTCTTTGGGCGTGGCAATCTCAAGACGGAATTGGTGGCTTTCGAGAACTTGCCCGTGGCGTAGGCCAAATGCCCACTCCACGAGCCGTTCGCAGCGAAAGCCAGCCCTAAATATGGGAATGTATTTACAGATTCTAATTTATCTGTCCCTACATAAATGGTATTGAGCTTCCGTTTCCCAGGGCCACATGTCTTAATAAAAGATTTTTTTAAATTGACGCACAAGTCTAGAGCCTCCATATATTGAACAAAAGTTTTAACAAGTTGGCGGAGGGCATTGGGTGTGCGGCACATAAGGACCGCATCATCTGCGTATAAAAGAACCGGTAAGGGTTTCCCCTGAATTATTGGCACATCTGGAGTCACCTGTTTTAAAGATTTAGCTAAACCATTGATGTAAATGATAAAAAGCAGGGGTGCTAAAACGCACCCCTGTCTGACCCCCCTGCCTACTTTAATAGGTCCAGAAACTTCCCCGCCCATCCCGATCCTAACCTGTGCCTTAAGGTCAGTATGGAGGTAGGCTAAAAAGTTAACAAGAGCCTCATCCAATCCATAGTCCAAAAGAATGGACCATAGTTTGGATCTATTGACCAGATCGAAGGCGGACGATAGGTCCATAAATGCAAGATAGATAGGGGACTATCGGGCAATGTTATACTTGTCAATTACCAACTTCAGGTTCAAACATTGCTCCACCGTGCCCACCTTGCTCCTAAATCCAATCTGACAGGGGTCCAATAATTCACTATCTTCTGCCCACTCTAACACCCTGTTGTAGAGGACTCGCCCCAAAATCTTTAAGGTGTTGTCCAAGAGTGAGATCTGTCGATAGTTGGCCGGGTCTGACCTATCGCCCTTTTTAAAGATTGGGACTATCGTGCTGGTGGACCAGGTTTTGGGCATGGGCACTAAGGGCAGGCTGTTAAAAACATTAAGGAGGATCGGTGCCCATAAATCTGGACTAAACTTGATAACATCTATAGGGAGTCCATCAGGACCAGGAGCCTTGTTGCCAAGGCTCTGTCTGATGGCTACTTCTACCTCATTGAGACCAATCTGTAGACAGCACAGACGACCAAGAACAAAACTTATTGTCTCCTCTGTTGGTGTAGTGTATGTTTTTAGAAAAATGGGCCTCCCATACGCTGCTGGTTATGTTACAGCTAGTCAGAGTTAAATGTTTGCCCATATCTCGCATTTTCCTGACAGCTGTCCAGAAGGGGCCACTGCTCTTCTGATTTGCACTTCCAACCAGTGACTCCCACTGCTCCGTCAGTAATGCAGTTTTCCGTTCGGCAATCATAAGTTTAAAATGTTTCCTGGCCACCTGTACCTCTTCTGTACATCTGGGTTTAGCAGTTAGTGCCCTGCGCAATGCCCTGTTTGCTGATGAACAGGCGGGGTCAAACCACCTTGGGTCTTTCTCTTTCTTTGGCAGCGGGACTGATAAGGAAGTTTTTATGACAAGACATAATTTGTCAAAGTCGGCAATTATCCTGAGGCAATTCCCATCACAGGATAGACAGGAGTTAATCAGGTGGGAATGTTCCTTTTTCACAATTTCTAATATAGTCCCACTATCAACTCCCCTCCATTTCAATCGCAGGCCGTCTCCCGAAGGTGTGATATCTCTTGCACCATTTAAATTAGCATACACAGGGCTTGACCCTAAATGTAAGGTGACTATAAGAGGATTGTGGTCTCCAAATGATGTTTCCAATACTGTAGACTTTGTTATACAATCTATTAAATGGGGGGGACATAAAAATAAAATCAATGGTTGAAAGACAGTCTCTCCCCCTAAATGTGGGGGCATAATGAGCACTAGACGTGTAACCTGCTTCTAAAGCATTACTAAGAATGTGCTCGGTTAACAGATTTTCTAATTCAATACCCCTTCGTTCCGCTTGCTGGCAAGAGGCTTCAGGTCACAGCAAGGTAAGGCCCCCCAGACACCAAGGGCTCGATGGAAAGAAGTGTCCCGATCCGCCGGTAATCTCTCGCGCTTTTAGCGCCACCTGGCGTGTTGTGGGCGTGGTCCCGTCCTGCTTCCTGGTGCCGGGAATGCTGGGAAACGTAGTTTTCCCCTGCTCGGCGGCCGCGCACAGGTCCCGAGTGCGGCGGCGGTGAGGGGAAGATGCTGGCAATAGGCTTCAGGTCACAGCAAGGTAAGGCCCCCCAGACACCAAGGGCTCGATGGAAAGAAGTGCATACAGATGTGATGTGATTGTTTCTGGGGCTGCATACAGTTAGATGCAATAATCTCGCTAGCGCTGTTTATGCAGAGATGTAACTGTCTAGAGCTCTAAATGGAATAATTGCTGGACTGTTTCAAATGCTGTTTACAGATGGTGTGAAAGCATAACAATTATGCAAAAAAAACGAGATGCGACCTGCCACATTTCACTCTAATCACAGTGTCTCCGGTAAGCTGTATTCTAACGAGTACAGCACAAATAAAAGGGGTATATTTATTTAACAAACGTTTAGGCATGCATGCTTTTTGCCGCCCTCGCCCTTTTGCCGCCCTAGGCAGCCGCCTAGTCTTGCCTAATGGCAGAAACGGCCCAGGTTAGCATGCCTGCTGCATACAGATGACACGCATTGCCTCTTATAAAGACCCTGAGGGGCATATTACCAAGCAACAGCGATAATTATCGCTATTGCTTGGTTAGAGACAAAATTCTACCGCTGAGCTGCGGCGATTTTTACCGCAGATAAACCTTGGTATTACCAAGGTTTATCGCAAATGCGATAAAAAACGGCCGCAATGCATGAATATCTCTGAAAAGTCAGCGATATTCATGCATTATCGAGCTAATGCTCTTAGCCATGTTATCCACCTCCCATTGATAACATGGCTAAGAACTGCTCAGGGCAGGTGTTAGCTTTTGGAGATATTCGCGCTTAGCGCGAATATCTCCAAAAGTTGGTAATAGGAGATAGCAATGTTAGCGACTGTTTCCAGTCGCTAACATCTTGGCACGCCCACTTTGCATGTCATTAGTGATAAATATCACTGACATGCAAAGTGGGGCCCAAGATGGTCGCTATCTCCTACTAGCTGTCACTAACTGGTGTTAACGACAGCTAGGTAATAGGGAGATCATTTTATCTCCGCTTTCTTGGCTTTTAAAGCCAAAAAAGCGGAGATAAACCCCCTTGATAATATGCCCCTCTAATTTCTGCTTTCATAGCCGCCGCACTAAAGAAAGTGTATAACACTCCTCCACCCTACAATGTCGCCAGAGGCTTCGAGGCTTCCCTTTAGCACCTCGTACCTGCGTTCAACCATTAAAGCGCCTACACTCTCTGTGTTCTAGCGCGTGCTATATGCGCATCTTTCATAACTCTAATAACATGTTTAATAGCTTTGCCCCTGCCTTTCTCCGCGCAATTGGGACTGTCTGCTACTCATGGACACTTTAACCTAGTTCAGGGTTTCTACTATAAGGTGGCTCTGTGCCCGGGGCTAGGAAGGCTGCTCCACCTTAGCCGTGTTGCTCTTTTTTTATACATAAAAATGCAATAGCTCAGTAGGTTAGTGTGCCTGCTGCATATACGTGTGTCTGTCATCTTCTGTGTAGCTAACTGATATGTCCTCAGTGCAACCCGGGACCCACACCATTTTATACTCATTTATTTTTCAGCATACAGATTTCCTTGCATTTGTTGCACACAGAAACAAAACAAAACCTATAATTACGCTTTTATGAAACCAGTGTGAAAAAGCTTAATTGATTCCTTAGTCAGGGACAACATTAAATTACTTAAATATACTGTATTACTTACTGTTTTTATGCTTACAAATGTTTGCCATGCTAATAAAACAAGTATTAAACAAAGTAAGTCATCAAATGGATTCTATTACACGCTACTTTTAAATCTTCACACACGACATTGTTTTTAAAATATGCGTAGAATATCCGGTTTCTAAAGTGCATTGGTTCATTTGTCACGTGAAACAAGCACTGGAAACATTAGGGTAAAAATACACTTTAAATTAAGGGAGTGCTTCAGTGCTCCTAACACTCCTTACAACCGTATTATAAATGGAGGATTAAGGAGGCAGCAATGTGCGAAAAGAAGGGGGAGCGCGACACTAGGCATTTTAGCTAATGTCTGCGGAGGGCTTCTGCTACCTCAAAAAGCGCCTTCTTTATTGATACGCACACTTACTCTGACTTCTTGTGCGAAAGTGATTCAGCACCCACGCTAATGTGCTGCATAGCTAAATACATATAAGATCCTAATGGCGAGACCGATTGGCATTTCCAATGCTTGTTTTTCAAGTTATGGATATTTAACTAGGGAAGCAATGTTGTTCCGGTTTCTCTCTTGATGCTGCATTCTTATGATCAGATGTGCTGGCTGTTCGGAGGATGCACAGTGTGCACTTTATTTTCCTCTTGATCTCCCTTTCTGATTGCACCACATGACCTCCCAGGTCTCTACCAAGCACCCGTTGAATTGTGAGTTGCTACTGTTTGGTTTTCAGCCAGGCAGGAGCGCATTTGTTGTCCATTGCAGTAGAACTGTTACCCTATCCTTGTGTTACCATACCCTGATGTCTGGGTCGTGATTCCAAAGATTATGATGTGACTTCATCATGAAGTACTTGCATTTCTACAATCCATGAGTAAGTCAGAAGTACTCCTGTCTGACTCCTGGATACAGCAGTAAGTCAAGAGCAATACAAAGTAAGGCACACTTACTCATGTCAGAATCTTTGCCAATAAGGCCAAGTGTCACCTGATCTCAAATTACGAGCCTTTTCAGATGAATATCTCTGCTTCTTGGGCTCAATGTTACTTTTTCCAATTCCATTCTGTGGGCCTGATTTGCAACACCATTTGTGCACCAAAGTTGAACTGAGGTGGGCAAAAAGCTTGATTAACAAGTTTTAATCCACATTTGGGAATCTTTTTAAATGATTTACTGACATACTTTTAGATATGAGTAAATCTTCTTCCACCAGAAGGAAGTGGTTTTCCAAGTGCAGATACACCGTGAAAGTTTGTGCAAACACACAAAGTAACATTTTTGTGGGTGTCACACGCTCTTTCACAGCACATATATCCAATTGGAGATTAACTCGAGTCAAGGGTAGGCAGTGACATAGTTTAGTCAGTAAGATTTGGGGATGTGAATCACAAATTTTCCAACTAACAAAGCAGTGGGCTCCAGGGTGGTTCGGTGAGTTGACTAAAGCTTCCAGCATTCATGCAAGACTGGAAACCACAGCTGCTTTTTTTGGTTGATTGGACACATGTTTCCAGCCAATATATATTTGTGGAAAAGTGTGCTGTCAAATGCATCATTAAGCTGCAAGTTGTGTTAGTCTGCTGGTGGGATACACTCACATTCCTAGGGAGAGTTGGACTCTCGTGCTAAACTTGCACACTGCAATAAGGGACTGGGATTAAAACATTTTCCAGGGGTAATGTTAGCACAGCACTATTATGCAAAAAGACTAGGAGGTTTGTTGTGTTCTTTTGTCCTGCTCTCACACATCACACTCCACCATGCCCAAAAGAATAAGGAAAAGAGAACCATTAATATTTACATTGAGACCCATAATATGTTGACAATTCACAACGTCAAATTTAAGGCCAAAAACGTATGGCTGCAAATTATCCACTGACGGACAACTACCCTTTACTACTGCACAATGTACATCACAACTTCGTACAATGAAGTAGTACTAAACCCTATACAAGGAGCGTTGAGTGGGTTAATGAACCATAATTTGCCACGAGAGTTTGAAAACAGTTAGAGGTTTTCCCTAGTAAAACACTTGAGTAAATCCCTTCCTAGGAGAGAAAGGGGCATGGAACAACCCAAAATTCTGTGAGGGTGCAGTGGAAGCCTACTACTGCCAATATTTGTATAGTAGCACATTTGCACCTGTTCATAGGAGTGCTTCTATGGGTGCAGATTCACGACTTTTTTGTAAATCGGTCACTATACAGCTTTAAATTCACTAGCCAGGAAGTTAAAATCCCTTGTCTTAGTGAAATGATGATATGAATCAATCAATCAATCAATCAATCAATCAAATAGCATTTGTATAGTGCAGCATTATCACCCCTAGGGGTATATGGATGCTGTGTCTCTGTCGAAGAGCCAAGTCTTGAGTCTCTTTCTGAAGTCTGCCAGCGAGGGGGCTGTGCGGAGTTCTAGGGAAAGGTCGTTCCAGGTCTTGGCAGCGTTGTAGGAGAAGGAGTGGCTGCGGCTGTGACGAATGCGGGTCTGTATGCGAGGGCGAGTGAAGAGGAGCACAGGTGTCTATAGAGCCGGTTAATATCGGCAGATCCTTTTTTACCTTTTTTTTTTATTATTGAGAATTTGAGCGGTATCGAAAAGCAAATACAAATGGTTATAGAATAATTAATGCAGAACAATTCATGAAGAACAACGAATCTGATCATAAATACAATTCGATATTATTACAGAGAGCGAAAAGGAGGACCACAGGAGACATAAATATATAAATATATAAATATGAATCTTAACAAAAATAGCCATCACTACATATAAACACATAACCACCTAAAATTTTACCGACAATCTATATATTATGTCTAAGCAGATCTATAAATATCAAATCACCCGCAATCCAACCCGACTGATTAAAATACTCTACCCTCCCTCCATACCTTCAGCGGGGCCCAGATTTTACAGCCAAAATCCCGCAATTTCCTACCTTTGTGCAAATAGAGCATAGATTCAATATTATGGATAGCAAGGAGCCTGGCCAGCCACATTGAGAAGGTCGGGGCATTTGGGTCCTTCCAGGCAGCTGACAGCAGGATCCGTAGGATGGCCACAGCCAGGAAGATAAATGCCTTAGTTTCTCTGCTACTAAGACCCAGCTTGCTGTCGGTCCCGAGAATCATCACTGTTGGGGATAGACTGATCTTAGAGCCTAGCAACCCCTCTAGGAATTTCTCGATCTCGGTTTTAATTACAGTAAGTTTTTCGCAAGAGGAGAGCATATGTAGCAGGTCAGCCGAGCCTTGCTGACATCTCGGGCAATTGCTATCAGTCCTCATACCCCAATCATATAACTTAGAAGGAGTGTAGTATAGATTGAAGAGAGTTTTAAAATGCTATGCCTTCAGATTGGAGGACCGAAGAACCTGCCTATCCAGATATAGAGCTTTATCAAGATCTGCATCTGGATCTTGCAGTTTAACTGCCCAGGCTGCCTCATGTTTCTCAAGATCATCTGGCAGCTTTTCAATTAACTCCTGATATATAACCCTAATCCTATCTCCACCCCTCAATAGATATTCCAGTATGGAGCTACGAGCACCAAAGGCAGCGGCCGATCCAGCAGCCTTAAGCGTTCGCCAAATCTGAAGATACTTGAAGTTATGACCAGTAGGCAAACCATATTTCTGCTGCATGGCATCAAGTGTCATAATATTGCCATTCAGTATTACATCCCCCACTGTCTGGATGCCCTGCTGTTCCCATATTTTCCAAGCCCCGTCTACGCACAGGTTCGGGAAGAACCCTGATTTCCACAATGGTGTATGTGTGTTAATCCTTGGGATCTGTAATGATTTTTGCAGTGTTTTCCACAAATCCCAAGCGCCAAGGGGAACCTTAAGCCTGTTTTTTTGAAGAATCTGCGACTAGTTTTTCTCAATAATGCGCCTACGGCTTCCTTACCCATTAAAAGTTCATATATTGATGGAAGGGCATACAAATCGGAGGTCGGGTCCAGGGTGTATTTTTACCTAGGTGTAGATTCAAATAAGATAGACATCTGAGTCAATAAACAGGCCCAATGATAAAATCCTACATTTGGGGCTCCTAAACCTCCATGTTCCTGGGGGAGAGTCATGTATTTAGCTGCCCTCCTTGTCTTACCATATTGCCACAGGAAGCTGTTAAAAATAGACCTCAGTTTTTTTTATCGCCCCCTCATCAATTAGATGAGGAATGGATCTATATAAATAAAGAAGTTTGGGCAGCATGGTCATTTTTAGAACATTTGTCCTACCTATAAGGGATAAATGCAATGCATCCATACGCTTCAAGTCTATCTCGATTTTTTTGAGGAGTGGATTAAAATTATCTTGTACAATTGAGCCTGTAGCTGCATTAATAATTACCCCAAGATACGTTGCAGAGTTGACATATCGCTGATCCATTTTTACTATGTCCTTAGAGCATATCACCTGTGTTTTTGCCTCATTTAGGCGATACTCAGAATAATATCCAAATTGCTTGGTGACTTCCACCAAAATTCGCATGGTCTCTGCAGGGTCTGATGTAATACCTGCCAGATCGTCGGCATATGCTAATATTTTGCTCTGAAACCCGTTGGTTATTACCGGCTTGATACTATGATTCCCCAGTATCTGCCTAACCAGCGGGTCGATATATAATGCAAATAAAATAGGCGAGCAGGGACACCCCTGACGAGTGCCTCTGCTTATCGTGATCTTATCTGAGCTCTGGCCCATCATCTGAATACGGGCCACCGGGTCACAATACATAGCCTTGATAGCCGTCAGGATTTTAGGACCGACACCTCTCTCCACTAGGACATCCCAGAGATATTGCCACCTAACGCGATCAAACGCTTTTTCTGCGTCGAGGAGGATCATGGCGACTCCCCTCGCCCCCCCAGCATGGGCCTCAAACAATGAAATTGCTCTTCTAATATGGTCTGTCGTACCGCGACCTGGAATGAACCCATGCTGCCAGGGGGAGACGAGCCCACCAATGACCCTCCCCAACCTCGTGTCCAAGATCTTCGCGTATAGCTTATTGTCGGAATTTATAAGGGAGATCGGCCTATATGACCCAGTACTTTCTCTTGGCTTTCCCTTTTTGTGGAAGACGACTATATTAGTGTCCTTCCATGTTTCTGGGATTTTGCCCGTACAGATAATTCCATTGAACAGGTCCAATAACAGCGGAGCGACTTCAGCCGACAAACATTTATAGAGCTCCAGGGGAATGCTGTCAGGACCAGCAGCTTTGCCAGCAGGCAGATTGGATAATGCTTCCCGTACCTCTTCGGCCGTTATATTGCTCTCTAGATTTGCCGCCTCAAGTGGCTCCAATTTAGGACCTAAGTCTGGGTAACGACCATCCAGACCATCCAGCCAAGCAGCCCCTGCTTCTTCCTTATACAGAATTTGGTAACATTTTGCAAACACCGATAAGATATCCTGAGGCTCAACAAAATCCTGCCCCTCATCGTGGATACTAGTTATTACATTTTTAACGCTATCTTGCCTGATTCTTAGAGCCAGTGCCCTCCCAGCCTGCTCCCCTCTCTCATACATTTTCCTCCTATTCGTCCAATATTCTGTCGCCGCCTTTTCAGCCAACTGTTTCTGCAATTCTGCTTTAATCAAACAGATTCTGGTTTGACTCTCACTACCTTCCTTCCCTTGAGCCAGATCGAGACAGTGCTGCTCTTCTGCCTTGACTAAATCTGCTTGCCTGGGCAGTATAACTAGTGACCTCCCCTCTTAATGCTGCCTTGAAAGAATCCCAAACAGAGTTCCTTGAGGCACTGTATTGATTGCATCAAAGAACTCACGAGCCCATTTCCGTAAATGTTCCACGAACGGAACATCAGCCAGAAGTTTCCGGTTAAATGTTCAGGGCCTTCTTTTTCTGACCGGTCCTAGACCACTAAATCTAATTACCAGTGGACTGTGATCCGAGAGGACCTTAGGGAGCTTCATAATATTTACCTTACCAATTTCCACCGATGAAATTAAGAAATAGTCCAGTTTACAATACTTCTGGTGAGGACATGAGAAATAAGTGAACCCTGGGTCATCAGGATGTTTTGTCCCCCATATGTCAGTTAAGCCATGTGAATGCATCATTGAGAGGAGTGCCCTGGAGACTCTTGGCTTCCTACCAGTATACGGTACTCTTTTAGTCAAATTTATTGAAATATTAAGATCACCACACACCAGAATGGGTACAGGCCAGGTTGACAGTTCCCCCTCCAGTATTTCAAATACTGCTGGGTCATCCTGATTTGATCCGTAAATCCCACAGATTGTTAAACCACACCCCAGTTCTGCCAAAGCCCCTCTACCCTAGGGATCCGATTTAGCTCGTTTAGCCCCCCCAACATTGTTTTACCTAGAATTACCACCCCCTTATTGTTGAAGTCTGAGAGGAGCATGACAATATCTCAAAGCCACCAACCCTTAACAACTTTCTTTTCGCCCAAGGCAGATGCGTTTCCTGCATACACAGAATATCGATGGGTTCGGACTTGACAAACTCCGCCAGTCTAGCTCTTTTTCGCCAATCATTCAGCCCCCCTATGTTGACCGAATATATACTAATGCTTGACATCTTTATTTTTCAACCGTCTCCTAGTTTTTATTACCAAGGATTGAATAAGGACAAAATCCATACCATATACATTATGCCTCACAAATCTAAACTTTATACCGTCTATTCTCAATTTTTTTTATGCTTTCCCCCCACGTCCCCCCACCACCACCTGTGACCCCTACACCCCCCCTTGGAACCCACCCCAACCTCCCTCCCCCCTCTCCCCTCCCTCTACCTCTAGAAGCGCTCAGACCGAGGTCTGTGCGTTGATGGATAGGTGCAGCAGCATGGTGCATGGGTGCAACTACCGTTTCGGAAACAAACATTATGAATAACATATCCTACCCCCAGAGCCCCCGTACCCCCTCACCAAGATCAAAACAAAAGATCAAAAGAAAAATAGAAACCAGTGGCGTTTCAGGCCTTACATCCCACCTCACTGATACCAAAAGTTCCCAACGCCCTTCTAGTCTCTCATCTACTTTTTCTCAATTTATAGTTCACAAAGAGTCCAAGAACTCCTTTGCCTTCACCTCAGATGAGAAATATTGAGTCTTGCCATCCTTCACTACCTTAAGTTGTGCTGGATTTACTAAATAGACCTGCATATGCTGGGAAGCACCCCTTACATCGGATACATCGCATCGCGATGACTTTGCAACGCGGCCATTACATCGTTCCCGTCATCACATCGCATGTCATCAGGGCGCATTCAAGTACATCGCATTAGCTAATACATCGTTAACGATGACATCGAATTAGGTTCAAATGGGAAGCGCTGAAGCAGCGCATATGACAGTGACAATATGAAGCGCGGGTGAAGAATATTTATTTAGCGCATATGAACAATGTTTATTTAATGTTTATTTCCGTAATAATATGAATATATGCATATGAAGCGTTTATTTAAGCAACAACTCACATTTGACAAATATGAAGCGCAGATGAACAATGTTTATTTAGCGCATATGAACATATAAAGCGCATATGTGAACAATGTTTATTTAGCGCATATGAACAATGTTTATTTAATGTTTATTTCCGTAATGTTTTACTCATGTTTAGACAATGACAATATGAAGCGCAGATGAACAATGTTTATTTAATGTTTATTTCCGTCGCAGTGACACTGCAACTACAGGTGGACTAACGGAAACATAGACAGACTTTGCTGCTGACAGACACGGTTCGCGACAGCAATCATTTTTGTAATGTTTATTTAAGTATTTTATTTTACTTATGACACTGCGCCGGCAATGATTTTAGTAATGTTTATTTAAGTATTTTAATTTACTTATGACACTGCAACAACAGATTTTACTAATGGTGGTGACAATGTTTATTTAGGTTATATTACGAAGAATGCTTCTTTTTTTACAAAACTTTGATGGCAAGTGTATTTAGCACGCACATTTAAGGGGATGGATGGATGGATGGATGCATGGCTGGATGGATGGATGGGTGGGATGGGTGGGTGGGATGTGTGGATGGATGGATGGATGCATGGCAGGATGGATGGATGGATGGGTGGGATGGGTGGATGGGTGGATGGATGGCTGGGTGAGTGGATGGATGGATGGATGGGTGCGTGGGATGGGTGGATGGATGGATGGATGGATGGGTGAGTGGATGGATGGATGGATGGGTGGGTGGGTGGGATGGGTGGATGGATGCATGGCTGGATGGATGGATGGGTGGGGTGGGTGGGTGGGTGGGATGGGTGGAACACCCCTTCCCCCGTGTTTCCGCCGCCCCCTCCCCTTCCCTCTCCCCAGCAGGCCACGGGGGAGTGAACCAGCTCGGAGGGGTGTTCGTGAACGGGCGGCCCCTCCCGGACGTGGTGCGGCAGAGGATAGTGGAGCTGGCGCACCAGGGGGTGCGGCCCTGTGACATCTCGCGGCAGCTGAGGGTCAGCCATGGTTGTGTCAGCAAGATCCTGGGCAGGTAAGGACCGGCGGGGACGGGGCACGGGGAGGGACCCTCCGGTGGCATCAATCCCATACTATAGGATATTGGAATTCCCATGCAATGACCTTTAACCCGCCCGCCAGGACGGTCCACCAGCAGGGGGTGAAGGTTGCGTTTGGAATATTTCATGATTTAAAAAAAATATATATATATATATATATATATGTATTGCCATAGAGGGCACATTTGGAGATGCTTTCTGTTAACAAAGTGTCCTTTGCAGCTAAGAAATGCATCAAACAGAAAAAAAATACAATGTATTTGTATATCTGATATTTTGGGAGGGGGCTATCTGATTGCCTTGCATTTTAGTACAGCTGTGATTTGAATTGCAAAGTTCTTTCAAGACAATTGGTGATTAAGAAAAATGAAGAACGCATTCTTGAAATTCGTGAAGCCAGACACCCCACACACTTTGTTCTGCCTCCTGGAATTTCCAAAGACTGCTGAATAACCATTTCATATTTTAGTTGATGGAGGGGGCAGTGGGAAGTGTTTTCATATATTGTCCGAAATCACATTGTCACCCCCCCACCCTTTAGTCCCAGCTAAATAAAAAAAAGTAACAGAGTAACGATCCCATGCATTTTCCTGTTCTTAAAATATTAAAAACAACCTGCTCATATTAAAGCGTTGCACTAAAAACGTCGAAAAGCATTGTTGTGAGACCCTTTTGTGCCTCGAAACGTTGTATGATAGAATCTCTGTAGGATAGAAGAGAGAATGTGTGTGTCTAGGGTCCTCATTTAAATGTAACATTTAACCCCTGAAGTGCTTTTGAGAAGCTTTACCGCGTGTTATGTCATAGGTCACGTGTGTAGCGCCTGCGCCGCCTCAATGCGCTGCTGTACAAAAAAAGCACTTCAAAGAGAGGGGCAGGCATGCTTCCCAATGAGGGTGCCAGCTTACCCTGGATGCTATAAACAAAGAGGGCATTCGATTAAAACACTGCTCCAGCACGATTAATCTAAATTTTTTCAGCGCCATTAAATCTGATTTTCCAGCACTAATCAGGAAACCCCTGATACAGTGGAGGCGGTTTTAATAAAAAAAGAAGTAAAAAAAAAATCAGGAAACAACATTAGAGGATTAAGAAGTTCCCCACAAAATATATATTTAAATGTATGTGGCTGGAGAAAAATGTACATATTAAAAGGAGTATGATCTTTTGAGTCAAATTATGCAAGCAGAAATGCTACAGGGCAGTTTTCTCTGCTTCTGGCCCCCTTTCCTAGTGCCTGCTTTAATCGCTCACACTCATTTGGCGCTGCATAGACATTTGACATTACAAAAACACATCGCGTTGTCATGTTGCGCGATGTTAAATCGCCGATGTGACACGCGATCCAATGAAATTGCCGCATTTGCGGCGCACATGCTTGCGACGAAATAATGGCCGGTGTAACGGCCGATGCGATGTCGTGGCCGCGATGTAAAGTGCCACGATGCCATTGCGCGCGATGGTTCGTCATACAACCGCATATGCTTATCCTGGAATGGCTTGATCAGCTGCTGAAGTCTCCATCGCCACTCCACCGTTACGTGGCAGAAATCTGGTCGAACGAAAAAGGACAGGCCCTCACTAGTTCTTCTTGCGTCGGGTCTAGCCTTGTCAGATATAATTTGCCTGAGGATGAAGTTCCCGAGAAAAATTAAAACTGCCCTTGGCTTGTCACTAGCTGCCCCTGGGCGGACTTTGAACGGGGTACGATGGGCTCTCTGGATTTCAGATGACCAGTTCCAATCTGACAGCTCCGGGAATGCATTCTTGAATAGGTTGATCATGAAGGCCCTGATATCTGACCCCTCGACCCCCTCCGAAACCCCCAGTACACGTAGGTTATTGCGTCTTAGCCTGTTTTCCATATCCTCCAGCTTCCACCGGATGTCAACAACCTGTGCTGCCTGGGAGTCGACTTTGAGTGAAGCCGAAGCAGCTTCTGATTCGGTTGCCACAATCCGTTCCTCTAAGTTGGTAACCCTGTCCCCAACATTGGCATGAGCCTTAGACAGTTTTCTGACAACACCTTGCAGTTTAGGCATTGCTGCCTGTGATTGCTGCCTGTGATTTCCTGTGTCCTGTCTGGCTTCTTTCCTGTGCGTGAGGATAGTCTGATAAATAACGTCCAGCAGGGGAGGATGGGAGGCAGGTACCTCGACATCAGGGCTACCCTGAAGTGGCAGAGCTGAAGAATGATCCCAGGCCAGATCCCTGTGCGATTGAGCGTGAACATTATCCTGGGCGGCAGGTCTTTTAGCCGTACTAGGGGGGGTCTGTTCCAGGTCGCTATCCGATTCTATGTTACTGCCCTCTTGAGAAGAACTCCTCTCATCGTCAGACCATTCTGCCTCTTCAGTCAGGGAATAGAAGCATTCACTACTATCCTTCTCCTTTTCCTGTTCACTCTCCATACCATCCGCTAGAGTCATTAGGGTGAGAGGAGGACATAAAAGTGTAATATCTTTCTCCCTGCCATCATCCCCTTTCACCAGCTCCTGGCCGTAGCAACCTCTGGTAGCTCATTGTTCATCAGATCAGGTACGCACGCTGTTTTAGATAAAGCCCTGCCAGTAACATCTTTGCTGGTTACAGTCCCACTGTCTTGGTCTTGATCATCTGTCCCTGTCCCAGTAGGCTCGGGGGTCCCCTGAAATACAGCTTCGCCCGCTACATCAGACAAATCGACAGAAATCACAACATCCTGGTCAGTTGGCGTACATTCCACAACCCCCAGCAGTGGTGCACACGCAGCGCTAGTACCTGGATCTTTTACTACTTCCTTGGATGGTGAGTGAGGCGCCGCCGCCGCCGCATTCTTATGACTTTTACCACTGCGGACAAGCAGCTCCGATATTGATGGAGTCTGCCTTGATCGCATCGACGTTTGTTTGCCCTTTTTGGTTTGTTCGGGCGTTGCTGTTTGTTCCGTCAGGGGATCGAGCTCCGGAATGCCTTCCTGTGGATGCATTGTGGTAGCCGCTGCCTGGGCGCCCTGAGCAGCTTGAGCAGCCTGTGCTTTCTTCTTTGCAGCTGCTGCTGCTTTTGCCGATGCACCGGAGGTTGATTTTGGGGCCATGCCTGCCGCCGTCCGCTCAGAGCGCCGTCCTCGCCAGCTGAATCCGTTTCAGAACACTACCTCCGCTCTGGGCTGAGTCGCGACCGTACTCCGCCCAACGCGGCCAACGCGCTGGCGATGCCGAGCCCAGAGTGCCAACGCAGCAGTCAGCAGCCTCAGAATTCCGGCTGCTCCGGCTGTTCCCGGGAACTGCTTCCACCTGCGGGCTCCAACGGAACGCGCTGCTTTACCGTGGCAGCAACAGTCGAGCATGAGTGAAGCAGGGTTTATCCAACAAAGAACCGAGAGTGACTAGTGGCTACTCCTGCAGGGTGTGAGAGTTCTGGGGGGTAAGTTGCACCGCATCGCGCTGCTGCTCCACGGCTCCTCTCACTCAGCCGCCATCTTGCTTCTAATATCGGCAGATCCTAGGTCGTGAAGGGCTTTGCAGGCATGCGTGAGGATCTTGAACTGGCATCTCTTCTGGATGGGAATTCAGTAGAGGTCTTTCAGGTGGGGGGCGATGTGGGTTCATTTGGCGTGGTTCAGGATGAGTCAGGCTGCAGCATTTTGTATGGTCTGGAGTCTTTTGAGGAGCTGAGTGGAGATGTCGGCGTAGAGGGTAATGCCGTAGTAGAGTCGGCTCGTGACGAGGCCCTGAGTGACAGCCTTTCTGGTGTAGGGTGGGATCCATCTGAGGATTCTGTAAATCATGCAGTGTGGGAAAGCAGCAGGAGGCGACTGCGTTGACTTGTCATTTAATGGTCAGTTGGCTGTCGAGGATGATGCAGAGGTTGGATGCATGGTTGGTTGGTGTTGGTGTAGGTCTGAATTCTGTTGGTCACCAGCTGTGGTCCCATGCAGAAGTGTTCTTCCCGAAGAACAGTACTTCAGTTTTGTGTGAGTTCAGTTGGAGGCAGTTGTCTCGCAAACATTTGGCTACGTTGGTCATGGCGTCGCAGAAGCTGGTTTTGGTGTTGGAGGGGTCCTCAGTGATTGAGAGGATCAGTTGAGTGTCATTTATGCAGGAGATTATGTTGAGCCTGTGGAATCTAACGAAGTTTTTTGAGGGGGCCATGTAAATGTTGAACAGGGTGGGGCTGAGGGACGATCCTTGTGGTACGCCGCATATGAGGTCTTTCGGTGCGAAGGTGAAGGGAGGCAGTCAGATGCTCTGTGTGCGTTGATGTGACCAGTCCAAGTGAGTTCTGTGGTGTGACTGAATTTGATTCTGTAACTCAAGGTGAAAATGGGGTTGAGTGTGTTTCCGGCTTTGTGATTGGGTTTGGAGACCAGTTGGTTGAGACTGATGTTGTTCAGATTTTCTAGGAGGGCAGTGTCATTGGGGTCGTTGATGGGGAAGTTGAGGTCGCCGAGTAGGATGGAGTGGTGAGAGTCAATTGCTAGGGGGGTAATGAGGTTGCAGAATCTTGTTTGGGGTCCCTGGGGTCTACAGGCGAGGATGCCTCTTATTGTGGTCTTTGCGTCCGTTTCTAGTAGGATGTTGAGGTGTTCCATGAGCGGCTTAGGGTCGTCATTGGATTTGCATTTGATGGTTTCTTTGAAGATGATTGCGTTTCCTCTGCCTTGTTTGTTGGCGTGGTCTCGTTGTAGCATCTTGTAGCCTTCGGAAGTGGCGGTGGTGATATTGGGGTTTCAGGGTGGGTTGAGCCACATTTCGGTGATGAATGCGACATCCATGGACAGGGCAGTGATGGTGTCCCACAATTCTGTGGCGTGTATGCAGTGCGAGCAGGCTTTGAGCAAGATACAGTGGAGCAGTTGAGTGTGTTCTTGGTCTTGTGGGCAGATGTGATGCAGAATCTTTTGTGGATAGTGTTGCAGGAGAATGACAGTGTCGGTAGGTAAAGGGTCTTTTGGTGGATCCTGGGGAGGAGGAGACGCAGCTCAGATCCAGGAGTTCCTTTGCGGTGTACTGTCAGGTGATGGGAATGCCGGGTGGTCCTGGCGCTAGATGATGTCCAATCGGCAGGGCATTGGCGGCAGGCCTGCTGCATTCATCCATTTTGTGGCCACACAACGGTCTCCATTTGTGGTCCTGGTAGGCGGTCCTAGTGGACCAGGGTGCTGGGCAGGGATCTGGAGCGGGTAGTTCAGGGACCAGGACCACAGGCAGCGCAGGGACAGAAGGCAGTGCAGGGACAGCAGGCACCATGAATAGCCAGAATTGATTTCTATCCAAATGAACCCTTTTTCCAATGTTAGGATAATGAAAGGCTGGGGAAAAAATCATAACGCTCTAATCAATACCTTGCAGTTTGTATGTGGCTATTTAATGACAGTTAACAGCTCACTGTTTTATGCTAGGATTATAATTTATAAGCTGCAAGTAACAAAGGATCTCTCAGACAAAAGCAGCAACCCACTGACCTATTTATGATATACGCGCTTTGTGATCTGAATGGTACACTTTCTTTGCAGCTACCTTACCATGAGTCAAAACTTCCACTAGACAAACCTCGGATCTCTCTCTAGGAAGAACATTAATCACCTGAGTTATCTTGACATTTATATTGTTTCCTGAAGGCAAGGAGCGTGGTTGCAAACACAATGCCGCGCACTAAGTGGAACGGAGTTGCAAACACGACGCCCACCCAAAGTCTGCACCCGGTGCGGTGGCCCCGCCCATGTTTCCCTCATGGCCATTTACCACATCAAATCCCTATTTAATCATCACACATTAAAGTTGAATCTTGAATTAGCTAGCTCTGCTCCATCCCCACGCCCCCAGCATCTGAGGCACCAGCAATGTAAAGAATTCCAAAAAGAAGACGCTTCCCCACTCTTCCAAGTATCTCTTTAACCACTTCTCAGCACTTTACCAAAACAGACCAAAGCAATCTGCAGCTGCTTCACCTGAAAGGATTTGTACTTTCCGAAGCAAGTCATCCTCCAGGACTCACATGGTGAGGTCATTTAGCTGCTTTACAAACCTCCCCATACACTTAGATCTGCTTTAACAGAGCCACAGAGATCTTCACTCTGTGTGGGGGCACAAATGCCCCCACCATGGCGAAGCCACGGCATCTGCCCTGACTATTCTCCAAGCAAAGGTCAAATGCCTCCTAATATGCAACTCCATTTCCCTCGAGGGCATCACGTAACTCCATTTACTTGCCACTACCGCCTCTTCCCACAGCACAATTAACCCACATACCTTTGCCTCAGGCAATCTTGCCTCCATGGTATCAGATGAAGAAAGTTGAGGCAGGACTTTCTGTCTTTTCTGAGGCCAGGGGAACGCCAAACTCTTGTCAGGACCTGAAAATGTGGGCGAGCTTTAGGACAGCTGCCCAACCCCCTTCATGCACAAATAAAAAACATCCAATTATTCAGTTACAAACTCATAACCAGAACTCGCAACAAAACACTGTTAGTAGAAAGTACTGAAGGTCTCAAAGAGCTCACATGAAATGGCACTCCTCATCGGTAGCATTTTGTCAACATCATACATTAGCCAGGGTGGTCCCCTGAAATTCACTTGTGCTTTTTTGATAATTTCAATTTATTTGAAAATGGACCCTGCCCTCCCTGGCTGCTTCTCTCAGTTTCCTAGTTATTTCCCACCCTTCCTGACCTGAGGACCTGAGAGACCTGCACTGGCTCCCCGTCAGCAAGAGGATCACGTTCAGACTCCTCACCCACGCACACAAGGCTCTCCACGACCTGGGCCCCAAGTACTTCAACAACCGCCTCACCTTCTACACGCCCACCCGCCAGCTGCGATCGTCCTGCCTCGCCCTCGCCACCGTACCACGTACTCGCAGAGCCACCGCCGGAGGAAGATCCTTCTCCTACCTGGCAGCCAAGACATGGAACTCCCTCCCCATCCACCTACGGCTGACCCAGGACCACCTCTCCTTCAGGAAGCAACTCAAGACCGTGCTTTTCGAGCAGAAGCGGACCCCTCCCCCCCAGCACCTTGAGACCTTCCGGGTGAGTAGCGCGCTATATACATTTGATTGATTGATTGATTGATTCCTCCTAGAACTCCTCTTGTGCCTGAATTTGCCTATGGAGCAGCTGCATACGGCCACAAACACCCCTTTCCATATTTTCTCTTTCTGAGCCCCTGACAAATGCACCCCCAAAGGCATGGAAGATTTTTCTTAAAATGCCTCAGCATTGTGCTCACTCGTTTATAAAACAGATCATATCCGCTGGCAGGGATACATCCCTGGCTCATCCCATGTAGTATATGCAGTAGACCTTTGTACTCTCTACCATTCCTATGTGACTCTTAGAGTATATCCATTTGTATCCCTTCCTATGTATATAGAGATAACTCTAATCACTAGTATATACATTAGACCTTTGTACTCTCTACCATTCCTATGTGACTCTTAGAGTATATCCATTCGTAGCCCTTCCCTATGTATATAGAGATAACTCTAATTACCAGTCTCTTCTATATGTGACTTTATATTTTGTACATTTGCAATTGTTTCTGTTTGTATCTTTTATGTAACGCATGTAATCCTTAGTCCTTATGTTTTGAAACTGGTTCTTATGTAAAGTGCTCTGACACCTTCGGGTAAAGTTCGCGCTATATAAAATCGCATTAAATAAAAAATAAAAAATAAAAATGCAGTGGACTTTATCATGAGTGATAATAATTGATTTCTTGGGTCATGGTTGACCCGAAACCTCCTCTTTTAAATGTACTCTCTGATTTCCTGGCATGTCTCCTTGGTCTCCTGCAATGTTACTGTCCCTTAATCTGTAGCCATGCCGTATTCTTGTTATTCTCTGTGTCGGTACCAGTGGTCCATCATGGCGGTGCCGTGAGTCATATGTGGGCCCAGTTACTGCTTATGTGCCCACTCCCTACTCCCCCGTATTGTCCCATGACGTAACCCTATGCAGGGTGGCAAAGGGGACATGCTGTATGAAGCAGAGCAGATTGTCAGAATTCATTGCATTTTATTCTGACTCATCCACATCCCGGGAATCCCCGTCATTGGAAGCTCTCCTGCCATTTTAGACATAATTTAGTTTCATGTGCTAGAAGGGGCAAGCACCAGTTTCTTGATGCTCCCTTGACTCTAGATGAGATCAAGGTTGTTATCTCTGGGCTGCCCACGTGCAAAGCACCTGGTGAAAACTCATCTCCGAGTAAATTTGACAAAGTCCATGCTTCAGTGGCGGCTGGTGACATTTGAAAGTGGTGAGGCATAAAGTTCAGGATGAGTGCCCGGTGATGGAATGGGTGTGCCTGACCACCATAAGGGAGGATCCCCCTGAGTATATTCTGAAAATAAAGTAGGCAAGTGGTGGATTTTCAAGCATATTTGAGGAAGCCAGAATGGTAATAAATCAATTGTGAAAGCGTAGTTGTGACATCACTTATGATAATGATGTAGGTAGCTGCTCATTCAGCATAACCACAGAGGGACCCCACTGTCCAAATAACTCAGCCGTTCCCCCTATTTTGTCCATCCGACCAGGCTGTGCCCCCGCAGGCAGAAGGGCCTCTGTTCTTATCTCTCTTTTACCAACCGGGCAGAGGGGTTATGTTTCTCGCTGGACCAGCCCATTAGCCCGGGCCTACTTTTGATCCCAATCCAACCCTGCTCAGGCTCTCCAGGATTTCGCGATTTGCAGAAAAATCGCGAAATCTGCAGTTTTGTAAAAAATGCTGCGATTTTTACAAAACTGCCCGCGAAATTTGGACGGTTGGTGAGCTCATAGAAGGAGGCCCCTTTTAGGTCTGTGTTGTCAGTACAGCTCTGCTCTAGTGGCTGAGAATTACATGCTTCGGTATCAGATGTGTCTTGCTAATGTTTCAGGAGCTGGGGGGCCGGTCGCTTTTTAACAGAACTCGCCCAACCTGTTGGAATGTCGGCCCCCACGTGCCTATTACTGCATTCGCCCTCATGGGGAACAGGGGGCGGCTTCACTCCTAGGTGACTCTCTGGTAGAGAAAAGAGAGATTTCGGACAGCCTGAGCATCCTGTGGGGGAGCAGGCGAAGGAGGGGTGGCTGATGTGACAGACAACTGACAATACCTAGGGACCAGCGGCAACTGCGAGCATTTAAATGAAGAGAAAACTGCGAGGGAGGGAAAGATGTGCAGCGTGGAGAGGGGGGGACTGGGTGTGGGGCTGAAAAGTAAGATTTGAAAGAGCTGTGAATGAGAGCTGAGAACAAGGATTGGAGGGGGAAGGGAGGGAGAGGGAGAAAGAATGAGGGGACGAAACGGGGAGGGCAGGAGGATGCAGAGGCGAGGGGAAGAGAGATTGGAGGAGGGGGAAAGGTGAAGAGACAAGAAGGGGAGAAAAGGGTGAGATGTGAAGGAAGAGTGAAGGAGATAGAAAGGGGAAGGTTGGAAAGAAATGGAAGGTGTGAGGTGGTGAGGGTGGGAAGGAAGATAGAGATGGCAAAAGAGAGATGGGATAGAAGAATTAGGTGTGCGAAAGGAGGCCAAGGCTAAAGAGGGGAGGGAAGAGAGAGGCCTTGAGGGGGGCAGAACGAGGTTGAGATGGGGAAAAGAGGAGCAGAAGAGGTATGAGAAGGGAGAAAGAGTACAATATGTAGAGAGCGGTGGGACAGGAGAATAGAGATGCGAGGTGAATGAGTAAAGGGTTCCCCTAGCGGAAATAGAGAGGGGGAGGGAGAGATTGAGAGCTGAAGTGGGGGAGGAGGGCAAAGAGGATGGAAGAGAAGAGGGGGAGAGATGGGGAGATGGAATATAAACGAGAGACAAAGATAGAAGAGATGGGAAGACAAAGGAGAAGTGCGGGAAGTGAATGCGCAGGAGAGGCGGGAAGGAATAAGTGAAAGATAGGGAGGGAGGGAGCGAAAGATGCAGAGGGAATGAGAGCCAGAAGGTAAAGAGGAGAGGAGAAGAGAACTAAGAGGACTTGAGAAAGAGTGAATGGTGTATAGAAGGATGAAAGTGAAAGGAAGAGGAGGGATGCCTTGGAGGAGGAATAAAAGGGGTAGAGGGAAAGCTAGAGGGCGAGACGTGGGGAGAAGAAGAGCAGTAACCCAAGGTTCAATGCTCTTAATTCATGGGGGGCGTGGCTTGCGCGCCGCTGAAGTATGGCGGGTCGCGCTTGAGCTCCGTAGCGAGGGTGTCCCGTCGGACTGTTTTCTCCGCTTCCTGACTGCCCCTGTGTGCCGAAACGGCAGCCTTCTACAGCGGATTATGCTGGGAACTGATTAACGGCATTTTCGGAGCTTCCTGACATCAGAGGCATGCTTTCTTTGCTGAGCGCCTGTGACGCCTGTTCCTCTCACGGACGGCCGCCATTTTCGCGCTTCTGACGCAGCTGGCATTTTTCTCCTCAGAAGTGCCGCTTTGGATACATTATTGCCGGTTGTGGTGGCTGTTCAGGACATTTCTTCTAGGATGTCTCCAGTTGGTAACATTTAATCCTTTTTCCTGCTCTTTTCTTGCTGCTTGGCTGGATACTCAGTTGCTCCTGCGCTGTAGTTTTTTGTTCAGTGCTGCTATCCCTGGCTGGTGTGGAGCTCTTTCTTACATATCATTGCTGTGCCCTCCTGCTCTATTTGTGGTTCTGGCATTACTGTGGTGTCTGCCTGCCTTGCATATAAGTCCGCCGCTAGTATTTACTTAACGCCCAGTGCGCTCAGTGTGCTGTCTTTCTTTTTTTTTGGGGGGCACAGACTGCGCAGTTTTTGTTATTCTCCTCAAGTGGCTGCGCATTTTTTCTTGGAGGCTGCTCCTACATGGCTGCAAATATGGGTCGTTCCTCGACCAACAAAGATTCAAAGGATGCTGGCACTTCGCTTAAGAGGCTTAAGGCAGTGTCCCCTACGCCTGAGTCGGTTCAGTCAGATACTAACTCCACTCTGGACACAATATTAATGCGCCTTAATGAAGTGCATGATATTGCGCAGTCAACTAAAACTAATACGGATTTACTGCAAGTGGAGGTGTCTGCTATTAGATCTGACTTTAAAGCCCTCTCTCTTCGTGTATCTGCTACGGAATCACGAATCAGCTGTGCAGAGGATGGTATGCAGAAACAATCCAGATCCCTCAGCCACTTGGAGCGTTCAATGGCGGCATTGCGAAGAGATCTCACTGAGCAGGAAGACCGTAACCGTAGATCTAACCTACGCATTTTTGGTCTGCCGGAAGATACAGAGAAATCATCTTCGTCTATGATCGACTTCTTATCTCATTGGCTTCCGGACACCTTACAAATCTCATTCCAGAGAGACTTTGAGATAGAAAGAGCACATCGTGTTCCAACGTTTCGATCTAAATCAGCAACCCAGACAAGAGCAATAATTTTCAAGCCGTTGCGACATCAACATACTGAACAGATTCTTTCTCATATGCGGAAAGTGAAACAGGTCGTCTGGGACGGTCATCGAATTTCCATTTCTCAGGACTTTGCCAGAGACACGGTTATAAGAAGAAAGGGATTCCTTAATCTTCGGAAACGTCTTTCTGAGATGAACATTCCCTTTTCGTTTTCTGGTCCGTCGAAGTTTCGCATTACTTACAAAGGGCGTTCCAGACTTTTCGATGAACCGGCTGACTTTGCTACATTCCTGGACAACCAATTGGAGATAGAGATGGAGATTCAAAGAGCGACATCGCATGTTCCTGGTGCCTCGGGCACTTGAAATGTCTCCTTATGTCTTCTTGGTGATGGTTTTCTATATGCCTGAGTTTTTCTCCTTGCTCCTCTTGAGCTTCTATTTATCTCTTGACTTCCACCTCTGTTGCTGAAGTTTCTCTGTTCTCCTTGTGCCCGCAAGGTCTTCATATCCCTCTTCCTTGGATTTGGGTTTCTTTCAATTTCCTTCTGTTCCTCTTTCACTTATTCCTCGTATTCCTTTTTCTATAGGTGTTCCGATCTTCTATTTTACTCCTCTTTCTCCTATTTCTCCTTTCTAGACGATCTTCTCTTTCCTACTCGTGTTGCTTACTCTATTTCTATATGTCCGCCTCTCTTCTCTTTCTCCTGGGTACTGCCCTTGTTGTCTCTCTTGTTTCTCTTTCCGTTCAATCTTCGTTTCAGGTCCATTTTTCGTTTCTTGATTTTTATCTATTCCTAATTGATATCTTGGTTTTTTTTCCCTGATATGTGTCATTTTCTATCTTCTGGACTTTTATTCTCATGTTTTCTCCTTTTCTTCTCCTATTTGCTTATATGTTCCTGAATTCTCACTTTCTGTTACTTACTGTTTAATTTATACAGTTATAGCTTGTTCATTAATTACATCTTTATTTCTAGGATTTACATGGTTATCTGCATGCATTCATATATTGTTCATGATTTACCACAGTGTTTTGTCTCTTTATTGGATCGTCTAGTTTTATTACTTAGTATACTTATATTTCTTGCTATTGGAGTAATGACTCATTGAGACTGTAATGCTTTTTCATTGCACTATGGTATTTTCTAATGTTAATCTGTTGCTCGTTGATACTTTTGCTTGCTCCCAGCTCTCATTTACATGCCATCAGCGTAGTATATTATTGGGGCTATTGTTATTCGTTATTTTTCCTCCTTGTACGGGTCCCTTGCTCGCCTTTCCACGTTCTCCCTAGTATGAAGTTGGTCTTTTTTAGGCCTCCCCTCCTGCTTCTGCTTCTTCTCTCCCTTCTCTCTTTTCTTTTTTCTTCTCTTCTTTCTTTTTTTCTTCTTCGGATTCCCCACATGGATTCTCCCACTTTGTTCCTTCTGTTTTCTGAGTGTTTTTTTGTCTCTGTGAGGATGATTGCTTCACTATTGTCCATGGCGTCTTTTCTCTATCTTTATGTACTTCCATGCCGGGTTTAAATGTATTATCCCTTAATGTTAAGGGATTGAATCATCCGGTGAAGAGGTCGAAGATCTTAGATTATTGTAAGTCTCTATCTTCTGATCTGGTCCTTTTTCAGGAGACCAAGGTCACTGCCAGAGAGGCAGTATTTTTGAAGAAAGAATGGGTTGCGGATGTTTGCTGTTCGGATGCCTTGGGCAAACGGAATGGGGTTGTTACTTTAATTTCAAAAAATTCTGGCTTATCTATAATCTCTTCTGATCATGATTCTGAGGGTCGTTGGTTGCTATCTAAACTGTCGAATGGGCATCATGATCTCTATGTGATGAATATCTATGCTCCTAACGTTGACGATCCGAATTTTTGGAAATCTGTTACCAAAAAATTGACTGACACCCCGCATTCTGGCAATCTGATTGTTGGCGGAGATTTCAATTTACCAATGGATCCTCTTTTAGATAGAAATTCTGCATTTCAGTTTCGGCCCCCTAAATCCCACACACAAATGCTTAACATGTGCTCCTTTACTCACCTTCAAGATATATGGCGTCTTCACAATCCCATTGGTAGTGACTTTTCTTTCTTTTCTTCGCCTCATTCTTCCTTTTCTCGTATTGATTATCTCCTTGTTCATTCTTCTCTTGTTTCATCTGCCTCTTCTCCGCTTATACATCCTATTTTGATTTCTGATCACGCTGCGGTTACTTTTACGTTATCATCCTTTGCCCCTAAATCACATGCTCGTTCCTGGAGATTGAATACCGAAGTTTTGCATGATGTATCTCAGGTTCATGACTTTTCTAAGGCTATAGACACTTTTTTCCATGAGAATGAAGGCTCTGTTTCTTCCCCAATCGTCCTCTGGGATTCGTTTAAATGCACTTTCCGTGGTCAAGTTATTAATTGTATGTCAAAAAGGAATTCTGCTATTAAAAAAGAGCTCACAGATTTATCCTCTGAAATCAAAACTCTGGAAGCCACTTTTAGACATTCTAAGGTTTCATCTTGTCTACAGTTAATAAAACAACTAAAATACAAATATAATACTATTGTTACTAAAAGAGCCCATATTGGAGTACAAGCGCAAAAATCCAAACATTTATTGTTAAAAAATCGAGCTGGGAAAATTCTGGCGGCTACACTGAAATTCCAAGATTGCTCCTTTAAGTCCTCGCACATTTCTTCTATTACTGACCACTCGGGATCTAAAAAATTCCAAACTGATGAAATACTTGAAGTCTTTCGTGATTTTTATAACAAATTATATACTCCTTCTAATCAATCCTCTTTTGATCATTGTCGGGACTTCTTAAAATCGGTTCCGGTTCAGTCGGTCTCTGAGGATGATCGCATTTTATTAAATAGACCAATCTCCCCTGAGGAAATTGTTGCCGCGATTAAAGCTACTCACTCGGGTAAGGCCCCAGGCCCTGATGGTTATCCTATTTTACTTTATAAAACTTTTCTCCCTACACTTGTTCCCAAATTACAATCTGTGTTTGATTCTTTTCTTAAAGATGGGTCTGTTTCTGGTACTGCTGCGGAAGCAACTATAGTAGTGATCCCAAAAGAAGGGAAAGACCATTCAGATCCCCAAAACTTCCGTCCTATTTCTCTTCTTAATATGGAAGCTAAGATCTTTGCTAAAATCCTGGCCAAAAGATTGGAAGCCCTTATCCCTCATCTTGTTCATCCTTCCCAAACCGGTTTTGTAAAAGGTCGTCTTGCGCGAGACAATATACGCACCTTTTGTCATATTCTTGGTGCAGCTAAGCGATCTCGACTCCCTGCCGCGGCCTTGGCCCTTGACGCGGAAAAGGCCTTCGACAAGGTCTCTTGGCCTTTTCTTCGAGCTGTTTTATGCGCTCACAACCTTGGGGACTCTTTCATTAACATGGTAATGTCCTTATATTCCCAACCTAGAGCTAACATTAGAGTTAATGGGGCTACATCGTCATTTTTTTATCTTCGTCAGGGCACTCGACAGGGTTGTCCTTTATCTCCACTTTTATTCTTATTATCTATTGATCCTCTTCTTCGACTAATTGACTTACACCCAGATATTAAAGGTTTTTCATTCGGATCTCATTGTATTAAAACTGCTGCTTACGCAGATGATGTTCTTATTTTTTCCGATAATATACCCCTAGCAATACCTGCTATTTCAAATACCATTTCCCTCTTCTCATCGGTTTCAGGTTATACCCTAAATAGAGATAAGACGGAAATGTTCCCTCTCAATGCCTACTGTTTCCCTTCGCATATGGGTTCTGCGGGCTTTAAGTGGCAGTCTACACATCTGAAATACTTAGGGATTTACTTTTGCTCTACCCTTTATGCTACTACTGCCTATAATGAATCCCAGACTCTCCTTAAAGTGCGTCGTCTTTTGGACACATGGTCTCCGAAACATATTTCCTGGTGGGGTCGCCTCCAGACTCTCAAAATGATGATCACCCCTATTATAAATTTTGTTTCATCCATGCTTCCGGTTAAGTTATCAGATTCCTTCTTTCGCGAAATTGATGTTTTGACGTCTAAATTTCTATGGAACGACAAACGTGCTAGAATTGCATACAAATTTTTACGCCGGCCTTGCGATATGGAAGGGTGCAATTTTCCTGAGTGGGACAAATACCAAACTGCCTTTTTAGCCTCTCAAGGTGCCTGTGGTTCTCTCCTCCATCTCCTCATGTTCCTTCTTGGCTGCTAATAGAACAGGAATTAGCATCTCCTTTGCCTCTTGCCTCTTTTTGCACCACATCTAATTTGCATATCCTGTTTTCTCGTGCTATAATTATAGATACAATTGCGGCGGTCAGAAAAATAGATAAGAAAATGGCAATTCCTTTACATAAAACTAGGTGGACATCTATTTGGCGGAACTCTAAATTTAAACTCGACATTACTCCCGTCCGCATGTCATACTGGGCAACTAAAGGGATCTCTCTTGTTAATCACCTTTATGGCGCTTCTGATGAGCCATTACCTTTTTCCACCTTGGCTACGAAACACTCTTTAACAAATCTTGATTTTTATACTTTTCTTAAAATTAAAGTGGCCCTTGCCAAGGTACGTCTTCATCCTACCTCTTCTACTGTTTCACTTTTTCATATATGGATTAAATCTGGTCACGTTGCCTCCAAGATTTATACATTTTTATCATCTGCTTCACTACCCGCACAGACGGTTGCTCAGCAAAAATGGTTACACCATTTTCCTCCTGACATTACGGATCCTATTTCCTCAGATACTTGGCAACTGATTGGTAAACTCTGTCTTCGCAATAAAATTGCTCCATCTTTGATGCAGTCTAAATTTTTCTCTCTCAATCTCCTTCACTGGACGCCCGTGCGTCTACATTCGCTCACTCTTAAAGATGACAATTTATGTTGGAGCTGTGGATTGTTGCCGGGCGATTTTCAACATATGTTTTTTGGCTGTTCCCTGCTTCAGCCTTTTTGGAGCCTCATCCATAAACATCTCTCTCTTATCTTTGGTATTGAGTTCCAACTCTCTTTCCCTTTAATATTATTGGGACCACTTGCTGCCCCTACTCCTCTCCCCTTGGATCCCATGGAAATACAATTGATGGATCTTCTTTTGACTGTTGCGGTGAAAATTATACTTATGGAGTGGAAATCCTTTTCTTCGATTTCCTATCATACATGGTGGGCGTGGGTTTCCTTTTTGCGCAGCGCTCACGTTTCAATTGATCATGCTCATCTCTCTCCTTCTATCTCTAGTGGGGTTTGGAAAGCTTTGGATGATTATATGGATCTGTCATCAAAGGGGTTGGTTGCTCAGTATCCTTTTTGATTTGTCTGTCTCCGTGGTGTTATATGAGTTTATATGATGGGTTACTCCTGTGGGAATCCTCCTTCTTCCTTCTTCTCTTTTCTTCCTCTATCCTTTTTCATCTTTCCTATTGCTCTTTCTTTCTTTCTTCTTTCTTTTTCTGCTATTTCCTCCCCTATCTCTATTTCAAAATTTGATAGTGATACTTTTATTTATTGCTTTGATGATAAGTTTTACCTAATCAGTTTCTGTATTATATAATACGTTGCCTTTACTTTTTTACGCACTTATTTTGTTTACATATTATTTTTTAGCCCCTAATTGGGTATTTATCTTGATTCAATTGTATCACTTTTGTTGTATTTTGTTCCTTATTTTCTTTGACACTTCTTTATAAATAAAAAACTTTGAAATCAAAAAATGCTCTTAATTCATGAGAAACACAGATCTGTTAGACTAAAATGGCCCTAAAAGGCCTGACAGGCTGGCTGAGTCTTTATTTCAATTATTTATCTACTTGATACTTTGCGGCAATTCTGATTTTGTGGGGCTATAACATGTTAATTGTATTCCTTAATGCACAAAAATGTACCAGTCCTGTACATACCATGCTTTTTCCTCTGGCTAAATTCCCGCAGGGTTGCTTTGCTGAAATCGAACAAAGGGTAATATTGAGTGTGATAGGCATCACACCACTTACAATCTCAGTCTCTGGGCAAACAGGTGTTTGAAGGGGGATCGCAATTTAATGGGCGTGTTATAATCAGGCCGTATACTTTTATGTATTCACTATCCAAGATACATAGAGGAACTTATGCCTGCAAGCAATGTTACTTAAATGTAAATACTAATCAGGGCCTATTTCAAAGTGGAATACTATGCTAAAACAGTTTTCATTGTTTTAATGCTGAAAATGAAAGATTAGTAGTAAAATAAAGTGCCGCAAAAATGCTGTTAAATTCCCATATTTGTGCCACTAAATTTCCATATTTGTGCCGCTAAATTTGCTAATCCATGCCGCTATATCCTGGGGGGTCTGCCTGCTGTGACCGGTTATAGAAAAGGTGTGTGGAAGCATTGGGAACGCTTGTTGTGCAGTGCACACTGCCAGCAGTGCTTGTGGGAAGGTGGGTCTCCTTCGTATAAGGTTGCTGCGCAACCCAATTCTAGTGCCTTGAAACCAGTGGAGCGCTTTGAAAATCATGCTTTAACTGATCTTGCCCTCAGCCTGGTTTAACCATCTCGTTAGCAAACCATAGGGGCCCATGTTATTCTGTAAACACCAAGTGGTGAAAGTGCCTGTCAGTTACACCGCATGGCTCCATCTGCACGCATGCGCGGCCTCTTCAACACACATCAATGCGGAATAGCAATCCTCCAGGACAGCTTCTGAACAATGTGCCCACAGACTAGTGCCAATGTGATCTAACCAGGCACAGCCTCTCTCTCTGGCTGCCTCTCTTGCCCTCTACACGCTCGCTCTGCCCAATCTCTCTCCTCTCTCCCTCTCGTGCCCTCTACAACAAGGCCCTATTCGGGGTACTACGTGGGTGGACGTCGTCCCCCCACCTATTTTACCGGGAGCTCGATAACTGGAGCAAATGGAGCCACACATTCAATCTTTGGCCTCTCGTGGGCGAGATAGGGAGCTCATTCAGAACGCTGCTCATGCGCTGGCTTCTCTGATGCAATTGCATCTAAGGGGTGAGCGGGGGAGGCAATGAGTCTGATGGTGCAAGCCACCTTTCGTGACATCACTTCCGGTCGTGACGTCAGCGAAACTTCCCCCCCCCCCCAACTTCTTTTTTTAGGACTTGTGCCCTGCTCTACAATCTCTCTCGTTCTCTTTCTCTCTCTGTCTCTATCCCCAACTCTCTGTCTGGCTACCTCTCTCGTGCCCTGTACTCAGTCTCTCTCAATAAATATATGTCTGGCTCCCTCACTCTTGCCCTCTAGTCTGCCCCTCATCTCTCTCTCTCTTGCTCTCCTCCTCAGACTTGAGACCTTTCTTTGCTGCCCTGTAAACTGTCTCCATGTACACCTTCCTCTCAATCATTCCCCCTCCTCACTCTACCGCCTCTCCCACACAAAAATATGCACGTGTTCTCTCTTACTTTCCCTTCCTTTTGTTTGCAGCCCATCCCCAATTTCCACATTAACTGCCTCTGGCAGGGGAGGCCATTCATTTCCTGCCCTTTGGGGTAGGTGGGGCGTGGGGGCGTCGCCTCACTTCTTTCCAGCAGAAACCTAAAATGGTAAAACTAGCATTTTAGGTTTCTGCTTCTCACACTGTCAGAAAGCAGAAGTGCCTGGTTGTGGGCGCCTGCTCTAGGGCGGGGGGGGGGGGATTCGCTTGCCCACTCTTGTTAGCTCTGACTGTTTGGTCGACCCTCTGGGGCCGAACAAAGCAGTCATGAGCACTCTCCCTTTCTCTAAGTAGGCTGCATGATAAAAGGGTCTCTGTATCAATAGTCACCCGTCTGGGCGCCGTCTGTACCAATCACAATGCTGCCATTGCAGCGTTGTGATTGGCGGAGGGGAGAGAGGCTGCCTGAGGGTGGCTTTCCCGAGGAGAGCAGCAGTAAAACGCGGGACGACAGGGGTCGGGGCCCGGCCAGGAGCTGAGGTGGAGCGGGGGATGTATGACGTTACAACGCATACTTTTACCACGCCTACCATTACCACGCATTTTTTACAACGCAGGATCCATGACAACGCATACCATTACCACGCATGTATTTACAACGCATATACCTTTACAACGCATACAATTACAACGTAAGTATTGGTAAGTATATAATATGTTTTAATATTTAATTTATTTAAAATTAATATAATGTAATTTAATTTAATTTAATTAATTTAATTTAATTAATTTAATTTAATTTAATGTAATTTAATTTAATTAATTTAATTTAATTTAATCAATTTAATTTAATGTAATTTACCCAAAAAATACCCCTTTTACCCAAAAACTCAAAACTGACCCTGAACCCTAAAAATACCCCTTTACCCAAAAACCCAAAACTGACCCTGAACCCTAAAAATACCCTTTTACCCAAAAACCCAAAACTGACCCTGAACCCTAAAAATACCCCTTTACCCAAAAACCCAAAACTGACCCTGAACCCTAAAAATACCCATTCACCCAAAAACCCAAAACTGACCCTGAACCCTAAAAATACCCCTTTACCCAAAAACTAAAAACTGACCCTGAACCCTAAAAATAACCCTTTACCCAAAAACTGAAAACTGACCCTGAACCCTAAAAATACCCCTTTACCCAAAAACTGAAAACTGACCCTGAACCCTAAAAATACCCCTTTACCCAAAAACTGAAAACTGACCCTGAACCCTAAAAATACCCCTTTACCCAAAAACTGAAAACTGACCCTAAACCCTAAAAATACCCCTTTACCCAAAAACTGAAAACTGACCCTGAACCCTAAAAATACCCCTTTACCCAAAAACTGAAAACTGACCCTGAACCCTAAAAATATCCCTTTACCCAAAAACTGAAAACTGACCCTGAACCCTAAAAATACCCCTTTACCCAAAAACTGAAAACTGTCCCTGAACCCTAAAAATACCCCTTTACCCAAAAACTGAAAACTGACCCTAAACCCTAAAAATACCCCTTTACTTAAAAACTGAAAACTGACCCCGAACCCTAAAAATACCCCTTAACCCAAAAATCCCAAAACTGACCCTGATCCCAAAAAATACCCCTTTACAAAAAAACCCAAATAATATTTTTAATAAAATAATATACTTACCAATACTTACGTTGTAATGGTATGCGTTGTAAAAGTACCTGCGTTGTAAATACATGCGTGGTAATGGTATGCGTTGTCATGGATCCTGCGTTGTAAAAAATGCGTGGTAATGGTAGGTCGTGGTAAAAGTTGCGTTGTAAAGGTTGTATACCGGAGCGGGGCTGGTGGAAGCTGAGTTTTATTTTATTTTAATTAAACACCTGTTGATGAAAAATAAGTTGCAGTCCCCACAAATAAAGCCAGCACCCACCACCTGCAACTTGTGGCACAAATTAAGCTCAGCAGGCACTGATCCCATAGTATGGACTCCACATGATACCCCTGGCCTCCAACCAATGAACTATTGAACAACAAAGATGCCAATACTGTATCACTATTTCCTTTAAATAAAAAAAAACATAAGAATTGTGCACTATGGTCATTTGACATACACGTGTCTGAATAAATCTTTTGTTTTATTTTTAAATTTGCTTCTCAAAAACAGACATTTGGTTATTATTTACCAATTCATTGCACGACCTCTTATACACAATATATAAATTTACACAATATTTACAAATACAGTTTTTCAACAATACATAGAGATTTCCTACATTCAAAAACAATCATACCCTCATGCATACACAGCCATTCATATCTTTATACATATACAAAACACACCGGAATTGAAATATTCACAGTAAGCCATACAAAATAAATTTCATCAATAAAGTTTTGTTGAAAGAAAATTTTAAGATCACTCCTTTTAATTGGTATGGCATAAATTGTCTACGCGTTTCGAACACACGAGAATGGGGGAGTTCTCATCAGGACAAGAGGCTGTAAAAAAGAGAGTAAAAACCTTTCTTTAGGAAAATAACAATAATGATGGTGACCTTCCTACAACTTCCATTACTCAAGTTTCCTTCTCTTAACTCAAAAGTTTTTGAGCTGACTGGGGTTTGAAAATCAACCCGACGGGGCAACAGACAATCCAAAAAACATAAATCTGTGTGAGACAAGGGAACCAATCAATACCAGATACACTGTGTTTAAAAATCAGTTTTGTCTGGGGTTGGGCGCATGACTTACTTGTGAACTGAATCACGGAGGTGGACTGTGGACGCGTGTCAGCCAGCCCTATAGAAGAATGAATACGTTGTCATTTCATTTATCTTTCCAATGTGGGTTCTGACCATATCAACTGAAGCTCACGCTTACTTGTCAGTTTATGGCTGCTGTCCGTAATGGAATACACGAGATGCGGGTAGGTTCTGTGATAGGGGAGATATTTGGATGTTAGTTCCCTGTCCCTGAGCTGCTAGTTGCCGAAAATCTAACGATCACAATCGTTGTCAAAACGCGAGTCATACCTATTTTGGCGGCATTCTTGACAACCCGCTTAGGTCGGAGGGCATCAATTCTCCGGGCGCTGTGCTGAGTTGCAGCGCCGATCCAGCGTCTCAGTGCCAACACACTTCCGGGGCCGCAAAGGCTCCTGGGAGTTGTGGATTTTCGCTCCTGTTGTCCTTAAATCTGCACTGCCTATTAACAGTATTATTGCCAAGGTGCAAAATTGGTCTGTGCTACTTATGAACCTCCTTTGTAATTGTCGGGTACATCAATTTCGTGTGCACAGCGTCCAAATGTATTTGTTTTGGAAAATTTACAAATTTGAAATTAAAAAGCTGTAATTTCTCCTATTTGACAAAAAATCATGGGATTCCATTTGGTAGATCTTGGGGCAGCAAAATCATGAATGTGTACACTCACTTCATGTTAATTCAATCCGATTATTAACGGTGTCGGCCGTTTTGGATTGGGAGTTGTGGATTTTCGCTCCTGTTGTCCCTAGGTCTACACTACCCGTTACCAGTTTTTTGGAAATGTACAAGATTGGTCTGTGCCACTTATACACCTCCGTTATGCTTGTCGAGTACATCACTTTAGTATGCACAGTGCCCAAATGTATTTGATCTGAAAAAATTGCAATTTTAAAACTAGAAAGCTGCAATTTGTCCTGTTTGACAAAAATCATGGGGTTTCGTTTGACAGGTCTTAGGGCAGCAAAATCATGAATGCATCCACTCACTTCGTGATAATTCGAGCCGATTGTGAATGGCTCGGCCATTTTGGATTGGGCTGTGAAACTATCCATTTGGTGCCTATAGTGTTGGTGGTATCAGTTCCTAGTTGCAAAAATGGGTAGTGTATCCGGCAGTACTTGTCCATTCAATGCGGCATACTTATGCTATGACTCAATTGAGTTTGTAAATTTTAGTGAGTTCATTGAGTCCATGAGTGGCTGCATTGAATTTCAAAATTAACATTGCCTCCCGTTTGGATAATTTGAGATCCAAATATCCTCCTCTTATGTCTTTCTCTATTTTAGATATTACTGTCCACATCAGATCTGATTCCTTGTGATTATGTAAACGCCAGTGATTAACCAATGGGGCTGTCAGTACATTATTGTTAATTCTTGATTTATGTTGCTGAATGCGTGCCCGGATTTCTTGATTTGTTTTTCCGATATAGATCAATCCACATGGGCATCTGATACTATATACAACGTACCTTGATCTACAGTTGGTGAATGCTTCATGTTTCCATCCTATGTTGTTATGCTTAAAAATAGTGGTATTGCAGCAATTGCATGACCCACATTTGTGGTGTCCCTGGATAGGTGGTAATCTCAACATCGTTCTTAAATCAGTCGGGTTATGTCTGTGGTAGTGCTGCCCGTACAAGTTGGTTGGCAATGCTTGAATTTTTCTTAAAAGCAAAGAGTGGTTCCTTGAAGAAAGTTTCATTTAGATTCTTTAGTAAGTGGCAATTGTTTTTACCACTTTCTTCAACATATTCGAGTTAGGACAAAAGGTGGATACAAAGACCATCCTTTCTGATTCTTTTTTGTCTCTTCTCTCCAACAAACATTCACGGGGAGTCCACCACGCTCTTTTCATAGATTTTCTTAAAAGCTTTTTTGGATATCCACGTTGTCTTAAATTGATTGTGAGATTTTCTGCATGTTTTTTGTACTCTTCCTTATCATAACAATTACGGCGAATCCTAAGATACTGCCCGTACGGCAAGTTGTCCTTAAGGTTGCGCGGGTGATTGCTTTTATAGTGTAGGGCTTTGTTGCGATCGGTTGGCTTTTTGTACAGTGTCGTGGCTAGACCGTTCTCATGCGGATAAATTTCAACGTCCAAAAATGGTATTTTACTTCTGGAATAGCAGGTACTGTATTTGATGGTTGCTGTTTTGTTATTAATCCAATCGAAGAAATTCAAAAGGTCATCTTCGGTACCAGTCCACACGAAGAAAATATCGTCGATATATCGACTCCAATTTTCTATCCATTGTCCGTAAGGGTTGTTGAGATACACAAAGTTTTCTTCATATTTGGACATGAACAAAATTGCCAATTCGGGGGCAAATGGGCAGCCCATCGCTACTCCACTTATTTGGAGATAAAATTGTCCATCGAAGCTGAAATAGTTTTTTTTAGGTGCAAAAGCGGCTAGTTTTACAATGAAAGTGGTGGGGATCCTGTGTGGTCTTTCTCTTTCATCAAGTATGGACTCAAGTACATATAATCCTTCTTCCTGCGGGATCTTGGTGTAGAGGGACGTGATGTCCATCGTCACCATCCAGAATTTATCCTTCTCAAATTGAATCCCTGTTATTTTATTTATGAAATCTGTTGTGTCTTGAATATATGATTTTACTGTTGGAAGAAACGGTTTCAAGAAAAAGTCAACAAATTTCGCCACAGGTTCTATTAAGGACCCGCAACCCGATACGATTGGGCGACCTGGTGGTGTTTTCTCATTCTTATGTATCTTGGGTAAAACATAGAATAGTGGTGTTCTTGGATGTTTGGTTTTGAGGTATTCCATTTCCTTTTTACCAAGGAAGCCTTGTTCATACCCTTCATCAATCATGGCATGTAGTTCTCCTTTGAACTCTATAGTTGGATCTTTCTTTAACTTTCGGTAGCAGGAAGTATCTTCCAATTGTTTTTTCACCTCTGAGATATAGAGGTATCTATCCCATACCACGATTGATCCCCCTTTATCGGCTTGTTTGATCACAACCGATGTGTCCTTTTTCAAATTGCTTAATGCAACCAATGAAGCCAGATCGCGCAAACGTAGACATTTTGAAGGCAGGTGGTAGGCTTCAATATTTTAGTAACTCTTTAAACCCAAGATCAGACTTCATTGGGAATTAATTTATCTTGGGAGAGGTGTGGTGCCGCGGCCAGGGCGACTGACGCTGGAATCTGGGGATCACGGTTCGATCCCCGGCGGCAGATTGGCCCAGCACCATGTGACTCTGGGCAATAGTTTGCCCAGAGTCACATGGTGCCAAGCGCCTAGAGACCCTTACGGGTGGTTGTTAGCTCTTTACAAATGAGGATTATTATTATTATTATCTTTGGGGCTCGCTGAAGTCGCATATTGCATGAGGTGACACACTGTGACTTACCAATTCAAAAAAGAAAATTCTTTAGAGGGATGGTGGAAATAGTAGCAGAGGTGAAAAAGATACATCGCCAAGTTGGAAGAGCTAGCCAGTGATTTTGGAAGAGACATGCAATGCCGAAGAAGGAAAGAAGTGGTGGGTGGTGGAAGAGACAGGTAGAGACAAAAAAGATAGTGGTGCTGGAAAAGAAAGGGAAAATGAGACAAATAGCGATGACAGAAAAAGACCAGAAGTGGTAATGGAACAGACAGGTATTGATGTTGGAAAAGAGAGTGGATTTGGAGGAGGCTGATTATCTGATGATGAGACAGGTAATGAGATGGTAGAGAAAGGTATTGGAATGATGAAACAGACAGTGACAGTGGAAGAGACAGATAGAAACAATGGAGGGTACAGCTCTTGATGATTAAGGGCCTACAAGTAAATGATTTTGAACATGTTCGCTAAGTCCTCCCTCCAATACATCATACTGCATGGTGTATTGAGGATAGGCAGCGAGAGCACTTGTAACTTTAATCATGCAAATCAATATTAATGAGAAATTTCTCATCTTTTAAAAAAAATAATCTGGTTAATCTTTGCTCTGTCACTTTGCGATGCACTGTCAGTAACTGAGGCCATAGGCTGCTGCTATGAGCATGGCTTCATAACTGAATATCTGTAGAGAAGCGAGGAGCAGGGCCATCCTGGTGAGACGCCACAGGCTCTTCCCTGCGCTTTACCTTTGACAGGAGCGGATAAAAAAATGTCAACTAATGAATTATTCCTTGTGAATTATTCCCCGGCGGGAATACCGTAGAAGTCTGACATGAGTGAATTCTGTGTTAGTTCATGTAGCATCTCGGACAACCTAGAAAATGCTAAATAAAATTAGCCCTTCGGCACGGGGAAAAATTATAGTATTAAACTATGCCTCCTCATCTCAAAGGATGTGTGCCATGCACTTATTAGGTTTCGCCCTGGCCGTAGCACCTGCGAAGCAGGTGCTCCGCCCAGGGCGAAATCTTATGTCCTACAGTATAGGGCTTAGTCCCGCCTCTGTCTTCCATTGGCTAGCTCCATAAATGGAGGCTAGCCATTGGAAGAGATTGGCGGTTGATCACGCTTTCCCCATGAAAACGCGATTCGGGGGCGTTTCCGTGTCTTTTTTTAAGTCACGCCCTCTCCTCTTCCCATTGGCTGGAATTTTACATTCCAGCCAATGGGAAGGGGAGAGGGCGAAAAACACGCCCACAAGGAGTTATTGTGCCTTTGTTGTGCCTTCTTTATCCCCCGCCCTCCCTCCCGTTGTCCGTGCCTTCGCCGTTGTGGGGCAGAATTGAGTGCTTGTTATTTATTGGCAGCCCTTGGCGCTGCGATCACCATAGCCGCACAGCCGGTGTGCAGGAATCCCCAGCTGTGAGTTTTCTCGCCGTGTTTACAAGGACCGGGCACGCCCCTCCGTGATGTCAAGGGTGTCCCCATGATGATATCATGAAAGGGGCGGTCCCGGACCCTGCAAACACTGAGAGGAAGCTCACAGCGGCCATGATGCTGCCATCAAGCACACGTGGGGCACAAGGAAGAACCGCCAAGATCCCCAACCCATAGAGCATCGCAACCAGTAAGCGACCTATATGTGGCTTCTATTTTTAAAAACGGGCCCTCGCGCCCCACACTGTCCCCAAGCCCGCAGGAGCCCCTAGAGTCCGGCACTTGGGAAACGGGATCTGGGGGACTTTTATTTATTGCAACAGGGGCTTCGCGCCCCATGCCTCAACTCGGGCCGATCCCGCACCTCAGCCCCTGACAATCCCCAGAGCCCCGTCATGGTCAGGAGGGCTCTGGGGTGACCACCACATGTTTGGGCTGTAGACCCCCACCGCCACACTGAGCGACGCAGTCTTTTTTTTTTTTATAAAAACAGAGGCCGCAGCCCCCATCTCACCACTGCCGTACGAGCCCCCAGAGTCCTTCATTTGGGGCCGCGGACTCTGGGGGCCTAATTTATTTCATCAGAGGCCTCAGCCCCAGTGCCGCCCCTATGCCCGAGCACCTCACATAGCAGCAGAACCTAGGAAGGAACGCTAGACCTTTACTCTGGCAATGTTTCTTCTGCATAGCCTTTCATTCCCATTCCAGTTGTCGATGAATTGTGCTTGAATCCCGTGTTTGCAGTCCAGGTTGACGTGGCGCTGCTGACCAAAGCCTCATGGTTTCTTGTCCCGCTGTCCATGCACATGGGAAGTCTGGGAGCTGTACCTTCGTCGGAGAGCTGCAGCGAATGAAAGTCCAGCCATGCGACTGTGGGAGTTGTGGTTTAATGTTTGACAAGTCTCCGGCTGCACACAGCACTGCTCCTGGGTGACACTTAACGGGGTGGTTGGTAGCAGTTTCTTTGCGGTAACTTCTAAGCACGGGGTGCAAACCACAATTCCCTAAATTATCTGCACTACCTTATTACCTACATCGATTGCTTGTTTTGAAAACTATAATTTTAAAATCATCAGTTTATCGAACGGAAGTGTTGCCTTCAATTTGTTTGACATTTTGTGATGAATTGTATTGAACCTTGTGCTAACTCGTAATGCAGAGATCCGGAGACGCTCGGGACCTTATTGAAGGAGGCCTTTGCGTGTGGTTAGTAAATGGAGAGTCTAGTCTTGTGTCTGTCTGTGCTGTCATCGATTATTTCTGTGTAGATGGTGTACTATGAAATGGAGAGTGCTGCGGGAGATTAGCCCAGCTGTAACAGTGTCTTTTAATCGAATAAGGACGCATGAGGAGGCATGCACTGCAGCATGATCCATTTAAATATATATTTCTACCAGATACAGAATGCATGCACTGCACTTTTTTAATTCCTTGGTGCAACGTCTTGTAAAATGTAGGCTCGTTTTAAAATAGCTTGCTATACGTCAATTCGCTTACTTCTCTTTACAACATTTTGCTAATTTGTTTTGATAAGTGTAGAGGTGTTCAAATATAGAAAGAATTTGTACCTTGGGGTGTATACATATTTCGCTTTCAGGCTTGCCAAAAATTGAAATATTTTTGTACCTTGACCCTTTCAACTAACATTTCGATGGAAAAAAAAAATGGCTGTTTCCCTATTGTTATTTAACGTAGTGCTTAGGAAAGGCAGTACAAGGGTGCTTTTTAAATTGTGAAGCTTTGTCTTTTGACATTGATGACCTATAAATAATTGTACACCCACCTTTAAAGTGGAACTATTTAAACTCCTTTACTAACCTTTTGTTTTAAACGTAAACCGAGACTGTCTGTGGTCTAGCCTGCAAAGTTAATTACAAATACAGGCATACATGTTGCAGAGGAGTGCAGGTAACTTTCCTTGGTTACGGTTCGTAGTTATGTTTATTATCTACCACCCTTTGGTAATTTTGTTCTCACCCCTCCTTCAAGAAAACTGTTTTAGGGTGTCGTTGGCAATGGGCTTTCTGGGTATCTATAAACGCGACAAGGAAGATCTCAGTTTTTGTCTTGGATTCTTGGCACATTGTGTGATTCCCGTCAATTAATAATGGTGCCATCAGCAGTTTTATTGCCTATTGAAGGGAGAATGCGGAGAGCGCTTAGAAAGAAGCTTCGCTTGGAGTTTGTGAGCTACGTACTGCTGTTAAACGTTGCTTAGTATGAAATTAACGTGAAAATGTTTGCGCATAACGGTGATGTACATGAAACAATCGTGTGCGTTTTTCTCCACCCCCTCCCACCTCCACCATTATTCGGTACGTTAAATCGCGGGATATTTTTCCCTGAAGCCTTTTGCTGATGACAATTACCTCCTCTGAGGGACAGCTGGAAAAGAGCTGCCAATTTGTCAGTCATTTAAATAAAGTGGGTGATTGAGTAAACTCATGCTCCTGATTTACGTGTGATCTGCACTTACACCTTCGAATTCAGGTAAGGCCAACTCGGCCTGTCATCCTTCCGATGTCATTATGCCGTAGTAACTCCTGCTGTCTGATACGCTTAAACGCGAGAAACTGTTGCGTTAAGGGGACAAGTTAACAGTGACCTTTAGTTAATATAAAAGGAAATACTTTATTTAAGTAGCATTGGGCTTCAGGGGTTCACTGATTGGCTCTGTGTGTAATTGGCTCTCTGTGTGTGTGTGTGTGTGGCTCTGTGTGTGTGGCTCTGTGTGTGTGTGGGGGGGCTCTGTGTGGGGGGGCTCTGTCTGTGTGTTTGGGGGGGCTCTCTCTGTGTGTGTGGGGGGCTCTCTCTGTGTGTTTGGGGGGGCTCTCTCTGTGTGTTTGGGGGGCTCTCTGTGTGTGTGTGGGGGGGCTCTCTCTGTGTGTGTGTGGGGGGGAGCTCTGTGTGTGTGTGTGTATGTGGGGGGGAGCTCTGTGTGTGTGGGGGGGAGCTCTGTGTGTGTGGGGGGGAGCTCTGTGTGTGTGTGGGGGGGAGCTCTGTGTGTGTGGGGGGGAGCTCTCTGTGTGTGTGTGGGGGGAGCTCTGTGTGTGTGTGGGGGGAGCTCTCTGTGTGTGTGTGTGGGGGGGAGCTCTCTGTGTGTGTGTGTGGGGGGCTCTCTGTGTGTGTGTGTGTGGGGGGGCTCTCTGTGTGTGTGGGGGGCTCTCTGTGTGTGTGGGGGGCTCTCTGTGTGTGTGGGGACTCTGTGTGTGTGTGTGGGGGGCTCTGTGTGTGTGTGGGGGGGCTCTGTGTGTGTGGGGGGCTCTGTGTGTGTGTGTGTGGGGGCTCTCTGTGTGTGGGGGGCTCTCTGTGTGTGGGGGGGGCTCTGTGTGTGTGTGGGGGGGCTCTGTGTGTGTGTGTGTGTGTGCGGGCTCTCTGTGTGTGTGTGTGGGGGGGCTCTGTGTGTGTGGGGGGCTCTGTGTGTGTGGGGGGGCTGCGTGTGTGTGTGGGGGGGTGCAAATCCAATAGGTCTCGCATTTGCGAGAGATTAAGCTATTGACATTGTAAATGGCAATGCCATTTATTTATCTTCTTTCAAAACCAACACATAAATAAAAATGTTGTCATTTACAATGCCAATAGCTCTAACTTTGGCAAAGGCGAGACCGTTGCATTGTAAATGCTTGTTTAAATAAGAGATCAACTCTTTTGGGATTCTAATCTCCAGCACATTTACGTGAGAAAGTCATTATATTACATTTCACTAAAACCCATGCTGTAAGTTTACATGTTTTAAGGTCTACTTCTCGTTGCTACTTCTAATTACTTTATTCCAACTTGACTTCATGCGTTAGGTCATTTAAATGTATTATTATTATTATTATTATTTTAATTTCTCAAATTTGTTTGAAAATGCACCGTTTGTCCACTCTTTTTTCAAAATTTTCTTGGGGGGAGAACCCCCGTAGGTTGTTTGGGCTCACTTTCTACGCTCGCTCGCCATAGTGCAATACGACAATTATTTTATGCTCACCACTTTCAAATATCACCAGCTGCCACTTTCCACTCCTGGGTTACAGCAGTGGGGTGCAGGCACAGTTATCCATTCACAGGTCGTGTGCACCACTGAACCCTAGTGCTGCTGCGGTTTGAGATGGGCCTGCCTTTCCAGATGGTTTTCAGATCCCAAAGGCCCTGGGTGCACTTAGTACTCACATACCGTGTACATGCATTGCTCAGTTACAGGTCACTTCATCTGGCTCACTCGTTTATATGAACTCCAAGCCCCCATTGCATTTATTCACGTTGATGCTTTTCACACTCACGCCTCTTCTACACCAATGCACAGTGTACCCCAGAAGCTATTTTCGTATTCTAATAATCTATCTTTTTTGACCGCCACCAAGAGGGGAGCAAGCAGCTAGAAGGAAAGGGGACTCCACAAAGACAGTATGTTATTTTTTCGTTCCAAGTGCTCACATGCCAACAACACAAAACAAGAGTGACTTACCGTTCTATCCTGGTCCATCACAGAGAGAACACTTGTCTGGTGATTTTCCCTCCAGGCTGTATGGAACTTCTGACTACCAGCTCAGTCATCATTCCTACCCCCGACTCCTTAGCCAATCATTGCACTGCTTGCTCCCTTGCTGTTTATGTTAGGAAACAGCATTAGAGCAGCACAATGATTGGCTCAGCCAGGCACTGCCAGCGCTCCTTAGGAGACTTGGGGGCTGTGGTAAACAATAGTTTAGGTAGGCGAAAGTTGAAGTGCGCATGTCAGACTGGACGGAGCAAAGCACCCTTTCAACCCCCACATGCGCACTTCAACCCAAGGAGCCTGTCAATCTCCTAGTCTTCCCCCTTCACTCACGTTTGTCTGCCGCACCATTAAAAGAAACTGTGCTCGAGCCATTCCGCTTGCACGGCTAAATTGTTTTAGGAAAACAAATTCTGTTTTTAATATGGGGCTTGCCACTGTCCAGGTGGCAACAATATGAACAGGGGGTGGATGCCCCCATGCTCCAATAAAGAAACCACCTCTGCTATGCTTACTTACTTGCTCCCTGGCTATTGAGGGTTTATGAGGAGGACCGTGGTAAGGGCACACTTCCCCAGTCAATGCATGACACTGAACTGATTTAACTGGCAACCCCTCTCCCTCATAAACACAGATGCTAAAATACTTGGCAAGATATTAGCTAATAGATAATTGTTACTGACATGGTACGCCCACATCATGCAGGCTTGTATCCCTCTCTTCGTCCTAATGCATCAACTGGACCCCAAACTTCAAGCGGTGGTGGTCTTTTTTGATGCAACCAAGGCCTTCGACTTCTATGAACCGGAATATCTTTTCGGTATCCTGGATAGAATGGGGATCCCAACCAGTTTTAGGAGCTGGTTTGAACTCCTTTATGTAGATCCCATGACTAGAATTCACCTAAATGGACTTTGTTTTGCCCACCTCAACTACGAGAGGCACCGTCAAGGATGCCAGCTATCCCCTATATTATTTGTGTTAGCGCATGAGCCTTTGCCTTTGGTCATTAGACAGTGCTACACAACTAGATGTCTCAATTTCACTACACCTAATCTAATCATTTCATTATCTGCTGATGACATTACTCTATACATCTACAACCCAAACGCAATCTCACCCTCAGTCATTAGCGAGCACACTATCTTCAAGCGTTGTCAGGTGTTTCTATAAATTTAAACGAATCCACAACTTCCCCGTTTATCCACAACACACACCCTCGCCCCCTAAAATTTCCACTCCCATGGTGCATGTCCTCTCTCAAATATCTAGGTATTTGGCTTAGGCAAGATAAAAATGCAATTATATCTTAGAACTATGGTGCTTGCCTGGATTTCCAGTTCACTTTTAACTCCTTTAACTTTCCTTGTTAGCACACAGAGTTGCCTGGCTCCAGTAGAGGGCTTTGTGGCATCGTAGCGCAAGCTACTTGGCTCCTTTTTAAAATTTGTGTTATGTTTACCTCACTCACGTTTATTTTTGTGTTGTTATTTTAATTTCTTTGACTTTCTCAAGTATCACCTATCTGAAAGGGAAGCCTTCCAGACAGGTGCCCGGGCTGTTGGGCTCCTGTTCGTGTTCTTTTGGCACTCCCTGGTTTCTCCAACCTCTTGCCCACATCATATCCATGCCCCTTGGAAGGTGGGCTACTTATTCACGGCACGTTTGCGGATGCGCCACCGGCATGCCATAGGCAAGCCTGTCTGCACCCATCCACGCCTGGACGTCACCAGGGCCAAGTACCCCATACCACACCAGGTGGCGCTCAGCTGGTGAACATTTACTACTTATCCCCACATTGGATAAGGAGTGCCACCATGCGTATAACGTATCCCAAGGAATCTTAGGGTGTGATAAGGGTGGCTTCACCTTAAGAGGCCAGTCCTCTATGATAACTAGGAACTAAACGCATGTGCATTCGCACCTGATGGCTCACTGTTATTCTGTCAATTGTCGATCCCTACCTAAGCATACTAATGAGATATCTGATTTCCTCACAGACCAACAACCAGATGCATTATTCCTATCTGAAACCTGGATTACAGAAAAGTCTGCCTTTGACACTATTATTTCCATCCCAACAGGTTACTTAATAGTCAGACAGGATCACATCTCCGAAAGAGGTGGGGGGATTGCGATTCTTTTTAAACAATCCATATGCTGTACCTTTTTAGATGCCGGTTTGGTACACTGTGAGGCAGCTTTTTTCATCCTGACCATGTCCAGCAATAGCATGCTGGCAGGATGCTTAATTTACAGTCCGCCTGGACACGCTTCCAATTTCCTCTCACTAGCAGATATCCTACCCTCTTATTCATAGCAAAATACAAACCTGGTAGTCACAGGTGATCTTAATTTACATTTTAATGAAAATACATGTCACCTGGCCTCCTCTCTCACTGAGGACTTAGACATCCTCCAGATCTCACAGTGTTGCTGCTCTTACTCACATTCTAGGCCATACATTAGATCAGATATTTTTCAGCTCCTCAGTATTGACTGTTAGGGATCGAATCCCAGTCATTTGGTCCGAGCATTATATTATCCTGTTTCAGTTCCCGTTGGCTAGACCTATTTCTAAAAAAAAAAAAAAGAAACACTATACTTTGGGTAGGGTCAGAGGCCAAAATGTATAGACACACCGGGATATGCAGCCCCATTTGAAACTTATGTACACACAAAATATACCCCGAGGTCTAATGAAAAAGAACAAAAATACTCTAACTGACCAGGGGCCAGATGTAGGTCGGCCAATACCGGTCGGTAACGGCCGAAAATCGGTAATTTCGGCCGTTACCGACAGGTATCCATGAAATGAGATGTAGGAGCCTAATTTTTATCGAATCGGAAAACATGAGTCGGTATAAATCCGAATCGGTAAATATGAGTCGGTATAATTCCGACTCGGTAATTATGAGTCGGTTTTTTACGGATGCGGAATTTTCCGAATTCATATTTACCGAATTCTTATTTACCGAATCGGTAAATAAGAAATGGTAAAATAATGGGCATGGCGATGTAGGAAACCCGAAAAATACAGAATTTATGGAAATTCGGTATTTAGGAGTCGGTATTTACCATGGATTGAATGCAGGTGGTAACCAGGTGAAGGCTATAAAGAGAGTCCCAAAATGCAACAGTGTAAGCAGAATGGCGGCTTTCTACGTCATTGCAAGGCGGCAAAGACTAAAGGCAGCAGGAGAGAGGGAATGGCAAAGGGAGGAACAAGTGGACAGGCAGAGGATAACACTTTTACAACTGACAGAGCCAGAAATACTCCAGAGGTACAGGCTACATCCCCAAACCATCCAGGACCTGATCAGGGACCTACACCCACTCCTGGAGCACCCAACACCCAGGGCCCACGCCATCCCACCCCATGTGCAGGTGCTGTGTAGCCTACACCTGCTTGCCTCTGGGAGCTACCAGAGTGTGATAGCTGCAGTGGGTGGTGTGTCCCAGAGCTGCCTGTCCCGTTTCTTCAGGAGGTTCCTTGACACCATGATGCAGAGGATGGAGCATTATATTTCATTCCCTGACACACCTGCGGAACTTGCAAAGACCAAGACTGATTTCTATCAACTGGCCCAGTTCCGTCACGTGATAGGCTGCATAGATGGCACCCACGTACCACTCTGTCCACCTGCAGCTACAGAACACATATACAGGAACCGGAAGTCGACGCACTCCATAAATGTACAGGTCATATGCAACGCTGGCAACATCATCACAGACATCGTTGCGAAATTCCCTGGGAGTACCCATGATTCGTACATATTCCAGAATAGTGGCATATACACACGCCTAGTTGCCGGAGAATTTGGAAACGGATACCTGCTAGGTAAATGACATTGACACACCCTGACACTCACAGTAGATTAATGTATCATGTACATTCAACTAATGTCAATCTTTCTCCCCCCTAGGTGACAGTGCATATGCCCTGCGGTCCTTTGTGCTCACCCCCTAGCCTTAGGGACTACAATCCCCATGAGTCTTAGTTAACAACAAGGGATCCTTACGTAATCTCACGAGTCACGAGATCTCACGTATTGTGAGCGCTAATATATAGCGAGATTGGATTCAATTCCATTTCCATGATGCCTGCCCAGTACTGGTAGTTCTTCGCATAGTCTTGCGAGAAGTCTTGCGAGGAGCGAGATCTCGCGGTAAACAGGATTACGCATGCCGAGACGAGGTTGGAGCTGATTAGCAATGGCTCTTTATAAACATCTCGCAGCTCTCCCGTCGGTACCTCCCCGACGGCTTGGAAGACCGTCAGAGGTACCGACGGTTAGGTAAGAGCGCGCGTTTTCCCGCCTGTAACTTGGCTTTGTTGTTTGATCCAGCGGGCAAGATTGTCTTTCGTACTCTTCTGAAATACTTTTTTGAAGTGATTCTCTGGAAATAATCCTAACCGGGGCTCGCTTCTATTGGTGGGGCATGGTCCTTTGTATCTTTGGATAAAAAGGACATGCTGCCTACATATACGTTCTCAGCACGCCCATTACATCTGGGGATCTGATGTTTTATTATGATTTTAAGTTGTAGAGAGGTGTTACTTTGGCGCAGTTTTGCCCTATGTATACCTGTAATTCTCTTGAACATGGCACCAATCATTTTCTAGGTGCCTTGCATTTCAGAATATTCCACCTTAATGGGTGGCATAATTTACATGAAAAGCAAGAGTGAGTTTGAGTAGTGAGGGCGTATGCTAATGTCATGGGCAATAGGATTTGTTAAAATGTTTAGGGTGAACAATTCACCACATAAATTATGAGTTTGGTGTATTCTGTTTCCTTTTTAGAGCGGTACCTCCTTTGTCCTGAGCTGTTGCCAGATGGGGTGAGGTTTTTCCTCCATACTCTTGAGGTAAGGCTCGATGGTATATGAAGCCCACTTTGAGGGCAGGTCTGATAGCTAATTATAGCTATACATGTGATATTTAAGACATATATACTGTTCTCCAAGACTCTGTTTGTACCTCTTGTATTTTTTACAGATCATTCAAGAGGCACGAGGATTGTGAACTGAGAGAATACTGGTCCACAATGTATCCTTTATGGTTTTCCTTTTTTTGTTCATATCACTTTTTGCACTTAGCAGTAGCATTAATATCTATTAGGTCCTGACGAAAGCACTAGGTGTACATCTACCTTTGAGTGCTGAAACATGTTGACCGACTGATTATTAGTGGACAGCTATCTATTGAAACTGTCCCTTTGCACTGTTTTTAACTCTTGATCGTATCAGACAAAAATAAAGTTTGGGGTCTGATTACGCTTCAGTTTTAGAATTCACATCACTCTTTGCACTGCACTTTTTCCCATACACTTTGCAAATTACATTTGCTCACATGTGTAGTTACATCTATGAAAACATCCTTGGGCTCCTCCATCAATAGGGTGGAGTGGTAGCCCTGTTAAAGGAGACCCAGATGATGAAGCATGTCACCTGGCATGGTGAGTGATGGGAATCCATACCATTTTTGTATATTTCTTTAGAGTCTTGGTCAGTTAGAGTATTTTTGTTCTTTTTCATTAGACCTCGGAGTATATTTTGTGTGTACATAAACCTATTTCTAGCCATTCTAGGAAATGGGTGAAGGTCACTCCAAAGGCTTTGTCCGAATCACTGATGACTGAAGAATCTCAGACAAGTAATTGCATTGATTCGGTTAACCAGCATCTTGAAGAATAGATCACTGGGGCCCTCGATAGGATTGCACCGCTGACAGATCACCATTGTGACCCACTCCAAACCTTCTGCAGAATAGTTCAATGAGGAACTAATGCTATGGATTAATCCTGTAAGCGCCTAGAGTACTTATGGCGCAAAAACTTTAGTGCCAATAGTAAAGCTACACTTGGCTTTGAAGGAATACCAGAAGTTCAGTTGAGAAGAAAAATGAGTGTCCTCCCTTCATGACTATTAGCCGTGCCGGCTACTGTAGAAATACTTGTGCACCTGTGGCCTTTAGTGGGTCTATAAGTTGTTGCAGTCTACAGCGTCTATCCATAGTCGCCTTGCATAGATCTGCACGCACAAAAATAGTTAGAGAGTCTACAGGGGAACCTGGACGTGCCTCCAAGGATACAGCCTGTCTAAGTAAGAAATTCCCAAAGAAGATCGATAATGGATGTGGAAATCAAGATACCTGTTAGTACTCTACTTGCGGTAATCTGTGCACTCTTGGTAACTGACAATCCCAATCCGCAAGGTCGGGAAAAGCCTTCTGAAAAAGTTGAACCACATATGCTCTACGATCTGACCCCTCCCTCCCTTCTGGAACCCCAAACAGCCTTAAATTACTCAGTCGCTGCCGATTCCCTAAGTCCTCTATCTTGGCCTGCATGGCTAGTATCTGAGCATCATGCATTTGCACCGAGCTAGCTGTTAGAGTGGTGGTTTCCTCAGTGTCAGCAACCCTCTACTAAAGTTCCAAGATATCTTGCGTGATTGCTCCAACCTTAAGTGTCACCTACTTTAACGTCTGATGGATGCTATGATTGTCTACTCTAACCTGTGCGTAGTGTTCCTGTGCTTCGAGTCTTTGGTCCTTTAGGGCCTGGAGGATCAGGGAGAGTGATGGCTTGCTGTGGAACTGGCCATTCTCAGGCTGATGTTTCCCGGTTCAAAGAATCAACAACAGAACCCTGCCAGCACTATATAGGGTAACATTGAAACTTCTGTGTATGGATGTGTGAAAGACTTTTTGAACGATACTTAACTGAATTGATATGGTTGCGATATTGAGTGTGTGATGTGTGCGGTGTTTGTGGGACTGTATTCGTTATACTGATTATGAAATCCTATTGAATTTGTACATATTTTAATGTTCGTAATGTTATCTAATAAATTTGAAAAATCATAAAATCAAAAAATACTAATAAAATGATGAATAAATAATAGATTTAAAAACTTCAATGTGTTGTGTAGCTCTGAAATTACATGTTGTTGCCCTTCTTAAATCCTAGGATCCTTCCATAGGATCTCCCCTATATAGTGCTGGCAGGGTTCTGTTGTTGATTCTTTGCGCTGTCTAACCCCTTACCTGCCGCTATTCCAAAACCCTATGGGGAACCCCCTTCTATTCGGTTGATGTTTCCCGGTTGTCCGTCCACCCTCATTAGGTGAGGCCAATGTCAATGATGATTCATTTAGCGCACCTGCTGTAAAGAGGTCTGCAGATTTACCCAACTGAAAAAGTCGCAACATCGGCTTACCTACTTTCGAGGGGCCCCTGGTAGTGTTCGCTCTCTGTGCTGCGGATCCCCCTTCATCAGTATCAGGTTCTGAAAATCCTGCCACATTCACTGATGCTCGTGTTCCTCAGCATTACTTTTGGTGGAGCCATGTCTTCCCTTGGAGAAAGAACTGAAGCTGAGGGCAGTCCCGACCAACAGACCACCGTACAGAGTCCAACTACCCAGCGAGCTACCCGGGACGCATACAGCAGCCGCCCGATAGCAGCCGCCACGGTTGCCTGCATCCGCCTTTGGTCTACAAGTTTGTCTCCAAAGTTGTTGAATTTCTGCAAAAAGTCTAAGGAAGCTATGTGAAAGTGACAAACAAAGGCGGTGAATAAGACTTAAGGAGTCATATCTCGGACCTTTTAGGTGTATAAAGCAAAAAGAAAAGGGGGAAAGCCAGCCCTTTTCTCACAAAGGATTGATTGATGTTGTTGTTGTTTTTCTTAAATTTTTGCTTTTTCTGATTTTGTCGGATTTCCTTCCTTTCGTTGGAACTTAATTGTATTTGTTTTCCCTCTCTTTTCTTCCTCTTTACTTTTCTCGGCTTTCCTTTAATGCTCAACTGATAAACAGATAATACGTGTGGGGTTTGTGCGGGCGCTACGGGGGTGGCCCTGTCTTCGGGAGCTGCCAAGTCATCGGCAATTGGTAAAAGGGGAGGATTCCTTCTTTACGATAAAGGGAGAGGGGCGGGGTAGATAAGGGGGAAGGGTGGGTAGTTCAAGGGACAGTGGAGGGGCAAATAAATGCCAACAAGGGGACACTTAGGTATCCAGTAAGCATGATTGAAATTAGAACTAGAAAATATAATATTTTGGGGAGAATAAAGAAGGGCTTTAAGAGGGCTAGCAACATGATTGGAGTGAACAATATTCTTTATGGAGTGGGTTAAGTGTATGGCTTGGAATGTTGCAGGCCTCAATAGTGGAACTAAGAGGCAACTTGTCAATGAGGAGTTAAAAATGTACAGTCCTCAGATAGTCCTTCTAACAGAGACACATCTTTCTTAGAAAGATCTCAGCCTCCTTAAGCATTTAGGGTATGAAACAATAGTGTGTACAACACAAAGTACTTCAACAAGGGGTTCTGCTATATTAAAGGATAAAAGGTTTGTCTGTACAGTACATAAGACATTGGCTGATCAGAGGGGGAGATGGGCAGTGCACACTGTTAACAATCAGGGGAGCGGTTGATTATGGGAGACTTTAACTGCGTCATGCACTATAGTAGAGATTCAACAAGGCAGGCAGCTACTCCTAGAATGCGGAAGACACGATCCGCCATATCAGAAATGGGGCGGCTGCAGGCCATAAAAGATGTATGGAGATTGCTATATGCAATTATCCCAGGCTACACATACTACTCTGCACCACATAGGCAGTATTCTAGGATTAGACATGGCATGGGTCTCCGATAACATAATTCTGTCATCAGATATGGAAGTATGCCCTCAGGTTACTTCCGACCACAATTCTTTTTATTATCTTTTTGGGCCATGGCAGAATGTAAGACAATCAGATCTTTTTCCTTCCCACAATATTTACTCACGGATAGTGGATATTTGGCTATTATTAGCAAACAGCTAGAGTTTTTTTTATAAAGAGAATATGGGGTCAGCCTCCCCGCTTATTGTTTGGGATACAATGAAGGCTTTTGTAAGTGGGGTAACTCAACAATTTATCTGGCAGCAGAATAAAGAGAGGAAAGTTGCAGGTAGGGCTGTCATTCAAACATTACGTAATGCTGAAGTGGAACATGCAGAAGCGGTCCTGCGAGGTACTAGCAATCTGGATCAGTTACTCCTCTCTTTGATAGATGCAACAATAGACATAAAAAAGTCATTTAGGGAGAGAATCGCTGCTAGCTATAACAAGCACAGGCTCTCGCAATACAAATACGGGGAACAAATAGGAAAGGTGTTGGCTCACAAAGTGGCAGACGACTGTGCTAAAACCTAAATAAAAGTCATAAAAAATGGACAAATGGGACTCTGTATGCACACCCACAAATAATCTTAGAACGGTTTTCTATGTACTATCAAAAGCTGTATACATAGACTATAACATCAGAACCAGGAGACTTACAGCAGTATCTCCGGGGAAGTAATCTCCCAGTGGCGAGCGAGGAAGAATTGGTTTTACTTGAGAGTGGTATCTCGTATGAGGAAATATGCACAGCAATATCTACTCTGCCCTCTGTGAAGGTGGCCAAGGAAGATTCTATAGCTGTTGAATTTTCTAAGGTCTTTAAAAATATTCTGACTCTACCTTTTAGCACGGTCATGCAATATATCGGCGTAAGCGGAAAGATACCAGAATCTTGGAACATGACACAGAAGAGTGCGGTTCTTACTGGCCTATCTCGCTTATATAAACGCAGATGCCAAGATCTTTGCAAAGATCTTGGACAATGGCTTGGCTCCAATAATGCCTGGATTGGTATCTGGCCAACAACACAGTTTTATTCAGGGCAGGGACACCACAGCTCATGTTAACACAGCAGTGGGGGCCTTCGATATGGCTGACAATTTGCTAATAAATCTTGGTGTGTTTCTTTTAGATGCCGAGAAGGCTTTCGACAGGGTGGGGTGGGACTTTCTGTGGGCTACACTTGCAACATTTGGATTTAGAGGGCATTTTAGGCAATTGGTACAAACTCTGTATAATAAACCTCAAGCTAAATTAATATACTTAGGCATACAATCATCATCATTTCCAATTTTATGCGGTAATAGGCAAGGACGCCCTCTCTCTCCTTTGTTGTTCGCTCTTTATATAGAGCCGTTTATCTGTGCATTGCAATCTAACTTACAAATTATCCCATTAGTGCTAGGTACAATTCAGCTCAAGGTCACTGCTTACACTGATGACATTGCTGTTATTACAACTGACCCAGCTAGGGCAAAACACTTAATTGAGGAGGAAGCAACCAAGTTTGTCTCTCTGTCTGGGTATAAACTAAATTAAAAAAAAACACAAGTACTCCTCAATTTCAAGCCTGAAAAATCAATAGAGGGTGTCTGCTCCATTGCCACGTATTTAGGGGTCCATGTCTTGGCACAGATTGATCAGATACTAGCTCTGAATTATGAACCATTACTGAAATATACAGCTAAGCGACTAAAGAACTGGCATAAACTCCCAATAGGAATTGTAGGGAGATGAAATATAATAAAAATTAAAATACTTCCAAAATGTCTATATCTATTCTGATCCATTCCCCTGCGGATAACGAATTCCTTTTTTAAGAAACTTGAGGGCGTGTTAAGCAGCTTCATCTTGTTGTTCAAAAACGCCCAACGGGCGATGGACTTGTTAAAGCTCCCATATAACGAAGGAGGGCTCGACTTCCCTGATTTTAAAATGTATTTTTGGGCAGCTTTCGTAGGGTGCTTTCGTAGCCTCCTAAACACCGATCATCAACATTTCTGCCATCGCTTGATTTTGGGAGAAGACAGCCGAATGTTTTGATATAAAACTACTAACACAAACTATTTCAAAAGAGTCAGGTTTAAGACCATTAGAGATAGCATATATATATGGGGCACAATGGCTCCTAGATATACTCTATCGTTTTACTATGAGAAGCTTCCTCTATGGGTCAATCCCATGTTTCCAGAGGTGTTACATGATGCTGCTAACAAGCGCTGGATTAGATATGGAATTCTATGCCTTGGGGACCTGTATGACAATAATGGTTTGCTGCTTTTGAGAGCTTGCAGCTTCATTACAAATTGCCTGGTCAAATGCTCTTCAAGTATCTTCAGATAAGGGACTATTTTGTGAAACACCTAGATCTAAAGACACTATCTAACTCAGAGATATGGGATTGCCTACATGGGGATAAGACAAAGTCTTTGATTAGTGTAATGTATCAATGTCTTAATAACCATAGACAGAGCAATTGTGAAAGACTTGCTGCACGCTGGAGCAAGGCTTTGGGGACTGCGGTCACGCCTGCTGCTATCACACAAGCACTTGGAAATATAGATGATTCAATTCCTTCTGTTAGCTTGAGATTACAGCAAATTCGCACAATATGTATGCTGTACTACACACTGGAACAAATAGCAAGCTGGGCTCAGGGGGGCTTGGGAGGAGATCGGACGAAATGTCCTAAATGTGGTGTGTATGCTGCTAGTATATTACGTATGTTTGTAACTTGTCCGGAACTAGAAACCTTCTGGCAAATGATTGGCAAAGTGCTATGCCAGAAATTTGGGATAGACGCACCTTTTACAGCAACGGAGATTATGATGGGCTACAAACAGGGGAGCCAGGGACTTACGCGACTTCTCTCAATCTTACGACCTACTGTGCTGCGCCAGTGGGGTTCCGCTGAAAGCCCTGCATTGCATAGGGAGGAGCACCGAGGGCTATGCAAACGTCGTATAGTTATGGTATGGGACACTTTGCTGAAACAGGTCAAGGCACAAGTGGAGGATACTGAATGATGCCTGACATGTCCTTGCAGACATTCCATGAAAAGAAAACAAAGGAACATAACCCTGCCACTAATGTCCAAAAAGCGGAAATATCTTGCTCTTATATGGGATGATAAGTTCCCAGGTACTGACCGAACCAAACAAGGTATACAAAAAATAAACTACTGTACGAAAATTGCATAGTAATATATATTTAATACAAAGTGTGAATACTTAATGTAATGTCATTTCAATAAATAAAACACAATCCAAAGTACATATTACGTCAATCATATAAACGAGAATCAACACAAAACTTAAGGTGATTCTCATCCCCCACTCGAACCACCATTCATACCTCTCCAACCATTCCTACTCGGTTCCATGTTTAAATATCGATGTAAAAAATATAGTTTACAAAAATATCGATGTAAAAATATCGAATACAAAAATATCGACTCCCCATACTTAAACAGGTAATTATAATAATATTGAATTAAAAATATCGAAGTAAAAAATATAGATGTAAAAAATATCAAAGTAAAAATATATATGACAAACAAAATATATTAAATAATATGAATATTTTTAACAAAATAAATTACATTTAACATTATTTCAGTTCAAAAAAGAATTTTATTGAAAGGAAATAACGTGTCAAAATATAATCTGAAGAATAAATCAATGCAGTTAAAGCTTTTACAATTAAAATACAAATATTGGACTCTGAACATCATCATTTAAAAGAAAGATAAAACAGGATATGTGAACAAAGAAACCATTGGGAAATAAGAAGAAGTAATGGAGCCATTAGGAGAATCAAGGTGGTTTGAGAACTTCCTGTTGTGAGGGCCTTAACATGAGACTTCGTTTGGCCGAAACATCAAAGTGTGTTGTAACAGGTGACCATAAATCCAGGCTTTTAGTCGCTAAATTGATGGGATAAACAAATGCAGTATCCAGTCTATGATTATGGCAACCCGTGTACCACCAGGCTTTGTAGGAAATTTTTGTAGAGACTTTCCAGTTAATAGTTATTTGCTGAAAAGCAACTGCTAGTAACAAGTCAATAATTTTAATATTGAGACAGACACTATCCCAAATGGGGGAGAGGCTGCCGAGGGAAATATGAGTAAAAGAAAAAGGAAATTTAGTATAGAAAATTAAATTAATTTGAAACCATACTTGTTTCCAACAATTATGTACACGTGAGCAAATTGTTGAATATTTGATTTACGGGGGAAAAAATGGATATCCGTTGGTGGTTGGACTGCATAAACGCCATGCATCATGACGTTTATATTGAGTGATGGTGCGTATGAAATATTTATGTGGTTTGTTAGGAACAAAACATACCCTAGAGTTCTCCAGCTAATATGAAGTTATCTTCCATACAACTCGAAAGATGTTTAGCTAATGTAGGCCAAATTGAAGTATCTCCTCCAGTGGGGCATAGACATTGAGGAAAGAGACTGGTACACCTCTTAGTGATAATTTAACATTTAGCCATCTACCCTCTGTATCTGAATCTTGTGAAATAAATGTAGCTGAAAGAGATTTACGACATACGATCGCTACTCCATTTTGTTTACCATCACCCTGAAAAAAAAAACTTCCCTCACCCAACCTCTTTTTAATTTCAGAGATTCAATTTCCGTAAGGTGTGTCTATTGTAAAAAAGTTATGTCTGCATCTAGCCCAGCCAGATGTGTCAAGACCCTCTGTCTCTTTGTGGGAGAGTTCAATCCCCTAATGTTCCATGAGATTAGCTTCAATGGCATATATAGTTAAAGACGAGCATAAACAACAAGAGATGATGACAGTCCAATATAGTAAAATAGGAAAAAAGATTATGCAAAACAAGAAGAAAAAGTGCATGAACAAAGTAATCCATAGCCAAAAAAGGAGAGAGAATGGTATTAGAAAGCAGGGTTTCTTTTCTCAATGTGGTGTACAAGAAGGGCCTTTACATGTTAACAACAGATAAGAATTGGCCATTAACTTACACAAATGGACGTGACATAAGATTCCCCCATGTGTTTAAAAGTTATGATGTACTGTATTCCAAGCTGCTCCAACATGTACATCCCAATTATGGGTAGGAAAAGTAGAAAGGATTGTTGTAGGAGTCTAAAGATAGGCTGGTTAATGCATTATGCACTCTATTCCTTCTTTTTTTTTTTTTTTTTTTTTTTTTTTTTTAAAAACCTTTATTGTGCAGAGAGAAAAGAAACAAATACGGGCCCACAACCGTCAGGCCGGCCACGATACTTTGAGGCACAAGAGCAAGCAATACAGCTCCTCAGTGGTAGCGGATGACATAACAACAAGCATTGAACGTTACACTGAATAGAATCATGCCACCGAGGAGAAGGAGCATTTAAGGTGAAGTTTTAAGGTTTTTCTTTTGTCTTTTTTCGATCTAAATACAAAGCAATGAAAGAGAAGATAGAAGGAGAACTGAGTCCATACCATAGCAACACGGCAGGGGCATGCGGCCGCACTACAGGAAACAACAATGGAAATTAAGACCTCAAGCAATATGGCGGCACAAAATGAAACAGCCAAATTAGCAGCCATCAGTCGCACACCATATACAGCGCCACCCCCTCCCCATTAACCCCTATCGCGGACCCAGAACAGAAACAGGTTAAGAAAGCGCAGAGAAATAGAAAAATAAGGCCCATAGAAACTAAACGAAATAAAATAAATCCCACCCCCCACCCAACATCAATGCGGAGGCTACGGCCTACCCCCCCCCGGCAGCGTGTCTGTCGCCCATTAAAGAACCCGAAATACAGACGAAGAAAAAGAAAGAAAAGAAAAAAAAAAGGAAGAAAAAGGAAAGAAAGACCCCTCACACTTGAAATATAGGGAGTAAAAAGGATAGACTAATCCAATACTCCCAGGAAAAAGGAAGGTGGGGAGGAGCCCACACAATATCGGAGCTCCCGGAGTTCCCAGCCATATACAACCTCTACGCCGCGCACAACAGTAGATTCGGAGGACCGAGAACCAAAAGAGTGTCAGGATCAGGCACACCTAAAGCCCCGGGTCAGCACAAAACAACATAGCAAAAGACGGAGCTGTCCGGGTCCTCGCCAGCCGAGCAAACAATACCAATGATGGAAACACCCACAGTCCGGCCAGAACTACCGAAGCCCACCAGGCATGGCCATCGCATATAAGAGGGCCAATTCCGTATGTTCCCGGTCACCCAGTTACCAATAAACCGTCCACCCCAAATACCATAGTACAGCATGAAACACAGGAGAGAATGGGGAAAGACATATACAAAACAACAACACAGAATGAAGAAACGCCCCATCTCGCGTCTCACTCGCCAATCAAGCACATGTCCATCGAGAAAATTCCCCTCCAGCCCCGGCCAGTCGTAAAAACGGATCCCAGAACATGTCTCCCTCGGAGGTCCCGCCCCAATCCAAAACGAAGAGACAAAATGGCCGCACACAACAGAAAGAAGATACCCAGAAACAGGATGGACTGCGCAGGTCCCAAACAGCGCCAACAATCAAAAGGGAGCCGCCCCGGAGGAGGGCCTTATTAACCGAATCCCGGCCTCCACTGACAACATCAGGCCCCAGCAACACAACAAATATATCAAAGCAAATACAAAAGTCATCATCACCAATGTGAAGCGATATCCCAAATAGAGCCCCTGCGTATATCAAGAGAGAGCCCCAACCCGAGTCCCCTCCCGCCGGACAGAAACGAGATTCGAAACCCCCAACAATATCAGACGTCCCCGGACCCCCAGCCCGCCATTACATCCATCCCGTTAGAAAGGGACAAAAATCAGACAAATCAAGTGCACCCCAAAATAAAAGAGCACGGAGATTAATAGCAATTGCAGTCCGAAGTAGGGAAGCACATATATGCAGCATAAGCAGTATATCGATAAGCGTTACAGTCCGGGCTCAGCCAGTCGATCAGGACTAATCAGAGAGAGAGACAACATCAGCCCTGGCCGGAGCGTTGGAACCCCTCCGAGGATGGCTGCCGCTGCGAGCGTACCGCAGGCAAAACAAAGGAGCAAGATGGCCGCCCACGGAATAGAAGAAGCAGAGGAAATGAGTGTTCCCAAACACCGACCATCACTGTGTCCAAGTTGACGAGCGTTCGTTGTAGGCAAACAGTCCAACAATGTAGAGAAAGCCCCCGCAGCACTCGTAGAGGCAAAGTCTCAAGTTCCGGAGTGGAAGGAGACCTCGCAACTGTAGCCTCGTCAAAAAGGGAACCCTCGACACTGTAGCCAAGGATAGAACGCTCCACAGTAGTCTCATTGTGCAACCTTGTATCCACCGCAGGAGAAATGAGAGGCACCAGTGGGCCAGCCAGCCACAATCGCTCCCCGCAAGGCACCACACCGTCAATCCTCCGCTCCAGTTCACAGGCGTGTCTTTGCCAAGTCGCCCCTAGATCTGCAAGGGCTGTCAGGATATCGCCATAAGTCAGATCATTCCCCGACATCGGCCGGGTAGAAGTGCGCAGTGACGCCACCGGAGCACCCTCAAGCTTGCAGTGAGGCAGAGCAGCACGGACCGGGGAGACAGAAGCGACCGCTGTGTCGGTGCGGTAGTCCGGCGTCAATATCACCCCCGCAATGAGCCCACAGCGGAGAGGGGGGGGCGACTTCATAACCAGAAGGGATGTTAGGCAGGGTCACCAAAGGAAACACGGCTCGTAGTCCGAGGCCAGCGCGGTGTGAAAGCCCCTTCGGAGTCAGTCAATGGGGATGGCACACGGCGGAGGGGGCGCCCCAAGATGGAGGCGGCTCAGACCACCGGCCGCAGAACAAAGGAAATGTCGCCTGCACGGCTACAGCCTCGTAGGGACCCACTCCATCGCCGATGAAAGGTATTCCAGTCAGCCCACCTCCACCGCAGGCTACAGTAGTATAAACTCCAGCCCTGCCCCAACACGTCCCCCGGAACACGACCCGCAGCGTCCGGCGGCGACGATCTGGGCAGAGCCAGGGGGGCAGAGTCGGAAGTCGGGAAACTCCGCAAATCCTCAGCCAAAACAGCCGGCGGGGATGTCGGAAGAACGCTGGGAGCCGTGATTCGTTCGCGGCCCTAGTCGCACACGTTGTAGGTGCATATAAATGCCAGGATTTCTGAAAAACGGCAGACGGCTTGCGGAGCCGGGAGCTCACACGTCCGGTCAGTCCGCCATCTTGGCTCCTCTCCTCTATTCCTTCTTAATGAGATCCTATGGCTTACTACTGATAAGAATAATGGGGAGAACGAAATTGCTTGTGATCACGGAAAATATGGCATTTAATTGACGATGTATGATGGAATTTACTTAACACGAAATTTTTAACTATTGTACAGGATTTGTATCATTACTTTTATCATTGCGGATTCTAACATGTCAATTTAACATTGCTGTTATTTTTTTTTCACTTACTGGGCCATGTTGGCCGTAATAAATATCGACTTGACTTAACTTGGTTTAGAAAGAATCCAAAGAAAGAGTTCTGATAAAGTAGAGTCAGAAGGAAAAGAAAACAAAGCTATAGAGCGAAAAAAGCACAAAATAGAAATATTTGGATATGATATGGGAAGTAAAGATATCAGCTTAGATATGAAAGTAGAGATAGAAGTGTTAAAGACACCTTGAGAAAGGGAGATAAGGAAATGTAAAGACAAAACAAAAGACAATACATGGCATATACCTACAAAAACTGAACGGAAATGTGGGGGTGGGTGGAACCACAAGGCGTAGACGAACCATCCAGGGAGGGCCCACCAGGCCAGGGAGACATCACGCCAGAAAATAAACATAACTGAAAAAGGCGAAGAATAAGATAATTATAAAACATCCAAGGAGTAACCAATAAATAGATACATATCGAAACTAAAGACCAAACAATATAAATAACACTGTATTATTTAACAAGTGTAGGTGAGCAATTACATGTGAACCATGGACAAAGGAAAGCAATGGATAAGAAAGATGACCAAAAATGCGATATTAACAAAAGAACAGTGAACAATATCCAATGAAAACATGAAGGATCAACATAGTAACAAAATCCTAATTAGGAATAAAACAATAAACATATTATAGTTAAATCAGGTAAGAATCCTTCTGATCAGGAAACCTGCAAGATAAAAATAAGTGAAAAACCGAAGAACTTGTGAATGATATATATAAAACCATCAACAAGTAGATAATGGGTTGAAAAGGTGGCTATTAACCAAACTATGAAGAATTAAATATTAAATAATTCCAATGTGTCCATGAGGTCAAGTATTACTCGAAGCAGAAGGTTGCGTGACGTCCATGGCGGTTGGGTTACATGAATTAATGAAGCTTTGTAACCTTACTGGATCTTCATACGTTGTTGTCCTGTTGTTAAATGTAACTTTGAATAAGCAGGGATAAAAAAGACCATAGCGAGCACCCAATAATCGAAGAGCTGGTCTCATTTTGAGAAATGCTTTAGGCCTCTTAGCTGTGGCCTTAGCATAGTCTTATGCAAAAAATAAAGTTGAATCAGACCAAGCAATCCGCTGAGAAGATTTGACCGCAGACAACACCAATAACAAATCTGTGTATGCCAAAAAGTATATGATAACTCATCTTGGCCGTTGTGAGTGTGAAGTATTAGAGGAAGGACGGCCTAATCTATGTGCTCTTTGAATATTGAGTACTGTGCTCTCTGCTAAGTGTAGTACTTTAGGAAGGAAAGATTTAAAGAAGGTGAGGGGATCTGACCCCTCCACTCCCTCTGCCAAACCATAAATTCACAGGTTATTCCTCCTGTTTCGATTTTCGAGGTCCACAATCTGTTTTTGGAGTGTCGAAACTTGAGACTGGAGCTGGGATACGTTTGCATTTGTATCAAGTTAAGACCAGTTGTCTATGAGAGTTTGTAGTTTGGAATTGGTCTCCTCGATAAATGGCTGTGAGGAGGACCCGGGGCTTACCTATAACGCACTGGATGGAGAACCTTTAACTCGGGAACCAACGCGGAAACAGCCTACGGGACTTCCACCATGCTCTACTGTTTTTACACAGGAACGCAGTGGATCCGACGTCAACAGGAAGCGGCAGCCTCGAACCAATGAAAATGCTCAGAGGTCAAGGGGAAGAGGTCGTCAGTGGCGCGGAAGGAGATAGGAGACGCCGAGAAGACGCAGGACCCGATACTTCAACACCGGAAGACCCGGGAGAGTGGAGAGAAGGCGCGGGGCCCAATAATTCAACGCCTGAAGACCCAGGAGAGCGGAGAGAAGACGCGCGACCCGATAGGCGGGACGCCGGGATACCAGGGAGCCAGGACGGAGACGAGAGCTGGTGTGAAGACTGGTGGTGCCCGGAGGAGGCTGTGGAGCGGCCGCAACTCGGAGGAGAGTTGCGGCGGGGCATGTGAGTAATCTTGTTCTATGTGTTTATTATAGTGGGAGGGAAGTGGGAGGTGGTGTCGGGTGGGTTTCGTAGCGGGAGTCAAAGGCATTAAGGTTATACTTGTTTGTTAATGCTGCATGACCCCTAAGACCACTATCGACCGCCTGACTTTGTGCTGAATTTCTCCACTATTTATGCCCTTGTTCTCTTAGTACTGATACCGGGCTAGAGAACCTATATTAGTTCCTGAACACGATATTAGGACCCTAACCCTCATTCCTTTTCCCCCTTCTTGAACCTCATAAACCACTCACTTCTCTTGGGCTCCCAGGAAACTTAGTCCTGCTTTCTTTCCTCCCCTCTCACAAATTAAGCCCAATAGTGAGCACAACGGTGTGGTGTAGGAAGACAAGAAACTAAGTCAGAAAACAGACTACTTACGGTTCCCTTCTTTGTCTCATTCCCCTCCTATGCGCCTCCGGGACGATCACCGTGGAGACCAGGAGAAGGCAAACAAGACATCCAGCTCATCTGCAGAATCATCTGAAGAGGAGGAACCCAAGGGAATAACTAGCTATCCAACCCCAACATCATCTGTTCTCAATAAATCACATGCTTTAAAACCACTTCTAAAGCCTCCTCGCCTGTATATCAAACCTGCCCTCCCACAAACGGCTAAGGGTGCTTATTTCATTTAGCAACATCTCCATGGATACTGGTGAGGCAGACTTAGGAGGAGAAGGAGGATTGTGTTTTAAACGTTTAGTAACGGTTTTCCCGGGGAATGCCAATGGGGGATCCATATCTTCCACCGAGGGATGTGATGTGGCCAGTAGAGATTCTTCCAATTTAGAGGAAGGGGTGAAGATTGACAAAAATATGCTTTGGTTGCGAGTTTGTAGTTGGAACTCCTCCTGTCCTGCCCATTCAGTGTAAAACAAAAGGTATGAAACTTATGACTCTCAAAAGAATATGCTGAAAGGGGAAACAACTGCGTAGAGTTCAAATAGAATATGCAGCAATGGCAGAGAAAATCAAGTTGAAGGCTGATAAACAGTTGCCTATTTATGACTTTGCTTGATATAAAACCAGAAACTTATTGTCATTGTAACTGAGGCTGTGATATGACATAAGAAGTCTAGAATTAGCCAACTAACAAAAAGAAAGTGAAGTATATTGCGCAATATACAAATGGAAAAGTGCCCAAAATGGCTGACATGATTTTCCTCTCAGTCAGGAAAAATGAAAAAATAAAACAACAGAAGATCCAGAAAATGAGCATTCTTGCATGGGCAGGCATTGCATGGTGTCAGAGAAAGAAGAAAAAAAACAGTTAAGAAGACGTTAAATGCTTCAAAGACTGCCGTCTATGAAGGAGATCCTAGGAGGGCGGCCGCGATAACGCGTGTCCGCTTGAGAAATGCAAATTCAGAAATGTAGCACTGCCCTTATGGATTAGAAGGCGCTGAAAGTCTCCTGACAATCAACGCATCTTCCGACGTCTCGTCCACGTTCTGGTTTCGCGGTAGGTGGCAATAAAGCGCGAAACCTCCAGGACCTGACGGAGCGCCTCACAAAAACGCCGCCATTCTCCACGGGCACAGGCCACGCCCCCCTATTTTAACTAAATATAACAAATAAACTTAATTTAAAAAATATAAACACACAAAAATGTGTAGCTATACATATATTTACTTAGATATATTTTATTCAGTATTATCTTTATTTAATGTACTAACTTTTTAAATTATATAAAAATAAAATATATACATATATCAATATTTAAAAATTAAATAAAACATCCTATAATTAATTAACACATTAAACTATTTTTTAAAAAACATACATTTCACAACACAATAATTACAATAGCAGGGAAAATGTTGGATAGCGGAGGGGTAAAAATTACTTCCCACTCCAGTGAGTGCAACAGCAGGGAAAGTGCTGAATAGCGGAGGGGTAAAAATTACTAATCCCACTCCAGTGAGTGCTAAAGCAGGGAAAGTGCTGGATAGCGGAGGGGTAAAAATTACTTGTCCCACTCCAGTGAGTGCAACAGTAGGGAAAGTGTTGGATAGCGAAGGGGTAAAAATTACTATTCCCACTCCAGTGAGTGCAACAGTAGCGAAAGTGTTGGATAGCAGAGGGGGAAAAATTACTATTCCCACTCCAGTGAGTGCAATAGTAGGGAAATAAAAAAATTATCAACATTTTCATAAAATGTAATTTCCATTATTAACATAAATATTATTTAAATTAAAATATATTATTATTAAAAAAGATAATACACATTCATTAATTACACATTGTTTAACACTATAATATCCACAACACACACCTCAAATTAATTACACAATTACCATTAATAATTAATAATTAATTAATTAATACTCATTAATTAACAAATCATGAATAATTCAGAAATAAAAAATACATTACTTCCAACAATCTACACCTGTAAACACCATAGCACACACCTAACATTAATTAAACAATTACCATAATTAATTAATTAATTTAAATTAACAACTAATTATCAAACAGTTATTAATAAATTAATGTACACGTACGTTTAACTCAATAATATCACAACTATACAATTATGAATAAATATAAAATACTAAATACATTTCATATAATTCAATAACTTCCCACCAAATTCCACTATAAACCCACAACCCGCTACATAACACAAAATTCAATTTAAAAAAATGTATTAAATACTATAAATGATAAATAAAATCTATAAAATTAAATTACTTCCCACCCTATTCCCCTATAAACCCACAGCCCGCTACGGAACTAAATACGCAAAATTGTATTTATAAAAAAATATTAACTACTAAAATATTAACACATATACTAAAATTACAAACAATTCTCATACAAAATACTAAAATACATAACATTAATAATAATTCGATATTTTTAACACCTACATTTTTGTAAACGATATTTAACACTTCAATATTTTTGCAATCGCTATTACTTACCTAACAATCGATATTTTTTCCCACAATATTTTTTCCAGCGAAATTTCTATCCCACAATATTGTTACCTTGATATTTCTGTACACCGATATTTATACATCGATATTCTAGCTCTGTACCTCCAACTCACAACCCAAATCATTTATACCATACATTCTAGATTCTCATCATTCACACTCTCCATACTATCATTTTGCGTGTCTACAATGTGGGTACAAAACCCAGTGAAATATTACATGAGCAGTACAAGAGAAAGTCATTCAAATATTGTTGTATGAAACGCACTCCAGCTATTTGTATATGTATTCCAATACATGCAGTAGATTAATGCTTATTACAAATGTCTCCATAGAGCGATATAATGTCATTAATTGTAATCTTTTGGTGGAAGCTTCTTGAGTTGTTGTTAACATTCTAATGCCCCTGTACTGTTGCAGACATTCCAAACTTAGGCTCTAGCACTTGATTTTCCCTTCACATCTGTGGTGGACATTAGTCACTGACTACTTAAGACTATCATAAGATGAAACAACTCACACTCTTCTAACAACCAGTTATTTGCATATTGGCAGCCGGGCTATCGGTGGCGGGGTTTGGGTGGGAGAGAGGGGTGGGGCTTATTTCCTCTACTTTCAAATATACTGTAGATCAATTATGGAGTTATGAATGTACATATTGTGCTAGATTCACCAGTGTCATTGTAACATGTACATCTTTTCTTGATAAATCACAATGCAAGATGTATCCTGTGGTGAAGTGCGTTGCTTGGGTTTGTGACAATTGTGAGAAAGACATCATTTTTGCCTTGATCATCCCCCATTTCTTGACTGATACTGGTGGTAACTGACTCTGACTGTGACCTGGGTCATGCTAACCAGGCCCAGGGGCATCGCTCTGGTTAAAAAGGTATATGTTAATTAGGTGTAATTACAATTGGCACTGACAACCACCTGTAGTATATGGTAGGGCAGATAGGTTTAGAGGCCCAAGTATGCGCTGCTGTGTTGCAAGAGGTTATTTTAAAAGTCAGACCTGGTTTTCAAGCTGCTTTTAAATTGAAATTACATGCAAATTCGACTCTGGATTTAAAGGTACTTACAAAGTATTACACTGGCTTATTTTTGCATATAAATAACCCCCAAGGTCTTCCCAAGGTGCCCCAGGATATGGTGCCTTATAAAAATAAAACTGTCCTATATCCCCTGGTGGGGGAAAAACTACACATTTCACCATTGCATCGTTTTTAGTCCCATGGGCTGACATGGGAATACTGTAATACTGTGATAGGAGTGGGCTAAAATAATATTTCAAAGACTTAAAACATTAGTAATGATAAATCTAACAACTTGCCACTGTTGAATGTATCATAGCTAATACATAACCTTCTTTTCTGGGAGCCAAAATCCATCCTTCTAGCATTTTCTTCTGATTGGTCAGCCCTTAACATGCGCAGCCAAACTGCTTTGATGAGGTGATAACAGGCCTGCATAGAGACAGAGGTTATCTGGTAACAGGATATCTGTGGCTGCACAGAACAAATTTGGAAGGGGGCTGGTTAATCAAACTGATCTTCAAAGAGAGCAAGCCAATAAGAATGCAAGCCAGGTGTACCCCTTTGTTACGTACCCCTTCTGCCCCCCAGCAAGATAGGACCCCCAGGAATGTAATTTGCAAAAGGTCTGGAAGCATTACAGTGTTAAGGTAAATGAGCCACACCAGTGGGTTAGCTTAGCTAGGTCTTCACTCCACAGAGAAAGATTCTCCATTTTTGAATTTTAAAGTGCTGTGCTTTGTGGGATAAAAATGTGCCACACTTTGTAGGAAGCTTTCATGTTTGTGGATGGCACCCTACACCCAACTGGACAGGGGTGTCCCCCTTACTTGTCACCCCAGCACCTTGGATAAATATGTGAGAACTGCATAGCAACTCAGATCGGTTGACTGAAACTGGAAGAATAAGAAGGACTGGCCTGCTGGAACCATGGCCTGCACCAAGAAGACTGTACTCTGAATGACTGTGCCTGCTGCAAACTAAGGAACTACAGCCCTAAGGACGTTGCCTTGCTTTAAAAAGAGAAGGAGTGTACTCCTTAAAAGAGGCTGGCTGAAAGAGCTTCACCTGCATCGTGTCCAGCAAGAAGAATCCTGCTGACCGCCTTCAGCTGGACTTTAAAGGATTTGGCCAGGTGCATTGTGGGACCTTTAGTCTCAACTTACGAGGAGCAACTCAGTTACTCGGGAACCTTGGATTTTGTTTATGGAAACATGGAACCCCCAAAAGGAACTTCAAGAAGTACCTCCTGAAGTCTGGAAAACTTTTACGAAAAAGTTTCAAAAGGTGACTGACCCGACGATGAGAGTCAATTCAACTACCTTTCATGTTCATCCCACTGAAACCTCTGGAGCTCAAGACTTCCATGGATTGACCGGGGGCTCCCTCAGCACCAAGCTGACAAAGCCTCTGTGAATCCGGCCTGCTGGAGTGCTAGATCCACATTGAGGGAAAATCCTCCAGAAACGTTTCTAAGTGCGAAGGTGAAATTTTGACCGAGGTCTCCTGCTTACTGTATCTGACCACTGCTCCATCGCGGTCAGCCTCAAACTTTGACTTTGTCCTGGTCAAGCACGACCAGATGTTACAATTTAGCACTATTGTCTTTTAAGCACTAGGAAGTGTTTATTATCTAAAAATTCTTATCTCCGGATCCCTAAACTGGATTTTTGTCATTTTGGTGTCATTTTAAAGAGAAAAACAAAAATTGTGTTAGATTTTCATTGTGTACTGTGTCTTACTTATTTACTTTATAAATGCGTTATACACCAGTCTCCTAGGTTAAACCTGCCTACTCATTGCCAACTACCAAGGGGTGAGCTAAGGAATAATTTATTGAGACCTTGTCTGGGCCTTATATTGTGTTGGTGACCTTATTGCTAGTGGTAGGTGCATCCTTACCCCCACTAATAATCCACCTTCCAGCAACAACTTTGTGGGAAGGCAGATTCTTCCTGCACATGACCACTCCATTCTCAGGAGCCATGTCAGAACGTATGGACTACTGCTTATGACTTGTGGGATAAAGGGAGTGGTACTCCAAACTCTCAGGGAAGAAAAGGCTGGCACTGCTCAGAATGCCAAAATCACTGATGTGAGCTTTTGCATCTTAGGAAACTACACTACGGGGTGGTTCACTACCTCCAAAATATATTTCCAAGCAGTCCCTGAACTCTCACATTGTTTGGAGACAGAAGCAGTAATCACAGACTATTAATTACTTATCCAGTGGCACAGAGTCAAATAGAGACTAAGCTTGCCTCTCAGGGAGAGTGAATAGTTACAAAGCTTGAGGTAGTTCTCTTACTATAAGGAAGAAGTGTTGATATTTGTATATATTTAAGATACTCATCGCTTGTATGTTTCAGTTTCAGGAATCACAAGTTTCATATTGCAACACACAGAGTTATAGCTAAGGTACATCTATTCACTATTATGATTAGATGTAGATCTTTCACTGCAGGTTACTAAGATATCAGTTGCCTTAAGATACTTCAAGCTGCGGACATCAGTGCCCAGCAGCAGTAGCAAGTCAAAGTGGCAGGTGTCTCTCTTTTCTTTCGTACCCCATTCCTTGTCTATTACTGTCCCTCATATTCTTGTTTCATGTGCTCACTGGTGAAGGTGTGGAGAGATGGAAGAGCGCATCACTCCTGCTGGATCCTGAGGTGAGTGCTTTCTGAAATCCAGAAGGGGAACAGGAGGAGGATTATCTTAGAGGAATTAAATATTGCCACAATGACGACCACACCTGAAACAAACAGCAACAATCCGAGAGAAGAAATTATGTTATGTTCCAGAGATAACATGGGGTTTTCTCCGATAAGCTTAAGCCTCATTCTTTATGCATGAGGATTCTTGGAATCACAGCAGGACAGCAGGGCTACCATCTCCTGCATAATAACTATGTATAAGGGTCATTCCTTCCGTCATCCCAGTCCGACAAGACACAGCGAGGTATATCCCCAGAGGATACCACTTTGGGTATATATACATCATCTCTTGCTAAGATAGAGAGAGGAGAAAAGGACTTCCATGCCGACACACTGATGCAAGACACTGAGGCTCCTGCACGCAGACAATCCAGCTCGCAGTGGTCTAACATCCCTTGCAGGATGACCAGCTCGAGACCAAAACAGGGTCCCACAGTCTCTCACTTCAGGTAAAAGGGTTGACTTTATCCTAGAGGGTTTCTTGGCTTTACACCCAAATACATGCTAGGTACATTCAGGTACATCTAGTAAGTTGCCTGTATTCATTGTTTTAACATGATGGAAGAAATCTACCATCCTTTTAGTCTGTTAGTGCTTATCATCATTTATAACTGTTACTGTCTAATGGTTGTTTCAGCACACCTATTTTACACTAGAATGACAATGGTTCAATAAATGCTAATTGAAAAATGTCCCCACCGTTTATTCTGTGTATCTCTCTGAGACAAAGTGAGCACGAGTGACTGAGCGAAGAGTAGTACACTGTTTCCACGATTCTGAGGGATCAGGGCTGTCATGTTCGATGGTTGCCAAGAACTATTCTCTCCGTGGTAAGAGGAATTTCTAGTGTCACTGTGAGCTAGCTGGTATATAGGCTGACATGTCCTGTAGGGGTGTCTAGAATCAGCCTCACTCCAATCCTACAGTATATGTTGTCTAAACATGCAGATCCTATAGGTTTATAGGAACTACACAACAATGATAGACATATAAAGGAGAGAAAAATGAAAATGTCTGAGGAATGTAGGTGAATCTGACTCTGCCATTGAGGGTAAGAACTAACCTGATCAGTAATAGTTTGAAAGTTGAACTGCAATAAATTATAAAAATGAACCTGAATCAAGTTGTGGAACTTTCTGTTAAATGAGAGATGCCCATTGTGGTGTTTGTGTGGCAGGAATAGACTTGAGGGGATATCTAAGAGATCCCAGATGGGTCGCAGGTATGGCTCCCCGTATTTCTCTCTCAAAATTAGAGAGAGAGAAATGTTAAATTTCAGGACGTGGTATTAGGGAATACGTTGGGGAAACAGCTGTGGCATGGGCCCAACAAAAGTTAAGGGGGATATTAAGCCAGATGACCTAGAGAAGGAAAGGGAACATAAATGTGGTGCGAATTGCCACATTTAGGGGGCGATTATGATTCGGCTTGGAATGCTCCGCCTGACGGTCGGAGCCTTCCGAGCTGCGTAATGTGCCGGTCTGATTCCTTTCCGACCGCCTCATTTTGGCTGAGGCGGTCGGAAATTAATCGACCGGTCATTCCAACTGGCTTCCGACAGGCTCGGAGAGCCTGTCCGCCAGTCGGAATATGGCAAGTAATCTCACGGGCGGACCTTTCCGCCCTTGAGATTGCGATGACGGTTTATACCTTGGAAACCATGCTGGAAAGTGTCTTTGGGGCCCCCAGCAGTGCCCCCTTTAGTGCACCACCTCTGGTTGGAGGCCGAGGGGCACCAAAGGTGCCCCCACTGTTGACCCCTGCACAACATGGCAGGCACCCAACGCACCTCCCATTTTACTATAGGAGCATGCATTACGGCCAGTTTACGTAATGATGGCCTTAATGTCAAGGATCCGAATTCTCCTATAAGGTAAATGTGCATCCTCAGATTGTTAGTGGGCTTAAGTCTTGATATCCATTTAATTTAAAAAGCACACTTCCTTCCACACGGACCAAGGTCAGTTAAAAAATAAAAAAATTCCTATTCAGTAATTTGCCTCTGGCAAGGAGAAGAATCACAATACTTTTGAGAGATGGGGTGCTTTGTTCAGAGAGAATTTTTATTGGCATTTTAGAAAAGAAAAAAAAGAATTCAATACATTGCTAATCAATTGTACATCAATGTTAATCTCTTAAGACGGACACATTGTTTTATGAAATGTACAGTAACATGACATTCACGCACACTTTCTTCCTACCTAGTGGACATGGGTCACCTACTTAAGAAGCACACATTCCTTATCAAAAGGCCCGACCTAACCACCCTAAAAGCTCCCAATTGGTAGGACATACACTAGACATATTTATTGCAATGCATGTATCTAGTCTAAAGCAATGTTTTATCTAAGGCCTTTAGAGACACCTTCACGATATTGCTGTATAGCGCTACAGTAAGCAACACACGCCTTCTTAGATCTCTCTCCCATGCCTCGCCCCTTATCCTCCCCAGTTATTATTTGGTTTGAGTGAGTACTAGATGGTTCCTCACTTTCTTAGGGACAACCCGATATAACATTTCATGTATGGCTACCACAAAATCTGTTTATCCTTGCAGGAGTTCATCGACCTCTCATAGTGGATTCATATTTCTGTCAGGTGCTGTCAATGGTTACACTAGATGATGTTCTGCTCTCCTGATCAATCTTAAGCAAAGTCTGTTTATGATCAAAGTTGATGTTCCTAAATACTCCTGAACATAGTTGTGCTCGTTGCATTTGAATTGTTGTTTGTACAACTATTTGATTACGTGTTCGTGTCTACTCTGTACTTTGTGTTGATTGTTATAGCTAACTAAAATGTCTAATGAAGACTAATTGAAATAAAAAAGAATATCTCTCATATATTTCCACTCATTAAGGAGATCATTGTTACTTGATGTCTTGAATCTATCCTTCACTCACCCCTTATATGATCCTCGTGGTGAATCCCCTCATTGCATAAATCTGTTCTCCAGAATCCTGGAATGATCCATTGAGCAATTTCAGGAGCCCCAGATGACCACAAATGTTTGTGCAATTTCTCTTTTGAAAAAGACCAACCCCAGTCCAACCAAATGCTTATATTTTTTACCCAAATCTCGTCAAAAATACATAACAAGGCAATTTTGGTGTAATGAGAATAGTGTACATCCGAAGTAGAATGTAAGAAATCATCTATGTTTTTATGAAATTGTAGACGAAGGCCATTATTCCCCAATTAATCCCTGATTAATCTCCACAATTTCTGTCCAATAAATCCTAACAAGAGACTGTTATCTCTTTGTTTGAAACTTCATATCATCCAATATCTTCTAAGTTCTGGAAAAGGGTCTGGTGTGTGAAGAAGCAATGTGTTTTATATTATGGGCATCTTGTTATCAGGGAGAGGCGCTAATGTGATTACCACATTTTATTTCATCCTTTCATTTGCATTGAGAAAAGGTGTATAAATATAGCTCTGTGATTGAGAGGACTAAACTGGGATGTCCTTTATACCACAAAATTAGAGCAGAGCATGTCTAAGCTGTAGACAGCGATACAACTAAGTTTGTAACAATCCAAACTCTTCTTGCAGCATTGGAGTTTTGATTTTTTTGTTAGTTACTATATTCCACCAGTAATGTAATTCACAGGGTGTCCCATCCTGTAAACCCCCTCAACCTTAATTCTCCCAAGTACCTTTATCCCCACCCACAAAGAAATCTGTTGTGTAAATTTTCCATCCCACCCAATAGACCACAATGTGTGTCTCCAGTTATCAATTACTGTTCTAGTGATAAGAGGAACAATATTTGGCAATCGTCGCCCATATAAAAAAATGTAAGAGGTTCTCTCGGATAAAGGCCCATCTTTCACTGTCATTGACAGGGCTAGTACTGGTCTCAAAAATCCATTTGTCAACAACCACCAGATAAAAAGCTTGATAATATGGCTCCAGAGCTATCAATCCCGGCCGACCACCAAAGGGACGCTTACAATGCTTGGCCATACTGACCCTTGAGACAGCATTCCGCCAGAGAAAAGATCTGGGCATAGAGGTGAGACTGCTGAGAAATTGGGCAGGGAGTTTATTTGGAATATTTTGAAAGACAAAGTATTTTTATGAGGGCGACTCTTAAAAAAAAGTGCAACCCTCCCATACTGGATATTGGCAGGGTGTTGCAGTAGAGGATCTCTTTAGACTTATTCACAATGCAGGCCAATGTTCCCCTCCCATATTCGATTGCAATCTGCAAAACTAAAAATGCCCAGTTATTTGATTCCGCTTTTTGTCACGGGGATAGATCCTCAAAAAACTGCAGGGGTGCCTTTTCACTGTTATAAAACATTATTCTGAAATTCAAATGGGAGGACCAAGCCTCCTGGGCTCAATCTATGGGTCAAACCAGGTATAAAAGAAAGCAGACTCTCAGATTAGCTCATGGAAGTCTAACAAAATAAGCTAAGGGCGGATAGCCAAATAATTGGACCGGAGTCTCCCCTCCCCTAGCCAGCTGGAGCATGTGATGCTAGAAGCCAACACATTTTGGCACTATATTTATTCACCATTCTTCAACGCAAATGAATGGAGGAAAGAGCACGTGGTAAAGAAGAAGCCACAGATTAGCATTAATGAGTAGGTTTTAATGTTTTCATAATGATTATAATGTGTATGAATTGCTTTTATGATTGCAGTATCTTACAGTCGAATAAAGCTGAATTTGAATTTGAGTAGGTGACAGGCTCTTCTTATGAGAAGAATGTGTAAAGACATTGAAGATTCAATACATTAAGCTGAGGTAAAGCATCTAGCTGACTTCACCAATTGATGCAGTTTTCGCTTTGTAGCGCTAACTTCAGACCTCGCTTGGTAGAACACTTAAGCTAAATGTGCAGTGTACAACATGGAATAAGAAAATGGCATTGTGTGTATAAAATATGCAATAATGCGCAATAATGCTAAGGGTTTAGTGTGCAAACAGAAAGGTATATATATTTTTACACTCTCATGGGCCGGGTAGAATCCTTCTTAAATGTCTTAATGAGCTGAAAGGAATAGCTGTATGTGCCATTCAAACAAGAGGTGGCCTTAATATGATGATGTGGGTGAGGTTGATAGGTCTGGGAAGGGTAAACAGGAGGCTGGCTTGATATCATGAAGACGTTTTATCCAACATGATAAAAGTACACATTGCATTTTAAATACCTTTGGCTATAATGCAATTATAATATTGAGTTAACGACGGGCATTAGACGGCACTGCCACAGTTCAAACAGTTTTAATGACTGAAATGCACAAAGACCCCGATTATCAGTTTTGCGCCAAGCTGACGCCCCACTCCAGGACCGCCTGCCTGCCAGATTAACAGGGAAATCGTAGTCTGGCGGGTGGGCAGCGTGGCTTTCCCACAAGGGTGCAGTTTAAAGGCTTAATTAGAAGCCTTAAACTGGGACCGCCAGTGCACGTTCCTTTATGGCATGGACTGTGCAGAGAAGAAGAGCGGGAGAGAGAGAGAGCGAGAGAGAGAAGAAGAGAGGGGGAGGAAGAGAGAGCCGACCCTGCACACCCAGGCCATACAGCTCAACTGCTACCACCGGTGTGTCTCCAACCACTTGCCGGTATGTATAGCAGTACACCAGGTCACACATCTGAGACAGAACTGTCATCTGAAACAGAGTCCAGAGACATGACTGGCACAGTACACACACTTGCACAAGACAACATCGCCCACCCGCCCATGCACACCCAGGCAGAGGCATGCCAGCCCCTCCCACCGCCCATTGGAGCATGCCCACCCTTGCACACCCAGGCTGAGGCATCAAAGACCCTCCCGCCGCCCATTGGAGCATGCCGACCCATGCACACCCGGGTCTCACTCCTCACCTTCTGCCACCGGTGTGTAGCCAGCAGGTCCCATCATGTGCCGCTGCAAGCCCCAAGCCCGGGGCCTGCAGAAATGGCACCCTCCACACCATGCATCCACGCTGCGCAGGCCACCAGGTCACACGTCTGGTGCTGGGACTTGATCACACAATGGCATAGGACATACCAGGGCACCAGGCAACATCGCAGCCTGCACAGCGGCTCAGCCCAATTGGTGCCACTAACTCTGGGTACCTGGAAACGAGGCCACCTGGCTGTAGGCCCGTGCAGCCCGCTGGCGCGGCCTGCACTGTGATCCAGCAAAGCAAACAAATCCTGACCTGTCTGTACCTCCGGGACTGGGCATCATTGCAGGCTGCACACCCGCTCAGCAGCTCAAGGTGCCAATGGCTCAGTGCACCCAAAGTCACCGTCCCCTCACGGGGGGCCTGTGCCGGCCGTAATGCAGCGTGTGCCATAAACCCTGTCCAACCCCAGTCAGCGTCACGTGGTGGTAGGCCAGTGTCGACCTCAAGGCCTCGGGTCCAGTCATCAAGTCACCACCGGCAGAGGGGTATGTGATGTCATCTGCCCCTTATATTTGCGGGGTCACATGGCATGTGACGCCTGTGCCGGGTGGGTGTGGTGTGCATGCAAACCTGCCTCAGGGAGTAGCTGTCACAAGCTGACAACTAGACCAGTGACCTGCACAGCACCAGCGAATATGCCTGCGACCGGTAGCAATGAGGCCCCCCCTTGGAGCATTAGCGGAGTGGTCTGGCCTGCCCTATGCCGGAACAGCGCAGGTCTTGCAAAAATGACTCGTGGGCACTGGGCGTGGTTCAGTTCGCAGTGGCTGATGCGTGTGTCCCTGTTGTGGTGTCCACGGGACCCGTGACACAAATTGCTATGTAGCACCCGCTGACTGGCATTCCTCTCTCTCCCTCTCTCTCTCTCCTTCGTTCTCTCTCTGTCCTTTAATGTTCACAGTACACACCTTTTCATCATGTTTTTTGTCTTGCAGGCTGTGACCGACGGATTGTGTCGAAGGGAGCCACCATGTGTCGTTGTTTGCTTTGAAAGTGAATGTGTGATGCTCAATTCTGTGACAACACATGCATGTCACCAGTTGTGATTGTGCGATATCAGGCGGATTATTTCGTACATGTTTCGGTGTGGCTGATGCGGCATGTCTTTGGTCGGGGGTTGCCAGGGAGGGGTGCTCTAAGGGTGGTGTCAGTGGGTGCTGTGGCCCTCTTGGGTGTCCGTGCTGCATGTTCAGTTGCTCCATGGCATCTGTTACCCTTCCGATGATGCCCTGGGCTGGGATCCCTATTGTGGTGCAGGCTGCCATCCGACTTTACATCAGGTCAGAGCAGGTGTAAATTTCCTGCTGCTAACGCGCCTTATCCCGTGTTTTGCATTCTTATCGCCAAGCTGTCTGATCATTGTGAATGTTGAGGTGTGGTGTTGTCGTGGCTTTTTGCACGGGCACGCCTACTCTGCATCTCATTAGCAATAGTTGCGGGGGTCCTCTGTGGTGATGTTTTTGTGGCTGCTGTCGCAGGAAAACTGGTGATGTGGGCTGTTATCACCAGCTTGTGAATGGGGAGGTAAATTTGTCACGACTTTGGCTGCGATAATGTGCCGTTAATTCAGCTGTAGCTCCTTGTGAGTATGCCCCTTAGACTTGTAAAAGCGTCGCTTTCCACAGCATTTGACACATGTATTTTTAAAGTTTGGAACGTTGACTGGCAAGAATTGTTAATTATTTCTCCTGTATCAATTACCTTGTATTGTAGAAACTAGTAAGAACAAAATCTAGTCTCAAATAGCACTAAACCTTGAGGTTGCTATTGACTGTAAAAGAGCTTTATTAAAATCAGTGGTATACAGTTTACCAAGATTGGAAGAAGGAAAGTGTGGGTCAGGATATTCGAGCTTGAGACAAGTCACTGGAGCAGGTATTAGCTGTCTGAGCTATTTTGTACAATCTATGGTGTTAACACGAGCTCATTTCTTTCTCTTAGTTGAAATAAATCAAATTTACAGTACAAAAAAACATATTGATGATGGTTCCAACTCTCTGCATTCTTTCATCGTACACATTTCTGAGCTATCTCCCCATACATATCTTGTTTTATTTGTCTCAAAATGTTATTAAAGCGCAAAGCAGGCAAGCGCTAGCTACCAGCAGGCTGTGTACACTGGGGATAGGTCAGAAGACTATGAATTAAACCTTACTGGTAACATGGAATCATTTTATGACGTTTCTAGAGAGATGGCTCTTTCACCAATAACAATAACATGTTTACATATAGAAACGGCTTATCAAGTGCTTGGTGGGCTGCCATGTTTCAACTTTTTATCCTGAAGTGTGCACAAAAATATTCTGCAATATGCACATCCGTCCACAGTAATACCACACTGGCACAAGGCCTGATACAGCAAACTTAAGAATGGTGGGTAGTCCTCAAAGAGAATCTTTGCGTGTTACTGTTGAAGAATTAAAAAAAAGCAAGAACTGTGAAAGGCCTGTGTGATCTGAGTGGTGTAAATCCCACTACAATGGACACATATGGATTGTACTGAAGTCCGTTTTTGGCATGTGCGCTTTTTTGAACTTGTACTGGTCTGATATGGCTAAAATCCTATTGGATTCCAGTTGCGTCATGGTCCTTGTCATTTTTTGATTCCAGTTCCTGTTTAAACAGTAAAATGCTCATTGGTTTTATTTTACATTATATTTAATTTTTGCTTTAACCACATATAGTTTAATATCCACAAATCCACATATCGCAACTGAAACCAGGAGAAACAATTTGTAGTCCGCCTGCCCCCGTTCAGATCCGAGGCCACCGAAGTCATCTGCGGCGTACCACAAGGATCATCACTCAGCCCCACCCTCTTCAACATCTACATGAGCCCCCTCGCGGCTATCGCACGCCAACACAACCTCAACATCATCTCCTACACTCAGCTGATCAGCTGATCCTCTCCTTCACCAACGACCCAGCCACCGCCAGAACCAACCTTCACGAAGGGATGAAAGAAGTAGCTGAGTGGATGAAGAACAGCCGTTTGAAACTCAACTCAGACAAGACGGAAGTCCTCCTCCTGGGACCATCCTCCTCCGCCTGGGATGACTCCTGGTGGCCCCCTGCCCTGGGCAGCGCACCCAAACCAACGGACCACGCACGCAACCTGGGATTCATCCTGGACTACTCCCTCTCGATGACCAGACAAGTCAACGCCGTCTCGTCCTCGTGCTTCAACATGCTCCGGAAGATCTTCCGATGGATCCCCACCGAAACCAGGAAGACGGTCACACAGGCACTCGTCAACAGCCGACTGGACTACGGAAACACCCTCTACACCGGAACCACAGCCAAACTACAGAAGAGACTCCAACGCATCCAGAACGCCTCCGCACGACTCATCCTGGACATCCCCCGTCACAGCCACATCTCCGGACACCTGAGAGACCTGCACTGGATCCCCGTCAACAAGAGAATCACGTTCCGACTCCTCACCCACGCACACAAGGCCCTCCATGACCTGGGCCCCAGGTACCTCAACAACCGCCTGACCTTCTACACTCCCACCCGCCAACTTCGTTCGACCAGCCATGCCCTCGCCGCCGTTCCACGCATCCGAAGAGCCACCATGGGACGAAGATCCTTCTCCTACCTGGCAGCCAAGACATGGAACTTCCTCCCCATCCACCTCTGCCAGACCCAAGACCACCTCTCCTTCAGGAAGAAACTCAATACCTGGCTGTTCGAGCAGTAGCAGACCCCCCTCTCCTTCAGGAAGAAACTCAAGACCTGGCTGTTCGAGCAGAAGCAGACCCCCCTCCCCCAAGCGCCTTGAGACCCCCCGGGTGAGTAGCGCGCTATATAAATTTCTTGATTGATTGATTGATTGATTGAACTTGTCAACGACAAATTTAATCAGGACAGACATTTTTTCCAATCACGGCCAAACCACAGATGCCACGTGTTCTCCAGCAGAAGCACAAAAACAATAGCTTGGCATCATGGCTGCCCTCCTGTGTCTGTCTCCTGAGCACATTATACTGTGTTGATGATCTGATTAGAGAGAGGTCTTCCAATATCGGATAAAAATGTATTGTATTTAAAAATGTAAGAGCAGAGATGATAACAGCATGTGAACAAGATAGTAACAGTAGTGTGAAAGTAAGGGAAATTCTGGAGACCATATAAGTCCTGACATACAATATTAAAGCTGAAAAAGTGTTGGTGAAATGGCACATCGAGGCAGACAGCATGACTGTAGAATAAACACAAAACAAAATTCAAAGGAAGGTATTGTGATGTGCACAACTTCAGCTGGCGAACCAAATACAGTCTGAGAGGTAAATGTAAACCTGGAGACTAGGCAGGCTGTGTGCAGCAAAGCTGAAGATCAAGCAAGGTCGATAGTGCAAGAGTGAGACTGGAGTCAAAACAGGAAAAGCTGGACTCCAGATAAGGGAATTGTTTATTAGAAATAATTAGGAGCGGGGGGGGGGGGCACGCAAACTTGAGATGATATCAACCACAATCTTAACTGCAAACAAAGCAGAAAATACAAAACTAACAGCAAAATACAATCTAGTTCACACATAATGTGAAGCAACGGGAAAGCCCATGAGAAAATAACCTCGGATTTGAACATGTAACCAAATGTTAATAGTTCCCAGATAATTAGCTGACATGTAACTTGCTATTAATAAACCGAGTTATGCATTTACCGTGTAATCTGCTACTTATTTTCCTTGCACTAATAATATTCACGCCTGCATTTAAGAGAATGCATGTACCTGAGGGCTACGAGTAAAAGAAGGAGTTTCAGTTTTAAAAGAATTGGAAAGCATGGAAATTCCTCCCATAGCTTCAAAATGCTCCAGAGTCACGCGTGACTGACCCACCGCCTTCGGGCATGTTAGCCACCAGCGTGGTACAGTCTGGTTCCTGGGAGTCCATGTATGGCTGTCACGCAGCCCCATGTGGTGGTAACGACTGTCCCCAAGTCCAGGTTTTGCAGACAACAGCTCCAAGTAGTGTGAGACTTGTAGGCCCATGTTTAGAATCACAAATATACAATTGTCCTCAAAGGAATCGTTTTCACCAATTTCAATAATTCGTATTGTCACACAAAGTGATCAATTATTTAACTGAAAGCAAGGTACATACAGTTTCTTATACTGTTTTATTATTTTTTCAAAAGAATATAGTATCAAAAAATGAATTTCTCAAACATGGCAACATGATACTACTATAGATAATTGATTTTCAGTAGTATACAACACCTTCTGCACTCTACATGTAAGAAATGAAATACCATGTACAATCAAATATAACACAGTCATATGGTTTTATCTAACATCAATGATATTAGAAAAAGCAGAAAGGCGTCAGGCGTCGACGTTTCGGTCCTTCTCGGTTAACAAATCCATAGGACCATCCTCAGGACCAGTTGCACATAATATATCTACAGATAAACATACACATAAAAATATTTTACATTTATACACCAACCTTGCATTCCAAAAATCGTCTAATCACCACAAAGGAAAACACATGAATCAAACACAGTGAACACCATGATAATCATTAAAAACCATTAAAACCGCCACCAAGAGTGCCTTATGTACACTATATATAGCAAATCAAGGTCTTACCACTAACCACCAGCCGGTGGACGTGAGGCCTCAAAGGCAGAAATATTTTCCGAATCTAAAAGACAAACCAAACACACCATCTACCTATTCTACATAGCAATTCTCCATTGCCACCAGGGTCAGTGACCAAAAGCAGTAATCCTTATACTTACAGATTTATCCACTCACTCCTGTATGTAAACTGGAAAGTTCCCTGTAATACAAAGTTGTACCAGAGTCCTGTAAATCCACCACAGACTTTACCAACTCTCCACCACAGCGTGAGCGAAGTAAAATACTTACAATGCCAGCTTTTCGATTTATTTTGCAATCTCCTAAAAACCAAAACACTCATTACCATCTGTGACCTACAATCAACAGCCACCAGAGTAATTACTCGTCCAGTAGTAACACTTACTTTCTTTCCAGAGCGTTCACGTCTCTCTTCCTCATGCCTTAACGGTCAGGGAGTGCCGAGCCCGGCACTTCCGGGTGTTTAGACCTTTCCCTTACAACACGTGACCAGCGTTTTCTAACACGTCCATAATCTCGTTATTGCTGCGTGCCATCCATGGTATACATACCCTACTCAGCAGCCGAATCCCACAGAATAATAAAAATTAATTGATAATGAAAGTTATAAAGTTATCGCGTGCTAGTAACTTTGACCGAGGGAGTTGAAAAAGTGGCGGCCATGATGGAACGGGTAAAAGAGGTTCTCTATCATAATAATTGCCCAGGTTATAGCTATGTGACCACTTACTAAGTATATTATCGGAGCCTCGTTTACTGTATAATCCATGGTCATATTATATCATACATGTGAGGTCTGACTAAAGGACCTACTCCCACACTTAAAGGTTAATGCACTGAAGTATATCTAAATGATGGTCTCATGGCTGCCATATTGGAACGGCTTTTTAAAGCGCACAAGACCTTTACCCTCCTTTAGTCAGAAAGGTAACTTGCTACACCTCGGCCGTACCTAGACTCAATCAACATAAATCAATGTAAATAAATAACAATTGTACTGACCACCACCTAAAATACACTGATGAAGACCAGAGACTCTTATTCAGAAACACGTAATGATGTAGACCATATACTGCTAGCAGAGAGGACTACAATGTTGCTACAGTATGCCATTCAATCACAGAATTGAGCCCTTTTGCCATGGTATCACAAGTCCAGATCCACCTGTTTTCCCTTAGAGTGAGAAGACGATTGACATTATGATAACGTTTGGTGCATTTAATAACATCAATGACAAACCACAACATTTCATCTGGTCGATGTGACATCTTGATATAATGTTCTACCAACGGCGCTGTTGTTACATTACATCTAATGCGTGATTGGTGCTGCATTACACGTTTCTTCACTTCCTGTGTGGTCTTCCCTATGTATGACAGGGGACACGGGCATTGAATGCAATAGATAACGTTTTTCGTGTTACAATTCGAATGATGTAACATCTTTATTTCCTTCCCATTGAGATTGCATCTTTTCAGTTCTTTAGTTGTTGCACAAGCCACACAGTTCCCGCAAGGGTAATGACCAATAATCGGAGCCAGCCCCCATTGTGATTGGAGCGTGATCGGTTGTGGTTCTTTATACGCCCTTACCAGATAATCTCTAAGATTTCGTCCCCTTTTGAACGCAAACCGAGGTTGCGCCAGAAGTGGTTCAGTTTTTTTGATCAGATGCCAATTGTTCTTTATAATTGATCTAACCTGGTTAGACTCCGATCCAAACGTCATCACACAAGTTATCGGCTTGATGTTCACATCTGCCGTTTCTGATTCAACTTTTTTGGTTATCAAGGCATCACGGTCATAGTACCATGCACGTTTCATGGCTTTTTTGACCAATCTGTAGGGGTATGTACGCATCACCAATTTTGATTGTAAGACCTTTGCCTCACGAAAATAATCCTCCCTCTTGGTACAGTTACGTCTAAGACGCAAAAACTGTCCAAAAGGGAGGTTATCCCGAAGACTCCGCGGGTGATGACTTTCATATTTAAGGAGGGTGTTCCTTGCTGTGGGCTTTGTGTACAGACGCATCGCTAATGTTTTGTTGTCATCATATATACACAGATCTAGAAAATTGATCGAATTTCTACTGCTTTCAATAGTGAAATGCAAATTTGTATCTTGCTGGTTTAGCCAATCATAAAAGTTATTTAAATCAACATCCGTACCCTTCCAGATGAGACAAACATCATCGATATACCTCAGATAATGTTGTAAGTGTGTACCGAATGGATTGTTATTGTACACCACTTTGTCCTCAAATGCAGCAACATAAAGGTTCGCTATGTCTGGGGCAAAAATAGCCCCCATGGCTACCCCCTTAAGTTGGCCATAGTAGTCACCACCGAATAAAAAATAATTTTCATTTAGGGCAATTTTTGCACATTTCACTATAAAGTCTGTGGGGACTTGATGTGGACGTGTCCTTGTGTCTAGAATGTCACTGATGATAACTAAAGCATCTCCTTGTGGGATGCTTGTATAGAGATTGTCAATATCCATCGTTACAAAAATTTCTGAATCTGAATCAAAAGGTTGACCCTCCAGTTTGTCAATCACATCCCTACTGTCCTGGGTATAGGCCTTAGTTAGAGGGACAAAGGGTTTTAAAAAATGGTCTACGTATTCAGCTAAAGGTTGTAAAATTGATTGGCACCCAGCTACAATTGGTCTTCCCGGGGGACACTCACTGTGCTTGTGTATTTTCGGCAAGGTATAAAATGCCGGAATAACATAGTCATTTTTGTTCATATATTCGAATTCTTTTCTACTCAGCCACTCACCATCTAGGCCCTTTGTAGTGAGCGCAAGAATTTCTTTGCGTATTCTCACTGTTGGGTCTCCTCTCAGTTTTTTGTAATGCGTGGGACTATTCAGTTGTCGTAGAGCTTCCTTATCGTAGTTTGCTTTGTCCTGTATTATAATTCCCCCACCCTTGTCAGCCGGTTTTATGATTAAATCATCACGTTCAGACAAGGCCTGGAGAACTAATTTGTCCTCCTTAGAGAAATTAAATTTGACATATTTCCTCTCAACGAAAAGCTGTTGTACTTCATTCAACACAACATTTTCGAATGTAATTAGATCTTTAGGCATAAGAGCAGTGGGCGGAAAAAAGGTTGAAGGACATTTTAAACCACTGATATTTGTGGTATGGGTCATAGGATTATTGGCAAAAAAGTATTTTAAACGTATACTTCTAAAAAATCTGTGTAACTCCACATAAGTGAAGAATGCATCATTTTTATTAGTAGGGACAAAGGACAGCCCATGACTTAATACCTCCATCTCTTTGGAGCTGAGTGTATGGGTCGATAAATTAAAGATAGGGACAACTGACAAGTTCTGATTATTAGTCATAGTACCTACACTTCCTGGTTCTACCATTCGTAATAATTGTTCCTGGTCTGCCGGAACCCTGGTGTGTACTGATTGCGGAACCAGCCTCTCCTGTTGTTCCGCGAGCGGCCCCTCTGTTGGTGTTGGCCTCTGCCTAAAAAAGATGGAGTATTATGACCCCTACCCCCTCTGGAAATTCCTCCCATAGCTTCAAAATGCTCCAGAGTCACGCGTGACTGACCCACCGCCTTCGAGCATGTTAGCCACCAGCGTGGTACAGTCTGGTTCCTGGGAGTCCATGTATGGCTGTCACGCAGCCCCATGTGGTGGTAACGACTGTCCCCAAGTCCAGGTTTTGCAGACAACAGCTCCAAGTAGTGTGAGACTTGTAGGCCCATGTTTAGAATGGCAAAAGTAGAACTGCAACCTCTGCATGCTTAGTGCTGTTCAATCAGGAATGGCTGAATGCCACCTTCTCTATATAAGGTAAATACCAAGGTTTGGGTCCTGTATCTGAACTGGCTTGGACCACTAAACTATGCTAAACGAAAAAGGGGCCAGACAGATTTATTTTGCTACTTATGATACCAAACAGCACATTACTTCTGAATGATCATCTATTTTATTTTAGTTTTTTGTATTTTTAGAAAACATTTAGATATTTGAAATATGTCATCGAATAAACAGTCATCAGACAGTGAAAATATACATACAAACAATGAAAAGTGTGCAAGAATATATACAAGTGCTATACAAATAATCAAAAAATGGATACTGTACATTGACACATGTAACACATGTAACACCAAACAGTATTAAATCAAGAGACCTAACGAAACTTCAAACATTAGGAACCAGTCCTTTCTATTGGATACAAAAAGACAAGCGGACCTCTAATCACAGAGAACTGCCTGCCTGTCTGGCTGAGCCAAGGATAGGAAAAACAAATTTACAGGGTTGCGCAGCAAGGGATAACACTGTATAGATCTTAATGGTCCTTGCGGCACCCGGATTCTTTCTCCAAGGCTCAGAGTCAACGCGTTTCGAACCTCAACGCTAGTAAGGGTTCTCCTCAGGACACGGACTGGGTGGAGCCAGAACTGTCAGTGACCATTACTTGTCACTTGTAGTTATATGCAGTATGAGCGGGCCGGGATTTCAGTCAGGAGGATATTGAAGACTAGTAGAAACACCTCTCATATATAGTGGTTCTGTTTCGGAGGGTTTTGATGGCACTGCTTGTCAGGACTACGTTTATGCTTGACAGAGCGGCTTGTTTAAGGAGGAGGTGGGTCACCACTGGCGCTTCCTGTTTCAGAGGACGCCCTGCATCATGGCTCCGCATTCAGTCCTATGTACTATTACGTCAGCAGGGTCGATAAATTTGCAGTGCGATCTGCCGAGATGGTCAATTTCCTGCATACACGGGCGTTAATACAAAAAACTAAAATAAAATAGATGACCTTCTCTATATGGCATCAGCTGACGGCTCTGCAAGAGCTGGCAGGATCGCTCAGTGAACTGTACGCTCGCTGTTGACAAATGTGGTGCTATGAAAGTCAAGAATGTAAACCCTGGCAACTGAAAATGAGCCTCCCATACTTGCGAGAGAAGTAAACTGAGTATTGTCAATTGGGTACGTGAAAACCAGGTCCTAAAATTCAATGTTGTTGCCTCAAAATTGAGCGCCTCGTGCCAACCCTGGCATGGAAACATTTGGCAGTGCTGATCACTCTGCCGGAGAAAAATGCATGAATATGTGATGTTACAACGGGATCATTTACATCGTGGTATGTTACATTGCGGTTATTACAACGCAAGTCGTTACAACGACTTGCGCTAGAGGCGCTGGACTTAGGAATAGTATGATTCACTATTCCAACTCCAGTGTGTGTAACAGTGGGGAAGGTGTTTGAATAGTAAATCATAGTGTAAAGCACCATCAAGCGCAAATCGTTGTAACGACTTGCGTTGTAATGACCGCAATGTAAAAGTATTGCGGTGTAACGACCGCGTTGTAAAGGTCGTTCGCCAAAATGCACACATTTTACTAAGAAAAGGGAACTCCAACAAATCATTAAGTGCCGTGTGTGGACAACCCTTGGCGCTATTACCTTTTTATCTGAAAAAAAAATAGAAGTGGCACCGAAGGAGGTAATTAGACAGCAAGCGGACTTTAAAGCAAACTGATACTCTCAGCCAGGGAGGTGCTTTTAAGTAACCACAAGATGATGCTAATACATACATGTCAAGATTCTGAAGCTGCAAAACGGAGGATCAGAAAAAAACAATCAAGGTAATAGTCTGTTCTTTCTTCCCTTGCCTGTCAGGAGCACAGAGTAAGAGTAGCAGGCAAGGGGCGTGAGAAATGATCTTGCACTGGGCAGCAGGTCACTGGCAGCGCAGACTTCGAGTGAGACAAGACCGTTTCCGACTTTATGCTGGCTCATGTTACCGGCCGAGCATCATTGGCACGCAGGTTTCTGCAAGCAGGAATAGGGGTGGCGGGGGCGGGAGATTCTCTCAATCGGGAGGGTTGGCATGTGTAGAATCCATCAGAGCGCGGCTCCCCTGTCCGTTCCGCTGCTTAATTAGCCTCCTTTCTTCAGCCCTGCTTCCCTTAGCTAAGAAGTTAGGGTTGTTGGTCCCTGCTAAGCCCATACCTCGCTCCTCCACTACTCCCGACCCGGCCCTTCCCCCCCTGGCGAGTGCTCCTGCCGGTTCAACTTGGCCCCATGTACATTCTTATGCCAAATTGTACAAATCTAAAGAAGATTCCAAGGGTGAAGCTCCCAACCCTGTCCTTCCTCAGTCATCTCCCATTCCAATACATGATACCACTACTGACACAGATACCAACACTGATTCTTCTCAGGCTTCCAAGCCTCGTAAGTGCGCCAAAAAGCGTGAACACGCTTCCTCCCCTGTTACTCCTTCTCCCTTCCTATTTGACCCCTCGGACATTGTTCACCCGAGATCCTCTGATTGGGTTCCCTCACCCGCGGTGGCCGAATACTTTGAGGCCGACCTGCGCAAAGGTTTTGACAAAGAGGTTAGGGTCCGTTTGAAGTCAGAATGTCCACGTCCGGACCTAGCCCACAAGGTAGCCCTTACCCCCGACATAGATACCTCTATGACTACCTTTCTAAAGAAATATAAAAAAAGACCCCAAGAAGGGAATTGAACGCGCCCTCCGGGCTTGCCAGGATAAAGTCCTCGAGCTTGCTGGCCCGTTGGCTAAGATTTTGGAGTTGCCCCTGCAGGCTCAGGAGACAGGTGCGGCAAACCACCCTGAAGTCCTGGCGGGTTGGGCACAAAGAGCGATCTGTATGCTTGGAAATGCTAACTGCGCATTGGCCTCGGAGAGACGTAAATCCGTCTTGCTCAGGATCGATCCACAATTGGTGGAATTGGCTTCATCGGAACCAGGCCCTTTGGCGGAGGGCCAGCTCTTTGGTGACAAATTCGTGAAAGATATCGCCAAGTTCGTTAGCACTTTTGCTTCCCTCGACAAATCCCAAGCTTCATTGAAAAGAGTGCTAGGCCAGGTCTCTGGTAGGGCCGGGCGTGGAAGAGGACGCTCGACCGGCCGCTACTCCAATACAAGTCCTCAACGAGGATATGCCCCTAGACGTGGCAGAGGTTACACCCTGTAACCCGAGCCAGCTGGTTTCTACCCTTCCAGAACACCCGGCTACAGAGGCCATTTCAACCGGGGTGTTAACCGAGGGTACAAGAATTTCAACACCCAATCCTCTGGTAAGTCCTGTGTTTCCGTTGATCCCCCTCGGGGGCAGATTGCTACATTTTGTGGTCAGTTGGACGAGTCTCACCTCAGATGTGTGGGTTCTTCAAACAGTTCAGGGTTAAAAGATAGAACTGTTAGATTGTCCCCGTCAAGCTTTCCCGCCCCACCCTCTCCTTTTTTCCCTTCAAGAACAGAGTTTTATAGGCTTAGAACTAGAAGAGCTTTTGGCCAAACAGGCCATTGCCGTAGGACCCTTCATTTTCGAAGGATTTTGCAGCAACGTCTTTTTGGTTCAAAAGAAGGGAGGAGGCCAGCGCCTGGTGTTGAATTTGAGAGATTTCAATCCTTATGTCGTTTATCGGCACTGCAAGATGGAAGGCATCCATCTTTTGAGGTATCTCCTGCTGGAAGGAGACTGGATGGTCCGACTGGACTTAAAGGATGCTTACCTCACTGTACCAGTTTGCCCGTCTCTTCAAAAATTCTTGCAGTTTCAATGGAAAGGGCAATGGTACCGATATCAAACTCTCCCCTTTGGCCTGTCGTCAGCCCCTTGGGTCTTCACCAAACTCTTGAAACCTGTGGTCTCCCGCCTTCGGAAAATGGGGGTGCGTCTAATTGTGTATTTAGCCGACATGTTGATTCTGGCATAGGATCGGACTCTCCTTCTCACTCACTTGGGGTGGACGACATTCCTGCTACAGAACTTGGGTTTTGTTATCAACTCCAAAAAATCAGTGCTCATTCCGAGTCAACAGATGGAGTTCTTGGGTTTTCTGATAGATTCAATTTCAGCCCAACTCCTGTTTCAGATAACCAAAATCAGATCCATAAAGAGAGAGATCAGATCCACCCTGTCCAAACAGTTGATTTCTCTGAGAGTTCTAGCAAGAATAGTAGGGCTTCTTGCATCATCCATTCAAGCCATTTTTCCAGGTCCCTTACATTACAGGGCCCTTCAGAGATTAAAGATTTACTATTTTCAAAAGATGTTTCAGGCTTCACCCCTCGCTGTTTGCTCAGACCATGGATATGCGAGGTCCTTGCCAGACAGATCTGTTTGCCTCTCGCCTCAATGCCCAACTTCCCCTGTTCTTCAGTTGGAGACCAGATCCGATGGCGATGGGAACGGACACGTTCCTTCACCATTGGGGGCATCAGAGGAATTATGCTTTTCCTCCGTTTGCCCTGATCCCGAGAGTGGCGGTCTTTATCCGCCGGCAAAGAGCTTCATTAGTGTTGGTGACACCTTTGTGGAAGACTCAGTCGTGGTTTCCCACACTATTGGAGTTATCTGCGGATCTTCCGTTCCGTCTTCCGGTGTTCCCGACTCTCCTCCAGGACCCAGTGGGGTCAGCCCATCCATTGGTCCTCCAGAATCAATTAATACAGATGGTATGGACGCTCTCAGGAGACATGAGAGCATTGCAGGACTTTCATAGGCTGCTGCCAGCTTTATGCGACAAGCGTGGGCTCCTTCCACCAGGAAACGATATTCAGCTTCATGGAAGAGATGAGTGGGTTGGTGCCTTCAAAAACAGGTGGATCCCGTGGGATCAAATGTAACTGAGATTTTGAACTTCCTGTCAGAATGTGCAGAATCCGGCCTTGCATACAGGTCAGTTAATAATTTTAGATCTGCTATTTCTGGGGGACATGATCAGATTGATGGTAAGCCTGTGGGGATTCACCCCCTGATTTCTAAACTGCTTAAGGGTGTCTGTGTGGCCAACCCTCCTCGGCCCAGGTATTCCACTTAATGGGATGTTTCTAAAGTGCTCTCCCTTCTGGAATCTTGGCCGGATAATGTTGATCTGTCTCTGAAGCTGATTTCTGCCAAGCTTACAATGTTGCTTTGCCTTATTTCTTGTCGAAGAGTGTCTGACGTGCGAGCTTTAGATCTGGCTGGTAGGACGTTTACTCCTCAAGGAGTCTCTTTTATGATCTCAAGACGGACCAAGACCATGTCTCGTTCGGTGGAGTATCCTTCTTTTCCTCATAATAACAAGTTATGTGCATTGCAATGTTTGAAGTGTTATGAAGAACGTATGCTTGTACACAGATCGGATCCTTTGGGTAAATTGTTGATTTCTGTCCAGACGCCATTCAAACCAGTCTCTGCTGCCACCTTTGCTAGACGGGTGAGATGGGTGATGTCGGAGACAGGTATTGACATCACTGTTTATTGTGCCCACTCTGCCAGAGGGGCCATGGCCTCTAAAGCTTACTTGTTAGGATCCCGTTTGGAGGATATCCTTAAAGCAGCTGACTGGTTGTCTGATTCGATGTTTAAAGTATTTTATTATAAGCCTATTCCTCATGTTTCTAATGCTGTAAACCAGCTTCTAATGAGCTTTGAACCAGCATAATCAGAAGTCTCCGGTCCTGCCATAGAATACAACATTTTCTAGCTATCGCGACAAGAATTTTAGATTCTATTAAGGACACAGAGGCGAGGATTATCCCACCCGTTGGGACAGTTTATGCAACTGTTAAGTTGTTAATGTTATTATGGTTTTAACAACGTTTGACCCACCCATTGAGAAATTAAGTTGTGGGCTCCCTTTCTCAACCTTGTTTTCTGTTTTAGGAAATGATTCTAACAAGAGTTGATCGCCTACTCCGGATGGAGCTGATGTGCCTTCCCGACAGAAGCGGAAGTCTTCGTTTGCCGTGGATTGTTCTCAGTTGAGAATTCCTACAGGAACTTTTCAGCTCTCCATTGAGAGTTTAAGACTTTGATTGATCTAATTGGACTGAGTTTGCGCAAAGGAAAGAGGAAACCAGATTGGTGTCTCTCTACTTTGTATGCTTGATTATGCAGTGATTGGCTGTAACTAAGGAGGCGTGGTTCAAAGCCTCATGGGTATTGAAGTTTTTTATTGTTGTAGTTTTACTCTCATTGGTTGCTGTGTTTGCAGTAAAGAAATTGAGAAAGCATAATCCTCGCCTCCGTGTCCTTAATAGAATCTAAAATTCTTGTTCCGATAGCTAGAAAATGTTGTACTCTCCCTTTAAAAGTCAGCATTTCGGACGGGATGGAGCAGCAACCCCGAACTCGCCCCTCATCCCGCCTCTCCTCTGAATGTGCGGGATGTGGCTAACGAGGCGCTCATTGCCTCAGACCCGGCTGAGATTGCAGCTGCGCCTGGGCCAGGGCTGAGCCGAAAACATGCTCCCGCCATCCAGTAACATGACTGCAGCCAGCCAGAGACTCCAAAGACACACACACACAGCAGAGACGCCAGCCATAGCCTTCCGGGAAAGATGCCTGCAGACTGTGCATATCACATCCTGCCAGTTCGAGTTACTGGGAGCTTTTTTTGTAAGATGAGAGGGGCTGGGTGGAACAGCCAGCATAGACAGATTTTTGTTTCCCTATCTTGTCCTGGCAGTCCGTTTACCTGTTAAAAGAGCAGCTTCTGTGAAAGCCGCTGACCCCAAAACACGCTGGAAATTATATCTGTGAAAAGACTTCCATGCGCCAGCTAGACAATCACATGGCTGGAGCAACAATAACAAACAAGACTTCAACAAGCCCAATCCCCTTAAAAGCAAGCCCAAAACCAAATGTAAATCCGACCAAAAGAAGCCTAAGTGACGATGGACGTAGAAAAGTCCAAAGAAATGACTGAAAAATAGAAGCAATCAGCCGGAGCTCCGACGCGAAAGGCAGCACTAACACAGCTGTGGCATTAAAAGGAGGAGGGAGGGAGGAATGCAATATTAACATGTAAGTAGCTATGGCATTGAACCTGAAAACATTCACAGAGCAGGAATTCAAGAAAAAAAATAGTACCCCCAAGAACACATAAAGAGCCATAGCGGAATGAGACAGTACTTAGTCCCTGCTGCATGGGAGGAACAGAAGGGAGAAAGGATTAACAAAGTGGCAGGGCTGACCACTAGCAAGCAAGGATTTCTAAAGGACACTGCAATAAGCAAATCAAAAGCAGGGGGATGGCTTTAAACCTGCATGAGAAATTACAACAGGTCTTGAATGCTCGACCTAAAAAGTGCAATGTGAAATACAGAAGCCCAATGAAAATCACACGCTTAGGCACCTCAATATCTCTTGTTGTTGCATACAATTTGGAGATTGTTGCTAGTTCCATGGGGACCAAACACATGTAGTTATAGTAGACGGCTTACTTGCAGTTTCATAGGCTATGTTGCAGAAATATTGGCCTTAAAAAGAAACGCCTATGGGGCAATAATACTGACCAGCAGCATTGTAAATGTATGACTGTTTCCAGGGCTTGAGCACACAGTCTGCAATGCTGCAATGTGGGCAAGTATGTTTTCCAATGTGCTCTAAATTCGCAAATGGGCAGCGTCAGTTGCCTAGTGTGTAAGATAGTCTAAAAGCCCGCTTCCCTAGGGCAGCTTACAAGCCACATCTAAATGTAAATTATGGAGTTCCAGGGCATCTAGAATCTGCCTGATCATGGTCAAATCTTGTTCTTTTGAAAGATGCTTGCCTGGCTTCTTTAGAATGATCTTTATATGTGGAAGAGTCCGGGCTTGAGGTTTCAGATTTTCTGTGGTGAGGTTTAGCGCTGTGGAGGCACTGTGAAAGTACTTGCCCAAGGGCCTCACGTATTATTAAAAATGATCTGCAGAGTGCCTTTCATCGACCCAGCTTAAGCCTAAATACTAGATGGTAATACTTCACCATGTTCTTTTTACATTCCACATCCATGTTCACAGCCCAAACTTCAACCTTATTGAGGTGCGCCTTGTTGTTTTGGGAAACTCAAAGATCTTTCTACAGGCCGCAGTGTGACAATGTTCTGATGTATTTGTGCGCATTCCTGTATGGGCGGAATGGTTGGGAGGAATTTTCCACAAATTACTGTGTGTGTTCCTTCTCCTGTTAGGCTCTGCAGTTTCTGGTGGAATTTTGCTAAAGCAAATTAAGTTTTGGCCGCCTTCTCCTATATTGACCTTGCTTGTAGAAAGGCTTTGCCTGTATCTGACAGCCAGACACCAAGGTAATTTTATTTGCCAGATGTGCTGATGTTCAAGGGCCCAATGTTTCATGGCAGTTGGTCTTTTTTAGCTTGATTCAGGGCCATAGTGCATATCAGCAGAAATTGTTTGAAGAGAGTCAACAAATAGGAAATCCCTTGCCTTCTCCACCAGGATCAATAAAAATAAGCAGGACATTGGCTCAATTGAGAATCCGGATACCCATGCATTAACAGGTGAGAACAAGGAGATTGCTACAGTCTTCTTATATACGAGAGCTCAGATTCAGTTCCCATATCACAGGATCAGAGGTACCCTCTAGCTTAAAGATTGCCCTGCTAAACACTTGGTCCCTCACAAATCAGAGTTTAGAAGTATTTGCGCTGCTCCAGCAGAGGGAGTTTGACTTCCTCGCTTTATCAGAGAGGAGACATGAGAGCATTGCAGGACTTTCATAGGCTGCTGCCAGCTTTATGCGACAAGCGTGGGCTCCTTCCACCAGGAAACGATATTCAGCTTCATGGAAGAGATGAGTGGGTTGGTGCCTTCAAAAACAGGTGGATCCCGTGGGATCAAATGTAACTGAGATTTTGAACTTCCTGTCAGAATGTGCAGAATCCGGCCTTGCATACAGGTCAGTTAATAATTTTAGATCTGCTATTTCTGGGGGACATGATCAGATTGATGGTAAGCCTGTGGGGATTCACCCCCTGATTTCTAAACTGCTTAAGGGTGTCTGTGTGGCCAACCCTCCTCGGCCCAGGTATTCCACTTAATGGGATGTTTCTAAAGTGCTCTCCCTTCTGGAATCTTGGCCGGATAATGTTGATCTGTCTCTGAAGCTGATTTCTGCCAAGCTTACAATGTTGCTTTGCCTTATTTCTTGTCGAAGAGTGTCTGACGTGCGAGCTTTAGATCTGGCTGGTAGGACGTTTACTCCTCAAGGAGTCTCTTTTATGATCTCAAGACGGACCAAGACCATGTCTCGTTCGGTGGAGTATCCTTCTTTTCCTCATAATAACAAGTTATGTGCATTGCAATGTTTGAAGTGTTATGAAGAACGTATGCTTGTACACAGATCGGATCCTTTGGGTAAATTGTTGATTTCTGTCCAGACGCCATTCAAACCAGTCTCTGCTGCCACCTTTGCTAGACGGGTGAGATGGGTGATGTCGGAGACAGGTATTGACATCACTGTTTATTGTGCCCACTCTGCCAGAGGGGCCATGGCCTCTAAAGCTTACTTGTTAGGATCCCGTTTGGAGGATATCCTTAAAGCAGCTGACTGGTTGTCTGATTCGATGTTTAAAGTATTTTATTATAAGCCTATTCCTCATGTTTCTAATGCTGTAAACCAGCTTCTAATGAGCTTTGAACCAGCATAATCAGAAGTCTCCGGTCCTGCCATAGAATACAACATTTTCTAGCTATCGCGACAAGAATTTTAGATTCTATTAAGGACACAGAGGCGAGGATTATCCCACCCGTTGGGACAGTTTATGCAACTGTTAAGTTGTTAATGTTATTATGGTTTTAACAACGTTTGACCCACCCATTGAGAAATTAAGTTGTGGGCTCCCTTTCTCAACCTTGTTTTCTGTTTTAGGAAATGATTCTAACAAGAGTTGATCGCCTACTCCGGATGGAGCTGATGTGCCTTCCCGACAGAAGCGGAAGTCTTCGTTTGCCGTGGATTGTTCTCAGTTGAGAATTCCTACAGGAACTTTTCAGCTCTCCATTGAGAGTTTAAGACTTTGATTGATCTAATTGGACTGAGTTTGCGCAAAGGAAAGAGGAAACCAGATTGGTGTCTCTCTACTTTGTATGCTTGATTATGCAGTGATTGGCTGTAACTAAGGAGGCGTGGTTCAAAGCCTCATGGGTATTGAAGTTTTTTATTGTTGTAGTTTTACTCTCATTGGTTGCTGTGTTTGCAGTAAAGAAATTGAGAAAGCATAATCCTCGCCTCCGTGTCCTTAATAGAATCTAAAATTCTTGTTCCGATAGCTAGAAAATGTTGTACTCTCCCTTTAAAAGTCAGCATTTCGGACGGGATGGAGCAGCAACCCCGAACTCGCCCCTCATCCCGCCTCTCCTCTGAATGTGCGGGATGTGGCTAACGAGGCGCTCATTGCCTCAGACCCGGCTGAGATTGCAGCTGCGCCTGGGCCAGGGCTGAGCCGAAAACATGCTCCCGCCATCCAGTAACATGACTGCAGCCAGCCAGAGACTCCAAAGACACACACACACAGCAGAGACGCCAGCCATAGCCTTCCGGGAAAGATGCCTGCAGACTGTGCATATCACATCCTGCCAGTTCGAGTTACTGGGAGCTTTTTTTGTAAGATGAGAGGGGCTGGGTGGAACAGCCAGCATAGACAGATTTTTGTTTCCCTATCTTGTCCTGGCAGTCCGTTTACCTGTTAAAAGAGCAGCTTCTGTGAAAGCCGCTGACCCCAAAACACGCTGGAAATTATATCTGTGAAAAGACTTCCATGCGCCAGCTAGACAATCACATGGCTGGAGCAACAATAACAAACAAGACTTCAACAAGCCCAATCCCCTTAAAAGCAAGCCCAAAACCAAATGTAAATCCGACCAAAAGAAGCCTAAGTGACGATGGACGTAGAAAAGTCCAAAGAAATGACTGAAAAATAGAAGCAATCAGCCGGAGCTCCGACGCGAAAGGCAGCACTAACACAGCTGTGGCATTAAAAGGAGGAGGGAGGGAGGAATGCAATATTAACATGTAAGTAGCTATGGCATTGAACCTGAAAACATTCACAGAGCAGGAATTCAAGAAAAAAAATAGTACCCCCAAGAACACATAAAGAGCCATAGCGGAATGAGACAGTACTTAGTCCCTGCTGCATGGGAGGAACAGAAGGGAGAAAGGATTAACAAAGTGGCAGGGCTGACCACTAGCAAGCAAGGATTTCTAAAGGACACTGCAATAAGCAAATCAAAAGCAGGGGGATGGCTTTAAACCTGCATGAGAAATTACAACAGGTCTTGAATGCTCGACCTAAAAAGTGCAATGTGAAATACAGAAGCCCAATGAAAATCACACGCTTAGGCACCTCAATATCTCTTGTTGTTGCATACAATTTGGAGATTGTTGCTAGTTCCATGGGGACCAAACACATGTAGTTATAGTAGACGGCTTACTTGCAGTTTCATAGGCTATGTTGCAGAAATATTGGCCTTAAAAAGAAACGCCTATGGGGCAATAATACTGACCAGCAGCATTGTAAATGTATGACTGTTTCCAGGGCTTGAGCACACAGTCTGCAATGCTGCAATGTGGGCAAGTATGTTTTCCAATGTGCTCTAAATTCGCAAATGGGCAGCGTCAGTTGCCTAGTGTGTAAGATAGTCTAAAAGCCCGCTTCCCTAGGGCAGCTTACAAGCCACATCTAAATGTAAATTATGGAGTTCCAGGGCATCTAGAATCTGCCTGATCATGGTCAAATCTTGTTCTTTTGAAAGATGCTTGCCTGGCTTCTTTAGAATGATCTTTATATGTGGAAGAGTCCGGGCTTGAGGTTTCAGATTTTCTGTGGTGAGGTTTAGCGCTGTGGAGGCACTGTGAAAGTACTTGCCCAAGGGCCTCACGTATTATTAAAAATGATCTGCAGAGTGCCTTTCATCGACCCAGCTTAAGCCTAAATACTAGATGGTAATACTTCACCATGTTCTTTTTACATTCCACATCCATGTTCACAGCCCAAACTTCAACCTTATTGAGGTGCGCCTTGTTGTTTTGGGAAACTCAAAGATCTTTCTACAGGCCGCAGTGTGACAATGTTCTGATGTATTTGTGCGCATTCCTGTATGGGCGGAATGGTTGGGAGGAATTTTCCACAAATTACTGTGTGTGTTCCTTCTCCTGTTAGGCTCTGCAGTTTCTGGTGGAATTTTGCTAAAGCAAATTAAGTTTTGGCCGCCTTCTCCTATATTGACCTTGCTTGTAGAAAGGCTTTGCCTGTATCTGACAGCCAGACACCAAGGTAATTTTATTTGCCAGATGTGCTGATGTTCAAGGGCCCAATGTTTCATGGCAGTTGGTCTTTTTTAGCTTGATTCAGGGCCATAGTGCATATCAGCAGAAATTGTTTGAAGAGAGTCAACAAATAGGAAATCCCTTGCCTTCTCCACCAGGATCAATAAAAATAAGCAGGACATTGGCTCAATTGAGAATCCGGATACCCATGCATTAACAGGTGAGAACAAGGAGATTGCTACAGTCTTCTTATATACGAGAGCTCAGATTCAGTTCCCATATCACAGGATCAGAGGTACCCTCTAGCTTAAAGATTGCCCTGCTAAACACTTGGTCCCTCACAAATCAGAGTTTAGAAGTATTTGCGCTGCTCCAGCAGAGGGAGTTTGACTTCCTCGCTTTATCAGAGAGGAGACATGAGAGCATTGCAGGACTTTCATAGGCTGCTGCCAGCTTTATGCGACAAGCGTGGGCTCCTTCCACCAGGAAACGATATTCAGCTTCATGGAAGAGATGAGTGGGTTGGTGCCTTCAAAAACAGGTGGATCCCGTGGGATCAAATGTAACTGAGATTTTGAACTTCCTGTCAGAATGTGCAGAATCCGGCCTTGCATACAGGTCAGTTAATAATTTTAGATCTGCTATTTCTGGGGGACATGATCAGATTGATGGTAAGCCTGTGGGGATTCACCCCCTGATTTCTAAACTGCTTAAGGGTGTCTGTGTGGCCAACCCTCCTCGGCCCAGGTATTCCACTTAATGGGATGTTTCTAAAGTGCTCTCCCTTCTGGAATCTTGGCCGGATAATGTTGATCTGTCTCTGAAGCTGATTTCTGCCAAGCTTACAATGTTGCTTTGCCTTATTTCTTGTCGAAGAGTGTCTGACGTGCGAGCTTTAGATCTGGCTGGTAGGACGTTTACTCCTCAAGGAGTCTCTTTTATGATCTCAAGACGGACCAAGACCATGTCTCGTTCGGTGGAGTATCCTTCTTTTCCTCATAATAACAAGTTATGTGCATTGCAATGTTTGAAGTGTTATGAAGAACGTATGCTTGTACACAGATCGGATCCTTTGGGTAAATTGTTGATTTCTGTCCAGACGCCATTCAAACCAGTCTCTGCTGCCACCTTTGCTAGACGGGTGAGATGGGTGATGTCGGAGACAGGTATTGACATCACTGTTTATTGTGCCCACTCTGCCAGAGGGGCCATGGCCTCTAAAGCTTACTTGTTAGGATCCCGTTTGGAGGATATCCTTAAAGCAGCTGACTGGTTGTCTGATTCGATGTTTAAAGTATTTTATTATAAGCCTATTCCTCATGTTTCTAATGCTGTAAACCAGCTTCTAATGAGCTTTGAACCAGCATAATCAGAAGTCTCCGGTCCTGCCATAGAATACAACATTTTCTAGCTATCGCGACAAGAATTTTAGATTCTATTAAGGACACAGAGGCGAGGATTATCCCACCCGTTGGGACAGTTTATGCAACTGTTAAGTTGTTAATGTTATTATGGTTTTAACAACGTTTGACCCAGCCATTGAGAAATTAAGTTGTGGGCTCCCTTTCTCAACCTTGTTTTCTGTTTTAGGAAATGATTCTAACAAGAGTTGATCGCCTACTCCGGATGGAGCTGATGTGCCTTCCCGACAGAAGCGGAAGTCTTCGTTTGCCGTGGATTGTTCTCAGTTGAGAATTCCTACAGGAACTTTTCAGCTCTCCATTGAGAGTTTAAGACTTTGATTGATCTAATTGGACTGAGTTTGCGCAAAGGAAAGAGGAAACCAGATTGGTGTCTCTCTACTTTGTATGCTTGATTATGCAGTGATTGGCTGTAACTAAGGAGGCGTGGTTCAAAGCCTCATGGGTATTGAAGTTTTTTATTGTTGTAGTTTTACTCTCATTGGTTGCTGTGTTTGCAGTAAAGAAATTGAGAAAGCATAATCCTCGCCTCCGTGTCCTTAATAGAATCTAAAATTCTTGTTCCGATAGCTAGAAAATGTTGTACTCTCCCTTTAAAAGTCAGCATTTCGGACGGGATGGAGCAGCAACCCCGAACTCGCCCCTCATCCCGCCTCTCCTCTGAATGTGCGGGATGTGGCTAACGAGGCGCTCATTGCCTCAGACCCGGCTGAGATTGCAGCTGCGCCTGGGCCAGGGCTGAGCCGAAAACATGCTCCCGCCATCCAGTAACATGACTGCAGCCAGCCAGAGACTCCAAAGACACACACACACAGCAGAGACGCCAGCCATAGCCTTCCGGGAAAGATGCCTGCAGACTGTGCATATCACATCCTGCCAGTTCGAGTTACTGGGAGCTTTTTTTGTAAGATGAGAGGGGCTGGGTGGAACAGCCAGCATAGACAGATTTTTGTTTCCCTATCTTGTCCTGGCAGTCCGTTTACCTGTTAAAAGAGCAGCTTCTGTGAAAGCCGCTGACCCCAAAACACGCTGGAAATTATATCTGTGAAAAGACTTCCATGCGCCAGCTAGACAATCACATGGCTGGAGCAACAATAACAAACAAGACTTCAACAAGCCCAATCCCCTTAAAAGCAAGCCCAAAACCAAATGTAAATCCGACCAAAAGAAGCCTAAGTGACGATGGACGTAGAAAAGTCCAAAGAAATGACTGAAAAATAGAAGCAATCAGCCGGAGCTCCGACGCGAAAGGCAGCACTAACACAGCTGTGGCATTAAAAGGAGGAGGGAGGGAGGAATGCAATATTAACATGTAAGTAGCTATGGCATTGAACCTGAAAACATTCACAGAGCAGGAATTCAAGAAAAAAAATAGTACCCCCAAGAACACATAAAGAGCCATAGCGGAATGAGACAGTACTTAGTCCCTGCTGCATGGGAGGAACAGAAGGGAGAAAGGATTAACAAAGTGGCAGGGCTGACCACTAGCAAGCAAGGATTTCTAAAGGACACTGCAATAAGCAAATCAAAAGCAGGGGGATGGCTTTAAACCTGCATGAGAAATTACAACAGGTCTTGAATGCTCGACCTAAAAAGTGCAATGTGAAATACAGAAGCCCAATGAAAATCACACGCTTAGGCACCTCAATATCTCTTGTTGTTGCATACAATTTGGAGATTGTTGCTAGTTCCATGGGGACCAAACACATGTAGTTATAGTAGACGGCTTACTTGCAGTTTCATAGGCTATGTTGCAGAAATATTGGCCTTAAAAAGAAACGCCTATGGGGCAATAATACTGACCAGCAGCATTGTAAATGTATGACTGTTTCCAGGGCTTGAGCACACAGTCTGCAATGCTGCAATGTGGGCAAGTATGTTTTCCAATGTGCTCTAAATTCGCAAATGGGCAGCGTCAGTTGCCTAGTGTGTAAGATAGTCTAAAAGCCCGCTTCCCTAGGGCAGCTTACAAGCCACATCTAAATGTAAATTATGGAGTTCCAGGGCATCTAGAATCTGCCTGATCATGGTCAAATCTTGTTCTTTTGAAAGATGCTTGCCTGGCTTCTTTAGAATGATCTTTATATGTGGAAGAGTCCGGGCTTGAGGTTTCAGATTTTCTGTGGTGAGGTTTAGCGCTGTGGAGGCACTGTGAAAGTACTTGCCCAAGGGCCTCACGTATTATTAAAAATGATCTGCAGAGTGCCTTTCATTGAGCCAGCTTAAGCCCAAATACTAGATGGTAATACTTCACCATGTTCTTTTTACATTCCACATCCATGTTCACAGCCCAAACTTCAACCTTATTGAGGTGCGCCTTGTTGTTTTGGGAAACTCAAAGATCTTTCTACAGGCCGCAGTGTGACAATGTTCTAATGTATTTGTGCGCATTCCTGTATGGGCGGAATGGTTGGGAGGAATTTTCCACAAATTACTGTGTGTGTTCCTTCTCCTGTTAGGCTCTGCAGTTTCTGGTGGAATTTTGCTAAAGCAAATTAAGTTTTGGCCGCCTTCTCCTATATTGACCTTGCTTGTAGAAAGGCTTTGCCTGTATCTGACAGCCAGACACCAAGGTAATTTTATTTGCCAGATGTGCTGATGTTCAAGGGCCCAATGTTTCATGGCAGTTGGTCTTTTTTAGCTTGATTCAGGGCCATAGTGCATATCAGCAGAAATTGTTTGAAGAGAGTCAACAAATAGGAAATCCCTTGCCTTCTCCACCAGGATCAATAAAAATAAGCAGGACATTGGCTCAATTGAGAATCCGGATACCCATGCATTAACAGATGAGAACAAGGAGATTGCCTCATTCTTCTTATATACGAGAGCTCAGATTCAGTTCCCATATCACAGGATCAGAGGTACCCTCTAGCTTAAAGATTGCCCTGCTAAACACTTGGTCCCTTACAAATCAGAGTTTAGATGTATTTGTGCTGCTCCAGGAGAGGGAGTTTGACTTCCTCGCTTTATCAGAGATATGCTTAGAGGACATTTCAGGGCCTGATATAGTGGCCTCCCTTTCTCCTGAGTACAGCGCCTTGACTTGTAATCAGCAGGGAAATAAACGGGGAGGTGGAGTTGCCATTCGTACACGCAGGACATTTGCCACTGAGAAACTAGTAGAGGAGAGTTTGGATGGGGCTGAGGTTCTGGGGAATAAGTTGGGACTTACATCCTCATTTCTGATAGTGGTAGCGTACACCGCCCTCCCTGGCTAACTACGCTGTTCAATGATCTGTTATGAGCGATCTGTGCTCGAGATATCAACAGATCCTGGTTCTTGGGAATTTTAATTACCATTGGGATAGGATAACAAGAGATTGCACGTCTAGCAGGTTTGCCGAAGCCGTGACCATGCTGGGGTTGCACCAAATTGTGGGGATCGCCACACATGAGAAGGGCCATATTTTGGACCTTATTTGGACCATGTCATCAGCTATATTACATACTGACTGCAGGCCATGTAGTTGGTCTGATCACTCCTTGGTCAGTCTTTTACTCCCTGTAGACAGCCGTGCCAAACATTTATCCGTCGGAAACCACCACGCTGAGGAAAGTACTGAACCAGACAATACATCTTGGATCCCAGTCCGGGGACCCGGATTCGAAGTATGAGGAACTCTTACTTCAGCTGAGGCTAGTCTTTGATGAGGTAGCCCCTGCCCGCAGGGAAAGAATAACGAATAGAAAGAAGGGGGCCCCAATGAACACGCATGCACTTAGAGGGGAAAAACAAGCTCTCCGTCAGTGTGAGCGACTATGGCAGAATTTTTCCGATCCTGAGTCGAAGGACGTGCACAAACAAAAACTGGCCCTCTATAAGGCTTCAATTATTAGATCTAAATCTACAAATTATGAAGCTAGGATCTGCGAAGCGACAGATACTCAGAAAACGACTTTTAATGTACTTAGGGAGCTGAGTCATTTGAAAGAGCCAATGACAGTCACCAGTCAGGCTGATTGCGACAAGATGCAGGATTTCTTTTTAACTAAGGTAGAAGACATTATCACAGATATAGGAAACACATGTATTACTCCCTGCTCTTTGTCAGTGGAGGACCTGCCTGACTTTCAGGGTACTGCTCTCTCAGTGTTCCCTTTGCTTGAACCACAAGATTTAGCTCACTAAATGGCCAAAATAAAATCGAGGTCACCTGAGGACCCTTGCCTGACGAAATTGTTCAAAACCATTATTCCAGTGATTGAGGCTGAGGTGTTTTCCCTTTTAAACCTGTCTCTGGTGACAGGAAGGGTACCACAGAAGTTTAAGGAAGCCTTAGAAATCCCGTTGCTGAAAAAGACAGGGGCGGGCACCAAGATCCTTATAAACTTTAGACCCATTTCCAGACTCCCCTTCCTGGCTTTAGTTCTTAAACAACACATACTCTGAGTCCTCTCGTCTTTCGTTGAACAACATCAGCTGTTACACACACGGCAAGCCGGTTTCAGGGCGCACAACAGCACTGAGTTGGTGATGCTCTCAGTGATGGATGACCTGCGGCTTGCAGCTGACAATAAGACCCCCTCAGCTCTAATCCTATTGGACCTCTCAGCCGCATTCGACACGGTGAACCACATGCAGCTGTTAGCTCGTGTCCAGCGGCTGGAAGTCACTGGGATGGTCCACTAATAGATTACCTCTTTCCTGGAGGATCGGTCCCAAAGAATCCAATTAGGAGACTGTACATCTAGGCAGGGTATCCTACAATGGGGGGTCCCACAGGGCTCTGCGCTGTCCACTCTACTTTTTAACATTTACCTCCAGCCTTTGATAGATGCACTAGCCAAAACAGATTGTCAGGTGTTTAACTATGCTGACGATACCCAGTTAATTGTGCAAATTGACAACTCTCCCGCCTCACAGTGTAACATCCAGAATATCCCCCGGTTCACTATGAACTGGATGACCTCCAACTCACTGAAGGTAAATACAGATAAAACAGAAGTACTTGCTCTTACTTCAGGGGTCTCACCCTTGTCCACTCTTTTTTGCCTCAAGAGCTGGGCACCACCCCTACTCCGGTGCCAGCAGTGAAGAGCATAGGTATAAGGTTGGACACTGAACTAACCCTAAATAGCCAGGTATCTGCTGTTGTGGCAACTTCAGAAACTGGTGGCCTTGCTGTTTTTCTCCACCATGCAGACGGTTGTGACAGCACTAATCTTGTCACGCTTAGATTATGGCAACGCAGTCTACACTGGGCTTCCTGAAAAACTTCTGGGGAACCTCCAAGTGATTATGAATGATGTGGCAAGGTTGATTTATGATTTGCCAAGAAGAGCCCACACCACTCCTCTGTTGCAGCAGTTACACTGGCTTCCCATCAAGCAAAGGGGTAAATTCAAGGGGCTGTGCATTGCACATAAGTCTCAGTTTGGAGAGGCACCCAAATACTTCAAAGATTGCCTGAGGCCTTATGTGCCAGGACGCTTTCTTCGGTCATCTGAGTCTTTGTTCTTGGGAGCCGAGCATTTTCAGTCACCATCCCCCAGATCTGGAATAAACTACCAGACGATATGCGTAAGGAAGCCAGGCTATTATCATTCCGGAGACTTAAAAGCCTTCCGTTTATGCATTTGGATAAGTTCACTCCGCTGTGTGTTGTGTATAGTTGCTTGAAAGGATTCTAGACATCTGATTTATGTTATAGCGCTTAGAGACCTTCCGATGATTGGCGCTCTATAAATACAATTTAACATAGCATAACATCTAGGTTGGAGCACTATTTTAGATTACTTTCCTTTGCCTCTAGTGGCGAGGGTAAAGAAAGAGGATTTTCTCGATCAAATGGAGGTAGCAGAGGGAGCCAAAACACTCAAAAATATGGCATACCCAAAAACCTGTAGTAATAACGGCATTCCCACTAAGGTATGCAAGAATTTTGCAAAGGAGGTGCTCCCTTTTCTAACTGATTTATTCAATCAAATCAGTGAGGAAATGGATATTCTCAAGTCCTTCAAATAATCGACTATAGTTCGCTTTCTTAAAAAGGTATATCACCTATAAATAATAATTCTTACAGACCAATCAGTCCTCTGAACTCCAATTATAAACTATTCACTAACATTTGGGCATCACAAATCATTCCCATAGCTCACTCTATGAGACATATGGATCAGATGTGCTTTGTGCCCAATAGATAAATCACTGCAAATACAAATTTTTTGGTACAAGACTTTTCAGAAAAAGAACCTATCCTGATGATGGACGCCAATTAGGCTTCTTACCTGGTGAACTGGGAGACCTTATTTTTTATTTTAACCAAATTCAGATTTCCTCAGCAATTCCTCAAGAAGCTTAAGAATCTTTATCAAAATGCTGAAGCTAAAATCATATATTTTTATTAATTCTTTTTTATTTTATTAAATACATTGATGCATAACACAATAGTACAAACACAGTTCAATTTGCTCATCCATTTAGTCCATACCTGGGACACGGTTACTGCTACTCTCTGAGGTTTGTATAGTTCTCTTCTAGATCTGTTGATAGTCCACTAAAATCATATTTAATTCAAACGACACAGGCTTGATGAGAATTAATAGAGGCACTTGAAAAGGGTGCCCAATGCCCCCAATTTTCTTTACGTTTTTTACACAACCCTTGGCGATGAGAATATGTAATAGAAACTCAATAGTTCCATCGATCTAATGGATGGCAAAAATTAATCTCTTTGCCGATTACATTATATTCTACCTAAAGGCTGATACAACTAATATTCAAGAGGTGCTGAATGAAATTTTAGACTACAGAACAATAGGAGACTACAAAGTGTACCAAGCAAAAACAGAGCTTTTATGTTAAATGCCACATTAACTGATCTCCCCCAAGGTTCTACAGCACTAGTTGGCACCCCAGCGTCCTATCAATTATTTAGGAATATATGGCACCAATAATTACTTGCAACTATTTCAAAAAATTATAAATTCATGTTTATCAAAGTTGAAAGCTTATTAGATAGATGGAGTGTGCTTCCTTTATCGTTGATTGAAAGTCACTTTAATAAAAATTACTATTTTACTTTCATTTTTCCAACCTCCTGATACGAATTAATGCATATTTTAGAGAATTAGATCAGCTCATCAAAAAAATTATATGGAATAATACACATCCAAGTGTAAAGTTTTCTATTCTACAACTGTATAAATCACAAGGATGTCTTGTGTTACTTCATTTTCAGACCTAATATTAGGCGGTTCTTCTGGATTAAGTAGTCCAATTTTCCTCAGTGACAGAAGAGTTACATAATTTTTTATTAACCTGTATGGCCAAAGAGTCTGTAATTGAGTTGCTAGCTTTTTTAAAGACAGCAAAACTTCCCAATATGACCACATAAAATGGTGTTTCAGTCATTTAAAGTTGCATTATAGACATCTACAATGCCTGGCAGGTCCCTGTTGATCATGCGTTCACTTTAATGCAGGAAGGCAAATTTCAAGGACTTACTTTGCCCAAATCAATTATGGAACTTTGGAACTCAAAGGGGTTTACTAGAGAGGGAGACTTTTTTATTAGTCAAACGCTTACAGCATAGGATGAAATTATTGCACACCATGGGATACAGAGCAGCCTCTAATGTTTAGTTTCAGACAGATAGCAGGCTTATTAACTGCAAATTATCATGTACTAATTGAAGAGACACATACAGTAACCCATCTTTTACCAAAGAATAAACTGACCAGTGTTGGTAATTGGTTTTGAGTGTTGTGTAAATATTCTAAGTTGACTGTGATATCTGAATTCTTAGATAAAATTTATAGAACGACCCAGTGTAGGAAAACAACAGCACAATGGCAATGCATGTCAGAGTTGGGTTACAAATCCTTGAGGGCTGCAAATTTTAAAAGGATGTCATTTCGGTCTAGATGGATGGCATAATATACTCCTCATTTGTTGCACAATATGTTTAAATATATTCCTGATTAATGCTTTCGCTGTTGATCTAATGATCCAGGTCACCATCGCACTGGTACTCTCCAGGCTGGACTTTTCTAATAGTCTGTACCTGGGCCTTCCATCTGGCCTTTTAAAAAGACTCCAACTAGTGCAGAACCAAGCAGCCAGACTTGTTCTTAAACAACCTAGGCGGTGTTCCATCAGGCCTGGCCTAGAACAATTACACTGGCTGCCTGTATCTCAAAGAATCATGTTTAAGTCCGGCTGTATCATATACAAGAGTCTACAAAACATAGGGCCTCAGTTCATCAATCAGTTGGTCTCCAAATACAAGCCCACTCGCAATCTTAGATCCATCAATAAAGACTTGCTGGTTGTTCCCTCTTACAGGAGAAAGCGTCAGGGCGGCAGCTGTTTCCATTACTTAGCTGCTGTCCTATGGAACTCCCTACCACTTTCCCTTCTGCTCAGACCAGACTTTCTAACTTTTAGACGTTCTTATAAAACTTGGCTGTTCAGACAGGCTTATTTTCAGTAAGTTGTTGTGTTAGGTTCCTACTTCAACAGCGCCATGAAGCCCACGGGCGTACGTGCGCTTTACAAAAAAAACCTAACATAACATAACATAACATAACATAACATGATTCAGGGGACTGGTTATATATTTTCTTTACACATTTTGGAACAAGTTCCTCCAAGAATTGAGCATTTGCAAGCAATTTGTGATTGTGCCAAACCCTACTTTAGTTTTATTTGGCTCAGCATAGGCCATTGGAAGGGCCAATAAAAGTGTGCAATATTTTACTTCTCTTGCTATAGCGGTGGCTTGTAGCCTGCTATTGCAGAATTGGAGACAGCAAATAATCAAACTTTTGAACAGGGGTATGTGAACATGGTGAGGACTAGAGCATTTGAGGAGGCATATGCCCGACATGCAGGAAGTTTGCCCAGAGATTTAGCTACTTGGTCTTTGCTTGAATTTTGTGACCACAATCCATAGCTATGACAAATTTCTGATCTCCTACATTTTGTAGTTTTCTGGTTTTTTTTTAATTGCACATTCATTTCTGGGCTAGTTTATCCACAACACCAGAGACCAGGAATCTGGGTTTTGACCTATATAGATGTACAATCAGCAGATGAAGGATGCTTTTCACCAATCAGTTAAATAGTTTGCACTATGCACTTATGTACTTTTCTTATTAGCCATGATTTCAAGAATCTATGTGTATTTGTTCAAATGTTATTGCTTTATAGTACTGAGTTTGTTCATTGACTGGGGCCAGCTAAGTGCAGATTGAATCATATTTTAGATCTTAATCTTGTTTATGATGTAGCACTTTAGCAACGCAGCACTTTAATGTCTTAATGTTTTGTGTCTGTTTTATTTACTGATAATATTAATGGCATGTGTTAACATTTGGATGAGTATTATCCGGTGATGTATTTGTATTCGCTGGTATTTTTCATGCTTGGTTCCCTTGATATTCTGCTCAATAAAAAAAGTAAATGAAAGCATTTTAATTTAGGTGGGATTGTTTTTTACTAAAACTTTCAAAATGAATTTTTATTTAATGTATTTAAACTAATTAAACATTTAGTCCAAAATTAAGATGAGAGTGTTTTAGTATTTTATTATGTTCTACATTTTTAAATAAATTAATTAATTTACATTAATATGTTTTTATTTTGTCTTTATTGATTTTACGCGGAAAAATTCAGGTCACTGACATAGGTCACCCAAGGTAACCTTATGTCCATTGTTTCTGCCATGTGTGGAAATGTTGTTCAAAGTTACATTACTATTTGCCAATAAAATATTTGTACTATTTTTTTCCAAGTTTAATAAACGTTTTACATGTTCCCTATATTTTTCTTTAGGAAGAGCAAGGGGCAATGGGGCCAGAACCTCAACTGGAGATCGCGTCCAGCATTGCTTACGGATTATGTAACTGAAAGTGTGATTAAACTTCTGTATATTTTTATAAATATGTATTTGCTACCAAAGGGGTTGTTATGATTTACCTTTCCGGTGGGTATATTTTTTATGGCACAGAATAGGTGTATGACATAATATCAATAATAAAAAAGTTTGACATAAGTATTGTGCCCTAAATATTGTTCACAAAGATAATGCTCCATCAGTGTAGATTCTTTATTACCAACTGCAGGGGGCAGCTATTTTTGTAAATGATATTTATACCATGATATTTTGTCAAGTGGTATTGAGAACACAATATTCTGGTACCATCCCAGTAAAGGTTATGGGATTATGTTCGAAAACCTCTATTGGGTGTCAAAGGCAGTCTCAAGTATAGTTCTAGGCATATTGAATACATCTATCTACTTTCTCTCTAGTTCTATAGTTTCGTCTCCATGCAAGAAATGTTTATTTTCAACTGAATGCCATAAAACATGCACATATCATTTACATAACACATTTTGATAAATGACGAATTGAGCATCCTAACAGTGGTATTTAGTAAATAGGTGGCAAAAAACTTAAAAAGTGGGAGTTTGTACAATAAAGTGGAAAGGTGCTAAAAACATATTCCTACTTGCACTTTACCATTGCTTCCAACTTATCACTGTACACCAAAACATGGCCACAAAAAGGGGTGTAAATTCTAGGGTTATGTGGGATCTGCAGTATCAATGCTAAATGGGCAAGTTGCCTTTTTACAAATTAGCGAGGGGTGGTCTGAGGCACATTTGGTAGCTGCTGTCTTCTGGCTGTAGCCAGTCCTTTAAATGAACTATTACTCCCATGTACTTTTTCATTTTCTCCCCTTGAGTACCCGCACTTTTCCTAAAACAAAGGGAGTACCTGTCCTCATGGGGGCCTTGCTTCGCTCCAGCCAGCGCTCGCCTCATCAATCAACTGGTACCCCGGCCGCACCTTCCGCAAGTACTGCACGGATTTATTCATGTTGGAAGCCTGGGACAGTTGTCTTCAAACTTTTTTATGCAGCCCCTCCCCTCCTCCTTATCGGCCCGCCTCTAGATTTTTCACAACTATTCTATTAAATGGGCAAAGTTTAAATATTTATTCAAACGTTGCAGATAAGTTCTGTTGCGAGACCGTTTATAGGTATCGCCTAGCGATGCAGCACATGTGCTGCTCGCTTGCTAGATCTATTGTTGTCGGTTTTGCCTCTGAAGCGGGGTAGAAACTCCAACCACGCTTTGTGTTGGTGCACGTCAAAAATGCGCACTTTTGATTGGAAGGGAGGCATGTTTGTTCCCTCCCTGTCTCCTGTTTGCTGTGCCTGCCCGGACAGGAGATGTGCAAGCATATACGGCATCTCTATTGCTCGGGGCGTTTCAGCACAACGTGCGAATGGCGCGCGTTCTCTTTATTTGTGTGGAGTGCTTTCACTTTCTTTTCTGTGGTATTCTTTCATCCCGAGTTTCACAGACGTCTCTTTTGCGTGCGGCGTTTCAGCACAATGCGTGAATGGCATGCTTTCACATTCCCTCCCACCCCCCCTCGGGCCCCTCCTTCTTCCATTGATTGCCAGTACTGGTCAGAGCCCGGCATGGCTATGGACGGACGCTGTACGAGTTATAAGCCGCTGCCGGAAGTGTCCCCGGCTGGCGGAGGGGGTGACCGGCGCGAGCGACGCAGACAGTAAGCATTTTATTGTCTCAGCACGACATGCGCTCAGCTGATGACGTTTTCAGTTTCCAACCAGAAGGTAGCGTGTGTAAACCAATTTGGTTTAATTATATGTTTTTTAAGCCCACGCGGCTTTTGTTTTATCAGCACGGTGCCCACTTTATGGACGCCACACTTCGTGATTGATATTCATGTTTTTTTTTACACAGGAGGTAGCGTGTGTACTTTTGGAGGGGGAGCGGATTTTAGGGGGTTTGGTTATATACTGTTGAAGACCGTGCACCTTTTATTGGATCGGTACAGCGCTCGCTTCACAGCCACCATGGTTAAGGTTTCAGCATAGCTGCCACTTCAAGAGGCTGTATGGCTAACTTTTAACTAAACTCTGCTTTCCAGTTTCACCATCGCAGACACATCATAGCTGGTGCCGGTACATGAAGACACCGATCTTTGGGAATTAAAGGAGAGGAGCCTTTTGTGTTTACTGCTTGTTGAGTATTGTCAGCGGGGCACATCATGATTCCTGGGCTCATGAGCATGTCCTGATGGTAAAGGTTTGAATGCCTCCCCTTGAGCCTGCGCTTGTGGTATCAGGGGCTCACTTAACTTGGTGAAGGGCTGTAAGATGTGCCAGCTAGCATGGAACAGTACATTCAAATGGTACTTGGGTGACACTACTCTTTTGTTTGGCGATACATTTCCTTCTTCTGATCAGGGAGTCAGACGAGGTCCCTGGTAGTCGGTGAATAACCTGCTATTGTTTAAATATGTCTGGCAGGGTGTTTTACTATAGTCCTATGGTCGTATGTGTTCTCCTTGGCTGTAGAACCAGTGCTGCTTTTGGTGAGTTGAAGGGCATACCATATCGCCTGAACGTTTTACGTGTAGTAACACGGTCAGCTGTGCATGTTAACTATTTCTGAAATAAGGATGCTGAATACTACACCGCAAGAATACTTTTACGAAACATTGTCCTGTGTCATTGTTCTGGTCCTGTTTACAGTGCGCTTAAAGCTGGGCCCGTGTAGACAGGGCTCGATTAACAACCTTGTTAGCGTTCCACCCCAGGTCACTTCACGCTTGTTGAAATTCCAATTTTGTTTTACCACACATTATCATTGTTGCCCACCCACCGCCAGTTGTTCTTGTACACCCTAGGTTTACTGCTACCTAGGTTTGATTTTATAGTTATGTTTTTTACTGATGGAACATAACCTATGTTGTCTGTTCCTCATTTTCATTCTTGACATTAGGGTATATTACAGGATTAAGTACGGCTCCTTAATATAATTGTGTTGAATGCTGTAACTTGTGGGTTATTGCCTAACGTAATGTAATGTCAACACTGCCATAATTAAATTGTAATATTTTCAGTCCCTTAATACTTTATGAATGGGGGAAAACAGTCAATTTCATGCCTCATTCTTTCTATTTTATTACTTAAAAAAAGAACAAGCATTTGCAATGCAACAGGTCTCGCATTTTAAAAAACGTTGGCCTATTGGTATTGCAAGTGACAGTGCCTTTTATTATTGCAGGTTTTTTAAACACGTAAATAAAAGGCATTGCCATTTACAATGCCAATACCTCAAAATCTCGCAATTGCGAGACCTATTGCATTGCAAATGCTTGTTTTAAAAATGCAGTTAAATACATGATTGCCAAACATACTATTCTGGTCAGGCAGGTCTCACTAAAATGTAAAAGTATCCACGGTGTGATTATTAGAAATGGGGATGGGGGGGGTGTTTGGAGAATATTTGGAGTCCCTTTCCTTTTTACATATACTCCCAGCCAGGATATAAATGACAAAAGATGTTTGCGAAGGCCCATTACAGAGCAGCTACCTGCCGCTCATTTTTTTATGCTTAAAACAAAGCACTGTTATCAGCATAATGCTTCTTTTTACCAGAGCCTTGTGCCTCCGCTGAATCAGTTGAGGCCTGCTATGGCCTGCCCCCGAGTTTAAAGACCCCTGGCCTGAGCTGGCACAAGAGCGCCAGAACAGCTGCTCTTGTCACCAGGACACAGCGCGTGCATCTCTGGAAGTCATTAGGGCAGGGGTGTGGCTGCAGGGCAGGCGCACAACACCCATTGGACTCACCGGGCCCCCCCCGTCGTGTGTGGCAGCCCGGGATGAGACAGATCCCGGGCACACACAGAGCCGCACCCGAACGTTTCACAGGTCTTTAAAAGACCATTTGAATGTTAATTAGGCCTTGCAGTTGTTTCACCCCTTTTAAGAGCCCCTGCAGCTCCACTCTGACTACTGATTAAAGGTTCAGCCCCCGCCGAAATATTTTCTTAGCCCCCCCCCCCCCCCCCCTGCCCCCCCCCCCCGAAATTTGGCTCTAGTTGCGCCTCTGCTGCAGGGTGATTATCTTATCCTTTGATCTTTCACAGCGGGCCGAGAGAGGGCTGTACAATCTAAGGGGCGCGGCTGTGGGACGCACGCTTCATGGTAGTGTCAATATGCTGTGGACAGAACAAAAGGAAATTTACTATTGCTTTCACCGTCTCTAATCTTTGATCCACAACTGAATTGCCTATTTGCATGTGTAAATAATAAGGGATCTCATTACCAAATGTACTGATCCCTATTTTGTTGACCTTAGACGGAACAGAAGGTAAGTCCAATGAAAAATGTGATATGCTCTTGGAGCAGATATGTTTGAAGCCAGCGCCAGACCGCCTGGGTTTACATGCCACATGGATGTACATGGCTGCATTTGTATCATGGGCCAACAAATGCGTTACAAGGCTAGGCATGTGTGTGTTATTCACACTCATGGTTGCAATTTATTGCACACTGTGATCGAATTCCAAAAGCAGAAAAACAGAAATTTGTCATTTTATGCTCCCAGGTGATTATTGTTACAACTTATTTTGTTATATGCACACAAAATATACTTAGTTTGTAATAAGCCCCATTTCATGTCAGTAGTCATATTTTTATTCAGAAAGACAATCTTGCCGTTTGTAACGTGTCTTGAAAGCATATTACCTTTCGTGTTATTATTTATTGCATCAGCACTTGCAAATGCTAGAATACATTTGACATTTAGTATAGTACGTATATGAGGCATGTAATAATATACATTATTAGCAGAATTAACTCACGTGGGATCATGGTGTGTGTTTTTATTAGACAGAGGGCAATCACAAGAAAAGAAGTATGCAGTTCCTGAGGTTGGTTGGTGTAGCACGGGTCACGTGGGGGTAGGCCGTAGCACAGCTATTATTAACGGACACCACACAGTAATATGGTCACTGGCTGGAAGACCCCGAGTGGTCTCTGGCCGTTTATTTAACCCCTCGGGTCGGGCGGGTGTATGGATGCATTAGCAAATGCAACATTGTAGAGGAGAGCCCGGGTGGCTCTCTACATCCCTCTTTACTTTTAGTGATAGAGTCTTTGGCAGTCCAACCTCACGGGGAGGTACACACAAAGTCCTTCAGTTGTTGACTAGGAGCCTCTGGCTCCGGCAGCAGGAACTGACCATGGCGTCTGCTGGGGAACCTAGCGTTGGCCCATTCGACACATCTTGATGGCGTCGATCATTTTCAGAGCTGGCTTCCTCCCGATCCCCGAGTGATCTCTCCAGTGACTGACCCAGAGAACCTGGGGAGCCAGGTGGTGTAAGACATGGGAAGTCTTTGAGATGTTCAGTCTCTTAACTCAAACCCGGCCTGATGATCTTCTTGAAGTTGGACACGTTTCTCGTGACAGACTGCTGGCCATGTTGGGCAGTGACCATGGTGCCTTGGACGTCTAAAGCAGTCCACTCTTACGGTTCATAAGGTGTCCTGAATTTCCAACCAGGGTGCCTGTCTTTAATGACTACACGATCTCCCACACTCAACTGCGACTCTTTGGCTCGACGAGCTTCTCTTCGCTTTTGGTTTGTCACAGCTCTTCTCACCTGGACAGCAACATTATCTCGTTCCAGGGGCACCCATGATGGATCAGTTGGAATGCCGTCGCGAGGTGGTCTCTGGAAGAGCAGATGTGAAGCGGCACACTTGGTCTTGCTGTGTGGCGTTTAATGATAGGCATCCAGAAACTGATCCAGCGTGACCTTTGCATCTTCTCCTTAGTCAACTGCAATGCGCAGCACTCGTTTGAGGGTCAGCATGAGACGCTCTACTTCCCCATTGGCTTGGGGTCAGAGCGGAGTCAATTTCTGTTGACGAATTGCTTTTCGCTTGAGCTATTCTTGGAATTCCCGTCCTTGAAAGGGTGGGCCGTTATCTGTTCGAACCTCTTCTGGTAGGCCCATGAGTGCGAATATCTTGATGAGGACTCTGTGGACATGAGTGAATGCCATGGATGCCACAATCTCTACTATGGGGAACTTTGAGAAAGAATCGACCATCACCAGCATGTTGCGCCCGTCTGGGAAACTCCCGAAGTCAAGGCTGTTCTTGGTCCATGGGCGGTGACAGGGTACCTCGGTGATCACGGGCGCCTGGTCTCCCCCCGTGATGGTACAGGCATGTCACTGTCTTACCATTTCATCCACCATGGAGTCCATTGCTGGAAACCACACTTTGTTCCTCAGTCTGGCTTTTGTCTTGGCCATCCCTTGGTGCCCATCATGCACCAATGAGAGTATTCTCTTCTGTAGCTTTTCCGGTATTACGATCACATGTCCACATAGGATGACTCCCTGTTCTCCCACACTGCGTTTGTGCCTCACCTGCCAGATCTATTGCCTTGCTTGGCTAACCTCTTCCCTGAGAGTTCACGAACCATCCAAGAAGCGCGCCCATCCATTGCCTGCCAGTGCGGTCTTCTCTCTCGTCAGCGTCTCATCTTCGGAAGTGGTTCGGCCAATTTCCTCCAGTGTCATTGCTGCGGGGCACGCTCCCTGTGAGACCATCTTCACGAATGCCTCCGACTGAGACACATCCGCCGATGACTCTCGAGACTCGGCGGAGTCAAGGTGGCGTGACAAGTAGTTGGCGGTGTTGTGGGCCCCAGGACGGAAGGTAACCTTGAAGTTGTACGACTGCAGCTGTACCGCCCATCTCTCTATCCTTGGGGGTGCCAACCTGGATGACCCTGCAAACAGAGGAAATAAGGGCTTGTGGTCTGTCGCAACTTGGAACTCCTGGCCGCACAGGTATAGGTGAAAGTGTTGACACACCCATTTTATTGCTAGGACCTCCCTCTCAATTTGGGCATACCTCGTTTCGGTGAGGGCCTTGCTGGCGTACGCCACCGGCTTCCAGACCTCTGGGCTATGTTCTTGAAGAAGGACCACTCCAAGGCCCACGGGGATGGCGTCTACGATCAGTTCAGTGCGCCTTCCCAGATGAAAGTAAGCCATCACTGTTTTGTCTAGCAGCTCCGCCTTGATGCTGTGGAACGACTTGTTGGCGGTCACGCTCCATTCCCACTTGTGGTCATTACGTGTGAGAGCGCAAAGTGGTTCCGACAGGGAAGCTAGGTTTGGTATGAAGCTTCCGCAGTATGTAGCCATGCCAAAAAAAACTTCTCACTTCTGCGGGGTTTTTCGAGGTACTGGCTGCTCGTATGGCTGTGGCTTTCTTAGGGTCTACTTGGAGCCCTTCCCTGGTGAAGGTGTACCCAAAGACGTCTACGGATTCCTGATAAAACAGACATTTGGCCTTGTGAAGGGTTAGCCCACAGTCCTCCAGTTTCTTCAGGGTGGCTCTGAGGTGGGCGTGGTGGTCTTCTAGGGTGGTTGAGAACACTAAGATGTCTTGCCCTGCAATAATCACACCCTGCAGGCCCGACAGTGCTTGCCCGATTGTGTTTTGGAAGACTTTGGCTGCCGACGACACCCCAAAGCTGAGCCTCTTGTATCTCCGGAGGCCTACATGCATTGAGAATGTCGTGATATATCTGCCCTCAGGTTCAAGTTCTAACTGGTGGTAGCCTGCATTCAGGTCCAATTTCGAGAACCACTTGGCTCCGTTCAAGTCCGCCTCTATGTCGTCCATAGTGGGCATGATATGGCGCTCCCTTTTGAATGCCACATTCGATAACCTCATATCCACACAGAGCCTGATGGCTACGGGCTGCTTGGGCGCCACGACCAGCGGGGACACCCATGGAATAGGGCCTGAGACCTTCTCGATCACGTCAAGGTCTCCAAGCTTCTTCAGCTCCTCTTCCACCTGCGGGCGGAGATTGAACTGCACTCTCCTATGCCTAAGGGCGACCGGTCTCACAGTAGGGTCGATGTGGAGTATAAACCTCTTGCCCTTGAGCTTTCCTAGACCTGTGTACAGGGTCGGGAACTCTTTCAGAATTGCTTCAGCATGGGAGTCATGGATCTGGTGGGCAAAGAAGACTAGCCCCAGGTCTTCTGCTGTATGGCAGCTGAGCCGCATGCCTTTCTTTCCTTCCGTGATGTGAAACTTGATGTCTATGGAGTGTGCGCCGCTGATGACCTGGACGTTGATGACTCCTCGAAGGGGTAGTGGGTCTGCCCCTCCATAAGTGTAGATCCGAGCCTTTGAGGATGTGAGCAGGGGCAGTGGCGACAGACGATCGTTCTGTTTGGAATCCATCACATTGACGGAGGCCCCAGTGTCAATGAGGGCCTGGACAGTTGTCACTCCTACTGCGATCGAGCACATGGGCGGCGGCCTCCGTCGACTGTCAGTTCTGCCGACATACGATTCGACAAACACCTCATAGTCTTCATCGTCATCTTCAAGTGTAAGGCAGCGTTCCTCCTGCAGGGTCTCGCTTGTCGGTGGTGGGTCATCGATGGTGACCTGCAGAAGGCTTTGGGCCATGCCCCTTGGCCTCGGCTTTGCTTGCCTCGACCGACCACTGCGACACACCTTTGCGAAGTGGTTGATTTTAGCACATCGGGCGCACGTCTTCCCTCTTGCCCCAGAGACGGCCATTGCTGAGTGTTCTTTACCACAGTAGCCACACTGCCCCCCAGGCTGCGTCCTTGGTGGCTGGCGAGTAGTGTTGGGGCGGCGTTGGATTGCTTCGATCTTTTCTTCCTTGACGGACACATGCCTGGGTGCGCGTGGCGCAGCGACTGGTGTAAAGGGCAGTCTCCATTTCCTCTGCCCGAACATCTGACAGCTCGTGTGACCGAGCCAGGTCGAGGATTTCGTCCAGCGAGATCCCTGGTTAGTGCAGAATCAGCTTCCGCAGGAGATTGGAGCTGCATCCTAGTATTATTTACCCTCGATTCACTTCTCTGTGATCCGGGAATGCACATGTGATGACTAGCCGGTGTAGCCAATCGTAGAACATGTCGACCGACTCTGTGTCCAACTGCGACACCCGTTTGAATTTGAACCTCTCGAAGTCGGGGTTAAGTTGAGGGTCGAAGTGTCTGTGAGGGCAGCGACCGTGGACTCGTAGTCATCATCTTCACCTGTGTTGGGGAGTGTCTCAAAGAGGTCGTAGATCTCGGAGCCTCCATAGTAGATGAGTAATGACTGATTCACCGTGCCATCCATTTCCCTGGTGCATTAAAATAGTGAATCAAGCGACCGACCCACGCTTTCCATCGTGGGGGCGCTAAACGGTGGTAGTGGAGCAACGGCTGTGACCTGGGGGTGACCTGGAGGTGGTGCGTTAGCACCCCTGACTGGATTGTTCGCTCCAGCTGGTGGAGCCGCCGCGGCATCTGGAGCTGGGTTGCTTATTGCAGCTGGTTGCCGGGGTGATGGCGCAGTCTTGGCGCGAACAGCATGTGAGGTGTGTGCGCGTGGGTCTGTCGCCACACGCGGTTACCACGCTCCGGCTGGTAGGCCTAGTGACGTAGGTGAAGTGGCTGTGTCCTTGTGTGTGGTTGTGCTTTAGGACGACCCTTCTGCGTGCTGACTGAGGAGTGTCAGTGGGGAGAAACGGGCCTGCAGCCTCAGCTGTAGTGCGCTCCCTTTTCACCACTTTTCTCTTTTATTTTATTTTCTGCTCCCTCTGCAGTATGGCTGCATGCGCAGGTGCCCTTGTCTGTGTCTTCCAACTCGGTGGTGATGCCTCCCTCGCAAGTACAGGCAGTTCGCTGGACAGCAGTGTGGACAGGGGCCTTGAGGCCAGGCGGGGTCCAAACAGATGCAGGGCCTCCAGCGCGAGGAGCAGGTGCCGCATCAGCAGCACGTGGTAGAGGCTGCAAGAGAGACGTCTTGGCTGGATCGGGCTGAAGATCAGCCCTTCTGGGAAAGATAAGGGGCCGCAGTCCCGTAGAGTGCCACAGCTGGGAAAGGCGCAGATCAGCCTGGTACTTACCAGAGGTGACGCCGGTCCTCGCGCATCCCTCCAGCTGAACACGCTCCCTTGGCACAGAGGAGACTTGTGGGCAGGTGCAGGGACCGGCAGTGAGGGCCGCAGGACGTACCGTGCTAAAGTCAGCGGGTGCAGCGGCAGGGGCAGGAGGCGAGCCTAGCCTGGCTCCAGCTACGCAGGACGACGGGGCAGCAGCGCTTCAGGCGGCAGCGGAGCGTCTTGGGTGGGCTCCGGTGGCGCTCCGTCGAACACCAACTTCGAGGCAGGCACACGTGGATCACGACTGGCCTCATCGCCAATGTAGCGTGGTGGGGCCACGTGGAGGTAGGCCGCTGCGGCACTATTATTAACGGACACCACACAGTAATATGGTCACTGGCTGGATGACCCCGAGTGGTCTACGGCCATTTATTTATCCCCTCGGTTCGAACCCGCCCCGAGGGGTGTATGGATGCATGGGCAAAAGCAACATTGTAGAGGAGAGCCCAGGTGGCTCTCTACAGTTGGGAAGGGAGGGGGGTAAAATGTCAGCCCAGTAGATACCTTATTCTTTCTGATATCACATCTACAGCGTGTTTACTCCACCCACCACTCCTTTTCAACCACATATCATAGATGTTGAAAGGCTGAGCCACCAACAGTAATATCACCAGTGACTCTGTGACAGCATTTCTCATCCAGTGGCAGTGAGAGAGAGAGAATATGGTACTCGATAAAGTTATGCAAAGTATTTATCTTTGAAAACAAATCCAGAGAATTGCTCGCTTTTTGCGGCTGCGCATTAAATAAATGTGAGAAAGCTGGGGCCTTTCTCTTAAGTAAGTTAGCTCGGGCATCATAAATAGCAATAAAGTGGATAGCTCTGGTGGTTAATGCACTTGCTAGAAAGATCTGGGTACATTCTTTTCAAAGGTTCAACTCACCTTAATTTGCATAGAGGATTATTGTGTCTGCTGGAAAGCACAGGAGGCTTCATGCAAATCCCAGATTTCTTTTTATGTAGATAGCTCAGGTGACTGCTGTTTTTGTTGCACAGAGCCTTACATGCAAGTCAAAATTTAACATCCTTGTAATATACCTTAGTGGGTTATGACCCTGCAGCAGGCTTATATTTAGAACCTCACTGTTTCTTCCTTAATATTTTGTTATTATTAGGTTACTAAGAAGGGTTACTGTGGGTAGTAATGAACACCTATTAGTAAGTGCTATATAAATGGTTATTAGTGTTGTAACTAATGACAATATTATGAACTGCAACTACCAGAATGCAATGGGGTTTGTATTGTTCAAGCTTTTCCTGGAGCGATAAGGCGGACGAGGCTTGGGTTGCCCCTGAGCACCCCAAATCTGAACAGATGGAGAAAAGAAGAGAATTATCAGATCTACAGGACAGGAAGGCCCACCGATATACCAGCAATGGCTGACCAGCTGATGTTAACACTTCCTTACTTGCGAGTAGGGCTTTAAGTGGAATGAAAAACTGGAGGCTCTCGGAGAGGCATGGCCGATGTTATGAAGGGAGTGGCTTAAAAACACATAAGCTAAAAACCTGTGCTTGGCATAGTTAGTGTGCGGCCCGACTGTTATTTTGCTGATTCTGTCAGTGCACCCAGAAATATAATACAAGAAGTAACATTACACCTACAATAAGCCAGGACTATTGGTGTTGTTAGTTGCATAAGCTAAATAAGCAACAGCTATGGCTTTGTTGTATATCATAATGAAAATGCTTCATTTGTGAAATGATGAGACTGTGAAACCAGTATAACGAGTCTCCTTGAGGAGAAAAGTACTTACCCGTGAGGGCTGTGGCGCGACAGGGGAAGGGGGGGTGTCTATGGAATAATTTCGGGGAGCTCCTCAAGAGCACGTTGAGACCTAGAAAAGTGCGCAAGGATTGTAATTTGCAGAGGCCGCCTCACCCTCCCGAAGGGGGAGGGGAGGCTCAGGGGCCGGCGCCATAACCCACGCTGTGACCCCCCAGTGAAAAAACGGTTCTGGGCGCTTTAGAGCGCCCAGAAGCAAGCGTAAGGGGAATGCCTCCCGCCAAAAAGGGAGAGAGCCTGATGGCGCCAAAAGGCGACCAATGGGCGCACACCGCAATGTTCGAACCCCCCAATCAGGGGGTACCACCTGAACCCCAGGCTGGCGGAAATGGCCACTATAAGTCGCCGCTCGCCCAGGTAGCTCCTAACTTCGTGGAGCAGGGCGAGCGGCGCACCAACGGAGTTCTGCTGAAAACGAGGCGACAAGGCGAAGCTCTGCTCGGCGATCAGCTGACGACGGATCATCGCTGGACGACAGACGATCATCGCGGGACGTGAAGAGCATCGGTGCGCCAAGAACCCGGGACTACTCACAAGGCCGCCTCAAGCCCTCGACATCTCGCCTGTCCAGCGCGCATTGTACCGCTGAAAGGAGACGGGGGGCACCGGGCGGACAAGAAGCAGCATCGGAGGAAGCAAGGGACCGGTGCGACATCAGCAAGGAGCACAGAAACATCTGCTTGTCTTGCTCCATCACCCGCCTGAGCCGCGCGGACTGGGGCCGTGCCGCTGAAAGGAGGCGGGGGCACCGGGCGGACAAGAAGCGCTGCATCGGAGGAAGCAAGGGACCGGGGCGACATCAGCAAGGAGCACAGAAACGTCTGCTCATCTTGCTCCATCACCCCTCTGAGCCGCGCCGACGGGAGCCGAGCCCAGCGCGACCAGCGGGAGAAACACCAGCACCTTCACAGAGAGCTGGAAAGGCCCGGACGGGCACTGCGTTTTCCGAAAAGCCAGAATAGAACAAGTTGCTGGCAGTGAGTAGCGAGCGGCGGAGAGCCCTCGGGGGAGAACGGAAACGCGCTGTTTACTGTCGGCTGGCTAAAGGAGCGGCGGAGAGCCCTCGGGGAGAACAGAAACGCCCACCTAACCGGCTGCTAAAAAATAAAATTAAAATAAAAAGAGCGGCGGAGAGCCCTCGGCCGGAACGAGGGCACTCAGGGGGCCCCGCTCGGCGCCACAGCTGGCTAGGTGAGCATCAGCACGAGCGTGCCCCTACAGGCAACCGTTGCAAAAAACACAGTTGATGGACAGAATGTAGAACAATGTCATACATTCATCCCAGTACAAGGATCTGGGCCTAGGCCCAGATCCTTGTACTGGGGTGAATAATAATAATAATAATAATAATAATAAATCATTTTTAAAGCGCCTGGCTACACAAAACTGTGTGTCCCCGCGCTAACTGCTAAAATACAGAGATCCAGAGGCAGTTGTTAAGAAAAAGCTCAGAAGAGGTTACATGTTGGGAAACAGGAGAGTTTTCAGTTTGCCCCGAAATCTCAGTTCAGATGGCTCCATCCGCAGATGGAGCGGGAGCGAATTCCAGTGTTTGGAGGCTAAATACCTAAAAGAGGTTCCTCCCATTTTAGCCCTGAAAATTCGAGGGATTTCAAAAAGCATCATGCCAGATGACCTAAGGTTACGGGTCGGGCGATGTATGGTAAGGAGATTTTTAAAATATTCAGGGCCTTTATCCTGAGCGATGCGATGAGCATAGCAGAGGGTCTTAAATTTGATCCTCTCCCTGACCGGAAGCCAGTGGAGTTTGGCCAAGGCAGTTTTTGCGGAGGATCTCCGCGATAAGCCGAGCACAAGGCGTGCGGCGGCGTTCTGTACACATTGCAGTTGGTGTAAGCCCTTCTGACTGAGCCCAATCAGGAGGGCATTCCCATAGTCCAGATGGGGAGTCACTAATGCATAGACAATGGTTTTTCTGGCCTCGATAGGAAGGAGATCTACTACTTTGCGAAGGACTTTTAAAATGCCAAAGCATCTTCCTGTTACCCTGTTGACATGGGTCTTGCCGGAGAGGTCTGAATCCAACATGACACCCAGGTTTCTTATCGACTCCATGGGAATGGGCAAGTTGCCTAATTCAGTAGGCCACCATTCTTGGGACCAGGCAGAAGATGTTCTCCCGATCAGCAGTAGTTCGGTCTTTTCGCCATTCAGACGAAGACAGTTGTTATTCATCCAGGCCGCTACTGCAGACATACCATCTGAGAAATTGGTGGCGTTCTCTCTTTGGTCAGGGGTTAGCTTAAACACCAACTGGGTGTCGTCCGCGTAGCTAACCATGCCTACCCTAAAAACCATCTACAATGTGTGCCAGGGGTTCCATGTATATGTTGAATAATGTAGGGCTCAAACTTGAGCCCTGTGGAACCCCATGTCTTACCTTCCGAGGAGATGATCTGAAGGGTGGGCAGTGCAGCTGGAAACTTCTGTCAGCCAGAAAGGAGCGCAGCCACGCAAATGCTGGCCCCGTTACCCCCCTGTCCGAAAGGCGAGACAGCAACGTTGAGTGCAGCACGGTGTCAAATGCTGCACTGAGGTCCAGCAGGACCAACGCCGCTGTCTCCCCCTCGTCCACTATCTGCCGAAGATAATCCGTCGAGTATAGAACTGCCGACTCCGTCGAGTAGCCTGTTCTAAAACCCGACTGAGAGGGGTGGAGGAGAGCTTCTGCTTACAAATACTCCATGAGCTGTCTGTTCGCGATTTTTTCTATTATTTTAGCACAGAATGGGAGAAGGGAAATGGGGCGAAGGTTTTGAAACTGAGAGATGGGAATGTTTGGCTTTTTCTTCAACGGTATGACTTGCGCAGTTTTCCATTCCTTAGGAACGTGGCATTCCTGAAAAGAGAGTGTGACCATGTGACGGATATAGTCAATTAAAGTACTTTCCATAACTCCCTTGCACCGGTTCGGTGGACAGGCGTCAGTGGGGGAGCCGGACTGTATCCCATTGATAATACTTAAAAGTTCATGTTTGTTAGGGGTTTTAAAAATGGTCAACTGGGATTTGTGTGTTGAGATAGGTCTAGTGTCTACATTGATATTTGAGAGGATTTTTTTATCTACAAAGGTAGCATGAATTTTATCTACCTTATCTACGAAGAAGTCAGCTATCTGATCACATATCTCATCTGAGTATGTGTCTTGAGTTTCAAGTCTCGAGGGAACTGTGAGTTCCTTGTAGATGCTAAATAATTCTTTCGTAGGGTTGTCTGCTTCCTCAATTCTGTTTTTGAGATGGAGCCTTTTCTCTGATCTAACCAATTTCTGGTACTTTTTTTGCTCAATTTTATAGCGTGTTTTGAGTTCAGGAGCGTAGTTTTTTCTCCAACTTCGTTCTATAGTTTTGCATTGGGCTTTGGCCATTCTGAGTTTCTCTGAGAACCACGACGCTGCTCTAGATTGTCGTACCGGTGGTTTGGATGTCCAGGGGTAACCTTATCTAAAGCTTTCGACATCCACAGCTCATAGCTATCCCAGGCCTCCTGTAAGGTGTTACCTAATGTAGGGGGATGCTCAGCTAATATACTAGAGAAGAGTTCAGGAGTGAATTTTTTCCAGATGCGGCGTTTCTGAGAAAAATGTTTTATAGGTATGAATCCTGAGGGTTCTTTTTGTAGCTCAAAGGGAACAATGCTGTGATCTGACCAAGTCAGTGGGATTGGGGGTAGGACCTCAATGCCTTCCCAATTCCCAAAAATGGGGTCCAGGAGATGGCCTAACTGGTGGGTGGGGGCTGTAGAGAGAAGTTTGATGCCAACAGAATTTAGAGCGGTCACTATCATTTGCGCCTCCCTGGCGTTTATGTCTTCAAAATGAAGACATAAATGTATGACATTGTTCTACATTCTGTCCATCAACTGTGTTTTTTGCAATTTTCACCCCGAGTGGGCTGGGTATGCTCAGACGTGAGTCCCAGGCTCTCCACACCACTGGAGTCAAACTATCCAGGCTGATGAAGGCTGATAGCCAGAAACCGGTCCTTGGATGCATGATTCCGGTCTGGGAAAGACATGGCTTGGTAGTTCGGACTGGACTGTTCCCATGAGGCACAGGGTCAGAGCTGATTTGCATATAGCCAGTGTCTAACCCACGGTGGTGTGGAGTGCAAAAAAACGATGGATTTAGGCCCAGATCCTTGTACTGGGGTGAATGTATGACATTGTTCTACATTCTGTCCATCAACTGTGTTTTTTGCAATTTTCACCCCGAGTGGGCTGGGTATGCTCAGACGTGAGTCCCAGGCTCTCCACACCACTGGAGTCAAGCTATCCAGGCTGATGAAGGCTGATAGCCAGAAACCGGTCCTTGGATGCTTGATTCCGGTCAGGGAAAGACATGGCTTGGTAGTTCGGACTGGACTGTTCCCATGAGGCACAGGGTCAGAGCTGATTTGCATATAGCCAGTGCCTAACCCAGGGTGGTGTGGAGTGCAAAGAAACGATGGATTTAGACCCAGATCCTTGTACTGGGGTGAATATATGACATTGTTCTACATTCTGTCCATCAACTGTGTTTTTTGCAATTTTCACCCGAGTGGGCTGGGTATGCTCAGACGTGAGTCCCAGGCTCTCCACACCACTGGAGTCAAGCTATCCAGGCTGATGAAGGCTGATAGCCAGAAACCGGTCCTTGAATGCTTGATTCCGGTCTGGGAAAGACATGGCTTGGTAGTTCGGACTGGACTGTTCCCATGAGGCACAGGGTCAGAGCTGATTTGCATATAGCCAGTGTCTAACCCAGGGTGGTGTGGAGTGCAAAAAAACGATGGATTTAGGCCCAGATCCTTGTACTGGGGTGAATGTATGACATTGTTCTACATTCTGTCCATCAACTGTGTTTTTTGCAATTTTCACCCCGAGTGGGCTGGGTATGCTCAGACGTGAGTCCCAGGCTCTCCACACCACTGGAGTCAAGCTATCCAGGCTGATGAAGGCTGATAGCCAGAAACCGGTCCTTGGATGCTTGATTCCGGTCTGGGAAAGACATGGCTTGGTAGTTCGGACTGGACTGTTCCCATGAGGCACAGGGTCAGAGCTGATTTGCATATAGCCAGTGCCTAACCCAGGGTGGTGTGGAGTGCAAAAAAACGATGGATTTAGGCCCAGATCCTTGTACTGGGGTGAATATATGACATTGTTCTACATTCTGTCCATCAACTGTGTTTTTTGCAATTTTCACCCGAGTGGGCTGGGTATGCTCAGACGTGAGTCCCAGGCTCTCCACACCACTGGAGTCAAGCTATCCAGGCTGATGAAGGCTGATAGCCAGAAACCGGTCCTTGAATGCTTGATTCCGGTCTGGGAAAGACATGGCTTGGTAGTTCGGACTGGACTGTTCCCATGAGGCACAGGGTCAGAGCTGATTTACATATAGCCAGTGTCTAACCCAGGGTGGTGTGGAGTGCCAAAAAACGATGGATTTAGGCCCAGATCCTTGTACTGGGGTGAATGTATGACATTGTTCTACATTCTGTCCATCAACTGTGTTTTTTGCAACCTACAGGGAACCGAGGAGATAAGCCCTCACGTTTGTGCTGACTGCTGGGGCCAGGGTCCCCACATCACAGTGCGTTCACAGCGGAGCAGCATCCCAAGCGGTGGGGGCCAGACCAGCAGTACCCAGCGCAGGAACATGGCTGAGGGTCAACCAGAAGAAGTCGCTGAACTGCTAAAACGGATCCGGGAGGTATCGGCAATCCACGGCAGCGAGTGGCTGCAGCCACACCTGGAGCAGGACGGGGGCGCCGGCCCAGAAGCACGAAAGGAGGGGGAAGCAGCCCCTCCCACACCCAAGAAGCGCAGAATCACGCCGCAGAAAAAGGCCCCCAGGATGAAGCCCCTGAGGAAGGAACGGCCGAGCGAGGCCTTATCACCGAGGACAGGGGACCACGGCGACGCTACCAGGAACGTAGCGAATGGTGAGCATATTGCAAGCATGTTGAAAGAGTGTCTTAGGTCCTTGGCACCTGCAGCGCCTGATGGGGCTCAGGGGGTAGCAAAGCCAGAAGCTCAGCGCGCAAAGGAAACATCAGGGCTGCCATGTCATCTACTCGACCCAGGCCAGGCGCGTCAGGAGAGAATACAGGGACAGGTGGCGCAAACAGCGCTAGGTGCGCAGGGATCCCCAGTAGCGGCATGGGGATACAGTATTTATGCAGGCATCACTCAACCAGAATGTCCGGTCACTGACCCCTACACCAAGCCATCCCCCGGCCCGGCGTCACTTACCACGAGGGCCACCGGGCTAGCCTGCCTTATACCCCTGGCAGTCAAGGAGAGGATATGGTGCAAAGAATTTGTAGATATCTTCTCCCTGCTGGAGATTCAGCTGGAGGGCCTGGACCTCACAACCTGTGATAAGAAGGATGAGGATAGAAGGGAACGGCACGGCGCCAGGAAAGAGAGAAACTTTGATAACTGGCTAGACGCATTCAGAATTATGGCCTGTATTATAGTTGAAAAATTCCCGCGCTGCGCCCCAGATTTATGGCTGTATGAGGCCAATATCCATTGGGCACAAAGGCAATTTCCCGGGGATGCCTGGCTGCAGTATGACAAGGGTTTCAGGCTCAAAATGCAACGACACCCGGAGATGGAATGGAATGAAGAGGATGTATCAGGCTTCATTCACAAGATGCTAGTAGCGAAGGAGGCGAGGGCGTGGGCAGGAAAAAGCGACCAGTCCTTTCGGAGCTCATACCACAAGGGGAAGGGAAAAACATTCCACAGGGCAAAACATATGACAGGGAAGCCCCCGTCCCCCAATGGAAGCACGGCCATCTGCTGGAAATATGACGCCGGCGACTGCTCGTGGGGCGCCGCGTGTAAATTTCAACACACATGCTCAAGCTGCGGAGGAGGGCACCCGGCTGTGGCATGCCGGAACAAACGCGAGTCAAAGAAGGATAGAAAAGATAGGAGCAAAAAACAGTAGCAGCAAGACAGCAAGTGGGGGGGTTCTGAGTGACATACAAGATTGCCAGCTGGCTAGATCCCCAATCGTTACACAACAGCTACGCAGACTAGCTAATAAATACCCTAATAAAACAGACGCCACAATCCTAGTAAGGGGCTTTGAAGAGGGCTTTGTGATCCCATTTAAGGGCTCGCCACCCCTAGAGGGTGCAAACAACCTGAAATCCGCGTTACAACACCCCGAGGTGGTGGGCGCCAAACTTGAAAAAGAGAAAGCTTTAGGCAGGATTGAGGGCCCCCTTCCGCCACAGTTGCGCAAAGGTATAGTGATATCCCCCCTGAACGTGGTCCCCAAGAAGGAACCAGGGCAATTCAGGCTCATACACCACCTCTCATTTCCTGAAGGGTCCTCCGTGAACGATGGGATCGCTCCCGAGGCTTGCTCAGTGGGGTACGCATCTGTTGACGATGCAATTGACCTAGTAAAAGCAGCAGGAAAGGGGGCACTGATGGCCAAGGCGGACATTGAATCCGCATTTCGCCTGTTGCCTGTCCACCCATCCAGTTTCTACCTCCTAGGGTTTCAGTGGGGGGCGGACCTGTTTTTTGACAAAGCAATGCCCATGGGTTGCGCCATATCGTGCGCATATTTTGAACAATTTGCCACCTTTCTGGAATGGGCATTACATGACAGACACCCGGTGGGTGGAAAACTTCATTACTTAGATGATTTCATGTTTACTGGTCCCGCGGGATCTCCCACATGCGGGAACACCCTAGTCGCTTTTGAGGAGCTGGCCAGGATACTAGGGGTCCCCCTGGCGCCCGAAAAGACAATGGGCCCAACCACAAGACTCACGTTCTTGGGCATTGAGCTAGACTCCATAGCCGGGACGGCAAGGCTCCCTCCAGAGAAGGTGGAGGATTTCAGGAGGGAGGTCAAGAGGTTGTGCGGCCGGAGCAAGGCCACACTCCACGAACTCCAAAGCCTGATCGGAAAACTCAATTTCGCGGCCAGGGTCATCCCCGTGGGAAGAGTTTTTGCTCGGCGCCTGACAAAACTGACATCAGGTATCACTCACAAACACCACCACATCCGGCTAGGAGCTGGGATAAAACAGGACCTGCTCATGTGGGAGGAGTTCCTCAAAAATTTCAACGGCATCCTGATATGGAGAGAGGGTTGGGTGACAGCCAAACAGATAGCCTTGGTCACAGACGCCGCAGGGAGCTTGGGGTTCGGCGCGATCCTGGGGAAACAGTGGTGCGCAGGCCAGTGGCTGGAAAGATGGCACAGGCGGGGCACCACCAATAATATCACATTTCTAGATATTTTCCCAATAATAGTAGCATTAACAGTGTGGAAACAGGAGCTGAAAAACATGAAGCTGACCCTCTGGTCTGACAACAACGGGGTGGTGCAGGCCATCAACAAAGGCGCAGCAAGGTGCCCTGACACGTTGAGGTTAATGTGTCAGTTCATTAAATTACAGCTGGAGGGAAACCTGGAGCTGAAAGCTCGCAATGTGCCAGGGGCAGAGAACACGGCGGCGGACGCCCTGTCGCGATCCCAGATGAAGCAATTCAGAGAACTAGTGCCAGGGGCAGACAGGGAGATGACCCCTTTTCCAGCATACCTGTGGGACCTGGGGGGATAGACTTATCTACACTGGTAAATCAATCCCGTACCCCCGAGGCAACCAGAAGGTACAAGAAATATGCCGCTACTGTGATGAGAATTGGGGGCATGCAGTCACTGGGCGATAAGGCTGGGACTCAAACAGCGGTGGAAAAATTCATCCAGTGGTCATTTGATAACAAGAAAACTAGGTTGTGGGCACAGGCCCATCTGGCGGCCATGGCACACTTCGCCAAAATCTTCACGGGGGAGGATCCCACTGCATCCCTATATATCAAAACAGTGTTAAAGGGGTGGAGAAGAGCTGAGGGGGTAAGGGCGGACGCCAGGCACCCCATCGATTTAAAAAAACTGGGACAGTTATTGGAGGCCCTGGTGAGGGTAACAAAAGACAGTTTTGAGCTTCAACTCTTCAGGGCAGCATTTACAATTGGCGCATTCCGCATCAGCGAGTTGGTGGCACCCAGCAGGCAGGGCTCAGCACACCGATGCCTACAGGCCACAGATGTCAGGCCCCTGGGAAAGGCAGTAGAAATTATACTAAGAAGGTCAAAAACTGACAAGACAGGTAAGGGGGCGACCATTCGATTCCGGTGCATCCCGGAGTCCAGCTTGTGCGCAGTATGCTGTCTGGTTAAATATATGGTGGCACGCCCGGCAGGCGAAGGACCACTCTTCAAACACCAAGATGGCAGCAATTTGAGCAAGTTCCAATTCACAGCAGTGATGCGCCAGGGGCTAGCGAAAGCCGGGCTCCACCCAGAGATCTTTGCCCCCCACTCTTTCAGAATCGGCGCAGCCACCTCGGCATCGCAGCATGGCATGCCAGAGGAAGGGATTTGAGCTGTTGGCAGATGGCGCTCCCAGGCCTACAAGACGTACGTAGCCCACAACTATTGTAAGACAAAAACGGGCAATTAGGGGGGGTAGAGGGTCAGTCACTTTGGGATGCCGCACGGCAGGGTGACAGGAATCCTCTCCCCACATCCCAGGCTACAGACAAGTGAAGTGGTGCGCAGCAGGCCACCTTATGTTAGTCTTCTTCTTTTTGCAGGGAACCGCCCGCAGCTGGTATGGGTAGTGTGTCACTCCTTCGTGTCCAGGATGGAAAGCTGGTGGCGGCAAACGGGGCACAAATTGGAGAACAGACCCAAAGCGACATGCATCCGCTGGGTGGGGCAGCCAGGGATGAAGTGGAATCAACTACCCGTGGTACTGGACAACTTATTGGGGGACTCAGCATGGCATCCGGAGGTGCTGCTCATACACCTCGGAGGCAACGACCTGACCCAAATGGGGCGCAAAGCATTGGGGCAGGCCATCCAGATGGACCTCACCAGGGCGGCCATGTGGTTCGGTGGCACGACGATCATATGGTCCGAGATGGCCAGCAGGAAACATTGGCGAGGCGCGGAATCCAACAAGGCGGTGGACAACGCCAGGAGAAAGCTGAACATCGCGATGCACAAATTCTGCAAGACCAACGGGCTAGACTCCATCAGACATGGTCTGATTCATCCAGGACGCCCAGAATTGTATGGACCGGACGGGGTCCATCTCTCCGCCAGCGGAATGAGAGTCTTCTGGGACAACCTGTGGGGAGCGATGGCCCTCGCAGGTTGCAGATAAAAAATAAAAATTAAAAAAAACAATCCGCATTTAGAAAGGGGGGAGCCGCAGGAAGATGTGCGCCTCCCTGCGGCGTGGCGGAAATTGGTGCAAGGATTGGCTAAGGAGTCACACCGACGGGCGGTGTGTAGGATGGGGGCCACTCACTTTTGGATGCCGCACGGCAGGGTGAGGGGGCCGCGCCAAGGAAGGGACTAGCAAAAGGAGACGGTGCTCGTGGCCCAGACCCCGCCGGATGGCAGGGCACAAAAGGTAGCGAGCTGGGGGCCTAACTCCAGGAACAGAAGCTACCCTCCACGACACGCAGAGGGCGTGGGCGCTCAACCAAAATGGTGGTCCCGGAAATAACCAACAAAGAGGACTACCATGAACTAACGAAAGGAACTGGTTTTTGGGTGCCATTTACGAACTGATAGATATCACAAGAGCATTGGCCCAGAAGCGGGCCAGGACAGTTGATGATATGACATGTATGATTTAGGACCGACATACGGCAGTTCGCAAATGACAAATGCTTAACCAGTATGTGTACAGTCTTAATAAAACTGCGGCCAACAACGACCACAAAATGCAAGTATTGTTGGCTAAACGTTGTTGGGACGGTAGACGGGCAGGGTGGAGGGGGGCATACGTTTTCACGGAATGGGGCAGTGCGAGGGTTATTAGGATAGAGATCCCGAGACCGGAGGGAAGAGGATACAATGTTCCAGCGTGATTATGGTATCTAGCGGCGCGGTGACCCGGTCAGCCCGACACTGTACTAAAGTAATCATGCAGAACGACGCTGGCGAGTTCGTGGACCTGTACGTTCCTCGTAAATGCTCTGCAAGCAACAGAATCATTGGCGCCAAGGACCGCATGCGTCCATCCAGGTGAGTCTCCTTGACATTACTTCAAAGGCACTAAAGGATGTTCTCGCTGCAGAGGGAAGATTTTTTTTCTTTACCCTGAGGGTGAGGGCAATAGTGGACCCCTCTCAGCACCTGCTTTTTGGAATTCAGGCCCCGGCTCACTTAAAGCCTTGATTGTGAGTTACTGAAACTATCTTGAACTGCATTCGCCGGAATGGAATGGCAACTTTCGCTGGAATTCTCCTGGCCGCCGGGAATGAAGACTCTTCCGAGCGCTGGAATGGACGTCTCATACCTGTTACATCTTGCTACCGTGATGCACACGTCCAGTAATGCACACAGCCGAGCCAGCCGGTGGGATGCTTCCTTTCTTGTAACTTAATGAAACTACTACAAACTGCAATTATCCCAGTGCACTGGCTGGGGAGCACGCGCAGCGTCAAGTAGTTGAGACGCACGCGCCTGTGATCCTGCGCTTTTCTGGAAAATCTGTAGAGATACCATTTTGCTTCGTCAGTAAGAATTGGGAAACGCGAATGCAATTGTAAAATTCTTGTGGGTTTTCTAGGTGCAATAACACAACTAAATGCACAAAACATTATCGCAGAAGAACCGGGAAGAAATCGTGATGCCCCCCAGAAGCCTTCCCTGCGCTTCACTCGGCGTCTCTCCCCCTCTTTAAGGCGCTCGCTGCCCCGTGGACGTAAAATAAGATTCACGCAAAGCCACTGTGATCCCGAGAGGGAAAAATGAAACAGACTCACAAAGGAACATATATGCAAATAATGACGGGAGAGGGGGGGGAGGGGGGAGCGGCAGAGAGACAGGAAAGAGAAGGCTGGGGGGGGGGGGGGGCAGAGAGACAGGAAAGAGAAGGCTGGTGCGACAGGGAAGAAAGGTCCGACCGAAAGACAAAGGGACACATGATTTATAACAATAAGTAATTCACGGGCTGCGTCTGTCAGGCCAGACTCAAAACTAACAGGCAACTCGTGTCTTGCTGTGAATACATAATTAAGGGTGGAGTCTCATCATAGCTGCTGTGAATACATAATTAAGGGTGGAGTCTCATCATAGCTGCTGTGAATACATAATTAAGGGTGGAGTCTCATCATAGCTGCTGTGAATACATAATTAAGGGTGGAGTCTCATCATAGCTGCTGTGAATACATAATTAAGGGGTGGAGTCTCATCATAGCTCTGCTGAACAGTTACATTTGAAGAAGAGGTGTCGCTGGCACAGGTCGAGGACGGAGGGAGCATGCAGTGAGTCTCTAGTGAAGTAAGTCACGCTGTGCGCGCGTGAGGGTAGCTCCTACGCACAGCTGCACCGGCAGATAGCACACGCTGGAGCACAACTAAACAGCAATGCGCTGCGACTCGGATAGCGCCTTGGACACTTACGTTTTTTAAAAAATCCCCTCTTTTCAATTGCAATGGCTTGGGAATTTTAGGTAGCAGCGATGAAAATGTTTCACTAAAAGGTGATAATGGGCCTGATAGCAGTCTGTGCGAGGTCGGGAAGGGGCTGCTGCAGGCCACAGATCACAGCAGGAGCGAGTGAGCGTGAGCGTAACAGGCTGCTTGCAGGGGGCAGCTCAGACCAATGTCAGAAATTGCGGACAAAAGGCGCCCATGGAAGAAACACCCTTATAGACAACGGACAAGAGGACCAAATTACGGACAGTCCATGAAATTTGCGGACGGACGGTCACCCTAGGCCTGACACGGGCTGTTTTATTTATTTATTTATTTGATGCAATTTTATATAGCGCAGACTTTACCCAAAGGTGTCAGAGAGCTTCACAATAGAAACAAGTACGTTACACAAGGACATTTACATACTTACACGTTACAGATACAAACGAGATAGATGAAAAAGTAAAATAAAACAATAGGTGACAGTCACACAAAACTCAAAGACACATTAGGATCGATCGTAAAGGCATAGATTACATATTTACAAAATGTTTAAGTGCTTGTGTTTTTCATGGTTTTAGTAAAGCTTTACTGTTGGGGAGCTCAATCAGGTCATTTGTAGAGCGCACTACTCACCCGTAGGGTCTCAAGGCGCTGGGGGGGGGGGTGCCGCTACTGCTCGAACAGCCAGGTCTTGAGCTTCTTCCTGAAGGAGAGGTGGTCTTGGGTCAGGCGCAGGTTGGTCGGAAGTGAGTTCCAGGTCTTGGCGGCCAGGTAGGAGAAGGATCTTCCTCCTGTTGTCGCTCTTCGGATGCGGGGGACGGCGGCGAGGGCGTGGTTGGTTGATCTGAGGAGGCGCTTGGGAGTGTAGAAGTTGATCCGGTTGTTGAGGTAGCTCGGGCCTTGGTCGTGTAGGGCTTTGTGTGCGTGGGTGAGGAGTCGGAAGGTGATTCTCTTGTTGACCGGGAGCCAGTGCAGGTCTCTCAGGTGTCCGGAGATGTGGCTGCGTCGGGGGATGTCGAGGATGAGTCTCGCCGAGGCGTTCTGGATCCGCTGGAGTCTCTTCTGGAGTTTTGCAGTGGTTCCGGCGTAGAGGGCGTTGCCGTAGTCCAGACGGCTGGTGACGAGGGCTTGGGTGACCGTCTTCCTCGTCTCGGTGGGGATCCACTGGAAGATCTTACGTAGCATGCGCAGGATGTTGAAGCATGACGAGGAGACGGCGTTGACTTGTCTGGTCATGGAGAGGGAGGAGTCCAGGATGAAGCCCAGGTTGCGTGCGTGGTCTGTCGGTTTGGGTGCGGTGCCCAGGGCGGGGGGCCACCAGGAGTCGTCCCAGGCGGAGGGCGTGGAGCCCAGGATGAGGACCTCCGTCTTGTCTGAATTCAGTTTCAGGCGGCTGGTCGTCATCCATTCGGCCACGTCTCTCATCCCTTCGTGCAGGTTGGCTCTGGCGGTGGCGGGGTCGTTGGTCAGGGAGAGGATAAGCTGGGTGTCGTCGGCGTAGGAGATTATGTTGAGGTTGTGTTGGCGTGCGATGGCCGCGAGGGGGCTCATGTAGACGTTGAAGAGGGTGGGGCTCAGTGAGGATCCTTGAGGGACGCCGCAGATGACTTCGGTGGCCTCTGACTTGTACGGGGGAGCTGGGGGAGCTGCGAAGCCCTCGCCAATTTGCAAAATATACATTGGTTAAAAACGAACAATTTCATTTTGATTTCCAAAGGCACACATTGCATCAATCAATCAATCATCAACTTGTAAAGCGCACTACTCACCCAGTAGGGTCTCAAGGCGCTGTAGGGGGGGGTCCGTTATTGCTCGAAAAGCCAGGTCTTGAGTTGCTTCCTGAAGGAGAGGTGGTCCTGGGTCAGCCGTAGGTGGCTGGGGAGGGAGTTCCATGTCTTGGCCACCAGGTAGGAGGAGGATCTTCCTCCAGCGGTGGCTCTGCGAATGCGTGGTACGGCGGCGAGGGCGAGGCTGGCCGATAGTAGCTGGCGGGTGGGAGTGTAGAAGGTGAGGCGGCTGTTGAGCTATTTGGGGTCCAGGTCGCGGAGAGCCTTGTGTGCGTGGGTGAGGAGTCTGAACGTGATCCTCTTGTTGATGGGGAGCCAGTGCAGGTCTCTCAGGTGGGTCGAGATGTGGCTGTGGCGAGGGATGTCCAGGATGAGTCATGCAGAGGCGTTCTGTATGCGCTGGAGTCTTTTCTGTAGTTTGGCCGTGGTTCCCGCGTAGAGGGTGTTCCCGTAGTCCAGTCGGCTGGTGACGAGTGCCTGGTTGACTGTCTTCCTGGTTTCGGTGGGGATCCAGCATGCGCAGGGTGTTGAAGCACGATGACGATATGGCGTTGACTTGTCTGGTCATCGAGAGGGAGGAGTCCAGGATGAAGCCCAGGTTTGGTGCGTGGTCCGTTGGCTTGGGGGTGGTGCCCAGGGCAGGGGGACACCAGGAGTCGTCCCAGGCGGAGGGCGATGATCCCAGGATGAGGACTTCCGTCTTGTCTGAGTTCAGTTTCAGGTGGCTGTTCTTCATCCACTCGGCGACGTCTTTCATCCCTTCGTGAAGGTTGACTCTGGCGGTGGCGGGGTCGTTGGTGAGGGAGAGGATCAGCTGGGTGTCGTCGACGTAGGAGATGATGTTGAGGTTGTGTTGGCGTGCGTTGGCTGCGAGGGGGCTCATGTAGACGTTGAAGAGGGTGGGGCTGCTTGAGGATCCTTGTGGTACGCCGCAGATGACCTCGGTGGCTTTGGATCTGTATGGGGGAGGCGGACTCTCTGGGGTCTTCCGGCAAGGAACAAGATGATCCACTCCAGAGCCTTCCCTTGGACCCAATGTTGCTGAGGCGCTGTACTAGGGTGCGGTGGCAGACAGTGTAGAACGCCGCAGATAGGTCCAGGAGGATGAGGGCCGCTGTTTCCCTGTTGTCGAGCAGGGATCTGATGTCGTCGGTGGCTGCGATGAGGGCGGTCTCGGTGCTGTGGTTGGCTCAGAAGCCGGACTGCGAAGGGTCGAGGGATCCGTTTGTCTCGAGGAAGGCGGCGAGCTGTCTGTTGACGATCTTCTCGATGACTGTGGCAGGAAAAGGGAGGAGCGAGATGGGGCGGAAGTTCTTGAGGTCGGTGGGGTCCGCTGTTGGTTTCTTCATGAGGGCGCTGAGCTCGGCGTGCTTCCAGCTCTCCGGGAAGGTGGCGGTGTTGATGATGTCCCAGAGTTGGGGTGCGATGATGGAGTCGGCCTTGTTGAAGACGTGGTGGGGGCAGGGGTCGGTTGGTGATCCGGAGTAGATGGTGTTCATCGAGCGGGTGGTGTCTTCGGTGCTGACCGGGGTCCAGTTGCAGAGGGTGGTGGTGGGGGGGCGTTGGTTCGGTGGTTGGGTGCGTGGTCTGTGCGCCGAAGCTGTTGTGTATGTCGGCGATCTTGCGGTGGAAGAAGGTGGCGAGTGAGTCGCAGAGGTCTTGCGAGGGTGTGATGTCGTTGTTTCCGACGTTGGGGTTGTAGTACTCTTTGACGATGCTGAAGAGTTCCTTGCTGTTGTGGGTGTTGTTGTCCAGTCGTTCTTTGAATGTTGTCCTTTTGGTGGTGCGGATCAGCTGGTGGTGTTTGCGGGTGGCGTTCTTGAGGGCAGTCATGTTTTCTGTGGTCTGGTCGTGGCGCCAGGCTTTTTCAAGGGTGCAGCAGTTTTTCTTGGATGTTTTGAGTTCGTCGGTGAACCAGGAGGCTTTCTTGCTGCCGGGTCTGCTGGGAGGGTTCTTCAGTGGTGCGAGGTCGTTGGCGCAGTTGGTGAGCCACTGTGTGAAGTTGCGGGCTGCTTCGTTGGGGTCCGTTGCGCTGGCGGGAGGGTTCAGGCTGAGGGAGGTGGTGAGCTGGTCGGCGGTGATCTTGCTCCAGCTCCTGCGAGGAACCTGTTGCGGTTGGTGGTGGGTCGTGGTTCTTCTGAAACTGAAGTGGACGCAGCTGTGATCCGTCCAATGGAGTCCGGTGGAGTGGCTGAAGGAGATGTGCTTGCTGGAGGAGAAGACGGGGTCAAGCGTGTGGCCGGCGTAGTGGGTGGGGGTGTTCACCAGTTGCTTGAGTCCGAGGTTGGTGAGGTTGTCCAGCAGGGTGGTGGTGTTGGTGTCGTTGTTTTTCTCCAGGTGGAAGTTGAGGTCCCCTAGGAGAATGTAGTCAGCGGAGTGGAGGGCATGCTGGCTGATGAAGTCGGCGATGTCTTCGCTGAATTAGGTGCGTGGACCCGGGGGTCTGTAGATTAGGGTGCCTCTGAGGGTGGTCTTGGGGTCGGTGTGTATCTGGAAGTGGAGGTGCTCGGCGGCGGTGAAGGTGTCGTCGGAGTTGGTGGTGATGCGGATGGTGTTCCTGTGGACGATGGCGATGCCTCCTCCGGTCTGGTTGACGCGTTCCCTCCGGGTGATCTTGTATCCGTCAGGGATGGCTATGGCGATGATGGGCACTGAGGAGGCGTTCATCCAGGTTTCCGCGAGGAAGGCGACGTCTTGTGATGTTGTGTCGAGCAGGTTCCAGAGTTCAACGGCGTGTCTGTGGACGGGACGGGTGTTGAGCAGGATGCACTTGAGGTGGTTGTTGCTGGTGCCTAGCCTTTTGGGTGCGGTGCAGGTCCGGAGGCAGGTGAACTTGCAGGCTTGGCAGGTGAAGGGTCCGTGGGTGCGTTTCGGGGTGGCTCGTTAGCAGGCGGGGTTCCGGTCGGGTTTTAGTGCGTTGAGGGTGGCGGCGGCGTTCGTCCGTTGTGTGGGTTGGCATCGTCGGGGGCCAGGGGTCCTGGTGCTGGGCGCGGTCCAGGCGCGAAGGCCGCCTTCGGCGCACAATAGGCGCACCCGCTGCACGCGTCCGCTGCGCGGTCGTTCTGAGGTCATCATAAGTAAGGAGCCTGGAGGGAGGATCAGCTGGGTAGCGGGAGCGGGGCGGCGAATGGGCTGGAGGGGGGCAGGGCTGCAGGGAGGCAGCGGCGGGAAGGGTCTGGAGGTGGGCGGCTCAGCGGCGGCTGGGTCGTCCGAGGAGAAGCAGGCAAGCAAGGCAATCAGGCAAGCGGCAAAACAGCAGGCAGGCTTTGCTGGCAGGCAGCAGTGCGTGGGGGAGACCTAGCCTGGTGACAGGCTCAGCGGTTGCTCCCTACTCCAGGTGCACGGTCCCCTTAAGTAAGGAGCCGGGAGGGAGGATCAGCTGGGTGGTGGGAGCGGGGCGGCGAATGGGCTGGAGGGGGGCGGGGCCGCAGGGAGGCAGCGGCGGGAAGAATCTGGAGGTGGGCGGCTCAGCGGCGGCTGGGTCGTCCGAGGAGAATCAGGCAAGAAAGGCAATCAGGCAAGCGGCAAAACAGCAGGCAGGCTTTGCTGGCAGGCAGCAGTGCGTGGGGGCGACCTAGCATGGTGACAGGCTCAGCGGTCGCTCCCTACTCCAGGTGCACGGTCCCCTTAAGTAAGGAGCCGGGAGGGAGGATCAGCTGGGTGGCGGGAGGGGGGCAGCGAATGGGCTGGAGGGGGGCGGGGCCGCAGGGAGGCAGCGGCGGGAAGAGTCTGGAGGTGGGTGGCTCAGCGGCGGCTGGGTCATCCGAGGAGAAGCAGGCAAGCAAGGCAATCAGGCAAGCTGCAAAACAGCAGGCAGGCTTTGCTGGCAGGCAGCAGTGCGGGGGGGCGACCTAGCCTGCATTACTAGAGCCTGGCACTGATAGGAACTACTTTGTGTGTGAGTGCGCTTCTTTTGAAAGAGCAGATTGTGCCACTCACACTGAAATTACCCAGGCTCAAGAGGGCTGTCTCGTGCTGTATATTGGAGGGATGGGAGGGGGGCGTGGCCACGAGCCAAGCATGGCGGACGTGCTTTGAGACAGCTTCGTCCTCTGCCCGGTATATAAGCTATATTATCCTGATTCCCCGGACCCTGCGGGACACCCACTCAGGCCCCGAGACCAAGGAAGGTGAAATGAGTGAGCGAGCTCGAGCTGCATACCCCGGATGTCCCCTGGGAACGAGCGCGGCATCCGACGCCGCAGAGGCCTAGCTCCGGAAGCGAGCCGTGGCCTAAAGTGGTGGGGGAGCCGAGATCGGCGAGATCAGCTGAAGGCAGCGCGAGCGGAACCGGCGACGCTGTGCGGTATCCCGCCGCGACGGTGTGTCTGGCAGGCACTACACTCGACATCAACATTACAGCACGGGCCGAAACGGCAAAGAGCTGATACGGCGCATCCCCGGGGACCTCACTGGAGCGCGGGTGCGCGACATTTACCGCACCGATGCCGGAGGAGGTGGCGGCCCCGCGAACCTAGCTGGAGAGCTGCGGTGCCACTGGGTGCAGATCCGGAAGCCCTGAGGTCGTTGCCTGGAGTGTGCTGGCCTCAGGGGTGTACTGGGCGAACAGAGCGGGAGGAGTACGCGCCGCTCCAGACGGGCCTGTGCCTGGAGACGCCATCTTGATCTTGGCGATATTGGCCACCATTATCCTGACAAGATCGAACCTGCCCCCACGGAGGCCCGTACCGTGTGCGTTACGCAGACAACAGTAGACACATACGGGCAGCGCTGCGGTGAGGAGTATCGCTGTGGGGCTGCGGTGGGTGCGACGAGAACAGGTGCGACCCACCCTGCCCTTCTGGGTTTCCCCCCCTGTGGTGCCCGGTCTGGGCGGGCGGCTGCGGTGGCGCGGCTATTCCCGCAGGTTGTGGAGAGCTGCCCGCCGCCCTGCTGATTGAATGTGGTGCCGGCCCCTGGAGTACGGAAGGGCGAGAACACCTGGCACCCCGAAGCTACAGGCGGGATTGATTTCGCTCCTCGCCCCTGGGACCGAACGCTTGGAGAGATAACGGCCTACTTAACAGACACTGGCCCGTGGCATCGGCGGGGAGAGGCGCTTAGACCAGACGCGGACCTGACGAGTTGTGCCATACCTCACCTTCTGCACGTCCTGGTGGCGCGGAGAGTACCTACAAGTAGCGGGCACTGGTGTTGGGAGCGCAGGTGAACCCACACCACCATCATCCTGCAGACGCGAGCCATGGGGAGGAACAGAGCAAAAGCACAGGACCAGGGTGCGACTGCGGATTTTCAGTCCACTGGCTCGGACGACCCGCTGGCCTCCTCCAGCGGTGAGATCATACCACCGACGGGCAGGGGTACGCAGGACGCTAAACTGGACCTCATACTGGCAGAAATAAAGGCATCAAGGGAGGCGCTTGAGTCACGAATTGAACAGCATGGCGACCGGCTTGTCGCTCCTTCGAGCAGACCACAACAAATTGGTTGAAAAGGTCACGGAGCATAAGATCGCATTAGACGACCTGATCCCGCAACAGACGGATCACTCCACGAAAATAGAGCAGATGGAGAAACAGCTTAAACTAATCTGGGAGAGAATGGACGATGCGGAAGGACGGGCCCGACGCAACAATGTGCGAATTTTGGGGATTCCGGAACATAGCGAAGGGAGGAACCCCACGCAGTTTGTTGAGGATTGGCTGAAAAAGATCGTGGGGCCACAGGAACTCACCCTGCTCTACAGTGTGGAGAGGGCTCACAGGATGCCGGCAAAACCACCTAAGCCGGGCGCGCCACCACGACCACTAATAGCGCGCCTTCTGCACTACAAAGACAGAGATTCAGTGCTGAGAGTGGCGAGTGAAAAGGTGCCCCTGAGATACGAGGACAAGACCATATCAGTATACCCAGACTTCACTCCAGCGGTACAGAAGGCAAGTTCGACATTCCTGGGGGTGAAGCGCAAACTGCAGGACAGAAACCTGAAGTACGCCCTGCTGTTCCCGGCCCGCCTCAAAATAATACACAACAACAAATCGTATTTCTCTGACACGCCTGAAGAGGCAGCGGAGTGGATGGAGGTGACTCTAACGCAGGACCCACTTGAGGACGACCAAGATTGGGAAACTTTGCGTCGAAGGGAGCAGAGGCCTGGCACTAGCGACGAACGCGCGAGGGAGGAAACACACTGGACCGCGCACAGAAAACCCCGGAGATAGCTCTGCTGACTGAGGCTACACTGGCTGCCCATGATGCGAGGGACAAATCGGATGTGGGCAGCAAGTCGGACTCCCGTACAGAGGTGTCGGGCTCTGCTACCAGCCTACAACTCTTCTCCAAAATTACTGCCCAAGAGGCGGATACCTTTTGACTGCAGCCGTAGAAATCTTCGATTGGTAACGTATGAGAATTGCACTGAGACAGGAGTGGGTGGATAGGGTGCGGGAACACACACTAGCCGAGGGCACGCTGTAGAAACACCAAACAGGTCCCAGGTAAGTGTAAGTGGTACCACCCCCCAAAGCATAGTCATGTTCTGGTTTATCTGTCGCCCACGTTGGGCGATGAGGTGCGGACCTCAGGCTTTTTCGCTTGGGGACCTTGAAGTTCGAAGGTTACAAGTTTTAATGGCACTTAAGACACTACATTTAGGAAGGAAGAGGTGTGGCGCCGCGGCCAGGGCGACTGACGCTGGAATCTGGGGACCACGGTTCGATCCCTGGCTCCGGCGGCAGGTTAGCCCAGCACCATGTGACTCTGGGCAATAGCTCGCTTAATCTTCCCGACGGCCCCCAGCGCCTAGAGACCCTTACGGGTGATTGTGCGCTTTACAAATGTGGATTATTTACTGCACTACCTCTTAATAGCACAAGGCCTGTTTAAGACTTCTGGCAAAGACCACAATGGGGACTCTTAACACATAAAAACTGTGCACCTGGAACGTGCGAGGTATGGGGTCAGTCCACAAGAGACACAGACTTTTGGCACAACTTAATCGGAGGCGCGTCATGGTGGCATGCCTTCAGGAAACCCATCTGAACAGTGCAGAGAGTGTGAAGCTGCTTAAGAAGTGGAAGGGGCAGTTATATGCAACTACTTACTCTGTGTTTTCAAGAGGGGCGGCTATATGGCTCAGAAACTCTGTTCCCTTTAAGCTGATGGAGAAAAGACTGGACTCGGGGGGTAGATATGTGTTCATCCGTGGGATGTTGGATGGTTCTCCTGTTGTGTTTGGCAGTGTTTATGCACCGAACTCCGGCCAGTCGGACTTCTTAACTGCCATTAATGGAGTGTTGGCAGACTGGGTGGACTATCCTTGGCTCATAGGGGGGGATTTTAATGCAGTCTTAGACATTACACTAGACAGGTTACACCCACCACTACATGCCACTGAGAGTAGAAGACAGGCGGACGCTCTTGCGCAGTGGGCGGAAGGATGGGACTTGGCTGACACGTGGAGGTGCACACACTTACTGAATAGAGAATATAGGTTCTACTCTCCGCCCCATGGACTGCACACCAGGATAGACCGTGTCTTCTGTACTACTCCGCTGCTGGGAGCGGTGATCCCTGCCGAGCATATGGGTAAGACTTTTTCTGACCACAACCCGGGGATAGTCTTATTACAGTGGGGTAGGGTCCAGACGCCAATACCAACATGGCGCCTAGCGCCGGAGTTGCTTGAGGACACTGTCTTTCGGGTGACAATTGCAGACGCCATAACCAGTTACTTTCACATCAACGCTGACACGGCCAGTTCCCATCAGATAGAATGGGATGCCTTTAAGGTATCCATTAGGGGGGGAGGCGATGTGCACACGAGTGGTCATGAGACACACTGTACTGGAGAAGCTCAGGGAGGTGGAGGACTGACTGGCCATGCTCGAAAGCGAGGCCGCGGGTACGAACCTACCCTTCACGCCTCTGCAGGAGGCACACATACAGCATGCTGAACTGCTGGAGGAACTGCGCGTGTTAGATCATAAGTCCTACATATGCAGACAGCACGCGCAGGCAGAGAGATCTGGGCCTCTGCTCGCTCGTCTGCTACGGGATGATCCTGTACATGTGCCCATAATGGAGGTCATTGACCAGGGATGGACGACAGTCACGACGCAAATGGACATCATTACTGCCTTTAGGGACTACTATGGGACACTGTACGGCCCGCACCGACAGCTGTTCGAGGAGGCGTTTGAGGAATTTATGTTGGAACTAGAACTGCCACGGTTAGAGACACACCAGCAGGAGGACTTAGCACGCCCAGTCACGCTCACAGAGATACGTCAGGCCATACGTGCGTTCCCACAGAATAAGACCCCAGGGACGGACGGCCTCCCGGCCGAATTCTATGGGGCCTACATTGACCTGCTTGCCCCACGCCTGCTTGTGGTGTTTCAGGAAGCACTGAAGTCACATGGGTTACCGCAATCGTCCCTGCAGGCGCTGATTGTATCACTCCAAAAACCGGGCAGGGATGGCTTACAACTAGCTAATTATAGACCCCTGTCTTTATTAAATACAGATTATAAAATACTTAGTAAGGTCCTTGCGGCGAGACTGGCCCAGTACATCCCACAACTGATACACCCCGACCAGTGCGGCTTCGTACCTGGCAGGAGTACGGCCATGAACCTACGAAGGCTCAGCCAACTCCTGCTCCACGAGCGGACACCGGGGGAGACGGAGGGCTGTGTCTCTCTGGACCTGAAGCAGGCATTTTATTCACTAAGGTGGGATTTCTTGTTTGCAACGTTTGAAAAATTTGGGATACCACCCGAGTACGGCTGCTATACACCCGCCCGACGCCTCGGGTTCGTACGAATAGGTACATCTCGGCTCTACTTAACATAGCGAAAGGAACCAGACAGGGATGCCCATTGTTCACACTGTTGTTTATCCTGGCGCTAGAACCATTGTTGTGTAAACTCCGGACCTCGGCACGCCACAAGCGCATACAGAGAGCCGGGACAGTTCACGTTGTGTCAGCGTATGCGGACAACATTATCCTATATTTCCATGACCTAAGAGGCGGGCTCGACCCCATTCCCGAAATCTTTGAGGACGTCAGGGCGCTATCGAGCCTCACAATTAGCAAGCCTAAGTCTTACGGGTTCTGCTTCAGCGCCCCCGGAGAGACTACCCAGTTACACTTCCCTCCACACACTTTCCAGATGGCAGAGACTACCTTCCGATACCTGGGGATCCAAGTATATAGAGGGGCGAGGGACATGGTAGACGGTAACCTGAGCAAGGCGATTTCAGCGCTGAGGTCCCAGGTGAAATTCTGGACCGCACTGCCCCTATCAGTGGCCGGTCGAGTGGCCATCTCTAAGATGGTGGTACTACCACGCCTTATTTATTATTTCACGAACCTACCCTTCATGGCCCCTGCATCAATGTTTAGGACGTTGAATACTCTACTTACGGAACTAATATGGGGGTCGGGAAGGCGGAGCATTAGTCTGGCTAAACTACAGCTTCCAAAGAGATACAAAAGGGGATGATAGACGGAGCGTTTGAGCAAATCAAACACTCACCCCCAGTCAACTGATCTGGGTTTAATCCATCACCATTCTTTAGCTCACTCAGCCACCCCAGTTCAGACATGGCCATATGCAAATCAGTTTGACCCTGTGCCTCATGGGAACAGTCCAGCCCGAACTGCCAAACTATGTCTTCCCTGGACTGGAAACAAGCATCCTGGGACCGGTTTCAGATTCATAATCGTCATCAGCCAGGCTATCTTGAATCCAGTGGCCAAGTGAGCAAGGGACTCACATCTGAGCATACCCTGCCACACTTAGGGCGAACAAAGAGATACAAAAGGGGATGATGGATGGAGCGTTTGAGCAAATCAAACACTCACCCCCAGTCAACTGATCTGGGGTTAATCCATCACCATTCTTTAGCTCACTCAGCCACCCCAGTTCAGACATGGCCATATGCAAATCAGTCTGACCCTGTGCCTCATGGGAACAGTCCAGCCCGAACTGCCAAACCATGTCTTCCCTGGACCGGAAACAAGCATCCTGGGACCGGTTTCGGATTCATAAGCCTCATCAGCCAAGCTATCTTGAATCCAGTGGCCAAGTGAGCAAGGGACTCACGTCTGAGCATACCCTGCCACACTTAGGGCGAACAGCTTCCTAATGCAATGGGCAGTATGGGGGTCCCAGATCTGCTGGCATATGCTTATGCATGTCAGTTGCAATGGCTGGCCTACTGGCTAGCGGGACGCAATGTGCACGAACTTGGAATGGTGGAGACGGACAGAGCGCGAGGGGACATCCACACCCTGTTACTACCAGCGAGCGGAATACGGTCGGGAAGGGCAACTTCGCTACAGCCTTTACGAGACAAATGGGAAGGTGACATAGGGAGAGCAGTCAGGGACAAGGAATAGGAAAGGATCCTCAATTTCCCAAAAAGAGTGTCGAGGAACCCGAAATTTAAATTCATACAACTTATGGTTCTACATAGGGCATACCTGACACCACATCGTTTACACACCATGTTCCCCAACACGGCAGACAATTGCCCCCGTTGTGGCGCGGATGACGCGTGACTAATGCACATGTTGTGGGATTGCCCCAAACTAGGGTACTACTGGGCGACGGTACATGATGCTCTAATAAGGCTGGGTCCTTCCAGACCGTACGCTTCATTGGAGTATAGCTTACTAGGGCTGGGACCCGCCGAACGGAAGAGAACTGTAGCCACGCGCTTTGCTGATCAGGCCCTATTGCTAGCTAAGCGAACCATAACAATGAGGTGGAAATCGGCTAGACCGCCTGACCCAGAAGTGTGGAAGGCGGAAGTGCTGTGCTGGGGAAAAGCGGAGGGCGCGACACTAGAGCGCGAATAGCGCAGGGGCCTCAGGAAGACCCCAATATCTCTAGACTGGAATACTATAGTGGGGGCTTTCGAGGCTGGTGATGGCGACACTACATCTTCCTTATCGGGCAATGAGGGCTGAGGTGATAGAAGGTGTGCCCGTAATGTGTGGTGTTTTTCCCTCTATATAATGCCATCAACCTTACTGTGGAATGTGAGCGGTTTCAGGTGCAAATACGAATACGATTATTGTATATGTTTCATACTGCATATAGTCCCCTGAAGAGTTGTGGCGGATTACTGATCACGACATAAAACATGCTGAATTGGGTCGAGTGCTGTGAATCTAAACGAAGTGCCAGGGGAGGGAATAGTTGGGTGGGGGGAGTTCGTAAGGGTATAATTTGGAATAGGACAAAATGAAAATGTTAACTGAGCTTTCATTCTTACAAATGAATAAGTACTGCGACCTACATAATTGATACCTGTAACAACCTTGATGTGTATGTATTCATGCTTACTCTGCTAATAAAAAAAAGATTTAAAAAAAAATAATTTGGGGGGATGCGAGAGAACGTAAATGATACAACAGAGAACTGGATAAAAGCCCCAAAAGTTTCACTGAAAAAACTAATGATAAGGTGGAGCTATATACATAATAAGGACATTAGTAAGATTTTAAATTGCATTAAAAAAACTTAGAAATTCATTCCAAAAACTAAATTTCTATGTAACTGATGCAAGTATAACTTGCAGTGCTGTAGATTTCATCAGAGATGTAATATTTGAGGTTATCGGCAGTGCGTCATACATAGAGGTGCAAGTTATCCTTATGTCAGTTACGTATAACTGTTGAATTTCATTAAAAAAATCTAATAATGGATTTCTTATTATTAGAAAACCTACGTATAACTCCACTTCATACTTTAAATTTTTTTTATTTTTTTTTATTTTGTATTTTTGGAAAGTAAGCATTGTAGTGACAAAGCAATCATATCATCATATAATACATGATACACGATACATAAACAGCAAGGACAAAAGAAAATGCCATTATACTTTAAACCAATGAGTAAACAAATAAGATGTAAAAAAAGATTACGAAAGTATATACCCTTCCTTACTTAATCTATCAGAGGTACCCAAATTCGATAGAACTTCCTCCATGACCGTATGCCTCTACACTTAGCTATAGCCATCTCTTTTTCTAAAATCTCCCTTAATGCTGCCCACCATTCAAAAGTTCTAGGAGGAGTTTTAGATATCCAAGCACGGCCAACACAAAGGCGTGCAGTTACAAGCATAATTGATATTAGATATCTTAGTCTAAGAGGTACATCTGCTTTATAGCCAAGCATAATCTCTTTCTCTGCTAAGTAAAAATCAATTCTTAAACGATCAGCTATAATATCTCGTATATCATTCCAGAAGACAGCCAGATCTGGGCAAGTAACAAACATATGTAAAATATCTGCGGCTATCATTCCACACTTGGCACATTTATCATTCGTATTTATATTAGCAGGATCTTTCCTCTTAGCTATACGTTCTGGTGTATAGTAAAGCATAAACATTGTTTTAAACTGTTGCAATTTGAGATTAATAGAGTGAACCGAGCTATTTAAGTTCTCCATTGATTCTTCTATTTCAGACGAATTAACAGCTTGACCCAGTAGCCCAGTCCATTTCAGTGCTATCTTTGGGTAGTCATCCTCCCAAGTTTGGAAAAGTATCTGCTATGCTTTACTAATAGTCAATTTCAAATCTGAATGCATATATTGCAGTAGATCGGAGCCCGTAGGTTGTTTTATCCCTTTAGATCCCAATAAATAATCTCTTTGCTACATATATTTATGAAACATATTTTTCAGAAGACCAGATGAAATTTGTAAATCTAAAAACGTGCGGAACCCAGCAGCATTATACAAGTGAGTAAGCTGTTTAATACTGAATCTATCCCTAGATTTAGCTACCCCATCATGAAAAACATCAGGGAATAGGGGATTCATCCATAATGGCATAGTAAGATGTATCAGAGGCAGAGAATGAATATCTGTAATTTCCCGCCATATGTAAGCTATATCTTTAAGAGTCTTAAATCTGACTCTCTTAAAATAATTTGGGTTGTTTATTCTGTACATGAACATATTACTCTCTTTGCCAATAGCGAGATTATAACAGCTTTGTTTACTCATAACATCAAGGAGATCTCGGAGACGCCCCATAAAAGAGTCCCAAAAATATAGTTTAAAGTCTGGTAGCTTGAATCCACCTTTACAGTAAGGAAGTTTTAAATATTTTATAGCTCATCTCGCCTGTTTATAACTCCAAATAAAGCTACCAATGGCACCCTCAAGTTTACTAAAAAAGTAATTTGGGACTCTCAACGGTATTGCCCTGAATAAATAAAGACATTTAGGTAATACAATCATTTTTATAATATTACATCACCCTATAATACTAATTGGCAGTTTATGCCAGACCCTCATTTTAGATATTATTGATTTTAGTAGAGTATCGTAATTCATTTTTATAATCTTACGTATGTCTGAAGCAATCTGAACACCTAATTAAATAGCTGATGTACAAACACCAGTTATAGGTAATCTTGATTGAAAGTTAAGGACAGTCTGAGTCTTACTAAGGTTAAGCTTATATCCTGAAAAAAATGGCCAAATAAGCTTGCTTCGGTTTGAATTGCTTCTACTGCTTTTGGGTCTGCAGAAAATACTGCAATGCCATCGGCATAAGCCGTGACCTTCAGTTCTTCAGACCCTAAAACAACAGGTGGGAATAGATGGATTGGAGAGCAAAGATTTAATATATGGTTCTATATATAAGGCAAAAAGTAGAGGTGATATAGGGCACCACTGTCTTGTACCCCTAAGAACCTTGAATGGTGTAGACTGGTAAGTTAAATAGATTAACTTGGCATTTGGAGACCCATATAAGGCTCGGACCCAATCATAAAAACGGCCCTTAATATTGTAAACATTTAGTATAGCCCATTGGCAGTCCCAGGTTACACGGTCGACTGCCTTTTCTGCATCGAGCATAATCATTCCTATATCCAGATTAATTTTAGAAGCAGTATCAAAGGCCACAATAGCGGTGTTCACATGTGCAGTTGTATCCTTTCCGGGTATAAACCTGTGTTGTTGGGCAGAAGCAAGTTGTAACATAAAGGGTGCAAGACGTATCGGCAGAATTTTTTCAAAAATGTTTGCGTCGGTATTTATTAACGATATCAGGCGGTATGACCCACACTCTTCACTCGGTTTGTTTTTCTTTTTAAAAAAAAAAAAACAATATTTGTTGTATCCCAGATATTAGATATGGATTTTTCAACAGTAATGTGATTTATAACCTTAAGCATTAGGGGAATTAGAACGGCCTTAAAGATCTTATAAAATTCGACCGGTAAAGTATCTTCTCCGGCCACTTTCCCTGGGGGTAGAGCATCGATAGCCGCCAATATCTCTTCCGCTAAAACTACTGAATTCAATACATCTACCTGGCTTTCGTCCAATTTATTAATTGTTTCATTAAAATCACACTTTTCTAAATAACTGAGAATTTTTCCCTCATCAAACAAATTAGAATTGCTAAATAAAGTCTGGTAGTAACAAGAAAATTGTTCAATAATCTCTTCAGGTTGTGTATAAAGTAGCCTATCATTACCGCTTATACTTTTTATCACCCGCTCTGCACGTTTATCAGAAAGTTGATGTGCCAGCACTTTTCCAACATGCTCACCATATTCATATTGTAAAGTTTTATGCTTAATATAATTTGCAGCCGTTTTTTCTTTAAGATGTCGATTTAACTCTGCACGTTTTTCAATTAAAAGAAAATATATTGAAGAATGTATAGGAGCTACCAGGTGTTGGGAAGCACATTTCATAATTTCATCTGCATGTGCAACTGTCGAATAGCATCTCTTGTATCTTTTTTTGCCTGATTTTTAATTCTTTTCTGTTTTAATACATATTGCTGGGTAGCACCCCTTATATAAGCCTTAAGTGAATCCCAAACAAAAAGAAAGAGGCAGAGCCTTCATTATCCTGTATAAAATTGCTAATACATTCAAGCATAAACATTTTATACTCAATATCTTTCAACAGAAAACGTGGAAAAGAGAATTGACGGACTGGCCTAATAGATGAGCTAAGTGTTAGGGTGAGAAGTAAAGGATTGTGATCTGAAACTATTTTCAGGCAAATTTCACATTTAACACTTGTAAGAAGAGAATCACAAATAAAAAGCATATCAATTCCCCCCACCCCCATCCCCCCTTCCACTGTTTCTGCTGGCTGGAGGCTGTGTGCTGCATGAGGACTCTCGGGGCAGCAGGGTATCAGAGGCACAGTACCCCCTGGTGATAGACGAGTGAAGGTGAGGAGCGTGCGTGGAGTCTCTGGGGTCATTGTCGTCTACTACAGGCACCAGGCAGACCGAGTTGTGTCGTGTATTTCTATAGGTTCTGATTCGATCCCCCTATTCCTGACCCTATTCTGGTTAAACTTACTAGCTAGTTAACTAACAGTCAGCCCATGAGGCAAGAAATCCCCCATGATGCAGATACCGTTATCTGACGCAGTCACACTACGGCACAGGAACGTGTTATCTGATTAGGTCATAACGCTTGAGATCTAATTAGACAAGCGATATTCCTCCAGCCCCTGATAAGGCATACGACGTTCTCATAACAAATCAAACCTATGACAACCTGGATAATCCGTGCGGCCATTGTTTTGATTTCACAGAGAACTTTAGTAAAGAATGTGCTAACGAGCAAGTCGTATGACATCTTTATTGACGTACCTATGTCCATCCTTACGTCAATCTCGGCACCTTTAAGGTATAAATATTGCCGACCTTGCCCTATGCAAACACACGCGTGGTGACAAGACGGAGCAGCCATACTTGCCGAAGCCGAGAGCAGAAGCAGACCCCGCAGGCAGCAGCCCCGCCTTCCTGACGCGCTGAGAGACGCGCTGCTATCTCAAGCCGAGAGACCCAGCACCGGCGCTTCTGGGCAGCCCTCGCAGGCAGCCTGGAATATCGAGAGCAGAGAAAGAGATACCATTCCTCATTCATCCTAAATTCCAGGTACAGAACTGAATAACCCCTCCTAGAGAATTCTTTAGTTATTCACTTGGCAAAAACAAACTTAAACTAAACTGTAACTTTCTATTCCCGCCCACGCATTAGACTTAGGTCAGGTACACGGGGTAGGCGTATTTAGAAACACCAGTTGAGTACGTTTAGTCAAATGTATATGTGTATGTAAATATATTTTAATCATTTTAAACATCATATGGCTCAGAAACCATATCAATGTTTTTACAGTATTATTTTATACTATTGCTTCTAATGTATGCACTTTACTTAACTATAAGTATTGCAATAATATCGATCCATTTCTCTTGTACGAGAAAAGAGACTGATCAATAAATAACATCTTTTATTGAACACGCCCGTCTCTTCCTTTTCTCTACATTCTGATGAGACTAAGAATGCACGTACTGACTGAGTAAAATAATTGCCTTGTGCTCACACGACTCTCGAGATTGACTCTTGATTAGGGGAGAGCAAAGTTGTCATGTTCTATGGTTGTCAGAAACTAAATCCCTTCTTGTCTAATCAGGGGAGTTCATCCTTCCTTGAACATTCGAGAAAGTTTCTAGCGAACTCTGAGCTTAGCTGGCAAACCCAAAAATTAAGTCTAGTTTCGACAGTAGTAGACCTAGTTAACGTCTGGCCTAGGCCTTTACTGCTGTAGGTACTATTCCAATGCGCAGAGCCTATTGGGAAAATAGGAGCTACACTACATGGCGCCCAACGCGTTTGGAAAGGGCGATAAAACTAACGTAAGACATTTAGAGTAACTCAGTCGTGCTTTCTCACTCAGACCCCTTTTCCCAAATACTCCAAAGACGTCTGGAGTGGGTGAAAGGTTATTATATCCTCCAAAACCTCGCAGGAGGGAACTCCTATGTATGGTTCTTGGTCTAGTCAACGTTGAAGGATAAAACAGTTCCAAAATATTGTGCACCTAATCTCTGTTTCCATAAAGAAACCTGATCTGCAAATAAAAATAATACCATCCTGTCAGTAAAATGGGAGACAGTGATGGAGAAAGAGAGGCAATTAGATTAGCTACTGAAATAGCAGATGCTGATGCTACCATGCAAACAGCAGACCCGGATATAATACTCATCCAGGTCGCCAAAAGGAGATCTATAACCTTAAAACTTATAGAAAATGGACTGACACCTAGAGGTGGCACAGTCATATTCGTAATTGAGGCACACGAATATCGGCAGACAGAGGTATACTATACATGGATACATTTTCCAGCAGCAAATGCTGTAACAAAGTACTTCCACTATTACAAAGTAGAGGAACCTCCTGAAACGTACACTCCTTTCGAGGAGGTGGAAGTACCACTCAAATTCCAAGAGCATTTGCTCTTATTTGATGGCGCCCTAAAACATAATAATCACATTACAAGGCTCGGTCCTTTAGGAAGACCAGGAGCAACGTGGCCGGTCTTAGCCGGATACACACCACATCCAGACATCGACGAGATGACTGCACCAGAGCTATTAATACAGCTAAAACAACTACTAAAAATTCACAGACAATTAGTTCAGTATGTAATGCGGACTTCAACAATTCAGCCAGCGATTAAAATTCCACAGCTGACCCCTCACCAGGGGAACACAAATAAAATCACACCACAGAACATCCAATCCTGCCTAGGTAAAGTTCCAGCTAAACGGGAACAGATACCATTCTGGTTGGCACAGAAAATCACCCAAATAGAGGCGGTGTTTCCTGACACCACCCCATTAGAAAAGCACAGGATTCTGACTATATGTCTCCCAATGGGAATCGCACCACACATTGAGGACTGTGACACTTGGGGTACGGTCTTTGCTTCAATCTACACAAAAACGCACGGTGTTCCATCCATTTCGGTAATACCAGATGTGCTAAAACAAATTCAAGATGAATACGGTCCAGAACCTGCTTTAACTCTTGGTATGAAATTACTGAAAGACTTCAAGCAGGTCTCGGCTATATTACTAGCCAACATAAAGGGTGAAGCAGCAAACGTGGCGATCCGCCAGAGGTTAAAAGAGACAGATATAGCAGACCAACCAGCTGAAATTGCCAGAATCATAGAAAAATCCTATGAAGAACTAGGCAGAGATAGTCTAGGTGGAATACCAGTAAAACCGCAACTGACTACAAGTCCAGAAAAAATATTTTTTAATAATAATTCACCAAAAAAGAACTGGGATGGAAATAAACAATCCAATCCTAAAGAAAAGAAATTCCAGTCCAGAGGAAGGTCTCCTAGGCGAAGAGAGAAATCTCCAAACCCGAGACAAAGGTCACCTCAGAGTGAACCCTCTGGGAATAGATATAACCTTAGAAATAGGGATAATATTAAAAAACCTGATAGATATCAAGACATTGATACACGTCCGTCTCAATCTTTTCAGAATTCCTCGCAGAAATCGGAAAGAAGAGGACGATCAGAAGAGCACGCCAAGTCCAAAGACAAGGAACCTGCTCAACTGAAAAAGAAATCACAATTTCCAAAAAAGAAGGTAGCCAGTATCAAGGTAGTTAACAATGCCGAGAATACTGAGGACACAACTGAAAAACGGAGAATGGGCTCAGACAATGCTAGACAGCGCAGCAGAGGTGAGCATAGCTCGCAAAGTCCTTATGAATCATCTGGAGACAGTGGACACGAATGAATACCTTCAAGTGGAAACTGCAGATACCAGAGTTAGCAAGCCCCACAAAATATACGAGATAACATTACGTATAGAGGGAGATAAGACTAGGAAAATAAGGGGACTATTTTGGGATAACCTCTCCAAGGGTTATGACATCCTTCTAGCTGAAAAAGACTGGCCACCGGAGTTTGTCAGGGAGTGCCCTCATGGCGAAGAAGTAATTATGCCTGCCTTCTCGAATCAAATACCGATTCATAAAAAATACACACTTGCTAGAAAGTGGGCAGTGGCCTTAGCACCTGCTTTATATAAAAATCATGTAGGATGGGATGAGGATTCTCCTCCTCACAAAGTCCAGTTAAAATCACAACCTACTGCACAAAGGCAGTACCCAATTAAGCAAGAAGCTAAAAAACAAGTAAATGAAATACTAGATCAGCTAGAATACCAGGGGGTGATTGAAACTTGCACCTCACAAATGAACAATCCTTTGTTTCCGGTCTCCAAACCAGACAATTCGTACCGTCTAGTTTTGGATTACCGACACCTTAACACATGTTGCAAAACTTTTGCAGTGCAAAACTCACACAGTGCTGCACTAATGAATAACATAGTGCGCAAAAAATACAAAACAACCTTGGACATCTCCAACGGATTCTTTTGTCAAAACATAGCACCAGAGAGCAGATATTTAATTGCATTTTCAGTAAATGGCACTCAAAAACAATTCTGTCGGTTAGCCCAGGGGTACAAGAACAGCCCGGGGGTATTCTCAGCGAGAGTAACAGAATTACTACAACTATATGATGATGAAGCATTATCTTATGTCGATGACATTTACTTAACAGATGATGACTTGGAGACTCACTTGAAAAGAGTGAACACCATAATACTTGGTTTCGCTGCAGAGGGTTACAAATTCAACTTCAAAAAGTCCAGAATTGCCCATCTGAAAATCCAGTACGGAGGATATGAATTATCAAGTATTGCCTGGTTAACAGTCTTTTAAGAACTAGAAGAATTAAAAAATCTAAAATATGAAAAAACGTATCCTCTGCCAATCGACATTCTGCCTCTACGACATTACGCCTGTGTAATCTATACAGACGGACATGCTCAACCCTCCGTTTGGGGAGAACATGCATACAATCCCACATGTGAGATTACAAAAGAAGTGTGGCACGGAGGTAAACTAAGACCTCTATTAACAAAATCACACTCAGTAGAAACTAATTCAGAACTACAAACTGAAATATTAGCTTTGAAAATGGCGCTAGATAATGCGGATCGCGAATTCCCGACACTTATAGTGTCAGATTCATATTTCTGCGTCAAAGCATATAACAAGGATTTGCAGACCTGGATTCAGAACGATTACAAAGATGACACGGATGCACCAATAAATCAGAGATTGCTTTGGGAACAGGTAGCTCTTTTGAAAAAAGAACTACCAAAGACTCACGTGACACACTCACTGAGTCACCAGCGTGATGGCGTTCACGTTGTAGGGAATTCATTGGCTGAAACAGCCGCAGCGGCAGCCAGTAAACCGGCTCCCGTAGATCGAAAAAAGCGTACATTAAAATACATTGACGGCGAAACAGTGCTGGCAGTAAAAACGTCATCAAAAGGCGACTGCTCGGCGTTACCGATCAACTATCCACTCAATTACACATACATCATAGATGCAAACTCCATTCCTTTTGCTCGAATCCCTGGAGTGGGGGATAGAGTGATTCCAAACATGGACAGGAGAAACTTGTTAATCGCAGACGCACACATGGGCGAGGGTCTCAGACACCTTAAATTAAAAGATTCTCTGGAAGAATTACAATCACGGTACTGGTGGCCAGGCATGAGCCTGCACTACACCATGTTTGTAAAAAACTGCCCAAACTGCAACAGAGATCGCAGTGGGGAGAGAAGCAGTTTAATACCTCGTCGTATCAAGGCAGATAACATCACCACTAAAAAGAATGGCTTGCGATTAACATATACAGGCTAGTTCCCACTTATAATGTAGATCCACAGCACTCGGCTGACGTCCGGACTGTTATACAAGATTTGCGAGTCTAAATGGCATATACGCTAAGAGCATGCTACGTTCGACCATTTTTTTTTCTTTTTCTCAGGCAATCCAGCCTGGGGGGGGAAAAGAATGGCCAAATGAGCACAGCCCAGCGGGAATCTTCTCACTTCCTTCCTGAGGGTATGGGATGGTGTAAAGAAAAAACCAAGACAGAAAGCAATCTATAATAGAAAGGATATTAGGTTCGGGAGCTGGGTGGGTCAAACATCTAATAAGTGTCCAACGTAGTCTAAATAACTTGCCAAGAAATTCTCTGAAGGGATTCAGTCCGTACGAATTATTATTCGGAACTAGGATGTTGATCTCTGACCTTGATAGTCAGACTTCAGTGGTAACAGAAAAAAGCTTTGATGTCAAAGACCGTTTGGCTATTTTGCAGGACTTAAACAAAACAAGAAAAGACCTGAGCAACATACAGTTGAAAGAACAGCCAACGACCACTGAAGAATCACCACCTGTCCCAGCAAGACCTGTCTGGATTCCAAAAGTCGGGGATCTAGTCAGGGAGAAGATCGCGGTAAAGAAGGAATTTGGGCCTTCTTACAGAAAAGCAGTTCCTGTATTGTCTGTCAACGGGACAAGATCAGTTGTACTACCGCCACTTGCTGGAAAAAAGGAGAACCGAGTTGTATCCATCGACCTGGTAAAACCACAACATGTGGCCGATAACCAACAGTAGGCCAAGTGGACTCCCAATAAGTAGCAGAACACCAAGGTTTGCTACCAGTACAGAGGTCCTATCAAAGAGGCTCATCACATTCGAAACGCCTACAGAAGAACAACAAGGACTATGCAACAATGCAATAGAACTTAGACCTCTGAAAACCCAAATAAAGACATTTAGCAGAGACACACCAATCTATACAGAAGTACCAAGTGAAAATGCAAGAAACAAAAATCCTGAACCAATTGGAACAATTGACAGAACTGCATCCGGTTACTTCATCAACTTCGATGATTCCTCTGAAGGCTTCAGCGAACAAAAGACACAGCCATCATCAAAATCCTTTAAAGACAAAGCGAAGGAACTTTTGAAACAACTGAAAGAAACATATCTAGTTTCTCCATGGATTGAATTTTGGGTGGGTTTTGGTGCATTTATCCTCATACTTTGGCTCATCATGGTATTTACCTTGGGACGCTTCATTGAGGGAAAATATGCTAAAATGGACACAGCAAGTCAGAACATCAACTTGGTCCTCAAACCACACACATCTTCACACGTCGAGAAAAGAGAACTTTCTTCAGAACTTTCTTCAGCCAACTTCACAGCAATTCCAATATCTGGTGGGGTAGCCTGGGACAACACTGACTATGAAATTTATGGTCCGGTCGAGATCCTGAAATATCCACACCAAATCAAGATCTCCTTGAGTGACTTTGCAAAACCAAACTCATTTGCTGATGATTGGGACTTTGAAAGTATAAACAATATGATGTCTGACTTAGTAATGTCTGCTAAATTTACAAAACATGATTATTTGCAGGGTTCTACAAATTATGACAGCATGTACTGCTATAACCATTATGGTAACCATTTCTTGCATAAATCTGCACAACCTAGAAATGTTTTAAATTTTAATCAATGGGAACATTGTGCTACACCTCCAAAAGGGAGCTCTAGAACCGTGTATGGCAAATATTCATATTTTTCAGGTTTTAACATAACTAATGCTGAAACATTTTATTACAAATTGTCAAACAAGACAGGGATGAAAACCATGATAACCAACACAAAATTGATATATTCAGATTCTTTCTTTGAAAAAATGAATACTTTTGGATTTGATTATTGGGACAAACATGTTGATTTGAAAAGTGTTTGGGGTACAAAAGAATGGCAAGTACAGGGTATAGAAGCTTTGTTTAGAGCCTGCATGATCCCAGAACAAATGATATTTTTAAATGACACCGTTCAACAAACCACCTGTCTTGGCTTAGCCAAAATCAAAGATTTAAATAACCTGTCTATTCCAAAGCCAACAATGTTTAGCAATAACTCTGAAACAGATGAAGAAATAGACATAAACCATATACTTAACCAAAACAGAACACATCCTGATTGGAAACAATGGTTGATCTGGCCCACAGATACAAATAACTGTCAAGATAGATTCCTGAATAAAACACAGGGTTTCAAAATGAACAGGCCAGACCCTAGATATCCCCAAAGACATCACCCAGGGATAATAACAACCTACAGTGTGGGCAAATTATGCCTTCAATGGCTACAAACTTCCACACTGCCTGAAATTAAGCAACACCTAACTTTACTTACTGATGGTGCTGACTTGCGTGATTTCATAATGGGACCACGCAAACAGCGTCAAAAAGGTTTCAATACTGCCAAAAATATATACAGGCTGGCATGTACGAGAAATTGGGAAAGGGGTACCTTAAAACAACATGGAACCTGCCCTATTCACATGCATGTATCAGTAACAAAGGACAGAAAGTGTTTCTTAGTGGCATCAATTGTGCTATGTCACTAAGCGGCACGCTTCTGTGTAACGGTATTAGTTTGCACGGAGCCTGTGAAGGGAATTCATACAACCTTTCATGTCACCAGCAAGGCGCACCTGCAACTGAAATAGAACCATTCTTTCAAAGACTCTATAATGGGAGTTACATTCTTATTGTAGACCGCAGATGCTGTAGTCTTATGCCCGGGACTCCTTATCTCGTCACTACGACGGCGAAGGTCAAGTGCTATGGACGTTCTTTGTTTCCCAGCTCCTTTCCAGACAGGGAGGCGAGGGCATGGCCCAGTTTGAAAATTACTTCTATTCGAATAGACACTTTAAGCAGAATGAAAACAGTGCTTCTTCAGACGCCTACAAGGCTCACGTCATCTAAAGAAACGTATGATCTACAAGTCGCAAGGACGACTGCAGAGATACATACATTATTATCAACTAATTCCCCCGTACATTTCGCGGAAATCCTGAGCGAAATCTTAAATATTTCTGATACCACAGGGGTCTCAAAGGTATTTAAGACAGTATTTTCGATGGCATTAACACCATTCAAAGCCATACTGGGTATTTTTCCAGACTTCGTCCATTCGATTTTTGGCGGACTTCCCCTGATCCTAGGACTAATTGCAGGAATCCTATTCCTAGTCCTTATTTTTCGTTATGGCAACCCAAGTCACAGATCAAACTCTCGCGACAATGGAAGATACGATCCTAGCCATTGGATACCGGGACCGGATATCAAAAATCCTGGGACTATCCCGGCTTAGAGACCTAAACATGACTTGGTTTCTATCATTTCGACCAATGTGGCAAAGGTGTGTTTTACCTGTACTAAGGTGTCTGCTATGCGGAGAAGAATGCGTGTTAGACACCTGTCTGACGCTACAATCGGATGCGCCGGTGGATGCAGATACACTGTTGGTTCCTACCAAGGTTCACGCACTGTGCTGCCCTCAAAGGCTGCCAATTCTGATGACGGCATTCCTGGAATCTTCACCACTGCGATTGAAGAGTAGTGAAGTTCAAGATGAAAGCAGCATCGAACAGGTACGACCTTCTGTCAGCAATGCAAATCAGAATGTCAATGGAGACAATCATGCGCATGAATGCATGGTTACCCCTATTTCCGACTTAGAGGAACTTTCCCATGAAGCTGTTGACAGTTTTTTCGAAAGCCTGAATGATATGATGTTCTCTCCGGAACAGAAATAGAGACTTTTGAGTAAACTCGCACACGGCGTTCCCTGAATTCGGCCTTCAACTTTAAAAATAAAGTCACATGAACAATTACAATCCAGTTCACGGACAGCAACTTTTTTCAGCAAGCCCCTAAAATATTTTTCTATATATTTTTTCCCGGGACACTGATTTTCTGCTTAAAGTAAGAGACTATTCCTAGAGAACTAAGATTTCTATTTTAGATACTTTATAGACTTTATAGACTTTAGCTGCCCGCTGGTATGTTCGCAATAGATTTTATGTGATGAAATGGTTTCGACTTTTTTTCTGTATAGCCATATTAAGAGCCATTTCATGTGTATTTCTCATATACCAACAATCAATAATGCATAACAATGCGTGTTCACTTTTGCATTTAATTCATAGCTTAAGTGCATACAATATATATGACTGCAATTTTTCAGTATATTTGAAAATTTCGAAATGCATTTATGTATTTTGGGGTGGTAAGGTATACACTATACTCTATAGTATGTTGTACTATGTTATACTATGCATAGATTAGTAGATATGACCATAGTTAGCGTGGAGTGGGTGTCGTGTATTTCTATAGGTTCTGATTCGATCCCCCTATTCCTGACCCTATTCTGGTTAAACTTACTAGCTAGTTAACTAACAGTCAGCCCATGAGGCAAGAAATCCCCCATGATGCAGATACCGTTATCTGACGCAGTCACACTACGGCACAGGAACGTGTTATCTGATTAGGTCATAACGCTTGAGATCTAATTAGACAAGCGATATTCCTCCAGCCCCTGATAAGGCATACGACGTTCTCATAACAAATCAAACCTATGACAACCTGGATAATCCGTGCGGCCATTGTTTTGATTTCACAGAGAACTTTAGTAAAGAATGTGCTAACGAGCAAGTCGTATGACATCTTTATTGACGTACCTATGTCCATCCTTACGTCAATCTCGGCACCTTTAAGGTATAAATATTGCCGACCTTGCCCTATGCAAACACACGCGTGGTGACAAGACGGAGCAGCCATACTTGCCGAAGCCGAGAGCAGAAGCAGACCCCGCAGGCAGCAGCCCCGCCTTCCTGACGCGCTGAGAGACGCGCTGCTATCTCAAGCCGAGAGACCCAGCACCGGCGCTTCTGGGCAGCCCTCGCAGGCAGCCTGGAATATCGAGAGCAGAGAAAGAGATACCATTCCTCATTCATCCTAAATTCCAGGTACAGAACTGAATAACCCCTCCTAGAGAATTCTTTAGTTATTCACTTGGCAAAAACAAACTTAAACTAAACTGTAACTTTCTATTCCCGCCCACGCATTAGACTTAGGTCAGGTACACGGGGTAGGCGTATTTAGAAACACCAGTTGAGTACGTTTAGTCAAATGTATATGTGTATGTAAATATATTTTAATCATTTTAAACATCATATGGCTCAGAAACCATATCAATGTTTTTACAGTATTATTTTATACTATTGCTTCTAATGTATGCACTTTACTTAACTATAAGTATTGCAATAATATCGATCCATTTCTCTTGTACGAGAAAAGAGACTGATCAATAAATAACATCTTTTATTGAACACGCCCGTCTCTTCCTTTTCTCTACATTCTGATGAGACTAAGAATGCACGTACTGACTGAGTAAAATAATTGCCTTGTGCTCACACGACTCTCGAGATTGACTCTTGATTAGGGGAGAGCAAAGTTGTCATGTTCTATGGTTGTCAGAAACTAAATCCCTTCTTGTCTAATCAGGGGAGTTCATCCTTCCTTGAACATTCGAGAAAGTTTCTAGCGAACTCTGAGCTTAGCTGGCAAACCCAAAAATTAAGTCTAGTTTCGACAGTAGTAGACCTAGTTAACGTCTGGCCTAGGCCTTTACTGCTGTAGGTACTATTCCAATGCGCAGAGCCTATTGGGAAAATAGGAGCTACACTACAGTTGAAGGTGAGCCTTGGTTCCCCAGTTGTGGCCTGGTGAGTGGAAGTGTGTTGCAGGCCAGGCCCACAGGCGTGCGCGGCCAGCTTGGACTGAGCAGGAGAAAGACAAGAGGAGCGAGTCGTTGCCAGTCGGCCGTGGGATGTTGTAGGGGGCAGTGAAACGAGCAACCGACGAACTGTGGCAGCGGGGCTCGAGTGGTTTAGCCAGAGGTTCGGTGTGGCCGGCGCTGGAGTGCAATCTGCTTGCTGAAGAGTGCGGGAGACCGGGATAGACTTCGCCCTGGTTGCAGGAGACAGACGCCTGGAGCTGCAATGGGCAAGGGAGACAAAACACAAACAAAGCTGGCGTTTGAGCAGCGAAGGTCCAAATCGTAAGACCCTGGGCCTGGAGGGGGTGCTGGAGTGCAGCAGCCAGTGCAAGAGCGGGCAGACAATGACATAAGATCCATCCTTAAGTCCGTGGAACATTCGCTACAGAGCGACATCGCTAGTTTGTGAACTAAAATGGATGCCTCAACCTATAGGATGGACAGAATGGTGGAGCTCCTAGATAAACACGCTGAGCGGCTGGATATGTCAGACAGGCGCCTGACGGAGGTTGAAGAGGCGCATACCACACTGGATGCTGACCACAAGCAGCTGGGGACGGTAATGCATATCCTACAGGAGAAGACGGAGGACTTAGAAGCGCGTTCTCAGCGCTGTAACCTACGAATAGGGGGCCTTCCAGAATCCACTCCCACAGGCAATATGGAACAGTTCGTTGAAAAATTGCTTGTCCAGCTGCTAGGAGATGACGTTTTTTGGCGATGTTTGTGGTGGATAGAGCGCATAGGTCGCTAGGGCCTAGACCGCCGCCGGGGGGCTGCCCCACGCCCGATCATAGCCAAACTGCTTAACTATCGCGATCGGGATGCTGCGCCCCGGGTTGCCCGAGACAAGAAGACCTTGCGGCATGAGGGGTCGGAACTCTCCTTATACCCTGATTTCCCTGCACGGATGCAGGAAGCCCGCAAGCATTTTGGGCTGCTGAAGAGGCAACTTCGAGAGATGGAGGTGGACTACGCCATGTTATATCATGTGAAGCTGAGAGTGAATAGGTAGGGGAAATCTCACATTTTTACAGACCCTAAAGTCTTACAACAAGCTATCAAGAATTGGGCAAAAGAACGGAGGAACAGTCCGCGACGGGAACAGCAGGATGGGTCTGAAGAGGCTACGCTGGAGGAGCAGGACTGAACGGCGGAACAGATGCTGTTGGGTAATATGTGACTGATACAAAATGCACCGAGGGGGACATTGTGTTCCGAGGTAGGAGAGATAAAGGCTGTTGGACCTGGCCTCGTGGCATGGTTCCCCCCGTTCCTCAGCACCCCGTTAGCCTAGCTCTGTACCCAAAAGCCCCTGGTTGTCCTGTCCATGTACACCCAAACTCCCTACACGACCCCACCAGCCGACGACCAGCCCCACATTTCCCGTCCTCCTACCCGGCCCGGGCACCCCGAACCTACATCACCCCACAGGGCCCTGGCCGCCATCTGCCCTCCCCGAGGTCTCTGACTCCTTGGGCCTTGCATCACCGTGGCCCCAGCAAAACTTAGGCTCCAGACGTGCCAGTCCCGGCTGGGGGTAAAGGGCTCCTAGAGAGAGATAAGACAGGGAGTTTCTCTCACACCTCTGGCCTTCCCCTGTGGGCCGGTTTCGATCGCACACCTCTGGCCTCCCCGAGAGCTGGCTCCAGACCCTGCTGGGCGTCTGGGGATTCCCGGACGCATCTTCAAAAGGATCAAAGGGCCAACGGACGGACCTCTCCAACGACCAGCCCCCAAGGCATGAGACCTCCGCCTGCGAGGGTCCGGACATCAAAGGGCCACTGGACTATATCAAGGCCCGCCCAAGAACTAGCGGGCAGTTGTATCCTGGACAAGGAAGCCCTGTTGAACTGATCGCGGCTGACCCTTGGGGAAAACTGAACCTTCTAACTCTTCGAGCCCTGCTGACGCTGTCGCGGCTCCTTCTCGTAACAACGGAACTGGAACAACGGAGCCCTGCTGATGCTGTCGCGGCTCATCCTTGTAAAGACGGAACTAGAACCTCGGAGCCCTGCTGACCTCGTCGAGGCTCGACCTTGAACTCTGAAGAGACCTTCACGGAACATCCTGAGCCCTGCTGACGCGGTCGCGGCTCCTCAAGAACTGACCTCCGGATCGAGCCCTGCTGACCTCGTCGCGGCTCGAGGAGTACTCTGGTCTGGCTGGACCATCGACGCTACCAGTCGACTCGAAGTGAGTGAAGCCGCCAGTACGACCATCATCCTTTCGTATCCCCCGGCTCGAGGATTGAGAGCTGTGCGCAGGGTACGCTTCGTACTGGCCGGAAGACTGAGACTGTCCCGCTACCCACTTCCCGAATTTCTGAGACTGTACGATCCCTCGATCGCTTATAAATAAGAGTGCTGATTCCTTTTTATTATTCATAAAGAACTTGTTACTGAAAACCTACGGTGTGGTGTCCGTTCGTAAGTGTGGTGCGAGCTCAGTGTGTACGATCCTAGACACGAAGTCCTCCCCGGGGAGGACCTCATAGAAAGATTCGGCATTAATTGTGGGAGAGGTGGGTCACGGAGCGGTCGGGAGAGCATAGCCTGGCCCTCTGGGATCACCCCTTCTAACATTGGTGGCAAGCGACGGAATAGGATCCTACGTCTAGGGATCGTACAGTAAAACGACTGAAACACTACCTGAACAAAGAACAACCATGAGTCTCACTGTAACAAGCGAAAAGACCACATTCCAGAAGTACCTTCTGGAAGAGTATACCCACCGAGAACTGAAGCAATTCTGCAAAGACTTCCACATCGCTACCACTGGTTTAAGCACCAAAGAAGACTACCAAAAAGCCCTGACAGCCTGGGTAGAGGCCGGGGCCCTTCTTACCCCGCCAGAAGGAGACGGTGGAGAGGGAGGGCCACAGACCAAAACCCGCGACCAAGAGGGTGAGAGAACCACCTCCCTGACGCGGAGTCCCAGCGCGGAGAGAGGTCTGTCACCGGAGGAGATGACAGACCGAGAACGCACTCGAAGCCTCGAGCTAGAGCTGGCACGCCTTAAAATGGAAGGAGAGCGCAAGTTGGCCGAAAGGAAACTAGCCGTCGAGCAGTTACGGCTGCAAGGAGAACTGGAGGAGAAGAAGCTCCAGAGGGAGCATGAAGGGAAGAAACTCCAGCTCGAACATGAGCGCAGCTTGAAAGAACTAGAACTCAAAGCCAGAAGCGAAGAAACCCGAGTCCCGGGGAACAGAGAAGCCACTTCCCCGGTGGAGGCCAAAGTACATATACCCAAGGATATCGTGAAGGAGTATTACAAGGGGGACGACATCCAGCAATGGTTCAAGGTGTAGTGTATTTCCTATATTCCCAATAGGCTCTGCGCATTGGAATAATATCTTCAATAGTATAGATGTAGGACAGAGGTTAACTAGGTCTTCTACTGTCGATATTAGACTTAAGTTTTGTGTGCCAGCTAGCTCAGAGTTCACTAGAAACTTTCTCGAATAGGCGAGGAGGGTTTTAACCTCCATGGATAGACAAGAAGGGATTTAGTTTCTGACAACCATAGAACATGACAACTTTTCTCTCCCTGATCAAGAGTATATCTCTAGAGTCGTGTGAAAACAAAAGACAGCTATTTTACTCAGTCAATACGTGCATACTTAGTTTCACCAGATTGTAGAGAAAAGAAGAGACGGGCGTTTTCAATAAAAGGTGTTATTTATTGATCAGTCTCTTTTCTCATACAAGAGAAATGAATCGCCACGATTGCAATACTTATAGTTAAGTAAAGTGCATACAGTAAAAGCAGGATTATAAAATAATACTGTAAAAGCATTGATATGGTTTCTTAGCCATATGATACTTTAAAATGGATAAAAGATATACATACATATATACATTGACTAATCATACTCAACTGGTGCTTCTAACTACGCCTACCCCGATGTACCTGACCTAAGCCTAATACATGGGAGGGAGTAAATAAGTAGCAGTTTAAGTTAAGTTTGTTTTGCCAAGAATCTGACTCAAGAATTCTCTATAAGGGTTTAGTCAGTTCAGTACCTGGGATTTAGAAGGCTGGAGGGCTGGTATCTCTTTCTCAGGACTCGGTATCCCAGTCACCTGTGAAGGTGGGCTGGAAACGCTGGAGGCTGGATTTCTCGGCAAGAGAAAAGACAGCGTCTTCCTCAGCGCGTCAAAAGGGGAGGGGCAGCGTCCATGGCTCTCGCATCAGCTGGGCTCTCCGGCAAGTAGTCACTGCTCCAGGTTCATCACCACCGTGTCTCTGCTTAGGGCAGCATTGGTATATTTATACCTGAGAGGTGCCGGGTTTGACGTAAGGATGGACATAAGACGTCAATAAGGATGTAACTGATCGTTCCTGCAGTGCTTTACAGGAGTTCTTGGACTAAATCAAAACATAGCAGGCGGGGATTTCCCAGGTTTGCTCGAGGCTTGGATTTGTTTAAGAACTCGGTGTGCTTTCTAGGGGGCTGGAGGAATAATGCTTGCTTAATGTGACAGCATGCGCTATGACTTAATTATGAAACGGGTTTCTGTGCCGTTGTGTAGATATTAGTGAATTATAACCGGGCAAGGGTCAGAAATAGGAGTATCGATACAGGTCCCTAGATAAACATACTACACCCACTCCACGAATTCATGTCCATAGTTACTAACCTAATCAGTAGTAAACATAACTAATAGTGCATGTGTATACCGAACCACCCCAAAATACATTATTTGCATTTGAAAAATGGCATAATCGAAATACACGAAAATGAGTATAGGTACTGTATGCATTCAAGCAGTGTAATCATTCAAAAAAGGATGCACATTTTATATCAGCATGAATGATTTGCGAAAATAACACATGAAATGGATCTTAATACAGAAAAAAAGTGCGAGACCACTTCATCACATATAAATACAGTTATCGGTAAATATGCTAGAGGCTGAGGTAATGTATTGTCTCTAGAGGTCCTAAAAATAGAAGCTCTGTTCTCTAAGAATAGTTCTACTTTAAGCAGAGGATGAGTGCCAAAAAAAAGTAACTATTTTGGGATTCGAGAAAATAGCTTTCGTTTTCAAGGGAAGTGGAAAAAAATAGTTCCGGTAGCTTTTGTTTTTCAAAGCTGAAGTCCAAATTCAGAGTTCAGGGAACGCTGTGTGCTCGTTTGCTTAAAGTTTTTCCTTTTGGTCTGGGGAAAACATCATTTCAGACAGACTTTCGAAAAAACAGTTTACCGCCTCAGGTGAAAGTTCGACCAAGTTGGAGAATGTCGCTACCATGCAGTCGTGCGCATGTTCGCTTTCAATGATGTTTTGATCAGTATCGCTTACTGAAGGTCGTACCTGGTTGATGCTGCTCTCATCTTGTACTTCACTACCCTTCAATCGTAGTGGTGAAGTCTCCACGAATGCTGTCATCAGGATAGGTAGCCGCTGGGGACAGCACGATGCATGATCCTTTACTGGACCCAACAAAGTATCTGTATCCAATGGTACTTCTGATTGTAGTGTGAGACAGGTGTCCAACACGCATTCTTCGCCGCATAGCATGCACCTCAATACAGGTAAGACACAATTCTGCCATATGGGTCTGAATGAAAGAAACCAGGTCATATTCAGTTCTTTCAGCCGGGCTAATCCAAGGACTTTAGTTATGCGGTCCCGATAGCGTATAGCTAGGATCGTTTCTTCCATTGTTGCTGGAGTCTTGTCTGTGACATGGCTTGCCATAATGAAGCAGGAGTAGCAAAAATAAGATGCCTGCTACGAGTCCCAACAGGAGTGGAAGTCCGCCAAAGACAGAATGGACAAAATTAGGAAAAATACCCAGGACTGCTTTGAACGGTGTCAGTAGTCCCGAAGAAATTGGCTTAAATACACTCGCGATACCATTCGTATCAGAAATGTTTAAGATTTCGTTTAGCATTTCTGCGAAGTGTAGGGGGCAATTTGTTGATAATAATGCATGTATCTCTCCCGTTGTCCTTGCAACTTGGAGATCATACGTTTCTTTTGATGACGTCAAGTGAACTGGCGCCTATAGCAGCACAGTCTTCATTCTACTTAAAGTATCAATTCGAATAGAAGAGATTTTCAAATTGGTCCAAATTTTTCCCTCCCTGTCTGGAGTGTCGTTTGGAAACAATACTCGCTCACAGCAAGTGACCATGGAGCTCACGCTTACTAGATAAGGTTTTCCTGGCAGCAAGCCACAACATCTGTGATCCACAATTAGAATGTAGCTCCCGTTAGAAAGCCGTCTAAAGAATGGCTCTATTCGAGCTGCAGGTGTGCCGAGCTGGTGACATGAAAGGTTATTTGAAGTCCCCTCACAGGCCCCATGTAAACTTATACCCTGACACAGAAGTATACCACTTAGTGATTTTTCACAATTATTACCACTAAGAAATACACTCTGTCCTTTTTCACTATAACATGTGTGTGTATAAGGTAGGTTCCATGTTGACTTAATGTATCCTTTACCCAACCTTTCATACTGGCCTGCCTGTATATACTTTTGGCAGTATCGAAATTGGAAAGTTGTTATCGGAATAGTTATTATCCCATGTATTATCCATTCAATGACAGGTCGTTCTGACATTGTCAATGGTAATCGCTCAAGTTTTTCAATGCTCAGAATTGTATATTCTGCTCCCTTTTGTGCCAAGCTGATTTGTGTATCAGTGAGGTTAAAGATAGTGAATAATGACGTTGTGTTGATCAAACGCCAAGGCACGTAGCCTGAACGCAGCTTTTGTAACGTCCAGCCAAGCTGTACAATAGAACGCAATTGGGACTGACCATGTTGTAACATTAGTAAGTCCTGCTCTATTATATCGATTGCAGAGGATACAATACTGTCCAGTGAATATATTCTGGAAGACAGAGTCATTAATCCGTTGTCCACAACAGAAAGTGATTTTTCCAAATTACTACGGTCAATTTCCCGTATTTTCTCTGCTGTCTCAATTTGAGTTACTTTCCAAGCTTCGTTGTAAGCTGCATATATAGAGGCCGCTATAAAAAGTTTTTGACGCTGTTTGCGTGGTCCCATAATGAAATCACGCAAGTCACCACCTTCTTTAAGTAAAGTCAAGTGTTGCTTAATTTCTGCCAGTGTGGATGTTCGTAGCCATTCGAGGCAGAGTTTTCCTACACTGTATGTAGTTACAATCCCTGGATGTTGTCGCTGGGAGTATCTAGGGTCTGGCCTGGTCAATGTGAACCCCTGTATTTTATTCAGGAATCTATCTTGACAGTTATTTGTGTCTGTGGGCCAGATCAACCATTTTTCCAATCAGGATGTGTTCTGTTTTGGTTTAAAATATGGGATACGTCTATCTCAACATCTGTAGTGCTATTACTGTCAGGTGTTGGTTTTGGAATAGACGGTTTGTTTAAGTCTTTAATTTTGGCTAGGCCAAGACAGGTAGTCTGTTGAATTGTGTCATTCAAGAATATAATTTGTTCCGGGATCATGCAGGCTCTAAATAAGGAATCTGTACCTTGCACTTGCCAATCTTTTGTACCCCAGATTGTTTTCGTTTCAATGTTATTGTTCCAGAAATCATAACCGAATGTATTCATTTTGTCAAAAAATGATTCTGAAAAGATTAATTTTGTATTTGTAAGCATGGTTTTCATTCCTGTCTTGTTTAATAATTTGAAATAAAACGTTTCTGCATTGCTTGTGTTAAACCCTGAGAAGTATGAAAATTTATCATAAAATATTTTTTAACTGCCTTTTGGTGGAGTTGCACAATGTTCCCATTGGTTATAATTAAAAACATTTCTAGGTTGAGCAGATTTATGCAGATAATGGTTACCATAGTGGTTGTAGCTGTACATCTGGTCATAATTAGATGAACCCTGTAAATAATCATGTTCTGTCAATTTAGCTGACATCACTAGATCTGACATCATATCATTAATACTTTCAAAGTCCCAATCATCAGCGAATGTGCTCGATTTTACAAAGTCACTTAATGAAACCTTAAATTGATGAGGATACTTCAAGAGCTCGACCGGGCCATAGATTTCGTAATCAGTTCTGTCCCATGCTACCCCACCGGGTATAGGATTGGCTGTGAAGTTTACTGAAGAAAGTTCTCTTTTCTCGATGTGTGAAGACTTGTGTGGTTTTAGGACCAAGTTGATATTCTGACTTGCTGTGTCCATTGTAATATATTTTCCCTCAATGAAATGTCCCAAGCATAGTACCATGATGAGCCAAAGTATGAGGACAAATACACCTAGTGCCACCCAAAATTCAATCCATGGAGAAATCAGATAGGTTTCTTTTAGTTGATGAAAGAGTTTCTTTGCTTTGTCTTTAAAAGTCTTTGATTTTGTCGGCTGTTCCTCAGGTTCGCTCGGATCCTCGGAAAAATCATCGAAGTTGATGAAGTAGCCTGATGCTGTTCTGTCAATTGTTTCAATTGCTTCTGGATTTCTTTTTGTTTTTGGAATTCTCTTTGTTTCTTTAGCATAGTCTGTGGTTACATCATTGTAGACTGGTGTTTCTTGATGTAAGATTTTGATTTGGGTTTCAAGAGGTTTAAGTTCCATGGCTTTGTTGCATAGTCCTTGTTGATTCACTGTAGGTTTATCAAATGTGATTAGTCTCTCAGTTTGAACCTCTGTGTTTGTAGCAAACTTTGGTGTTCTGCTACATCTTGGGAGTCCACTTGGCCTACTACTTGTTATCGGCCACATGATTGTGGTTTAACCAGGTCGATGGATACAACTCGGTTCTCCTTTTTACCAGCAAGGGGCGGTAGTACAACTGATCTTGTTCCGTTGATAGCTAAGACAGGTACTGCCTTTCTGTAAGAAGGCCCAAATTCCTTCTTCACTGCGATTTTCTCTCTGACCAGATCCCCGATTTTTGGAATCCAGACAGGCCTTGCTGGGACAGGTGGTTTCTCTTCAGTGGTTGTTGGCTGTTGTTTCAACTTTATGTTGCTCAGGTCTTTTCTTGTTTCATTTAAGTCCTGTAAAATAGTCAAACTTCAGTGGTTAAAGAAAAATGCTTTGATATCAAAGATCTTTTGGCTATCGAGGTCCTGGATTAACATTCTAGTCCCAAACAATAGTTCGTACGGACTAAGACCTTCTAGAGAATTTCTAGGCAGATTATTAAGACTACGTTGGACACTTATTAAATGTTTGACCCACCAAGCCCCCGAACCTAATACCTTTGCCGTTATAGATTGCTCTATGCCTCGGTTTTTTCTTTCCACCATCCCGTTTCGCTCAGGAAGGAAGTGATAAGAGTCCCGCAATGCAATGCCCATGCTGGCCATTGCCTCCCCCCAAGCTCGAGCTTTGAAGCAGGACACTGGTCAGAATGTAGCATGCCCATTGCGTATATGCCGTTTTAGACTCGCGAATCTTTTTATAACAGTTCTGGCGTCAGTCGAGAGCTGGGGTCTACATTTTAAGTGAAGCTAGTCTCTATATGTTAATACGACGCATTTATTTATACTGGGTATTTTTATATTTTATTGCTTGGTTCCAATTTTGAGCGAAACGCCATGGCAATGCACCGTCTCGGTCGCCACTGCGATCTCTGTTGCAGTCTGGGCAGTTTTTTGCAAATATGTGATGTTGCAGGCTCATTCCTGGCCACCAGTATATTGATTGCAATTCTTCCAGAGAATCTTTAAGCTTGAGGTGTCTAAGACCCTCAGCCATATGTGCGTCTGCTATTAACAAGACTCTCCTGTTCATGTTTGGAATTACTCTATCCCCCACTCCAGGGATTAGAGAAAAAAGGAACGGAGTTTGCATCGATTATGTATGTATAATTGAGTGTATAGGTGATGGGTAGCGCTGAGCAGTCGCCTTTTGATGACGTTTTCACCGCCAGCATTGTTTCCCCGTCAATGTATTTTTCCGAACGCTTTTTCGTAGCTACGGAAGCCGATTTAGTTGCTTCTGCTGTGGCTGTCTCAGCCAATGAATTCCCTGAAAAGTGAACGCCATCACGTTCATGACTCAGTGAATGTATCACGTGAGTCTTTGGTAGTTCTTTCTGTAAAAGAACTACTTGTTCCCAAAGCGATTTTTGCTTAATTGTGGCACCTTTGTCATGTTTGTAACCGTTTTGAACCCATTTCTGCAAGTCGTTATTGTATGATTTGACGCAGTAATATGAATCATACACTATTAGTGTCGGGAATTCGCGATCCGCATTATCCAGCGCCATTTTTAACGCTATTATTTCAGTTTGTTGTTCTGAATTATTTTCCACTGAATGTGTTTTAGTTACCAGAGGTCTCAATTTACCTCCGCGCCACACATATTTAACAATTTCGCATGTGGCATTATAGGCATGTTTTCCCCAAACTGAGGGTTGTGCATGTCCGTCTGTATATATTACACAGGCGTACTGTCGTATGGGCCGAATGTCGATTGGCAGAGGGTATTCTCTTTCATATTCTAGATTTTTTAATTTTTTCACTTCTGGGTCAAAATAGTATTTCACTTTGTCTGTAGCAAGAGAATTTTCCCATTGTATCCATTTTGGATTTAATGCCATAGTAGGTAAGTTACATGGGCTTGTTAATGCCTCAAAGGCTGATTCTGCTGTTCTGACTGTAATCCGTCTGCCGTCTGCCGTCAGCTTGGTCTCTTTCTCTTGCTACAGCTGTTTGAACCGCATGAACAATGTTTTCCTTAATGCTGAATGTTTTTTCAGCTTCTGTGTACAAATGTGATTTGTATGCTATTGGTACCGTTTCTCCCTCATTAGAGGTCAGGTATGTGAATCCGCATCTCCCTGGGATGACTCGGATTACAAGGTTGCGTGTGTTATCGCGTGTTTGCATTTTGTTTTAGTTAACATGTCTGTTTGCAATGATCTCAAAATTTCTGTGTGCTTTTGAGTCCAATTGATTATTTTAAAATCTGGTTTTATTAGTTCATAGAGAGGTTTAACCCTCTCTGCATAATTTATAATGTAAGTTCTTCCGAAATTCAGGAAACCTAGAATTGATTGTAAGTTTTTCAGCGTTCTTGGTGCTTGGATTACAGCGCATTTCTCTAAGAAATTGTCAGCCAGGCTTTTTCCTTCACTTGATAATTCATATCCTAAAAACAGGACAGTTAGATGGGCAATTCTTGACTTTTTGAAGTTGAATTTGTAACCCTCTGCTGCGAACCCAAGTATTATGGTGTTCACTCTTTTCAAGTGAGTATCCAAGTCATCATCTGTTAGATAGATGTCATCGACATAGGATAATGCCTCATCATCATATATTTGAAGTAACTCTATTACTCTCGCTGAGAATAATCCTGGGCTGTTCTTGAACCCCTGTGGCAAGCGACAGAAATTTTTCTGCGAGCCATTTATTGAGAAAGTGGTCAAATATCTGCTTTCAGGTGCTATATTTTGACAAAAAAATCCATTAGAGATGTCTAATGTTGTTTTGTATTTTTTGCGCACTATGCTATTCATTAGTGCTGCACTGTGTGAGTTTTGTACTGCAAAAGTTTTGCAACATGAGTTAAGGTGTCTGTAGTCCAAAACTAGACGATATGAATCATCTCGCTTGGAGACAGGAAACAAAGGATTGTTCATTTGTGAGGTGCAAGTTTCAATCACCCCCTGGTATTCAAGTTGATCTAAGATCTCCCTGACCTGTTTTTTAGCTTCTTGCTTAATTGGGTACTGCCTCTGTGCAGTTGGTTGAGATTTTAACTGGATTTTGTGAGGAAAAGAGTCCTCATCCCATCCCACATGGTTTTTATATAATGCAGGAGCCTGGGCCATTGCCCACTTTCTTGCAAGTGTATATTTTTTATGAATTGGAATGTGATTTGAGAAGGCAGGCATAATCATTTCTTCGCCATGAGGGCACTCCCTGACAAACTCCGGTGGCCAGTCTTTTTCAGCTAAAAGGATGTCATAGCCTTTGGAGAGATTATCCCAAAATAGACCCCTTATCTTCCTAGTCTTATCTCCCTCAATACGTAATGTTATTTCATATATTTTATGAGGTTTGCTAACTCTGGTATCTGCAGTTGCCACTTGAATGTATTCATTCGTGTCCACTGTCTCCAGATGATTCATCAGGATCTTGCGAGCTATGCTCACTTCTGCTGCGCTGTCTAGCATTGTCTGAGCCCACTCTCCGTTTTTCAGCTGTGTCCTCAGGATCCTCGGCATGTTTGATTACTTTAATACTGGCTACCTTCTTTTTTAGAAATTGTAACTTTTTACTTTAATGAGCAGGTTCCTTGTCTTTGGACTTGAAGTGCTCTTCCCTGTGTTCTGACCGTCCTCTTCTTTCCGATTTCTGCGAGGAAGTCTGAAAAGATCGAGATGGACGTGTATCAATATCTTGATATCTATCAGGTTTCTTCAAATTATCCCTATTTCTAAGGTTGTATTTTTTCTCAGAGGGCTCCCTCTGGGGAGACTTGTGTCCTTGGTCCGGAGATCTTTCTCTCCGCCGAGGAGACCTTCCTCTGGACTGGAATCTTTTTTCTTTGGGAGTGGATTGTTTATTTCCATCCCAGCTCTTTTTAGGAGTGTTTAGATTATTCTTAATAAATACCTTTTCAGGATTTTCAGTTAGTTGGGGTTTCACTGGTTTCCCACCCAAACTATCTCTTCCTAATTCTTCATAGGATTTTTCTATGATTCTGGCAAGTTCAAATGGTTGTTCTGCTATATCTGTTTCTTTCAGTTTCTGGAGAAAAGTTATATCCTCAGTTGCAATTTTAACCAAGTCTCTATATGCCTGTGTTAATTCTTTTATTTTAACTAAGAGTTCTTCGCTTGACATTTTATTAATGTCAGGAAGTGGTGTGTAGCTGGCTAGAATCGGCCACGTTTGCTCCTGGTCTACCTAGTGGACCGAGCCTGGTGATGTGATCATTGTGTTTTAGGGCGCCTTTAAACCAGAGCAGGTGCTCTTGGTATTTTAATGGGATTTCCACCTCCTCGAAAGGACTGTACGCATCCGGAGGTTCCTCTATTTTATAATAGTGGAATTCTTTCGTGACAGCGTTTGCTGCTGGAAAGTTTATCCATGAATAGAATACCTCTGTCTGCCGATATTCATGTGCCTCAATTACGAATATGACTGTACCACCTCTCGATGTCAGTCCATTTTCTATAAGTTTTAAGGTTATAGTTTTCCTTATGTTGACCGGGATGAGTATGGCGTCCGGGTCTTGCTGTAGGAGACTTGTGTCATCCGCTAGGAGTTGAGCTGCTATTCTAGCCGCCTCCCTTTCTCCTTCGCTGTCTGACATTTTACTGACAGGAAGGTTTTTTTTTGTTACAGATCAGGTTTCCAAGGAAACAAAGATTAGGTGCACAATATTTTGGAACACTGTATCCTTCAACGTTGAATAAACCAAAAACTATACATAGAAATCTCTTTCTACTAAGTTTGGCGGATTTTAACCTTTTACCCCCTCCAGACGTCTTTGGAGTATTTACGGGAGAAAGGGTCTGTGTGAAAAAGCACAACTGAGTTACTCGAATGTCTTGCGTTAGATTTATCGCCTTACCAAACTGTTGGGCGCCATGTAGTGTAGTTCCTATATTCCCAATAGGCTCTGCGCATTGGAATAATATCTTCAATAGTATAGACGTAGGACAGAGGTTAACTAGGTCTTCTACTGTCGATATTAGACTTAAGTTTTGTGTGCCAGCTAGCTCAGAGTTCACTAGAAACTTTCTCAAATAGGCGAGGAGGGTTTTAACCTCCCTGGATAGACAAGAAGGGATTTAGTTTCTGACAACCATAGAACATGACAACTTTTCTCTCCCTGATCAAGAGTATATCTCTAGAGTCGTGTGAAAACAAAAGACAGCTATTTTACTCAGTCAATACGTGCATACTTAGTTTCACCAGATTGTAGAGAAAAGAAGAGACGGGCGTTTTCAATAAAAGGTGTTATTTATTGATCAGTCTCTTTTCTCATACAAGAGAAATGAATCGCCACGATTGCAATACTTATAGTTAAGTAAAGTGCATACAGTTAAAGCAGGATTATAAAATAATACTGTAAAAGCATTGATATGGTTTCTTAGCCATATGATACTTTAAAATGGATAAAAGATATACATACATATATACATTGACTAATCGTACTCAACTGGTGCTTCTAACTACGCCTACCCCGGTGTACCTGACCTAAGCCTAATACGTGGGAGGGAGTAAATAAGTAGCAGTTTAAGTTAAGTATGTTTTGCCAAGAATCTGACTCAAGAATTCTCTATAAGGGTTTAGTCAGTTCAGTACCTGGGATTTAGAAGGCTGGAGGGCTGGTATCTCTTTCTCAGGACTCGGTATCCCAGTCACCCGCGAAGGTGGGCTGGAAACGCTGGAGGCTGGATTTCTCGGCAAGAGAAAAGACAGCGTCTTCCTCAGCGCGTCAAAAGGGGAGGGGCAGCGTCCGTGGGCTCTCGCATCAGCTGGGCTCTCCGGCAAGTAGTCACTGCTCCAGGTTCATCTCCACCGTGTCTCTGCTTAGGGCAGCATTGGTATATTTATACCTGAGAGGTGCCGGGTTTGACGTAAGGATGGACATAAGACGTCAATAAGGATGTCACTAGGAATTGATCGTTCCTGCAGTGCTTTACAGGAGTTCTTGGACTAAATCAAAACATAGCAGGCGGGGATTTCCCAGGTTTGCTCGAGGCTTGGAATTTTTTAAGAACTCGGTGTGCTTTCTAGGGGGCTGGAGGAATAGTGCTTGCTTAATGTGACAGCATGCGCTATGACTTAATTATGAAACGATTTTCTGTGCCGTTGTGTAGATATTAGTGAATTATAACCGGGCAAGGCCCAAAATAGGAGTATCGATACAGGTCCCTAGATAAACATACTACAAAGGCATACGAGGTCGCCATAACCTCCCACCGAGTGCCCGAGAAGGATTGGGGGGCCGGATTATGGGGCCGCTTCCTCAGTGAGCGAAGAGACACCATGCTGGAGCTGCCCGCCTCGGTTATGAATTCCTACACCCATATGAAGAACGCCCTGCTATCCCGATATGGGCTCACTCCGGAGATGTATCGGCAATGGTTTAGAAACTGCAAAAAGATCCCCGGCACCACCTGGGTAGAATATGTGAACTTCTACAGCCGGGCCTTGGAAGGATGGATCAAGGGCAGCAAGGTGACCACGTTCGAAGGACTCATTGATCTCATCGCCTATGAACACTTATCCACCAACTGCTTTGTGGAGCTGAGACAGCACCTTCTGTTCAGCAAGTTGGCAGATCCCCGGAAGCTGGCTGTCGAAGCAGATCGCTGGGTGAGCACCAGAGTTCTACGGGGGCCCGTGGGAGACTATGGCCGAGACGAGCAAGGATCTTCCCGCCAGAGGGGAGGCGGGGGGTCAAGGTAGACAAAGGGGGTCCCAGGCAGGGCCCCAACGAAGCCCCCCCAGAAACCAGTCCGGAACCTCTCCTCCCGCAGCGAGAGCAGGGTTCCCCCCAGCTAGACAAGGACCTCGAATCAGCACAGCCTGCTACAGGTGTCAGCAAACAGGGCATTATGCCAATGACCCCCGGTGCCCCCTGCTCAAAAAACCCGCTGCTGCAAATCCCCTCGCGCGCCAGCTAGCCACAGTAGCCTTGGAAGAGATAGAGGACCCGGAGGGGTGGGAACCAGCAGCCATGTCCTTAGTCTCCCTGGGTGATAGGGAAATGGTCCCCGGAGCCCCTTTGCCAGACAACACTGAAAAATACCGACAGCAGGTGACTGTCAACGAGCACCGCATCGGGGCCCTCCGAGACACAGGGGCCAGCATTACTGCAGTAAGGTGTCAACTAGTTACAGAAGACCAAATTATACCCCACGCCTCCTGCAGGGTGATCATGGCTGACAATTCTGTCCGCACCTGCCGAATAGCTCAAGTCCCGTTCGAGTGAGGGGGCGTCTCCGGGGAATTATGAGTAGCGGTCCGCACCGACATGCCCGTGAACTGTCTACTGGGTAACGACCTGGAGAGCTCCCCGTGGAAGCAGGTAGAGCGAAGGACTCACCTGGAGATGGTGGGCCTACTCGAGTGGGCCTGCGTGAGCACCCGATCCATGGCCGCCCTAGTGTCTGCCCCCGAGGGGGTGGATTCAGTGAACCCTCGCCCGGTATCTGGCAACCCCGAGGGCAGCGGGTGAACAGAAGTTCCCGAGCTTTCCCCCGGTGGAAGCATTGACCCCGACGCAGGTCCCCTAGGCCCTGCCATTGAACAGACCCCGAATTTGGACGACCTTCCTGAGTTAGCCCAGTGGCGCCAGGAAGGAGGACCTTCCCGAGAAGAATTCTGCCTGGAACAGACCTCCTGTCCTTCCCTGGTTGGGCCACAGCAGCAGGCCGCCACCCTGGCCGCCGGTGACCAGTCCGGCTCCCACCTTTTCTATTGGGAAAACGGCCTCTTGTACAGTGAACAGAAGTCCGCCGAGCTAGGGTCAGCCCGGGTGCTGGTGGTACCCCTACGCTACCGCGGCTTCCTCCTGAACCTGGCCCATGATGTGCCCCGGGTGGGACACCTGGGACAAGACAAAACCTACCACCGCCTGGTCACACACTTTTACTGGCCCCGCATGCGCACCGATGTGGAGGCCCACTGCAGGTCCTGTCCCACGTGTCAGGCCAGCGGGAAGAGCGGAGGGAGCGCAAGGCTCCTCTCCAACCCTTCCCCGTGGTCAATACCCCCTTTGAACGGGTGGGTATAGATATCGCGGGGCCCCTAGACCCCCGGACCTCCTTAGGCCACCGGTTCATCCTCGTCCTGGTGGACCACGCCACCCGGTACCCCGAGGCCATTCCCTTCCGAACGGTGACGGTTCCCGTAGTGGGGCGGGCCCTCATGGAGATCTTGTCCCGGGTGGGATTCCCGCGAGAAGTGGTGAGCGACCGAGGGACGAACTTCATCTCCAAGTACATGAAGTCCCTCTGGCAACAGTGTGGGGTGATGTACAAGTTCACCACCCCATACCACCCCCAAGGTAACGGCCTGGTTGAGCGATTCAACCCGACTCTCAAGGGAATGATCACGGGTCTCGAAGAGCCCCTGAGACGCAAGTGGGACGTTCTCCTTCCCTGTCTCCTGTTCGCTTACCGAGAGGTCGCCCAGAAATCCTTGGGGTTTAGCCCTTTCGAGCTGCTCTATGGGCACCCCGCCTGGTCAAGGAAGGTTGGGAAACGGCGGCCCAGGATCCCCCTCCAGATGTGTTGCAATACATCCTGGCCCTCCGAAACCAGACTCGGAAGTTCCGAGAACTGGCCGAGGCAAACCTCGAGGCCAGTCAAGAAGAAATGAAACGTTGGTATGATCAGAATGCCACTCTGGTCGAGTTTCAACCGGGCAGCAGGTTTGGGTGATGGCCCCAGTAGAACCTTGTGCCCTTCAGGACAAATGGACCGGGCCCTTCAAGGTGGTGGAACGCAAGAGCCAGGCACCCCTTGAGGGTCCTCCATGCGACCGCCTCAAACCCCACTTTGTGCGGTCCGAGTTGAGTCTGCTCCTCGCCACCGACGACGGAGTGGAAGAGGACACGGAGCCTCTCCCCAATCTCCTGTGTGCGAAAGAGAAGGATAGCTCCGTAGAGGGAGTGAGTCTCTCCTCCTCCATCACTCCCGAGCAGCGCGAAGACTGTCGCCATTTACTGGGACAGTTCTCTGACCTTTTCTCTCTTGTCCCCGGCGTCACCAGTTGGTGCGTCGATGATGTGGACACCGGGGACAGCCCTCCGGTACGGCACAGAGCCTACCGCGTCCCTGACAGAGTCCGGGCCTGCATCAAGGCCGAAGTCTCCAAGATGCTAGCCCTGGGAGTGGTCGAGGCCTCTGACAGCCCATGGGCCAGCCCCGTGGTCCTGGTTCCGAAGGAGGCCACCCCCGGCGCTGTTCCCGAGCTGAGGGTCTGCGCAGACTACCGCGGGCTCAACGCAGTCACCAGGACCGACGCCCATCCCATTCCCCGAGCAGACAAGCTCATTGACCGCCTAGGGTCTACTCGCTATCTCAGCACGTTCGAATAGACCAGCAGATACTGGCAGATCGCCCTCACCGAGGGGGCCAGAGAGAGGTCCGCCTTCTCCACCCCGGATGGTCGCTAACATTTCCGGGTGATGCCCTTCGGAATGAAAAGTGCCCCGCCACCTTCCAGAGGCTGGTTAACCAGGTAATGGCTGGGTTGGAGGAATTCAGCGCCGCATATCTCGATGATATTGCGGTCTTCAGCTCCCACTGGACTGAGCACCTCCACCACCTCTGGGAGGTGTTGATGGCCCTACAGAGGGCGGGCCTCACCATCAAAGCGAGTAAATGTCAGATCGGACAAGGGTCAGTGGTCTACCTGGGGCACCAGGTCGGGAGCGGCTTAGTGGCCCCCCTTCAGCCCAAGATCGATGCGATCGTGGCCTGGGAGGCCCCCACAACCCAGACGGAAGTGCGTGCATTTCTGGGGCTCACGGGGTACTAACGAAGATTCATAAAGGGGTACGGCAGCATCGTAGTCCCCCTCACGGAGTTAACCTCCAAACACCAGCCGAAGAAAGTTAGTTGGACCCCCGCCTGCCAAGAGGCGTTCGAAGCCTTGAAGTACGCCATGTGTACTGCCCCAGTACTGCAGGCCCCCGACTACTCCCGAGAGTTCGTGGTCCAAACGGACGCATCCAAGCATGGCATCAGAACAGTGCTATCCCAGATGAACGAGAGCGGCCTAGACCAGCCAGTGGCATTCATTAGCCGGAGTTTACTCCCTCGCGAGCAAAGGTGGAGCACCATCGAGCGGGAGGCCTTCGCGGTGGTTTGGGCCCTGAAGAAGCTGAGGCCCTACCTGTTCGGTACTCACATCTGGGTCCAAACCGACCACTGACCCCTCCGGTGGCTAATGCAAATGAGAGGGGAGAACCCCAAACTGTTGCGATGGTCCATCTCCCTCCAGGGGATGGATTTCACTGTTGAGCACCGGCCTGGTGTTGACCACGCCAACGCGGACGGCCTGTCCCGATTCTTCCGCCTCAGTGAAGAGAACCCCCAAGGGGAAGGGTAGTTCTCTCTGCCTTTCAGCTGGGGGGGACGCGTGTTGGACCTGGCCTCGTGGCGTGGTTCCCCCCGTTCCTCAGCACCCCGTTAGCCTAGCTCTGCACCCAGAAGCCCCTGGTCGTCCTGTCCATGTACACCCAAACTCCCTACACGACCCCACCAGCCGACGACCAGCCCCGCATTTCCCGTCCTCCTTCCCGTCCCCGGGCACCCCAAACCTGCATCACCCCACAGGGCCCCGGCCGCCATCTTCCCTCCCCGAGGTCCCTGACTCCTTGGGCCTTGCATCACCCCGGCCCCAGCGAAACTTAGGCTCCAGATGCGCCAGTCCCGGCTGGGAGGTAAAGGGCTCCCAGAGTGAGATAAGACAGGGAGTTTCTCTCACACCTCTGGCCTTCCCCTGTGGGCCGGTTTCGCCGCACCTCTGGCCTCCCCGAGAGCTGGCTCCATACCCTGCTGGGCGTCTGGGGATTCCCGGACGCATCTTCAAAAGGATCAAAGGGCTAACCGACGGACCTCTCCAATGACCAGCCCCCAAGGCATGAGACCTCCGCCTGCGAGGGTCCGGACATCAAAGGGCCACTGGACTATATCAAGGCCCGCCCAAGAACTAGCGGGCAGTTGTATCCTGGACAAGAAAGCCCTGCTGAACTGATTGCGGCTGACCCTTGGGGAAAACTGAACATTCTAACTCTTCGAGCCCTGCTGATGCTGGCGCGGCTCATCCTCGTAAAGACGGAACTAGAACCTCGGAGCCCTGCTGACCTCGTCGCGGCTCGATCTTGAACTCTGAAGAGACCTTCACGGAACATCCTGAGCCCTGCTGACGTGGTCGCGGCTCCTCAAGAACTGACTTCCGGATCGAGCCCTGCTGACCTCGTCGCGGCTCGAGGAGTACTCTGGTCCGGCTGGACCATCGACGCTACCACCACGACCTGAGTCGACTCGAAGTGAGTGAAGCCGCCAGTACGACCATCATCCTTTCGTATCCCCCGGCTCGAGGATTGAGAGCTGTGCGCAGGGTACGCTTCGTACTGGCCGGAAGACTGAGACTGTCCCGCTACCCTCTTCCCAAATTTCTGAGACTTTACGATCCCTCGATCGCTTGTAAATAAGAGTGCTGATTCCTTTTTATTATTCATAAAGAACTTGTTACTGACAACCTACGGTGTGGTGTCCGTTCGTAAGTGTGGTGTGAGCTCAGTGTGTACGATCCTAGACACGAAGTCCTCCCCGGGGAGGACCTCATAGAAAGACTAGGCATTAATTGTGGGAGAGGTGGGTCACGGAGCGGTCGGTGAGCATAGCCTGGCCCTCTGGGATTACCCCTTCTAACAAAGGCATACTCATTGTACAGACTGTTTGAGATGAAAAATTACTGAACGGCTACTTGTGACCTGGAGGAGGGCTCGGGTGTTTGTGGAGATCGCTGAGAATGGATTGGGATTACTGCTCGTCCACGTTGTGCGTGCAGTGGCGGGGGGTCTGGGGGGATGCGGGGAGACAACAGAGGCAGACAACCGGGGTGTCATATTATATTATGCTGTGGGGGCTTGTATGTTAATTTGCAGAGATTGAGCGATTTCTAACCTAAGCTGGAAATATGACTGGGATGGCGCGTGAGGGCAGGGCCAGTCCTACTGTTTAGTGCTACTTATTGTAGAGGGGAACGTTGGGCTACCTCCGCTCACATGTGCCTAGCACTGTTGCTGTTTCTGTTACTATGTTGGCGGGGTTCTGGGATCGGGGGATGTATTGGGGGATGGGAACGGGGATGTGACTTGCACGCGGCCATGTTGGGGGAGGTCTGCTGTGGGTGGGGGGTAGTTGGGGGGGTGGGGTGGGTGGGGAGTGGGGGTTGTTGCAGTTGCTTGGTGTTCTTTGAAAGTAAGCTACACGGTGCGTCACTATATACACTTGCTCACTTCACAATAAGTCTTGTTGGCTTGGTTAATGGCACGTGACCAGCAGGAGGAGCAGGAGAGAGGGAGGGAGATATGGAAGCTGACCTGGAATGTTAGAGGTCTGAATGATCACCGTAAGCTCCGGAGGTGTTGAGTTATCTACATAGGCAGAATATCGATTTGGCTCTCTTGCAGGAGACACATCTATCGAAAATGAGTACCATGTTGAGGTACAGGGGGTTGGATGGTAATGTTAAGGCAGCAGGATTTACTACGCATGCCAGAGGGGTACTCAATTGGATTAACCCGAGGTCATCACTACACCTTACACTACTCAGGGAGGACCCGGAGGGTAGATATGTTATGTCTAAATGTACAGGTCAAGGGCTTGACCTATTGGTAGTAAACATATATGGTCCCAACTTTGACTGCCCAGAGTTCTTTGGAGATATTGCCAGGATTATTGCGCAAGTTGGGGATGTTCAGATACTGTGGGGAGGGGACTTTAATTTGGTGAGAGACCCGGAATTGGATAGATTGGCTGGTCCAGTGCGGAGCCCGGCGGCGGCGGCGGCAAGGAAACTTGAGGAGGTTATGATACGTCTGGATGTGTGCGATGTGTGGCGAGAGAGAAATGGAGGAAAGGGGGGATACACGCACTATTCGGCAAATCATAACATACACACCCAAATAGATTACTGGATGGCTTCTGTGGCCTTGATTAATAAGGTACGACACTGCTCAACGCTACCACGCATGCTGTCAGACCACTCCACCCTATTTTTGATATTGGAGCGCCCGGGTAGGCGTATACCGCCTTTTACGTGGAGATTTCCGCCTTATTCCCTTCTGAACCAGGTGTTCAGAGAGGAACTGGCGGAGGCCATAGATACTTTTTTTTTTTTAAACGAACGCTGGCTCGGTTGATAGCTTTCAGATTGTCTGGGAGGCGTTTAAGGTGTACATCCGAGGGGTGGTGATGGCCAAACACTCAGGAGGGCTTAGGAATATTCGTAGAACTTTAGCGGATCTGGAAGGGAAGTTAAAACGCCTGGAACTGAGGCGAATTGCTGAGGGGAATGCATCCATAGATGATGAAATTAAGTTGGCGCTGGAGGATTACCATGCGGCTGCAGATAGTGAAGTGAAACACATGGGGAAGTATGCCACGGCGTGTGTATATGGAGAGGGAGAGAGACTGGGATCTGTACTGGTACGGATGATGAAAGCGAGGCGTGGCAGGGCTCATATCACCGAGATTAAGGCGGAGAGCGGGGAGTTATTGACTGAGGCGTCGGAGGTAGCAGAACGCTTTCGGCAGTATTATGCGGAGCTCTATAGGTCCAGGTCGGCAGTGTCGGATGACCAGATAGCTGATTATTTGGAGTATACACAGCTCCCTTTCCTCCCGGACTCGCATAGAGAACTCCTCATGCACCCGATCGAGAGAGATGAGATAATTGAGGCGATCGGCGGCATGAAAGCAGGTATGCTCCAGGAATAGATGGTTTGATTGTTGCGTTCTATAACACGTTTTAGGAACAATTGTTGCCGCACCTTGTAGCCCTGTCGATGATATGTGCACTAAGGGCACGGCACCCGCTTCCATGAGGGAGGCCATGCTTGTGGCCATCCCTAAGCCGGGCAAGCCTCTAGACGAGTGTGGGTCGTTCCGCCCCTTGTCTTTGCTCAATGTAGACGTTAAAATATTTGCGAAAGTCTTGGCCACCAGACTTGCTCTGATGTCCCATATTCTGGTAGCTCCGGAGCAAGCTGGCTTCATCCCGGATAGGAACCTTACTTATAATATACGTACAGTATTTGGCATGATGCAATATGCGGATTGGTGACTTGGTCACAGCTTCTTTTAATATCACTAGGGGCACCAGACAAGGGTGCCCATTGTCCTTGTTGCTGTATGCACTAGTGGCGGAGCCTTTGGCTTGTGCCTTGAGAGAGTACCATGAGAACGAGGGTATTGGTTTCCCGACGTATAAAATAATAGTGTCCACCTATGCGGATGACACGATTTTGTATGTAAGGGATCCGGAGTCTAATTTGGCCCCAGTTATCGGGGAGATAGTCAGGTTTGGTTTGCTTTCTGGTCTCCGTGTCAACTGGGATAAATCCCTGGTGTTCCCACTTATGCCAGTTACATGTGAGTTTGACCTGCAGTTTGACCTGCAATACCCATTGCAGTGGACTCCGTAAGATACCTGGGTATTCAGCTGCACACAGATTCTGATATAGTTTTCAGAGAAAACTAGGGCGTGGCCATCTCACGCCTTGAAGACGAGGTTGAGCTATGGTGTCGACTACCATTGCCCTTGATGGGACGTATCTTGTTTATGAAAATGATAGTACAACCTAGATTCTTGTTCCTCTTCACAAATATCCCCTTGGTGCTACCGCGTACCTTTTTCTCAGGTTACGGCAGTTGATGATAAAATTGGCATGGGGAGGAAAGCAAGCTAGGGCCCAGTTGGGAGTGCTTACACTACCGTACCACTTGGGAGGCCTAGGAGCTCCGGATCTAGAACTTTGTTATAGAGCGGCGCAACTGCACAGTTGCATGCTTGGATATATGGCGGGACGGACGTCCTCTACCTGCGGATGGAGCGGCTTTTTGCTGAGCCCCTTCCTCTACCGGCAATATTAATGGAACCTGTTGACCGCAGGACGGGTATGGTGGATTCCTTGAAAACTCCCAGGCATGCGTGGAACTGGCTGTTACAGAATCAAGCAGGCGCATTGTTGTATTCTCCGACTATGCCACTGGAGTGGATGAGATGGCTGAGACCATGTATGGAGCGTGGAGTTCTAACGGCGTTGCGGGAACTGAACATGAAGGTAGCGGGGGACCTCTTCCGTGACAGGACGGTTTGAACTCTGGAGCAGGCGACAAGTACGTTGGATAGTGTCTCACTACTAACCAGTTTCCACTTCCATAGGGTGAGGAGTGCTCTGAGGGCTCAGCTTGGAGAGGGTTTGGAAGAACCGTCAGAGATTCTTGAATTGTCGCATGTTACCAAGAGCACATCACCCAGGAAAATGGTGACGGCTATATACAAGATAGCTATGTCACATAGGACGCATAAGTATACAGCTGCCAGACTTGCATGGCAGCATGAATTAGATGTTCAATTGGACGATGGCAAGTGGGCTTATTGCTGTACTGCAACGAAAAAATTGTCACTGCATGGTAGACATAGGCTGGTCCACTTTAAATATCTTAATAGAATATATTATACATCTGAACGATTGTGTAGATATGGCCTGCGTAAGGAGGCAAGATGAGAAAGATGCAGCTCACCAGTTGCGGACTTCCTCCATTTGGCATGGTTGTGCCCGGGTGTTCATTCCTTTTGGGAAAGTGTCTTTGTGGAGTTAGGCAGAGTGGTAGAGGCCAAACTTACGCCTGGCCCGATGCTAGCATTGTTGGGGTACTCGAAGGACCTGCCTAGAGCGATGCGCAGATTAGTAGATATGGGGCTACTTATAGCCAAAAGGCGTGTAGCTATATGTTGGATGAGAGGGTCGGTCCCGACGCTGCGACAATGGGTACAAGATATGATGTACTGTTCCACGCAATCGGAGCATTATAGTGAGTTGCTGTCGCCCAGGAGCAGACCAAAGAATTTTTGGGGTCTGTACAATACTTATGTGCAGGCTGTTGCAAGGGCGGCTGAGGAGACACTAGAGGAGGAAAGTGATCGAGAAGCTCAGAGTGTGAATGAGCCGGCTGGTATTGGTTGAGGACTGGGTGGACTGAACGTACTGCTTCGAAATAAGTGAGGGTTAGTCTGAAAGCGAACTGCGCAGTCGGTGCGCTGTTGGGGAGCTAACACGGGTGGAACGATAGAGAGCGAGATTGCCAGTGAAAGGGTGCGTATGGAGAGTGTACAAGGGTTACACACTGGGGGTATTTACTTTTTTTATACACACCCAGGGGTGCTGGTTGACATCGTCTGAAAGTGCTATCTTTTATTGTGCCATGAGGGATGTGCGCCGCCTGCCCGATCAGGGTTGTTGGCTAAATGGCTGTGTACCAGGCTAATGTAGGTGGGCTAGATGTATGTTATTTAGTAGGATTGCATTATGGTGAGGTGCTGTGTGGCTGTTATTGACTGCAATAAAATGTTTAATTAAAAAACCCCAAAAAATATATTAATTCTTGAATATGATCAATGTGGCGCACTGTAATATGTATAACCGGGCATTAAAGGATACAGTGTCCGGCAAACATCTTTCAGACCGTGTAACCTAGCCATTTCCCCAATAGCCGCCCTAACTTTCCTCATTCTGACCAAAGCTCCTTGATTTGTTGAGGCAATTCTAGGATTCCTAGTACAATTTAAATCGCCCATAATTATTAAATCTCCCTGCCAGTCAAGAAGTTCCATAGTAAGAGCCTCGAAGATATATGGATCATCAGTATTAGGGCCATAAACAGTGCATAGTAGATATTTATGACCATTAATAAGTAATTGCACTATTCTCCACCTGCCGCGATTATCATGAGAAGCTTTGACCAGAGTATAGTCTAGCCACTTATCAGCTAAAATTGCAACCCCTTTGATTGCAACTGTCTATGATGTACAGACGACTATCTTATAATCCAGTTGTTTGAGTAAATGCCTATCTTTATACGCCAAGTGCAACAATATGAGGCTTGTAATTATAAATTTCCGCACGTGCAAGCTGTCGCTTATTTGCTGAGTTCAAACCATCTACGTTCCAACATAAACCTTTCACGATACCCATTATTATAATACTTGAATGATTGCAAGGCCACCTGGCCATATAGCTGTGGTCCCTTTAGCAACATTTTTAAATATAATAGAATACATCAAACATTCATAACATTTCCTGCTGTATATGTCATTACAAACATAAAGTAATAAATCAGGCATATTTTTTCTGCTTACTCCTTCCAATTTGTCCTGTTTAACCCCCCACCCCCACCTCCCCAACCCCAACCAGACCAACACTAGCCAGACATGAGGGGCCGCTCTCCCTCCCCTCCCTGTTCCTTGGGGAAAGAATCACCCCCATCCAGGCTGTTGATGGACTAGAAAGCCAGTGAAAACTAGCATCACCCTGAGTAATACCCGCTCCACCCCTAGCCCACCGTATAACTCTTAAAGGTACCTATGATAATGATACTATGGGCTCGTTCATACTGTCTTAAACACTATCATAAACATTATCAGAAATATACATTTGGTAAATATAAAGTCCTAAAAAGTCTTAAGAAGATGATTATTTGGAAGACTTCCATTGGTCCAGGACAAGTTGCGCCTCTTTAACTGAATGAAAAAGCCAAGTGTGGCCCCCACGAATGGCCTTAAGTCTGGCAGGTATCTGGAGAGGGATACTTGAATGCCCATAGCTTTCATGAGATCAATAAGCTGACGCAAATTCCATCGACGCTCCATCGTTTCCTTACAAAGATCTGACCTCACACGATTCCCGGAAAGTAGCGATCCAGCAAGTGGTTAAAGCGCCCAGGGATCCCCTGGCCATTTCGCGCTGAGACGGCATCGTCCGTTGTCAAAAAACAAACTACGGAAGCTAGCAATTGTGCTAGTGGACAACACGCTCAGAACCTTGACTGATTTTGCTAACGGGCGTTACCTCCCCCTGTTGAGACAGAGATACCACAACTACCAAGTGTCTAAGACAGTGTGCCCGGCTGGGTTCACTGTAAGTAAATTTATTTTACTTCTACACGCATGGGTTACGTATTCATTAGCCCATTCTAAGACGTCCCTCACTCCCTGTCCTGATGAGACCCTCACTCTAAGGGTCGAAACGCCGTCGACGTACTGGAGGCGAATGAGACTCATACAGTGCTTATGATTGTGTAGCAACTGTTTTATGACTGATTTAAATATTTTTTGGAGTCATGTCTCCTTTCTGTAAATAGTCACTATTGTAACCTGTATAGCTCACTTAAATGTACACACGTTGTTTTGGTTACTTCACAAACCACTGGGGACACATTGCACTGTTTATATATATTGTAGGGTAAACAACATTTACAACGCAACTTTTACAACGCACTACCATTACAACGCATTTTTTACAACGCAAAAACTTTTACAACGCATACCATTACAACGCATGTTTTTACAACGCAAGTACTTTTACAACGCATGCCATTACAACGTAAGTATTGGTAAGTATATAATTATATTTAATATTTTATATGTTTGGTTTTTTTTTACGTTTTCAGCTTTTGGGTAAAGGGGTATTTTTAGGGTTTAGGGTCAGTTTTCAGTTTTTAGGTAAAGGGGTATTTTTAGGGTTTAGGGTCAGTTTTCAGTTTTTGGGTAAAGGGGTATTTTTAGGGTTCAGGGTCAGTTTTCAGTTTTTGGGTAAAGGGGTATTTTTAGGGTTCAGGGTCAGTTTTCAGTTTTTGGGTAAAGGGGTATTTTTAGGGTTCAGGGTCAGTTTTCAGTTTTTGGGTAAAGGGGTATTTTTAGGGTTCAGGGTCAGTTTTCAGTTTTTGGGTAAAGGGGTATTTTTAGGGTTCAGGGTCAGTTTTCAGTTTTTGGGTAAAGGGGTATTTTTAGGGTTCAGGGTCAGTTTTCAGTTTTTGGGTAAAGGGGTATTTTTAGGGTTCAGGGTCAGTTTTCAGTTTTTGGGTAAAAGGGTATTTTTAGGGTTCAGGGTCAGTTTTCAGTTTTTGGGTAAAAGGGTATTTTTAGGGTTCAGGGTCAGTTTTCAGTTTTTGGGTAAAGGGGTATTTTTAGGGTTCAGGGTCAGTTTTCAGTTTTTGGGTAAAGGGGTATTTTTAGGGTTCAGGGTCAGTTTTCAGTTTTTGGGTACAGGGGTATTTTTAGGGTTCAGGGTTAGTTTTCAGTTTTTGGGTACAGGGGTATTTTTAGGGTTCAGGGACAGTTTTGGGTTTATGGGATACAGGGGTATTTTTTGGGTTCAGGGACAGTTTTGGGTTTTTGGGGTACAGGGGTATTTTTAGGTTTCTGGGTTAATTTGGGTTTTGGGGGTACAGGGGTACAGGGTAAAAAAATTAAATTAAATAAATTAAATTAAATTAAATTAAATTATATTAATTACAATTAATTTAAAAAATATATATTATATACTTACCAATACTTACGTTGTAATGGCATGCGTTGTAAAAGTACTTGCGTTGTAAAAACATGCGTTGTAATGGTATGCGTTGTAAAAGTTTTTGCGTTGTAAAAAATGCGTTGTAACGGTATGCGTTGTAAAAGTATGCGTTGTAACATCATACATCCATATTGTAGTATATGTTGTAGTCTAAAGCATTATTGATTTTTTCAATTGAAACATATAAAAGAATGGTTCGAGACTGATTCAGTTGTGTCTTTTCTCTTTGCCACCCTCTCTCTAATAGTTGGATAGGTATTAAGTACCCTCTTTACCGTATAATTATTGAGTGATATTCCACAGGAACCGTTGTTTTTCTGGATAAACACTTCACCCTGGTTCCTTGTGAGTAGGGTTTCCCTTGTTTTCTGTTTTCGTATATGTCATTACAAACATAAAGTAATAAATCAGGCATATTTTTTCTGCTTACTCCTTCCAATTTGTCCTGTTTAACCCCCCACCCCCACCTCCCCAACCCCAACCAGACCAACACTAGCCAGACATGAGGGGCCGCTCTCCCTCCCCTCCCTGTTCCTTGGGGAAAGAATCACCCCCATCCAGGCTGTTGATGGACTAGAAAGCCAGTGAAAACTAGCATCACCCTGAGTAATACCCGCTCCACCCCTAGCCCACCGTATAACTCTTAAAGGTACCTATGATAATGATACTATGGGCTCGTTCATACTGTCTTAAACACTATCATAAACATTATCAGAAATATACATTTGGTAAATATAAAGTCCTAAAAAGTCTTAAGAAGATGATTATTTGGAAGACTTCCATTGGTCCAGGACAAGTTGCGCCTCTTTAACTGAATGAAAAAGCCAAGTGTGGCCCCCACGAATGGCCTTAAGTCTGGCAGGTATCTGGAGAGGGATACTTGAATGCCCATAGCTTTCATGAGATCAATAAGCTGACGCAAATTCCATCGACGCTCCATCGTTTCCTTACAAAGATCTGACCTCACAGAGAACGAATATGAGTTGGATGAGCCAGGTCGAGCTCGAAAGAAAACTGCCTGTGTAGGCAAAAAATTCCCCAAATAAATAATCCGAGGTCTAGGATGCTGTCGGCTGACGCGTGCTTCTTGATTTAAGAACAAAGGGAGCCCATGGGCCCGCTGAATTTGGGAATCCCAAATTCTGGGAAGGATTTCTGAAAGAGCTGGACTACATAAGCTCTAGGGTCCGCACCCTCTTTTTCCTTCGGAATTCCAAACAGCCGTAAATTACTCCTTCGTGTCCCAATTCCTCAACGTTATTTTTAAGAGTCATAATTTGAGTTTCATGTATCTCTATCGTAGAAGCTGACACTGCGACAGTATCTTCCGTGATCACCACGCTCTGTTGCAATTCCGTTATTTCTTGAGTGATTCCTGTAACTTTAGTTACTACCTCTGATAGACCCTGTTGTATCAGACTACTATCAGCACGGGCTTGGCTGAAGCTACTTAACATCTCCATTCTCTGATCATGGAGTAGTTGAAAGATAGCAGATAAATTAGGTTCATCGCTACTGGCTTGCCTTTGATCGTTTGAATTTATAGAAGCAGTAGGAATAAAAGCATTGGTAGTTGATAGAGAGCGATCCCTTTTAGTTCCGTCCACATTGCCTGCTAGATGGACTGAAGCAGTTTCACAACCCCTAGCACCACCGCTAGCACCGTTAACAATGTCTATATCAGATCTCAGGCATGGGCCAGGCTCCAAATCCAGTGATTTCTGTGTTTGTAATTGCATTTCATTATTTGGAGAAGATCCAGATAGCCTTGAGATCATAGCTTTAATGTCCCCTTTGGTAGTGACCCATTTTCTGAGGGGGCAATTTTTTTTTGCGCAGCCGTCTGTTGAGATTGATTTTAATGCTACACAATGTAGCATAGCCTGCTCCTTGGTCTTCTGCTTCTTTTTTTCCTTCTGCTTCTTCTTCAATTTTGCCCCCTTTTTGCAATCACTATCGGTTTCAAGTTGCCAATTTATATCAGCAGAACCCTTTGTTTTGGATGTAGGATTGCTACCTTTAGGTACTGGATCAGATGTGGTGGCAGAGATAGAAGAGCAGTTAGGGAGGTAGATAGAATCTGTCACAGCGTTCAATAGGTTATTTTCTGCTGGGTCAATATGCAGTCCTGAGGTTGGCGCAGATATGTGACAGATCTCGGTTTCATGAGTTGCATTTTCATTAGACTCTATCCCCCAGGATCGTTACATGCACCCTGACCTTCCCCAACTTCCTCTCCCCCATTTATTATTCTATCTGAGGAAGGGGCAGTTATTCTATTAGCATCTTCCGACCTCTCTATAGAAGAACATGTGGCAGCAGACGCTTCAGGATTCACCGTTAATGTATTGCAGCTACCATCACCCGCGCTTAGCGTGATTGATACACTTGGCTGGGTCACAGCAGTGGCTTCAGCTACAATCGTTACTACAGTCTCATGTTTTCAAGCATTCTCCACAGTCTCTGCTAATAAACAGTCAGAGGCAGGAGCAGAGGCAGTTTTAAACATCAAAAGATTACCTCGCATTGCTGTTGAAGTCGTCAGACTGGCGTTCAAATCAGTAAGAGAAGAGCAGGATACAGACGTTTATCGGTCTCTCTCCTGTCCTCTGACCTGTTCTACCTCCACTGCCTCCAATAGAGCTGCTGCCACAGACGAATCAGGAGTCACACAAGACTGTTTAGCAGCTGCCGCCTTGCCTGACTGAAGTAATTTGAGAACAAGTTCCCCACTGCGATTATTATCCCCCTTACATCACTGACAATGACAATGCGTGGGGCAGTTGTGGTGGTTTCATTATTTTTCGTGCCCCTGCCGTCTCGCACCAGTGAAGCATTACTAGGCGCTGTGGCAGGGGTGCGTTGATTTCGGCCGCACGGTGGAGCCATGATCCTCTCCAGGTACTGCAAGCCACGAGAGCTAAGAGGATAGGTGCTCCAGAGGCCGCGGTGTAGGTTCAGATCCTGCCACGGAGCAGTTGCGAGCCAAACTGCTACACGGCAGATTCGCAGTGGCCGGCAGGCAGCGCTCAGCATCGGCTTCCTACACCAGCAGTCTCCAAAAAGCCACTTAAAGCAGGTCAGCAGTTGAAGCCGGACACCGGGGCGGTGTCCCAGAACAAGCGGAACAGAACCGCAACAGGAATTTACCCCTCCGCTGCAAGAACATCCACAGGCGTCTGCGGGTCAGACAGACTGCTTGGTAGGGTCGAGTCGTAGCAGCCAGCAAGAAGAACTCCGTATCGGCACATCAGCACCTCCTGTCAGAAAGACTCTCGGGAAACCAGCAAGCCGACGAAAGAGTCATAAAGCAGGTTCGTAATAGCCGGGGCCAAGGCAGGGTTGGGAGCAGCCAGGGTTGATAGCTCACAGGGGCGGCATCAATCCGCCATCATCCTTCCCCACGTGACCACACATAGCTCCAACTCCAGTTCATCCTATGGTTATTTCAAAGAATTTCTAAGATTGTTTTTAATGTTATTTAAAATCTTATTACCTTACATATAACTCTACTTTAACCTTTCTTTTATAAATTAATTTCTATTTATTTTAATGTGCAGTCAACCTCCTGCCAGGCCCTGCGACGAATCCCCCATGGGCGCAGGGCTTTAAGTGGGCCGGGTCTGTCCGGGTCTGAGCACCGGCAGTTTTTTGTGGGGGCCCTCGAAACTGGGTCTCTATCGGGCTCTATTTTCGCAGCTGGCAAAGGTAGCCCTTTCTTCATTTAATTATTATTTTTTTTTTTTTAGAACCGTTTCGAGGGTCCCAAAATAAAACTGCCGGTGCTCAGACCTGGCCCACTTAAAGCCGTGAAGGTTGCTGCTGCGATGTTTTCTCAGTTAAGGAAAAAGAATTCTGGTAAACAGTGAGAGCTCCGTTTCCTTCCTGACTTCATGCATCGGAATCAAAGGGCTTCAGCCCCCCTCGTGTGTGCCAGCTCCCGGACACACACACAGCCGCACCGTAGCACTTGTGCATGTTAATGAGGCTTTGATATTCTTTTACACCTTCCAAGAGCCCCTGCAGCTTCACTCTGCCTAGTGCTTTAAGATTCAGCCCCCCCTCGTGTGTGTCAGCTCGGGCTCAGACAGCCGCACCCGAGCACTTGTGCATATTAATGAGGCTTTGATATTTGATCACCCCTTCCAAGAGACCCTGCAGCTTCACTCTGCCTTTAAGATTCAGCCCCCCCCTGAATTATTTTCTTAGCTATTTATGTTTTTACGTTTGAGTGACATCGCGCTGAAATTTTTCAAAGAAAGATGAACATTTGCGATGTCACTCAAACGTTCATGCAGATAAAAACGTTTGTTACATCGCGCTGAAAGGTGTGAAGTATTTATTTGTTGCAAAGTTTCTTGCGCGTCATCACGTTGCTTCCAGTAACTGATCAGCCTTAAAACGCTCTTGTTCCACAAGCAACTTGAAGGCCTATCATCTTGAACATTCCAGATGCTAGCAAACATACTCACTCCAGCGAGTGAGAACACTTGTGTTAATTGCATAAGAAAATGTCCTCATAGGAGGTGTGTGGCCAGGACTTTAAGTGGGTCGGGTCCCTGTGAGCCTCAGACCTGGTAATAATTAAAAACAGACATGAAACGTGACCCTATCAGGCCCTAGCTTAATTTCCTCAACTGTTCTTGCAAATAACACCGATGGAGTTTTGAACAATTTGTGTGATTTTTTTTTTAAAGTAATCCATGGCACCGATTTACTTCCTGTTCAAATTTTACACGTTGCGCGTAATCTTGCACTCCTTAAGAGTGTCAGCTATTTTCAGGACGGTTTTCCGTTTTTTCTTTTTGTAGATTATCATAATTCTTGTATAGAACACATTTTGAAAAGTGGCTTCCAAGAGTTTATAGCGAGCACTGATTGAGAGCCCTAAAGTGGAGGCTGAAGGCCTGTTTGTCTCAAAAACTGACAGTGCCTGTCAGTGTGTCAGAAAGATGTTCAGAATACATGGTCATCCAATCCTTGGCCTCTCTGATAGTGCATGGAGCAGTGAACACATAATACAGTTGCAACTGTGCGTGAAGGAGGTACACAGATGTCAAAGTATTGACAAGGGGAAAGTAAATGAAAATTTTTGTTTACTCTGGCAGTCGGATTGCCCTGTAGTTTTTCAAATTTGATGTCCTCCCTGACCCATGTCAGGTGGCGAGCTGTAGTGCACATTATCTTTCCAAGATCGTGCTTGTACTTGTAGAGATGCAGTTACTAATGCCTGTGTTTTGTCTACATTGGAACACGTGACTTTTGGGATTTCACGAATTTTCATGCAGTAAAAGGGGTTTTTAGCATTGTACAAACTTCAGAAAAACTTAGATTTCTTAATGCTTACATTTACATGTTTTTTAAAGTGTTTGGTATGTTTATGGCTTATACTTAATAAATATACCTTTTTGCCTATTTTATTATCCTTTGCTGGATGCGACTTCATGATTTTCTTAAGCACACGATGCTAGTTATCTTGATTTAGACCACGCCCCTACTCGGATAGGCTCCACCCCCTTAAGAGATTTACCACGCCCCTTTTAGAGCACCCCCAGTTTTTTTTACCACTTAAAGCCCTGCATGGGCGGTTAATGCCCCACGGCATTTGGACTTGTGCATTATGACCTAGCCTCAGGACAGAGTCCTATAATGTCAGCCGCCAAATTTGTCCTCATTTGCAAACAGCCAATCACATTGCTCGTTCCAATAGGACTAGCCAATCGGTATTCGTTTTTTAGTCCTGCAGCACTAGATATTGTTAACATTTCAATATTTGTACACCTTTAATTTCTCCAAAACAGCTAAAGAGATTTCCACCAAATCCCCCCCAAAATATTTTTCTGGATAAATAGCTAGCTTTCTGCCAAATTTGGTGTACATTTGTTTTGGAACATTTCATGATGATCCATAAAATTGCGCCAACTTTATTAACCAAACAAAAAAACGATCTTCCTGTGAAAACTCTGAGTCATGAAATTACTATTTCAACTGTGCTTTTTAAATATATATATATTATATATATATATATATAATATATATATATAATCCTTACAAAGTCGTTCCATAAAACGAAGATTGACGGCACTCAAAAGTCTTTCGTCCCAATGAAGATTTATTTGGCAGACCCCTTGCCCCCTTGACAAACGCGTTTCACCACTCGGGCTTCGTCAGTGTCAACCTGATTGAAGTGTGAAACACCATTTTATCCACGCCTTCCCTTTCTCATAGAAAAAGGACTAAAAGGTTGTTAAGCCTAAAGCAGCGGCCATCTTACAATGATTGACAATACACTGCACGCTATTAGTAAACATTTTTCACAAGGCGAAATAAACGGTGTATTAGTAGTGCTCGTGTAATTAAAAACATTTGAAAGGCTAAAATAGTGATTCAACCAATCGCATATATACAATTTGAGATAGGGACAAATAGGAGGGTAAAGAATTGTGTGATTATCTTGTCTATCCTCTAAGGTGTTTCAATCATGTATATGTATACACCCCTTGTATATATTTTCCATATACATTCATAAATATGTCACACATCATTTACAATCATCAAAAAAAAAAAAATATATATATATATATATATGCAAAAAAGAAGAAGGAGAGAATTCTGGGTAGTTCCCAAGTTTAGGTGGAAGGCAGCTCTTGTATAGAGCACCCTCAACACCAGCAACACTCTAAATTTGCTCACCTCAAATGTCTGCTTTTCTATCAAAGTTTGTAAGCATAGGATTAACACAGTGCTGTCCACGCCGAGATAGAAATGGACAAAGCCTTTTGCCATTTGTACAGCAAAGTCTTTAAGCATAGGATTAGCACAGTGGGAGCCATGCCGAGCTGTAAAATGACAAAAGCCATTTATCACTCCAGGCACAGTATTACAGCTTTGGAATGGTAAAATAACATCCAAGCCAACCTGAAATGAATAAAAGCAATATATATATTCTAAAAGTCTTGGTTAATGACAGGCCTAAAAAGAATGTAATGCTAATAGTCTCTATAGTGGACCAGGAAACCGATGCACAGGTAGCATGCCACTGTTGCTTAGTATTACGGCACAGATACGCTACCTGCTACAAGCTTACTTTCTTTTAGTGGCCAGAAACCAGATAACATATATTGAACTTTTTCCAGGCACTTTTGTACTAACATTTGCGTCAACTACCAGTGCAAAGAAGACATTTTGTACCTTCAGTTGGTTAAAGCTTATTTCTGAGTTACATGGTAATAGTTAACTACTGCATAGCACCAGGGTTAAATTAGTCACTACTTGTGCAATTTATGTGAACTGGTGGTCCTGTGATGAGGTTTGAAATTAGAAGTGTAGATGTATCAGCGCTGAAGCTAATGGGCAAGTGAAATTGTTCTACTGAGCTATTAAGGAGGGCATTCAGATAGATCGTTGTTAATGATGCAAGCATTTGGAATAAGGCAATGCAAACTACATTGTTACCCTGCAGAACCAGCCCTAGGGCCAGAAGAATCTGTTTTTCCCATTCTGTTTTTAAGGGGAAATGCGTTAATGCATATGGGCCTCAATTCAGTAACCAACATTTCACCGTTTACATTGATGGGGGAGGAAGCCAGGCTTTCGCCTTGCACTCTGGTGACTTATAAAGAAGGTGAGGGGTTCTGGAGCATCTGAATCCCTTTGGTATGTGTATTTGTAGAGCGCACTAGCACCCGCTGAATGTAGTTGTGTGAATGTTGGACAGAAGGTGGAACGATGACTTTGATCTTGTGAGATGTTCCACCTTGCAGTGCGCCGGTAGTTGCATTGTGGTAGAAGGTTCAAGATGTTACTGAAGTTAGGTGCACATGTAGGAACAGAGCCGTTCAGCTGAAGTTCAAGAATTTATTGTGATGTGGGGTGATATTGTGTTCTCTGTCGACCTGTTTGTTGCCTATTTTTTTCTCTCCCTTTTATTTGTGTTCCTTTGTTCTTTGTTCTATTAGGGCTCTACGTCCATCTTTGTTGTAAAGGAAGCTTGTTTGTTCTGTTTTGGGGGCAGTGTCTGGTATGCTGTTTTAATAGAGTTGCTTGGAGTGGGGCCTATAGAATGTATAAGTATGAGTGTGTAGGTAAGATACCAGGATTGAGAGGTTGGTGGGGTGATAACCTGAAAGAGTCGGTTGGTGCTGGAGGTGGCCTGTTCGTAGGCTCCTTTTTTGGGTCTCGCCTGAACCAGTCCATGCCCTGCACTGGCGAGACTTAGTAAGTGGGCTTAAGAGAATGCTACCACACGCTTTTGTTTGTGGCCTAAATCTTGTGGTTATGCGCGCGGGCGCAAGCTTACGAGCAGAGGCGCCATCTGGCTTTCCTCTCCCGTCAGCGGGTGCACCACTCACAGGCTCACCTCCTGCTCCCCCTCTCACAAGCTCTTTGCGAGCTCGGAAGGGTTTTACTATAGCAGCGCGCGCGCACTTACGAGCAGAGGCGTCATCTCGCTTTCTCCTCTAGTCAGCACGCGCACCACTCGTGAGCTCACCTCCTGCTCCCCCTCTCACAAGCTCTTTGCAAGCTCGGCATGCTTTTACTATAGCAGCCGCGCACTTTTTTTTTCCTCCTCAGAAAAGCAGGTAATGTTGGGCGCACGCCTTTTTTTCAACCCCAACCCCTCCTTCTCTGTACAATGGCCTTCAGACCTGCAAGCAGGCATCTCCGTGGAATCCAGCAGCTGCGAGCTGTCACGTTGATGGCCTGGGGCGTAGAAGCCAGCTCCTATCAAGACACAACAGCATCTTTTTAAATAATTATATTTAAACGCCGACTAGTACGGATACCGTTCGAGGTGCTCCTGGACTTAAATCACCCCAGCCCCCTTCCCTCCGATTGTGTCTTATTCAATTGCTGTCCTCTGCCCCCATTGGCTATACCTTTTCACGTGCTTTCTTCAAACTTGGCACGCTTTTGGCGCCTTATGCTTCACTCCCTACTCTGGCACCTTGTTCCTTGGAGTTGTTAGGGCGCCATTTTCAGTTTGAATACCTCTGGCCCATTCTCACCTCGTGTGTGCCATGTGCGGGAGACTGGTTAATGTAACATCCCTTGACAACAGCTGCGCGGGCTGGCCTTAGCCATGACCACCAATTTTGTTTCACAGTGTGATCAGTTTATAGTTTTTTTGGAGGATTTCGACAGGAAGGTATTTAAGCGCTTTACAGGAGCACCAGTTATATTACTCAAGGACACATTCATTTTGTTTTTGTAGACACAGGGAGATACATTTTATTTGCCCAAATTCACAGGGTGTTGAGCCAATGCCGAGACTAGAATGTGGTTGCTGAGATAAAAAATCTGGCCTTTTTTCTTCCCCCCCCTCACTCTACGCATTAGGAGCCCTTCAGCCCACTTGGTATTCCCTTCAGTCTTTCTTTTGTTTTGCATGCTGCGGCAAGCTCCTTCAAGCTGTTTTTCTTCCCACCTCCCCGTTAGCATTAAGAGCCCTCCCCCACTCGGAATTTCTTTTGCACGTAGCGCACTGGCTCCAAGCCAGTCCTGGCTCTGGGGTGTGCCTCGTACACATCTGATGTGGTTGTTATTTGCCCGTGTGAGTTGACTAACGCGACAGTGACGATGCAGAAGTATATGTGTAACCAATTCGCCAAGATTTGCCATAGTGCATAAGGAGCTGTTGGAAACATTGCAGATTTACACCAACTTTTTTACACTAACTTTGCAAAGTTTGGCACTGGAGCAAGCCTGAAGGTGCTCAGATAATATTTAAGGTGCATTTGGACAAACAGAGTTTATGCTTTGCTAAATGGATATTAAAGATGGCCCGTGTGACTGCACTTTTCCACAAGGAATATTTCTTAATACCGCCCAAAGCATTTGGTGAGAATCTGGCACGACTAATGTGCTTCAGAAGTAATCTTGCTGAAAAAGTCCCAATATTTGCTTAGCCCTTATTCCACTGAAGCCCATTTCTAAGCACTCAGGAGTAGGTTTACTCCAGTGCTTTCAGAAAGCCTTGCTTTGGGATTTCAGTGTGTAGCTCTGAGAGGGTTTTTTATCCAATGAAGCTTTGGTTCTGAATCTCTGGGAAATGGTTCTTTACAAAAGGTTATGGACTTGCTGTACTATGCTGTCCGGCTTAGATACAGAAATGTCTTACATTTACACTTGCTCATACTTGTGCATGCTTTAAGGCTACACGTATGTTGAGACACAGTTTTGTGTGTGCACTCTTCTTTTTAAGTGGGTACTTTGTCATTTTGCACCCCTGACTGGCATTCGGCAGCATGATCTATCTTAAGCTCATATTTGGTGAATCATAGGATGCCCTTGGGATTGCTAGAGCAGATTCTTCTTCTTGCTGCAGACAGAGACCACCAAGCCATCATCGACAACTGTGCTGCTATAGATGGTACCATAGATGCGACTTAGCTCCAAGATCTCACTCCTCAAGCACTTTTATTCTGCTTTGCTCTCTGCAAAAAGCCTTTTTTGAAGGCACCAATCTATACAGGATATACTAACAAAACAATTTGGTGGGCTAGTGCCCGGCTTAAGCACCATATAATTCACATTCAAACCTGGCATGGCCGACTTAGCCATTCATCCTTTAGAGGTCGGTAAAGTGCATTCCACAGACAAGTGAAAATAGCAACTGTTAATAATAAGTCTGCACTGAGTAATTGTGGGCTTGCCGCATATGCCACATAATCTATTATTTTCTACGTAATCTTCAGAATTTACACCAAAAAAGGTTCTAGCTCAAACTGATCAAAAGTTGCTAAAATTGCAAGGACTCGTGTTTCCACCACAGCAACACTCAGCACCACCACAGCAACACTCAGCACCACCACAGCACCTCCACAGCATCACTCAGCGACTCCACATCATCACTCAGGGCCAACACTGCATCACTCAACAACACCACAGGATCACTCAGCACCACCACAGCATCACTCAGGGACACAACAATATCACGCAGTGCCACCACAGCATCAGTCAGCACCAACACAGCATCAGTCAGCACCACCACAGCTTCAGACAGCACCACCACAGCGTCACTCAGGGGCACCACAGCATCGCTCAGCACCACCACAGCATCGCTCAGCACCACCACAGCATCACTCAGCATCACCACAGCATCACTCAGGGCCACCACAGCATCACTCACCTTCACCACATCATTCAGCACCACCACATCATCACTCAGGAACACAACAGCATCACTCAATACCACCACAGCATCATTCTGCAGCACCACAGCATCAAACAGCCCCACCACAGCATCAGTCAGCACCACCACCAGTCAGCACCACCACAACATCACTCCGGGCCACCATAGCATCACTCAGTGCTTCTTACACTTTTTAATTACAACTTCTCAGCATGCTGCACAGCAGCCACACTTCTCTACAGCACAGCTTAGAAACATTAGCAAAGTCAATAGCTCTACCTAAACACTTATAAGGTGCCCCAATGGATAGCTAATAGGTCTCGCCTTTGGAGCATTGGAAGTGTTTAGTTATCCATCACAATATCCTTAGTTAAACAACATCAAATGTTGCATGGCTAAACACATATAAGATCCCATCCCAAAAGCGAGACCTATTGGCTATGCCAATGCTTGTTAACTGTATCTGTGTAAAGCACAACAATGTGTATGGAACCTTGTTATTTCTATCCCACAATAATCCCCAAAAGCCCTTGATATTGGCTGGACAGAAAAACAAAAATGTTCAAAACAGCCCCTCACTTCAGGAGGCCATGACTAGAATGAGTCTACAGGGGCATTGCGAGGTCCTGGCAGGCCACCCTGCTCTAGAAAAAAGACCCCTAGCTATATCAGCCCACTGGGAAAATGGCAGCGTGGCACAGAGGTCTGGACAGATGCCTGACGTGGTCCAGCTGAGAAGGGGCTTTGATTTTACTCGCTAAAACTCTGATATAAATGTGTACTTTTTTGCCCAAAGGTTAAGAGTGCTCTGTCTTTCATTGCTAAACACTTTAAGTTGTGGCCAAACTGATTTTAACAGCTGCACAGTGTCCATGGTTTCAAAGCGCTTTGTGCCAAAATTTGTATTTTGAGTCATTGGAGCATTCCACAATTGCAGTCACATGAGGAACGAACGGCCTGCAGAGTTGTACAAAAATGCATCATATGAAAAAATCATTTGCAATATAATGTACAAAGCAGATACTTTCCCCCCTTTTTGCAAGATACCCCTCTTCCCCCACAGTTCGCTTAGACCCTAGCTTCGTCCTCATTACCATGATTGTACTGACTATCCCTCCCTCTTACTCCCCTCTCTTCCTTCCCTACTTTGTACTTTCTGTCTTTCTTCCCTTTTTCTCTCTGTCCTTCTTCCCTTTCCCTCTTTACTTTATTACTTTTATAGCTCATTGTCTCACCTCTCGCTTCCCTTTATATCTATCTTGAATATTATCAGAGGTCTTCAAACTTTTGTAGGTTGAGCCCCCTCAGCTCAATTTTTTAGCTATTGGCCCCCCCCCACCCCAACACCTGACAAATTTCTGGAATCTGGTACACTACCTAATTGACCTCCGCGCATATCGTGGGCCATATCCAGCAAATAATGTTCAGCATAATTAGAGTGTTTAGTTAAGTGCAGGTTTGTGAGTGGGTGTGCTGAAATGACAGATTATTACATAGCTCAAACCACCATTTTCCTAGATAAAATGTGCGCAAATTGTTTTTATTAGGATGCTTTGTTTTACACATGACATTGATTGATAACACCACCAACATAAATGTGGTGGGTGTGCTTGGTTTTCGCCACAGACGGACAATCTGTGGATGGATTTTTGCTACTGCCATCCTCAGGTTGTGCTCCACATCCAGGGGCAGATTTACAAGGAAGTGCCCAGCGTGGCACTGAAAGCCCTTTGGCTGCACCACGCTGCAGCACTTCTGAAGCACAGGGATGCGACATTTACAAGAATATGACGCATCTCTGTGCTCCCCCTGTGCTGGCACACAAACTGCAGCCATGCGCTGGCGTAGGCATCCTTGCACCATCGTGCAAGGATGCCTGGGTCGTGGGGAGATTGCTTTTGTGCAGGAAGGGGCACCTTCCTGCACATAAACAATCAGTAAAGACATTTCCATCTTTCTATGCATGCTGTAGAATGCAGCACGCATTGAAAGAGGGAAAAACGAGGAAAAATAAAAACACTCCTCCTCGTTGCGCCTCACTAAGCCACCTCTAGGGTTGCGTAGCATTCAGACGCATTTCCAGTTTGCGAAAGTTTGCGAGTAGGGTAAGAGGAGTGACTGCAGGGTGAGCGAGGTGACCATATGAATTTGGGTGCAGATATAAGTGCAGAGTAGGACGAATTAATGTATGGTTAGTGGTGGGATTATTTGAGTGAGATTACAGATTGAGCAGTGAGGGGGACAGGTGAGTGAAGTATCACTTGAGCGCAGGTTGAGTAGTGTGCTCGTGTGATTGCAGGGTGAGGTACAGGGTGAACAGTGCAAGTGCATTGTGAGTGCAGAGTGATCACTGTGAGTGCAGGGTAAGTGGGTGAATGGTGTGAATGCATGGGGATCAGTGTGAGAAGCGAGTTGTCTGAATGGAAGGTGCATTCCCAGACACTTGAAGTAACTCAGAATGTTATTGACGACAGCGTAGGGTTTCAAATGTGTTAAACTATTACCAATATGGCAGTAACCAGGGATCAGGGTGGAGGAAATAAATAATGTGGTGATCCTGCAACAAACTCTCAGTTTTGTGATTAGGGTTGCCAGCTCAATATTTTGATGTCCCAGGCGGTACAAAAATAAGCAGTCACCTAAAGCTGGTTTGTCAGTACTTGTCCATGAATACTTTGAACAGCAAATATAAATTGAAATAACTTTTACTTGTGTTCTAGGACTGTCTGAATAATCTATGGCTGATAATAAAATGGAACATGCTTCTTTATTTATAGACAAGCAATTTGCAGTCTGTTTAAAAGAACACATTGCTGGCTGGCATTTAGCGCACCTGCCGGTGTAGTTTTAAATGAATCTTTGTCTCCTTTCTGAGAAGCGCTAACCCTCCCAGGAGGGGGTTAATTCATAGAGCTGAAATGCTTCAACTGCAGTGAGAGGCAGGATGTCTCCACTGCTTAAACTGAAAACAAAGGAACAGACAGGCATTTCAGCTGCAGTGCAAGGCTAGGAGTCTCCTCTACTATAATATTGAATGCGAAGGAACAGACTTGTCTGTCCGTTTACCTTCGGTTTTTGAAGAGGCCGCTCCCGAAGGGGGCCTCGAGGGCTGCTGCCATAACGGACGCCAGAGCCCGGGAAGGATATGATTCAAGCCGCCAAGAAGCGCCCCGAAGAGGAAGGGGCACTTTCATTAAGATCAAAACTTATGCCAGGATGGCGCTTAGGCGTCTGGCCAATGGGGGGCCAGGTGAGGTTTGATCCTCCCTAAATGGTAGAAACCGCGCATTTTCATTGCAGGAAAATTGTGGGGGGGATTATAAGACGCTGCTCCCCATACAGCAGCTCATCACTACATCGTGGAGCTGGGGAGCGGCGCAGAAGGATATTTGAGTCTGCGATCTTTGGTTTGGTGCTGGCCGTGCGGCGTAGCTTTCCCCAGGCTCCACGTGGATGCGATTTCCCCCACTTGTGCCGGCCGACCGAGTTCGTGCCCCTGTGACCTGTACAGCCGAGCGACAAAGTCGGAAGAGCGGCCGGACTCTCGACCAGCAAGCGGCCGGCATCGAGGAAAAGTCTTGGGCAGTTGTTCCCGAAGAGGAGACGGATAAGGCAGCATGGGACAGGGAGCAACGGGCAAGACTTCACCCTCTCATGTCTCAACCAGGGGTGGACCAGCGCAGCTTACTTTGGAAGCGGACGGCGGCACACTGAACAGTGGGCAAGGGAGGGCAGCGGTACTTACAGCCACGACCAGGAGGGTCTACATACTGGCTGCCCAACACACTGTCGCGAACCAGGAACCAATGCCGGGGCGTCCCTCACCGGCAGAGGACCGCCGCACAAGTGAAGATGCATGCCTCGGCGGGCGCAGGGGAGCCTGGGCACGCGGTGGAATCGGCCGCCTTCACGTCCCCTTTCCCTGGTTGGTACCTGTAGTTTCAGGCGGAGCCTGAGTCATGATGCCAGCATACAAGGTTTGCAGGCGCTGGGGGGCCGTTGATGAGGTCATGGCGAGTGTCGAAGGTAAGGCGAGCAGGGGGCGGAAGTGACGGCATGTCCTATGGCCGCAGAGCAGGAGTCCTTTGTTACCGTACTGTAGCGCACCTTCATGTAATTTAGGACACGGTGCAGTACCCAGCTTTCTGCCCCTCCCACCCCTTTTTTACGTGTGCTGCGCTAGCACTAAAACACAGGCAAATGAACACCTGCCGCTAAGTTACAGGTAACTGAAGAATGAAAGTATGAGTGCCCGGTTTTGTAGCAGTTGGGATCGGCTGCTGCAGGTAGTGACAATAGGTTTGTAAGGGGCAATCTGGGTCTCATGGGGCCCAGTGGAGAACAGCGCGATGTAGCCATTGCTTACAGCGCATTAAGAAAGAAGCCAGTCTTTAGGGAGTCTGGCACATAGGTTAAGGGAGCATCAGAGTTGTAGTTGCGGCTGGCGGGGTTCTTGTCTGAGGAATGCTCAGATGTTAAAGGAGCATCAGAATTGTAGCTTCAGCAAGGAGCTATAGCTCAAAGGGAAGTTTTGTACCTGTGGTGGAGCCAGCCCTCACATGCCAGAGTTTGAATCCTGCCAATGCTGTAAAAGTATCCCCAGGTGGTGAATTTTGGCATGGTTCTGGTGCGAGGGATGGGGGGGTGCGAGGGATGGGGGGGTGCAAGGGATGGGGGGTGGGAGACCCCCCGAGACCCCCCCCACCCCCTCACTTCTGCAGCGCGGCTCGCGGCCAGAGGCTGTTGCATATTGAGGCCTTACGCTTAGAAATACTTCACAGGGTAGCCAATATTGCGGTGCTCCATAGGAAAGTCCTCAATTCAGATGAACGGCTAAGGAGTAATGTGCCCTAATGTTGCAATATGCACCCCTGTGAGATCAAATGCAGCGCTTACCAGAACATGTCCCAAAAAATCGAAATGCAGTGATATTGAGTAACTTGGTGCCGCTGCCTGCATGTGAAGGCTGAAATCGGGCCCTTCCCACTGTACCAAAACTCCAACGCATCCAAAACGCATCAGCGAGACTCATATTAGACATCCCTCGCCAAGATCACATCACCGGACACTTAAAAGACCTCCACTGGCTTCCCGTAAACAAAAGAATTACTTTCCGCCTTCTCACCCACGCACACAAAGCCCTCTACAATCTAGGACCCGAATGCCTCAACACCCGATTGTCCTTCTACAAACCCACCCGCCAACTAAGATCGTCCAATCAAGCCCTCGCCGCAGTCCCGCGCATCTGAAAATCCACCATGGGTGGCAGATCATTCTCCTTCCTTGCTGCCAAGACCTGGAACTCACTCCCCACTCACCTCCGCCTTACTCAAAACCACCGCTCCTTCAGAAAAGAACTTAAAACCTGGCTATTCGACAAATAATGAACCCCTTCCCCAAGCGCCTTGAGACCCTCTGGGTGAGTAGTGCGCTATACAAATGCCCGAACTTGAACTTGAACTTGAACTACCACAGGAGTTTCTGGTTTTCAATAATTGTGGTATCACAATTTCAATTATTGTGGTAAATAAATAAATAATTACCGGTACTATTTTTCTAGGCATTAACTGAAAAAGGATAGCTCAATAAATAAGAGGCAGAATCCGTGGTATCTGAGTCATACGGGCTTCAATCAGATGGCTCGAGCCAATGGACCATCGGGTTCCATCACCTGCAAAGGTTCAGGAAGGGACAGACACAGGACAAAGGGAAGTCGCGCAGCGCCTCATATTAACATCATACAGTATATATAGTAAAACAGTACAATTGCATTGAATACAGTAGGCGTAACAAGTGACAAACGGAAGATAAGAACATATGGGCGTGAAAAGAAGGCGTGCACCGAGACATGTGATGTAAACGTCACAGAAGTGACATAAGTGGGTGGACACATGGAGGGGGCTACCTGGGCAGCTGGAACCTTTAACCTACTGGTGCGCGCAAACGGGTCATGACGTGTAACTGGGGAGAGCTGGGGGCTCTGACTTCTAGCACTAGAAGAGGAGACTAAAGTCTGGGATGTCAGAACGACCTGTACCTATAGCATATCTGATATCTTGTGTTTGGAGTACATGTTGCTTGAATCTAAAAGTCATCAGAGCAAAGGCTACTTGTCACTTAGGCTAGTGCATGCATATATTTCTTTAAGTATTGCGTGTGCTATGGATCTTCTATGGATACTAATTCAGAAAATCGTTTGCATGGAGACAGGAAGACTAGACTATAGATGAAGATGTTTATGCGGTTCGTTAGCTAGGAATGTGAAGCCGGGGAACTGAACTGATAACTGTAGGCATAACATATTCTTGGCAGACAGGCAGGCTAAGCCGAGCCGGGCACCGCGCTGCTTGGCAGGAAGTAAGTGAAGGGTCAGGGATGCGGGCGGGGCTGCATCGCTCCCCGGAGTGGTTCAGGAGACTTGAGGCTTGAATCTGGTGTCCGGGCCCTGTGAGGCCTAGAAACGGGGACAACTCGATGATTTAACGTGCACAATGTAAAGACATTGGCAGACATAGGCCTAATACTTGTTGCTTTCAGGAGGGACTGGATAACTAACATACTAACGTTGGACACAACTATAATTGCGTCTTTATTCGGTCAAGGGGGTAAATATGCATATTAATCATGCACATATAACATATGATGGGGAACACGTAGGGACACATGACAGGGCAAAATTCAATTTTCCTCATTCCCTCCTTGTTCCCTACGTTCCCTTCAGGAAACATCAATATTCATGATACCATCTATCTGTTCATACAGCATCATTTGCTCGTCTTTAAGCTTCTGGGAATGGGACTTAGGACGTGGAATACAAGATGTAGCGCACAAGCCGCAAATCGCAGGGCCACATTGTAAACAGAGACAGCAACTGAATATGATCATTACTACTACTCCCAGGAATGACAGTACTTTCCATCCCCAGGCAGATATTACACTCCAGAGCCAGCCGGACCATGTCCAGGTGCCTGGATTCTGGTGTAGCTGATGGGCTATTTTATGAAGTCTTGTTATTGCTGAATATACAGACGGTGCGTTATTAGGAATGAAAATGCAACAACTAGATCCGATGACTCTACAAGCTCCGCCCCTATCGGCCAGTATGACGTCAAGAACAAGGCGGTTCTGAAGAACAACAAATCTCATAGCAGATTGCTCTTCTGTTAAGTTACCTAGGGCGGAAGTAGTCTCATTCACTACTGCTTCAAGGGTTCTGGTTAACCTGCGTATTAATTTACTATTCTGGATAGGTCCTATGAAGAAAAAGAAACCTTTATTGAAATCTGTATACTGTTCTAATGCAGTTTCAGTCTGATCGACAATTGGGGACTCGATCTCCCTTTTATGTCTGACGTGTACTAGATGTGTATTTCTGTGATAATCGGATGGGGCTAGGAAAACTGGTGGCAGTAGGAAGGCAATGTAACATGTTCCATCCCAATCTAGGGGCAAACGTACATATGCGGTCTGACCACATATAAAATAGGAATGACGTGAGGCTTTGAAAGTAGATTTCCCACTGTCACTATACTTGACCACAGTAGTACATTCACTGTGTCCTAGATGTACTGAACCATTCTTTCTAACACATAATTCGCCTTTCACTGGTAGAACTGTTATAGAAGGCAAGTCTGGAGTGGTCTCGGACTGAACATTCAAAACCATGAGGTTAGAGGAAAAGTTACCTAGATCATATACTTCATTTTCTAGATCTAACCCTGTCCTATGGGAAAGACCTTCCTTGTCTGGGAAACATGTTCTATTAAGAAGGGACTTATCGTCTAAGGATGATGTTAACGTAAACCATGCTCCACACGAACCATTGTGTGTAAACGGATAGGGAAAGAGTGGCAGAACTCCCTTCGGTGTCTGGTAAGGGGGGAGTCGACCACACACCCAACAATTAGTGGCATTGTTGGTCTGGTGTGAATAGTGTAACATGCATATAAAAGTATTGTTGCGCATTGCAAGTCGATAGGATAACTCGTGAGGGGGTAGTTCACTAAATGTGTGCTCTACTGTATCATTAGAGGAAAGATGTACATGCGGACCAAGAGGGGGAAAAAATACATGTAAAACATAACTTATGCATGTGATCGTAAGACTCAGAAATAACATAAACAATAAAGTAACAACACATCTGCTGCGCAGATTCTTACAGTAACGTATTTTCTTGGAGTTTCGTCTAACTCTCTCACTATGTGGGTCTATCTCATACATGTCAGGAACCTGTCTAACCGCTTCACCCGAGAGGGACTTAAACAATTAAACGCTGTCTGACTTACTAGACCTCAATTTTAATTTATACTCCTGCTGCGGAGTTTTCTCTAACAGGGGAAGTTTAGAGTCAGTATCGGGGCAGTCCTTGAAAAAAGTCTTGGACGGAGTCCATGGAAACGCTTGATGTGGCTGGAGTGTAGCCAGCCCTTTCTGCCTTCCAGCTTCACGGCAGTCCTTGTGGTCATCAGAACAAGTTTCGGCTCCTTCCAGCAGGGCTCCAGCGGGCTTGAACGATCAAAATTCCTAACGAGGACCAGGTCGCCTGGAACGACCTCGTGCGGTTTCACCTGGGTGTTGTCTGGAAAGGCAGCCGCGACCTGTGAACGACAAGAGAGTAGTGCAGACATCAAGGAAGCTAGGTAATCTGTCAGCATATTACTGTCAACATCGGTGATTTTACGTGGCATAGGTGTACCCCACATGTTTGGGGGACGACCAAACACAACTTCGAACGGTGACAGACCTGAACGGGAGTGAGCGACCATTCTCATATAGAAAAGGGCAACCGGCAGTGCTACCATCCAATCTACACCTTTCTCGGCACAAACCTTTGCTATACGTATTTTCAGAGTTTGATTATGTCTCTCGACGAGGCCAGCTGCCTCGGGATGTCGTACGCAGTGGAACTTCCACTGGTATCCTAACAAAAGTGATACTTGTTTCATGAGTTCGGATGAGAATGGCTGTCCGTTGTCTGAATACACGACCCTGGGCAAACCATAGCGTGGGAAAAACTCACGAACCAACTGCCTGGCAGTGGTCGCGGCAGTGTAATCTGGAACTGGATATGCTTCGGTCCATCTGGACAAAGCGCATACAACTACGAGGACATACTTGAAACCTCGGCATCGATCCATCTGAATGTAATCCATCTGGAGGACTTCAAAAGGGTGGTCAGGAGGATGGAATCCACCTTGTTCCACCGGAACACCTTTACCTGGATTGAACTGACAACAGATCATGCAGGTACGCACTTTCTGCTTCGCTGCTGCTCGTAAATGCTTGTTAAACCAGAGGTTCTGGATGCTGTCTAACATGGCTTTTTCTCCTAAATGTGCTGGACTATGTGCTGTATTAATAATGACTTGAACCATAGAATCGGGGAGAAACCATGTGGCTTTTCCCTTCGTCAACCATCCCTGATCTGTCTGGACCCCTCCTTGTTCAGACCATTTCTTGATTTCGTCTGGGGTAGCATGTGTCTGTATGTCTAGTACGTCTTGTGTAGGGTCCTTAACTGTCATACAAGTCGTCTGATCTGGAACATCTGTCTTTGTCGTTTTAACTGGACTGTCTGAAGTCTGAGCTGTAAGCTTGGCTGTTCGATCTGCTAGATCGTTACCCTGGGAAATGGTGTCAGTGACTTTCGTATGTGCTTTGCACTTCATAATGGCTATGGCTGTCGGTAAATGTATTGCTTCTAAAAGGGCTTGAATGAGGGGGCCATGCTGAATCTTGGCTCCATGAGAGGTCATGAAACCTCTTTCTTGCCAAAGGACTCCAAAGTCGTGTACGACTCCGAATGCATAACGTGAATCTGTATATATGTTTACTTTCAGGTTCTTAGCTCGTATGCAGGCTTGGGTCAGAGCGATGAGCTCTGCTGCTTGAGCAGACAGGGTATCAATACGATGTGTTTCTAGAACTTCAGTTTCAGTAGTCACTGCATACGCAGCTACTAACTTTCCTGTATTTGTTCTCATACATGAACCATCCACGTAAAGTGTCAGGTCTGGGTCAGGTAATGCAATGTCCGTCAAGTCTTGTCTTGGCTTTGTCATAGTGTTAATAACTTCCACGCAGTCATGTGTGGCAGGATTTGATGTAATCAAGGGTAACAATGTAGCAGGATTTAATATGTTGCAGCGTCTGATCTCTATGTGTGGCTGAAACAGTGTCAGTTCATATCCTGTTAAACGTGCAATTGTCAAGTGCTGAGTCTGTGTTCGGTTTAAAAGTACTTCCACGGAGTGTGGAACTTGTACTGTCAGGGAGTGTCCTAACACTATGGAATCACTTTGTCTGATAGGTAGAGCTGTGGCTGCAACTGACTTGAGGCACACAGGCAGAGCCTGGGCTACTGGATCTAATGTGCTAGAAAAATAAGCACAAGGCTTGTGTTGTCCTGCTTGATCTTGCGTGAGAACAGATAATGCTGTACCATCACGTTCAGTGACAAAAAGTGTAAAAGGTTTACTGTAGTTTGGTGTCGCTAAAACAGGTGCATTACATAAAGCTTTCTTTAACTCATTGAAAACAAGTGTATGTTCCTGGTCCAAGGGAGGACAGTCGATGTCGCTGCCTCCTGTGTTGTCAACTGTATCAGTGGTTTGGCTAGATATGCATACCGAGGAATCCATTGTCTGCAGTAAGAAGTGAGGCAGATAAAAGCTCGTACCTCCTTCTGTGTCTTGGGCTGTGGAAGATGTGCAATTAACTGGATACGGTCAGGTGTCAACTGTCTACCCCTCTTGGACAGCAAGTGTCCAAGGTATACCACTTGCTGGACACAGAATTGCAGTTTCGAAGGGGACACCTTGTGCCCCATTTCTGCCAGAAAATACAAGACGGTCAGTGACGCACGGTCGCAGTCACGTCCTGTACGGGCTGTGATCAATAGATCATCGACATACTGGAGCAGGGCAGTGTCAGTTGGCATGTGAATACTGTCTAGTTGACGTTTAAGTGCTTGACTGTAAATACTAGGACTTTCTGTGAAACCTTGAGGTGCACGTGTGAATTTATAGCTTCTCCCATTTAAACAGAATCCGAAAAGGAACTGGCTGTCTGGATGGATGGGGACACTAAAGAAGGCGTTCTTGAGATCGATAACAGTAAAGAACGCTGCTTCGGAATCAATGGCAGTCAATAGGGAAGAGATATCTGGAACCACTGGGTACTGGGGTATGATACATTTATTAAGTTCTCGAAGGTCAATCACTAATCGATATACTGGAGGTGCATTTGGGTCAGTACGAATCGGAATGATAGGAGAATTACATACATTGGAGTCAGTTTCTACAACTACTCCTTGAGCAATGAGCTCGTCAATGATTTTCGATAAGGCGGCTACAGCCTCAGGTGGTAGCTTGTACTGTCGAATTCGTGGTAATACAACACCTTGTTTCAGAGTGACACGATACGGTGTAATGTGCATACAACCTACATCAGTTGGACCTTGCGCCCATAAATGCTGTGGTACATTCAATAATCTTGGATCAAAATCACGTAACACATAATGACCTTTAAAATCACGTAAAAACAATCTCACTCCTTCCGGAGAACAGCATATAACGGCACCTAACTCTTTCAATGTTTTAATACCAAGTAAATTTTCAGGACATGATTTCGTAAGTAACAAGTCTGTAGTTCGGGACAATGGACCAACTTCTAGGGAAACTGGTTTCGATATTTCATTAACAATTGGCTTTCCTGAAAATCCCAGGGAAACATTTCTTGAGCCTGAGAGTGGAGCCCCTGGAACCTCATCATGACTGATGGTAGTCCTACTTGCCCCTGTATCAATCAGAAACTTTCTGTCTTTCCCTAATACTTGACTGTGTACATAGGGACCCTCTTGATCTACAGGAACCTCGATGAGAGGCAAGCCAACCTCCCTCTCTAGGCTGTTTCATGAATACTGCTGATATTCGGGATAATCTGACTGTGCGTACTGGTACATCTGCTGTGTAACGTGTTGTGTGGCAGCTATAGGCTGCGGTACGGTAACTGTCTGTTGTGCGTTCTGCGGTGGTTGCGTGTTTTGCGGCACATATTCCTGTCTAGGAGGACGCGGTCTCTCTTTCGTCTTACCAGTAGCTATGTTGTGTTTCAGAACTGCACATTCGTATATATAGTGACCTGGCTGTTTACAGTAATTGCATGTCCCTTTGACGGGAGCTGCAGAATGAGTAGTCTGATTCGTACCCCTCTTCTGACTATCTGCTGGAACAGACTGTGCAACTAGTACTTTCATTTTCGTGTCTTCCATACGTCTTCTTTCGTGTTCTTGCTCTTCCCTGATTCGGTTCTGGTGATACTGTAACATCTGTAGCATTTGGGACGGGGTATTAGCTTGCCAGGTACTCTCGACTTTCAATACTCGATTTTTAACTTGTGGTAAAGAATTCTCAACTAGTTTGGTAACAAAAAGATGTGGATACGACTCACTACTTGTTTTCAAACCACTATTAATAATGAAACATTTTTCAAATCTGGAATAAAAATCACTAGTGTCTTCGTCTTGTTTCTGTTTACAGGCTGAGATGGCATCCCAGTCTTCCTTTTTCGTAGCTAGTAATCTTGGCAAGACTTGTATTAACAACTCGGGCAATGCTTTAGCTTTTTCCCCGAGACCGGTACCAGGAACTCGTGTGTTATCTTCGTTCTCTAACGCGGTCCAGTCAATCTTTTTCTCTCCCACCTCCCATTCTTTTTCTTTAAGTTTTTCATATATGCCCGCAGGCAACAGGACCTTTAACATTTTGATGATATCTGGATACGTGTATTCTCCCATACGGAGCATGTCTTTTAACTCACGGTGGAACCCTGCTGGATCTTTATCGTGACAGGGCACTAACTTTTTCATTTCTAGTAGTTCTATTTTCGTTATAGGGGTGTAAACAAATACTCGTTCGAGCTCACCCCCCGTTCCTCTAACAGGATGCACTTCTCGCAACGGATTCTGTCTATCTATGTAGAATGGGGGTGAAACAGGAACAAAATGCGGAGTCAGGAACGTTCTGTATTTGTGGCGCTGTTCTAAAATGACGCTAATTAAATCGGTACCTAGACCCTTCCATCTGTTTAGGAGTAACTCGTTCAGTACATTATATAAAGGACCTGGATCAGAATGCTGATCCTCATACAGTGTAATGAGGTGCTGGATCATGTACATACCCACCAGTCGCTGTTCGTCTGGGGGAAGTTTCAGAAACATTTGGGCCACTATTTCGTCTGAAAACGTGGTAGAATCACTAGTCCATCGAACTGCTGATCGGGCTAGTTCCTGTTCATGCATGGTACTAAGCTCACTGTAACCTATTCGTAGTTTCAGAACTTTATCGGTAGCCTGGAATAAATGTTCAAGAGAACACTGTTCTGGTACGGGAGGAAGAAAAGTTTTCTTGTATTCTAGGCATGTATGTCTGTCAAAAGGTCTCGTCCTACCTACATACGCTATTCTGTTTGGATTCTCGGAGTCTACATCTTCGTCTGAAGTGTCATTCTCTTTCTCTGCTATTATCCTTGCTTTCTCCCTCTCGTGTATGCCTATAATTTCTTTACGAATCTTTCTGTACATGGTTTCTATACTATTTTGTGTCTTGTGTTTTCCGTCTGCTATATTGTCACTCCATCTTATCAGGACCTTCATCTCTTCTGGATCTTTATCAGGGCGATCCTGTTCTCTTATTAAACAATTTATTAAAAATTGCAAAATCATGCTTTGAGTCTCGACTTTCCTGTGTGCCATAGCTTCGTGAATACTTTCTGGTTTCTCCCCTGTTCGGATGAAATGATATATTCTGTCTAAATGTTCTTTCATATCTGATATGGTAATCAAAAAGTTTGCAACCCGTCGTAAACGTACGGAATATAATATCATGTGATCTTCGCCTGGCACTGGGTCATATCTACAATCAGTAAGGAACCTTTTGAGGGCTTCGTACGTAGCCACTTTTGGCGTGCGCTGTAATGCTGCGTCTCTCCGCGTCAGGCGTTTTGTTTGAGGTGGGGTGATAGGAATACCTCCCCCTGCTCCTCCTGAACTAGAATCGTCAATTAATACTGTATGTGCGGCTGCTGGTAATGTGACTGGTAAAGTAGGCGTACGTAATGTGGGTTGGTCCTGGGGTACTGGCACATTAACAGGATTCCCGGGACCAACGGCTGGAGGCACAGTAATTACATTATTAACAGGGGGCTGAGGTTGAACAGGCGGAGTATTCGTATTAGCATATTCTGGGACAGTGTCGTCTAAATAGGAAGAAAGGAAAATTTCAGCTGCAGTCGGTTTATGACGTAGCTTAATCGGGACCAATGGTGGCGGTAAATTATAGAGTGTTTCCGGGGTCGCCTTAGGCAAACCCTCGGTGAGAAGGGGATACATACCTTTAATAAGGGCATTTCTTTGTCTGTCTGACTGTTCTGCTCTAACTCGTTCACCTTCTTCTAGTAATTCCCTTTCTTGGGCTTTTTCGGAGGATTCCCTACTTAGTTCTGCTTTTCTGAATTCCTTTTCTGTTCTTTTATGCGATTCTTTACGCCACAATTCTATGGCATCTTTCTGGGATTGTCTGGCTTTCTTTTTCCATAATGCTTCCTCTACTCTCATGATGCACTCGGCATCCCATGTTCCTGAAACAGGCCATCTATATTTCTCTTCGAGATCTTTGGTGTAGTCCACCCATAAATCTAGATACAGTATGGCATCTAAGCCATGCTTATGATACATGAAATGTCCACGACTGTCCCTAGGAGGGACAGGAACTGACTCTTCGAGTAACCCTTTTCTGGTTTTTATCTGACGTAACTTCGAAAACAGAGGCATATTTGAACGTACTTGAACTTGAACACAATACACAATGAACACAGTAATGAATAGCAAAACAATCACTCATACCACGACATCAAAAACACATTGATAACAGTTCGAACAGAATACATTGAAAACACAATACTTCGAAAACAGAATACTGGAACTTCTCGAGGAGCTATACCAGAGAACAGACTTACTAGATTTTCTGGATGCACTGCTAAAACAGTACAGAACATACCGGTCTCCTAAAGAGACACGTCATACCGTATCCACCTAGGTGAACACGTCGGACCGGATCTGTGTACCCAAACCCGTCGGACCGGGCACAAATTAATGAACCCGTCTAGATACGTTCGCAGCAACGGTACTCACCGGGAAGCAAACTGAAGGCCTCGGACTGGACTGGACTGCTACGACGTCTGGTTACTGCTACGCACTACGCATGCGCCTCGGGCTTCGGAAACAGGTGGGCCTCCGGATACCTCGGACCTTGCTCTCTCGGCTTGGGCTCTGGTCGGGACAATCCGCCTTCCTCACCGCCTCGTCTGGATGCCGGACCGCAGTCTCCGTCTCCTCCGTGGGCCTGAGGGAGTCTTGAAGCAGAAATATCTGCACGTGCACAGTAGGGGTCCGTCACGGCTGTAGAAGGGTCAGGGGGCCTGCGTTACATCGCCGGCGCGTGGGGAAGGGGCTCGTACCTGTTCGGGCGCCATTTATGTGGTAAATAAATAAATAATTACCGGTACTATTTTTCTAGGCATTAACTGAAAAAGGATAGCTCAATAAATAAGAGGCAGAATCCGTGGTATCTGAGTCATACGGGCTTTAATCAGATGGCTCGAGCCAATGGAGTAGTGGAGTAGTGTGGCTCACTGGTTAGAGGCAGCAGGCCTAAGAGCAGAAATCAGCCCGGGACCAGGGTTCAATTCCCGACGCGGCAGGGTCGTGTACCTTGGTCAGCGGACTCGATAATTCTCGCTTGGTGCTTACTCTAATCAGGGGTTCCACTCGGCAACTCTGGGCATTAGCTTGTCTAATCTCCACAATGGCCCCACCAATTCCGGGGATGCCTGGCTCCACCTTGGGGACTCCCAGCAAGGGACCATCCCACAGGGAAAGCCAGGACGGGTTCCCCAGAGTTATACAGCGCCGGGACGCCCCGTTGCTGGGGCAGCTGTGCGCTTTACAAGTATACTACATTTACATTTACAATGGACCATCGGGTTCCATCACCTGCAAAGGTTCAGGAAGGGACAGACACAGGACAAAGGGAAGTCGCGCAGCGCCTCATATTAACATCATACAGTATATATAGTAAAACAGTACAATTGCATTGAATACAGTAGGCGTAACAAGTGACAAACGGAAGACAAGAACATATGGGCGTGAAAAGAAGGCGTGCACAGAGACATGTGATGTAAACGTCACAGAAGTGACATAAGTGGGTGGACACATGGAGGGGGCTACCTGGGCAGCTGGAACCTTTAACCTACTGGTGCGCGCAAACGGGTCATGACGTGTAACTGGGGAGAGCTGGGGGCTCTGACTTCTAGCACTAGAAGAGGAGACTAAAGTCTGGGATGTCAGAACGACCTGTACCTATAGCATATCTGATATCTTGTGTTTGGAGTACATGTTGCTTGAATCTAAAAGTCATCAGAGCAAAGGCTACTTGTCACTTAGGCTAGTGCATGCATATATTTCTTTAAGTATTGCGTGTGCTATGGATCTTCTATGGATACTAATTCAGAAAATCGTTTGCATGGAGACAGGAAGACTAGACTATAGATGAAGATGTTTATGCGGTTCGTTAGCTAGGAATGTGAAGCCGGGGAACTGAACTGATAACTGTAGGCATAACATATTCTTGGCAGACAGGCAGGCTAAGCCGAGCCGGGCACCGCGCTGCTTGGCAGGAAGTAAGTGAAGGGTCAGGGATGCGGGCGGGGCTGCATCGCTCCCCGGAGTGGTTCAGGAGACTTGAGGCTTGAATCTGGTGTCCGGGCCCCCTAGAAACGGGGACAACTCGATGATTTAACGTGCACAATGTAAAGACGTTGGCAGACATAGGCCTAATACTTGTTGCTTTCAGGAGGGACTGGATAACTAACATACTAACGTTGGACACAACTATAATTGCGTCTTTATTCGGTCAAGGGGGTAAATATGCATATTAATCATGCACATATAACATATGATGGGGAACACGTAGGGACACATGACAGGGCAAAATTCAATTTTCCTCAAGGAGAGGAAAATATTGCACTGTGGGAGGAAAGGCCTGTTATCATGGGACGGCAGACTTAATTTGACGAGGGCTCCTATTGCAAAAAACAGGTGGAATGTAGCAGTGAGGTGTTCAGGTACTAATATATTAATATTATTAATGTAGCAGACGAGTATTCTACACGTAAATGAGAAAAGTGTCTTCTTAGCTCAGTTGGTTAGAGCTTGGTGCTAATAATGCCAAAGTCACAGGTTCAATCCCTGTACAAGCCAAGATCTAATTTTTTTTAAGTGCTTTTACCAACAGGTAAACAAGAACAACCCTGCTTGCTAGGGTGCGTGCCATCCTGAAAGAAATGCACAAATGTGAAGTCGGTTAACCAGCAGATGCAATAGGTGAATGCGAGCCAGTATTGGCTTTAATCACTGGAATCTCTGGCTTTGTTATGGCATGGTTTGTATTCACAACAACAAGCATCTGTTTACCCAGCGCGGAGATAACCTTGGGGAATGTACACTTTACACATACGTAATCCGATGGGGGCTGATTTGCGATTCCAGCTTTCCAAGTACAAAATAAGTATGTATTTTGTTGAGACAGGAAATGTTGTCATCCTGTGCTCATATGTTGGAGTTAAGGCATGTAATTGAGACTTAAGTGTATTACTTTTTCGAGTGCATTTTGTTGACACGGGGAGTAACGGGACATGAAGCACAGCTTTGTTCAAGTCCGATATATTGAGAGAGGAGATGACGTGACGGCACTGCGTGTCTCCTTTATAGCTCATTCAGGGGCTAACAAACGCCCCCGCAGTGCGGGGGGCCCGCTCCCCTCAGTAAATGAAGGGGGCCCCGGCCCCCCTCAGCTCTTCTGAGAGCTCCGAGAGAGGCTTGCTTTGCTCTAAAGCAAGCCTCTCTCCTCTGTGTCTGAAGCAGGTGCAGGCTGCAGCCTGCTCGGAGCCCCTCGCCCCCTCCCTAACTGAAGGGAAACAATGTTTCAACATACATTGTTTCTCTTCAGTCAGAGCAAGCGAGGCCCGGAAAGAGGATGGGGGTGGGGCGGGGGCCCAGTTAAAGCAGGTAAACTCTGCTCTATGGGTACAGTAGTGTGTCAGGGGGGCCTCTGTCTCAGTTAAGCTGTGGAATCCTAAAATGTGCACATGAGGCAGACCATTGCACCAATAAAAGGGCAGTTTTTATGAGGGCGCTGGGGGCCAGATTAAATGGGTCCCAGATAACTACAGGAGGGGCCACAGAGACTTGTGCTGCCCCTCATGTGACATGGACTGTGCAGTCAAAACGTCAACTGTTCGGGGGTCAAATGGACATTGAGTATATTTCAAACTTTCAGGATGGCTATCAAATATACAAATAATCTCATTTAAAATGAATCATATGTGAATTCATTTTATATGTAGTAATTGTAGATATCCTGAAGACCTGACTGGACTTTACTCTTCAGTGAATCCACAAATCAAGCCTTAGTCTTGATTGACCCTGGCAAAACCCCCCTCCTCAGAAGGGGGCCCTTGCAATCATCACCCTCATAACTGCCCCAGTTGTGTCTATTACAGACTGACAACACACTGAGCTCATAGGGGCCCCTCCATAAGCGCCTTTCTGAGTTCTTCAGGAGTATCACAGGATTTTACAGGAGTCCTACAGGAGTAATACAGGAGTACTACAGCAGTACTAAATGAGAATTACTGGAGTTCCACAGGCATACTACAGGAGTACTACAGGTGTACTACCGGAGTACCGCCGGAGTTCTACAGGAGTACTACAGGAGTAATACAGGAGTACTAAAGGAGTACCCCAGGAGTCCTACAGGAGTAATACAGGCATATTACAGGATTATTCCAGGAGTCATACAGGAGGAATACAAGAGTACTACAGCAGTACTACATGAGAATTACAGGAGTTCTACTGGCGTACTACAGAAGTACTACAGGTGTACTACCGGAGTACCACCGGAGTTCTACAGGAGTAATACAGGAGTACCACCGGAGTTCTACAGGAGTACCACAGGAGCACTACTGGAGTTCTACAGGAGTACCCCAGGAGCCCTACACTTGTAATACAGGAGTACTACAGGAGTACTACAGCAAAACTACAGGAGTACTACATGAGAATTACAGGAGTTCTACAGGCGTACTACAGGAGTACTAAAGGTGTACTACCAGAGTACCACTGGAGTTCTTCAGGAATACTACAGCAATACTACAGGAGTTTTACAGGCATACTACAGGAGTAGCGCAGGAGTTCTATAGGAGTACTACATGTGTACTACAGGAGTACCACCGGAGTTCTACAGGAGTACCACAGGAGCACTACTGGAGTTCTACAGGAGTACCCCAGGAGCCCTACAGGAGTACTACAGCAATACTACAGGAGTACTACATGAGAATTACAGGAGTTCTGCAGGCATACTACAGGAGTACTAAAGGTGTGCTACCAGAGTACAACCGGAGTTCTACAGGAGTACCCCAGGAGTCCTACAGGAGTAATACAGGAGTACTACAGCAATACTACAGGAGTACTGTATGAGAACTACAGGAGTTCTATAGGAGTACTACAGGTGTACTACCGGAGTACCACTGGAGTTCTACAGGAATACTACAGCAATACTACAGGAGTTCTACAGGCATACTACAGGAGTAGCTCAGGAGTTCTATAGGAGTACTACAGGTGTACTATTGGAGTACCACTGGAGTTCTACAGGAGTATTACAGGAGTACTACAGGAGTACTACAAGAATACTACAGGAGTACCGTAGGAGCGGGGGCATAACAAACGCCCCGGGAGCCCCCGCGGTACGGGCGGCCCCACTCTTCAGTAAATGAAGGGGGCCCCGGCCCCCTCAGCTCTTCGGTGAGCGCTGTGAGAGAGGCTTGCTTTGCTCTAAAGCAAGCCTCTCCCCCTCTAAAGCAGGTGCAGGCTGCAACCTGCTCTGAGCCCCTCCCGCTGACTGAAGAGAAACAATGTATCAATTTACATTGTTTCTCTTCAGTCAGAGCCCCCCAAAGGATGGGGGTGGAGGCCCCAGAGACATCATTCTCCAGGGCAAAGCTCATATGAGAAGGGATGAGGCAGCAAAATGGTGCCCTCAGGTAAGCACTCTTGTTAGAACACAGCATGTGGGCGTCCGCAGGGGAGGTGGGGGGAAGGGGGGGCTGAGAAGGGTGCAAGGCAGAGGGGAGAATGGTGCAAGGTAGAGAGGAGAAGGGTGCAAGGTAGAGAGGAGATGGGTGCAAGGTGGATGGGAGAAGGGTGCAAGGCAAGGAGGAGAAGGGTGCAAGGCAGGGAGGAGAAGGGTGCAAGGTAGAGAGGAGATGGGTGCAAGGCGGATGGAAGAAGGGTGCAAGGCAGAGGGGAGAAGGGTGCAAGGCAGAGGGGAGAAGGGTGCAAGGCAGAGGGGAGAATGGTGCAAGGCAGAGGGGAGAATGATGCAAGGTAGAAAAGGGTGCAAGGCGGAGGGGGAGAAGGGTGCAAGGCAGAGGGGAGAAGGGTGCAAGGGGGATGGTGATGAAGTTAAAAATGTGTCCCCCCCCACCCCCTGGAAAAATTTCTGCAGACGCCCATGGCAACGCACACTGCTTTGTGAGAGAGAGTGGGCGAGAGTGGAGGGAGAGAGTGGAGTGAGAGACGAGTGTAGAGTGAGAGAGAGTGGAGCCAGAGTGGAGCGAGACAGTGGAGAGAGAGAGAGTAGAGAGAGGGTGGAGAGAGAGTGGGTGGAGAGAGAGTGGAGAGAGAGTGGAGAGAGAGAGAGTGGAGGGAGACAGTAGAGAGAGAATGGAGAGAGAGTGTGGAGAGAGAGAGAGTAGAGAGAGTGGAGCGAGAGCAGAGGGAGAGCAGAGGGAGAGTGGAGGGAGAGAGCAGAGAGAGAGTGGAGAGAGGGTAGAGATAGAGAGTGGAGAGAGTGGAGAGAGTGGAGAGAGTGGAGAGAGTGGAGAGCGAGTGGAGAGCGAGTGGAGAGAGAGTGGAGAGAGAGTGGAGAGAGGCAGTGGGGAGAGAGAGAGAGAGTGGAGAGAGAGTAGAGAGAGAGTGGAGATAGACAGTGGAGAGAGAGAGAGTGGAGAGAGCATGGAGAGACAGTGGAGAGAGAGAGAGTGGAGAGAGAGGGAGAGAGAGAGAGAGTGGAGAGAAACAGTGGAGAGAGAGTGGAGAGAGAGAGTGGAGAGAGAGAGAGAGTAGAGAGAGAGAGTGGAGAGAAAGAGTGGAGAGATTGGAGAGAGAGAGAGGAGAGAGAGTAGAGAGAGAGAGAGAAGAAAGAGAGAGTGGAGTGGAGAGAGAGTGGAGAGAGAGAGAGTGGAGAGAGTCGAGAGACAGAGGAGAGAGAGTGGAGAGAGAGAGAGGAGAGAGAGAGGGAAGGGAGAGAGAGAGAGTGGAGAGAGTGGAGGGAGACAATGGAGAGAGAGTGGAGAGAGACAGTGGAGAGAGAGTGGAGAGAGAGACAGTGGAGATAGAGTGGACAGAGTTGAGAGCGAGAATGGAGAGAGAGAGATAGAGTGGAGAGAGAGTAGAGACTGACTGACTCAGAGACTGAATACTGACTGACCGAGAGACTGACTGGCTGAGAAACTGACTGAAAGAGAGAGAGAGAGAGACTGACTGACTGAGAGAGAGAGACTGACGGAAAGAGAGCGATAGACTGACAGAGAGAGAGAGACTGACAGACTGACTGACAGACTGACTGAGAGAGACTGACTGACTGACAGAGAGACTGAATGACAGAGAGAGAGACTGGCTCACTGAGAGACTGACTCACTGAGAGAGAGAGAGCGAGAGAGAGAGACTGTGATGGAATTGGGGTCACAGTGTGTATGAAGCTATGCAATGCCTCTTAAGATTGCTATTGTCTACTAATAAAAATGTATTATCAAAATGTGCTCTTTGTAGTTACATCTGCTTTTGAAATACTGCATTGTCGCTTTCTCTAATGTTTTAAAACGGAAACGAGAAGGAGCAGTGGATGCACTTTTGTCAAGACTGAACGATGAGTGGGCCTGATGTTGTATATCATGACAGGAGTCTGCATCAGGAAACCCACCTAAAATTGGGCAAACTACCCCGGTCTCCTGATGGCAGGGATCCTGTAATGAATGGACCACCACCTATGATAGCCTGCGGGCAGACTAAGCCCAACCTTTACCTCCACCATCCAGTGTTGCTTATAACGGCTGGATTGGTGACAGTGGCGTAACAATAGCCCCTCCTCCCCTGCAGTATGGCGGGCCGCTGGCCTGAGAGCTCTAGACTGGCACGGAGGATGGGAGGGGCCCCCTCCATGTAGTTTGCAGGGGGGCCCCCTCAAGTTTCGTTACGCCACTGAGCTCATTACACTGAGACTGGAAGTTGTATCACCTCAGTACTTTGAAAAGTGCCTTTCTGTCGAGAGAGAAAACATTAGTTGAGCAGAGGAGACTTCCTGCCTCCTCACTGCAGCTGAAGCTGAATGAGTTAACCCCCTCCTGGGACGGTGAACACAATAAAAGCATTGGCACTTCGTGCCCCATCGATTTCCCCTCCCTCCTCCCTCGACAGGAACAAAGGTAAAATTGGAGTGGAGTGCGCCCCCCCCCCCCCCCCCCCCCCAAGATGGTGACGCCCCACAGTTTGAAGAACTCTGTATTATATAGAAGTATTGTTTGTTTTAGGTGCATATATCATAATCAACATATATATCTCTATATGAGTATAATTTGGACTTGCAAGTCACTGTATTTGCTGTTATTTCTCAGTTCTTAATGTTACCAATACAATAATTGATACAAAATGTTTAGTATATGTCAAATGCTTGTTAAAACTGTCTGAACTGTGGCAGTGCCATAAGCCTGAATATTTAGACTACTTTGTGTATGGTTTGCCAGTCTCTGGAGTGACGGACAGGTCCTGCTGCATTCATAATCCATTGTTGTTTTCCTCTCCCTCACATTTACTGTTACTTTCATGTTTTATCTTCTCCGCCACAGTCTTTACTTTATGAGCGACATGATGAACTTTCTGAGCCAGACAAATCCCTTAGAATAATAAGTCTTTTGTCTAAGAATTTACCAGCTTTGTCCTTTCCTTCTCTTTATTTTCAGTAATCCCTTTCCCTACCCATAAATATTCAACTACCTCCATACACGTCCTCTAATACCAACTCTTTAAAATAGCAACTAATGGATAGGGAGAGGAGGGATTCTTAGATTGTTATGAGGAACACCTGAACTAGCAGTACATTATTGCTCTGTATCTAAAAAGAATCATTATACAAAAGATAATACTCCCTCTGATTGACATTTATAATCCTGATTTGGTTATTGTATGCAAAAGTGATTAATAAATGCATGTAGGGAGGACCATGTAGCTGCCTTACATATTTCTTGTATATAAACAAATTTTGCTTCTGCTATGAGTAAAATAACCTAATGACATTCCTTGTATTGTGGCTTCACATGCTGAGATAATAGCAAATTTAACTCAAAGGCTAATGGTAGGAGTTGAAGGTATTGCTAGAGCTTCCCCGTGGTTGTGACAAGCTCCTGTGTTATTTATCTTGTACTTTCTCTGTCCCCTACTAAGTTTTGTTTCAAGTGCAGTTGAAGTCATTTGAAGAGCTGAGCTCATGCAGGACACCGTGGTGGCTAATGACCTTTGAAAATGATGGAACGCCCTAATTTGTCACAATCAACATCTAAACTCAAGAGAAATCGCTCATCCACTCGAGAAATTCAGTCATGAGAAATTCTCTGTACCCAGAATAAACTATCCCGGATGGGAGGCAGATGGTTTGCATATCTCTGTCCCTCATTATGGAACTCACTTCCCAAAGCCATTCGAAACGAAACGGTATACACACTAATTCGAAAATCCCTCAAGACTTGGCTTTTCAACCAGTAACCTAATAAGCTGCAACATATTCTTCTGATCTGCTCTGGTGCCGGTAAACCCTTCTTGGGTAGCTGCCGCGCGTTACAAATTTAATAATAATTATATAATAAGAGAGTATGTGCAGTGATCACCATCGCCGTTTGAGCTTTTCAAATGTGCTGAAGGCCTGAGCACTTCCTGAAATAAAGGCAAATACAACTCTGCTTGCCCTGGAGTGTGATGAACTGAAGGGTTTAGGCGTGCAGCATTTTAAGATGGTCTTGTTTAGGAGCAGCGCACCACCAACACAGGATGTTTAAGCCTTCAAATCCAGCAAGCGTTGATAATCCTTCAGTGGACAAGATGCCTTAGACCAGAAGCCACTTACTTTTGCTTTCTCTCGCGATAGTCCATGAGACATTTCGGCAACAGGAGCATCTCCATCACCATTAAGAACCTGATGTGGTGATGTTTTCAAAGTTTCAAGCTTGGTGTCAGCGACGCAGTGCCACAGGACACTCTCAATGGCTCGTTAAGCATTGGCAAGACGAGGGTGTCCCATATACATAGAAGGGAAACAAATGTGCTCACTTCTGTGAAGTGCTTGTTCATGCCCTCCCCATACATATTAACCGCCATTTGCCGTATTGCATGTAGCGTGGCATCGCAGGTGCCGGGCTGAGCCGGATAAATGCTTGTTGTAATTCAAAAAGAGGTTGTACAGACGAGCACAGCTGCTAGTTTCAGTGCCATTGACTTTCTGTGTGCCTGAGGGAAGCTTGCACTGCTAGTCCCAGTGCCATTTGACACCTGATGGAAGCTGTGTTGGAACAGACAGCACAGGAGTAAAGAAGACAGGGAATGATATTCCAAAGGGAGGGGGAGGAGAGGGTCTGCCGGTGTTTAGTGTATTATTAAAACAAGGGGATGGAGCAGAGATGGCCACTTCCGTATCTATATAATGCAGAGCTTGCAACCCACAGTTGACCGTAATATGTCAGCACAAGCAGAGAGGAGGAGAAGGCAGCTGCAGGGCGAGCAAGTGGAAGTATCTGGTGAGCCTGAGAGAGAGTAGGGGAAGGAGAGTGAGCATGTGTAAGATTAAGCACTGAGCCAGGGAAATGCTCGTTCAAAGTAAAAAAAGAATTCCTGAACAGAAAGTCAAATAGAAAAAAGCGGAAGCCTACAAGTCCTGGGGCAATACTCTGAGGAATTAACTGCTTGGATAAAATGAGGGAGCAGGAAGCCAAAGTAACCAATAGCAAGCAGGATTTCTTACAAGACAGCCAACAAAACCAATCCAAATCGATAGGTGGATTCAAATCTCACAAAGTACATACAACAGATCATCCTGACAGCGCAAGCACTGTCTAGGATCTACCTAAAAATAGGGTCAAATTGTGCTTTTCTCAGCACAATTTTCACCAAATTTGCATAATAGCCAGAGGATTTGAAAGGACAATCCTTAATTATTCAAGTCATTTTATATTGTTCTAAACCAATGAAACCCAACTCTCATTGGGAGTTAATCTAATTTTTTAAGAACTCACTTGTATCAGAGACATAATTGTGTCATGGGTGTCCTCCTTATACCATTGGGTGCCCCTTTTTGCCAAAAATTACACATAATATTTCAGTAACTGAATTTTTCCATTTATGGTGTCCATTTACCATGGGCAATCCTTATGTCAAAAAATATCTTTAGTACTTCAAGGCCAACATTTTGTCATGGGTGCATGCCTCCCACATGTAATAGCTGTCCTCCCATATTCCAAGAACTACCTAGCATTTTCCAGGGGCATCCCAATGGCCAAGTTTTTCCTCTTGTATGCCATTTTCAAATATTACTTCCAGAATGCCAGTGCCAAGTAATACCTCTAGAATGCCAGTGTTGGAAAACGAGGCAGTATCTGTGAGGCCTGCACAAATAACCTGTCACATTTGTCCTTCACTGGGAACCAAACACCTTAGTGTAGCGCTTGACTCTCAAAGGGTAGCGTTGCAGAGCAGTCGAAGGTTTACTCAAAGGAGGTGGTGTGGGCTAGTAATCGCCATTACAGGTGCGCAGAAATAACACTCAATAATTGATTGACCAGTTTGTACTTTGCTTTATAAAAGTAAGAGTACATTTATTAAACACACACACACTACTTAATACTATGCACCAATTTACAAATATACATAAGCTGTTGGAATTACTTTGTGACATTGCATAACATCTCCACCCCTCCTGCGGAGGGGGGGGGTGGGATCTAGTACCACCACTCCCATGTACTGACACAACCTAGAGCGAGGGCTTGGCCCGCTGGCACCATCCCAGTGGCGACCCACCCCATCATCTCAACAAGCATTAAAATATGTACACCTGGACTGGGAACACACAACACTGACTGATCATCTTATACTGACCATACAGTATACACATCTGCATCTTAGTGGCTAACAGTTTGGGTTGTTCTTCCCCTAACGCAGTAGCAAGAATACATGTTTGGGCATCACTTTAAATGAGGTACTCCTCATACTTTATAACAGTTGTAATGCATTGCAATTAAAGTTCCTACAAGGCATCACAGTTGAATCACATGATTAAGTATATACAGCCAGACACCCTAGTATAAATGTCCTGGCAACATAACCCCACTTTGCCTATGGCTTCACCTTACACAGGTACTTCACATTACATGTGTGACTTACAGTCCCTCTAAAAGAAATAACCTTGGTAAATGCACTTCTCCTTCAATTGCACCTCTTCACCTCCAGGGGATATCTTTCTCCAGACATCCCCAGCACAGCCTTCCACACATTAAGGCAATCCTTACGCCCCCCACAGATTAAAAACAAAAGTTCCAGACCAGGGTAAAGTTGATTGCTGGCTGAGCCCTTGAGGGGTTGTTTCTTTGCAAGTCCCCAGAGACTTAGGGAGGGACTTTCGTCTGTCGTGCTAGGGGAGACTGCGCTGCTCCTGCAGCTCCACCTGCAGCTCCCCCAGCACCTTGTCACACCTTTCGGCGGTACCCACGTCCTCCTGGGGCCACCACGAACCAAGGAAAAACTGTTTTCCTGTGCAGGCCGGTGGCTCTCCCGCTGTGTCGGGGAGAGCCACGCAGCCTTTTCCTGCGGCCTGACACCGCCTCCGCCATTCGTTGGTGGTCCGGTCCGACCCGTGAGTGTTTCACTGCTGCATCTTTGGAGGGCAGCTTGGCGATCCCACCCCGGCTGCCCCCGCTAGCTCCCCGACTGGCCAGCACCCTCGCGTGCTGCCGCGGGTGCCGACACATTTCTTCTGGTCTGCCTACTCCTGCGGGCAGACACAGCGTCTCTAGCATGCCGGCTGGACCTCGGAGGAGTGCGGTAGCACTCCCCCGGCCTCACCACTGCATCGGGCCCCGAGCTGGGATCTCGGGCCCCCAGCTCATCTTAATGGGGAGCATGACGGTGCTCCCCGACTTGGCTTTGGCGTTGCGGGCCCAAAGTTGGCATACTGGGCCTGAGGGAATCTTCGACAGGGCCCGGAGGTGGGACCCGGGCCCCTTGGTAATTCCTCGCGGGGAGTGCGACGGCACTCCCCGGCCTGTTATCTCCCGCGAGGGGGGGCGCAACGGCGCACCGCTCCCCGGCTCATCTTCTTGTGGGGCCAGCCCCGGGACCTGACCCACCCTGGGGGGTTCATTTTGGACCGACGGCGGAGCCCCAGGTGCTTCATCGCCCGTCCTGCAGAGGTCACCTACTTTCTGGGTGTCGTATCTCGGCCCCCAAGGGCCCGATCGGCTCCCTTCTGGCCACATCTTGCTCCTGGTGGTGCTCCCGAGCCACTGGTAGCACTTTGCTTCGCCCTCTTGATCTCCAAGAGGGTGAATGCAGCAGGGAGTGGTCTTCACTGGCTCCCTGCGCCAGACTTTTGGCTGGCTGTCTTCCTGGGCCTCTTCTCCTTGCACAGAGGCCCAGGCTCCTGGTCACTTGTCCTGGTCTCACATTGTGGTGCACGTCAGGGCTTGGGCCAGTCTGGAGGTTCTTCCTTCCAGCTGCCTATGGTGCAAGGCTCAAGCACCAGTCGTCCTCAGCAGACCACACCCCAGAGAGAGTTCCTCTTCCTGTGCAAACTCTTTCTAAAGAATGGGGAGGGGTCTGGCAGGAAGTCTCTGTTTGCCATATCAAACAGCGACACATCACTGCTCTGCCCCTGCTAACTCCTTCCTGCCCAGGCTTCTGGGTTTGTTCAAAATGGCATCGTCCAGGGGTATTATGCCACATGGTCTCTGAGAGCCCATTCCACCCTTGCTCCCTTCTCTCCAGAGCAGCTTGTTGCCTGGCACCAGGTGATAGCTTCTGATGGATTAACCTGTAGCTCCATCAATCTTCTCTTCTTGGAGAGGAGGCCTTCACCCTTGGAATGGTTATCATGAAGGTCTAGGCCTTTGATGCTACAGCTTGGGACGGAAGTTCATTAATCCAGCCTGCAGGGCCAGCCCCAGCCAGGCCCTTATTATGAGCTGACACAAAAGCACAGTACAAATATATGACTTTGGACTCTGCAGAAAACTTCTCACATAAGTTACAGTGGACTTTAGTGCGTGTCTGGAATTTGTAGGCCCTAGGAAAGTGAAGCTATCCCTGGTGCTCTCCATCCTCATAAAGAGTAATGGAGTGAAAACAGTAAAGCACACTGACTTTCCCTCAAATGTTTCTTCCCATTGTAGAAAGACTATTCCAGATCACCACCCAGTTCTGCATAAGCCCTGCCACACCATTCACTTTGTTGCTGCTCCTGGGCTGCACACGCTAGGAAGCTCCCCTGCGCAGCCCTCTTGTGCACATGCAGATACCCATGTGTCTACATGTAACCAGCCCGGTGCACCTTACTCTGGCTGCAGCGCAGCGACCTACTTGCGCCTGGGGGACACCAGTAAAATACACACGCAGTCCTTTTCATCATGAGTTCACTGTGGGTGAGTCCCAACTTATGAGGCTCTCCCACAGTAAAAGCTGAATAAATAGGTGCCCAAAAATCCGAGCGTCTCAGATGGCCAGAACCACCTTCTAACAGCAGGGTCAAGTATTAACTGTAGAACACCAATGCCAAATATTACCTCTAGTATGCCAGCACCAGTACTTTTCCACGTGTTGTTATGCTATGAATTATGGACAGCATGCCAGTGCCAGCATTTTGAAATGGGTGTCCTTCATAGCCAAGAATTAGCTTCTGAGTGCCAGGGACAACTGTAGGCTTGCAAGCTAAACACCATATTTTCACTCACTGGCACTCACTCACTCATGGTCACTTACATTCCTTCGCTCACACACATTCGCAGTCTCACTCACTCTCACTCTTCTCTTACTCATTCACTCATTCACGCATACCTGACTCACTTGGAGTCACTCTTACTGTCCCCTTGTCTCATTCATTACCTCCTCGTAAGTCTTCCTAGCCACATGAGTAACAAAGTGAGCTTCAGCTCCACACCAAAACCCTCCAAAGCAAAAAGTCAGCCTCCCATCCCTTCCCAAGATGGCCGACCCATTATCACCTGACCTCTATAAGAGGTGGACCGGCCCAACCCATCAGCCTGTTTTTTTAGTTCTGCGCATCATACTCTCCAGATGCGTCTTCAGGTAAGTGAGTTCCTGCTGAAGCGGGAGCATGGGTCCTTGGTTGGTGGTCCTGCGCTAGCGGAATCTGGGACTTTTGGACCTCCCCCCTTCCTTCCCCCGGTCTCTTTTGGGCCCCGTTAGGCTCTGCTGTAGCTGGCCAGGGGTCAATAGGGGGGGCGGGCAGGGTTTGGGGCTCTGCTAGTTATGCGCCTTTCTGCGCCTCGCCTCGCACTATCAGGGTCGTGTTTGTGTGGCCTCTGTAATCACGTCACAAGCTGGAGTCCCGGTAGCATTTTGAGTGTTTTAATTTATCTGTTTCCTCATTGTATTGAGTGGACTGATATCTGCTACAGGACTCTATGGAACCTACTCCCTTCGGGATTGTTAGCCGCGGCCTCTCAGATTAAAAGGGTTCATGTCCTGTCGTAGTGGCCAAGGTTAGCTAGCGCTTTCAGTGCCCGGTTATCCCTGGGGCTCTGGGGGCGAGGACGGGCATTTTTCCGGCAGTTTTTCTGCCGTTTTCAGCCCCGTGGGGACCGCGCACTTCCCCTGCGGCTCTGTTTCCTTGCAGGCGCCCTCCCCCCGGCTGGGTCACGCTCTCGCGGGCTTACCTTCAGCCGTCCTCGGCGAGTGCCGCTCTGCCAGATTCTGCCCAGGGGGTGCTGGCGTTGCCTCAGGGTCTGCTCCTGCCTTCTTTCTCGGCGGGTTTTGGAGACGGAGGGCGCGGCCGGATGCCTCCTATTTCCCGGCTCCATCTTTTGGCTCCTCGCCTCCTTCTAGGGGGGCGGGGGCGGGCTCCTCCGGCTTCTCTTGGTCTTTCGGGAGCCGCATGGTCACGTGAGCGTCTGATGGGTAGTTCAGTGAGCGGAATGTTTCCAACTTGAACTACGTGGTGGATTCTGGTTACGGGTTTGATCCGTTACCAGGGTCAGGTCTGGTCTGTTCTTGGTTTTTTGTGATGTCCTGTGCTTGTTTTCACTTTCTTTCAGGGTGCTGTTGCTCATTATTATATGTCTTGTGCCGGGGGCTCGCATTTCCCTCGCATTACTCGCATGTCCCTGCGCCCTCGGGTTGAGCCGGTGCGTTCTGTGCTCTGCCGTGCCCCCCCCCTATAGGCGTGCTTTTCAGCCTACTGTCGCCTGCTGATTACAGTATTGGGTGTTTTTGCACTCTCCGCTTCTTGCGGAGTTATGTCTCTGCAGGACTCTTGTCTCGCAGATCGGCTGAGAGGACATAGTTGTGTCCGCTTGGCGTATGTCTGTCCTTTTCTATGCGTCTTGTGGGGTCTTGCTGTGGCACTCTTCTTCGCTTCGTGGGTGGGTCCTGGTCGTGTCTCGGCTAGGGTGCTTGCTGTCCTGTCAGGGTTTGCGGTGCTCCCACCTCTACTGACGGGTCTGGTGACTTAGTGACTTTGTGTCTGCTGCAGGGGCCTGTGTTTGGCCTCAGGGTCACTGGTTCGTATCCCGGCAGGTCCGCTCTGCTTTTCGTCCTTCTAGGGTCGTTATTATAAGTCCCGTTGTGGCTGTTTTGGGCTGCACGTCGTCTAGCTGTCGTCCTCCGGGCTCAGTTTGGACCTGCATTGGGGAGTCTCTGTGGCATTTTTGTGGGCTCTTGGACTCTTTCTCTCTGGTTTCCTGTCACATATTGTTTTTACATATTGGGCACTGCTGTTACACCGTCAGGTGCTGGGCCCCATAACGTGGTGACCGCACCTTGGCAGTCTTCAAAGACGACATGAAATTCCTGCGTTGATAAAAACCCAACCCCTCGACCACCCACGCTACATGGTGTAGCTTATTCTCCGTGCGGGTCGGTGCTTCTGTCTCGCACATGGTGGTTTTGAGCGCTATGCAAGGCAGTGTTTTGTTTTGCCCTGCTTGTACAGGGGCTGCACACTGAGGCAGAGGCTCCTGTGCCCTTACTAAGTAGGACGTGATCCAACATTTTCCTTTTTTGGGAATTGATTGTGCCTCTGGTTTCGGAGGGTTTCCCGGGACTGGGGTTCGGTTCCTGTTGTTGCTGTCTGTGTATCCTGCGATGGTGCATTCTCGAATTGTTCAGTGGACTCTTGCATCCAGTACAGGAGGCCTTTGTTCGACCTCGTGGTTTTGGTTCAACTCCCGGCGGGCCCGCTCAACCTTTCATCCCTCTGAGGTTGATGATATGATTTTCATTAAGTTGGGTAACGATAGACGTCTGTTCAACGGTTTGCATGCGCTTTGCAAATGCACGTTATGTTTAAGTTGACCTCGGCAGGTCCCTTTGGGTCTCTGTTTGGCTTGGGTTTCGTTGACCCGTTCAGTTGGTCGGCACGTGTGGTGTTGGTTTGCAGGGCCTCAACTTCGTTGTTTGCTGTGTTGTCCATGTCTCCTTGCTGGCCTGCGTTCCCTTCGCCCTCGGGTCTCCTGTTCCTACCGTTGTTGTACGGCCTGTTCCTTCGTGGACATCATCAGGGTGATTCCAGGGTTTGTCTGCTATGGACGGCCTGCGGTTGGCGCCGGTCTGTCCGTCTCTGGGGTCCGCTCTGTCTTGGCGGGCGGCTCCTGCGCCCCCTTTTTCCTCTCTGCCTGCCCGCTCCGGTTGTCGGGTCTTGGGCTACCCTGCTCCTGCCCGTGGGGCTGTGGTGCTCTGCTTTGGGTGATGCTTTCTTGACAAGCCAGGGTTTCGGTTGCCACCTTTGGTGGGGTGTGCCTTCTTCCTACCATGGGGCTGTGGCTCATTGGTAGGTTCTGTGCCTCTGGTGCCACTACCTCTTTAGAGACATGGGTTCGAATCCTGCCGGTGCTGTCGAGATTTTCTGGACTTGTTGCTTTTGGCTTCGTTTCCAGGGGGCTGTGGCTCAGTGGTATCAGGCTTCCATAGGACAAGTCCTGTTGGTGTTGGGACCTCTGGCCCATCCTTGGTTTTCTCCTTCCCGAGTGTTGGCGTACTTTGCCTTCCTGGAAGGCTTACTTGGGTTCCCGATCTGTCCTGGGTCGGGGTTTCACTATGGGCTGTTTTCCCGTCTGACTTATGTTTGCCGTTCCTCCCCTGCCTTGCTTGGGCTTGTTGGTTACCATTCTGGTGGGTTTGTCCCCTGCCTTGTGCTCCGGGGTGTTTGTGGGGTTCGCCCCTGCTGGTTTTTGGCTTTTTGATGCCTTCCCTGCCTGGGTCGTTTTTGGCTCCGGCCATTCAGGCCCTGTGTACTCCTGTTCTCATCTGCTTTTTTTCGGTGATTTGTGGGTCGGGCCTCTTAGAGCCTGGGTTGACCGTCTGGTGCTGACTGCTTCCTTGGGGTCCCCGTTGTTGGCTCTTTGGCCTTCTCGTCCGTGCTCCCGGCCTGGGGTTCTTTCCTCCGGGAGTTCTGGGCATCTCCATTGGCATCTGCTTCTGCGGTGCTTGTCTTGGGCCCTGTTGCTCATGGGTCCTTCCTTGCCTCTGGGCCGGGTCTAGTGGCTCGGTGGACTGAGACCTCCACTCTAGGGGCCTGTATTCGTCCTCATGGTCATAGGTTCAAATCCCGGCGGGTCCGCTCAGCCTTTCTTCCATCTGAGGTTGATGAATTGAGTTCCACGGAGTTGGGTTACAATACATGTCTGTTATTCGGCGCCTTGAGACCCTATCTTGGGTGATACGTGCGCTTTACAAAATACGCATGTTATGAATGGGCGCGGGTTTTGTGTCCTGCCCCTGTTTTTTCTCTTCAGTTGGTCGGGGATACTGAGACTCCGGGTTCTCGCCTTCCTGGTGGGGCCTTACTCTTCGGGTGTGGTTTCTGTGTCCCGGGGTCTGTTGGCTCCTTGGGAGTCTTGCCGTAGTTTGGGCTCGTTTTCTACCTGCCCTTCTGTCCTTCTCGCCTTTGACTTGTTTCTGCCTGTGGCCCTGTGCGGGGCGGTCTCGGTCTGCCGCTTACCCTTCCTTCCGGACGAGGTCAGGCATAGGGGTTTTTCCTCTTTTTCGCTGTTGCCCGGTGGGGTTCCCTCCGGGTCTCTTCTGTGTCATTTCCAACGCTTTCCTCGGTCCGTTTGACCTTGTGCCTGTCTGGGCTTTTCCAGGGTCCTGGGGGTGTCTGGGATTACTCTTCCATCTGTTTTTCTTCTGCACCCTTTTCCAGTATTGCATTCCTGGGTCGGGTTGCTTGGCTTCTGTGCGGGACGGTCTCGGGCCTCCGCGCGGCGTTTCCTTCCTTCCATTTCTGGTTGGGTTGTCCTAGGTCCTGATCTTTTTCACTCCTAGGTGGGTTCGCTATTTCCTGGTTGGGGTCCCTTGGTGGCCGGGTCTCTCCAGTCTCTTTTCCGGCTCCTTCCTGGTTCTCTTTTACCTTGTGACTGCCCTTGTTCTCTCGTGGGTGTTGGATCCTTTCCGGGGTTTTTTGTTTTGGTAGGTCGCTCTTGCGGCTGTATCCTCTGTTCCTCTGTCCCTGCTGCTCTGTGCAGTCTGGTTCCGTGCCTTCTCTGTGCTCCTTCGGTCCTTTGGTCGGGCTCATGTTTCTGGCGGCACTTCGGGGTCTGGGTTTTCTCGGTCCCGGGCTGGTTTTCCTGCTCGTGGTTGCCTCTCTCTGGGTGGTTCTTCGCTCTTCTGACCTGTGGGGCTTACCCTCTTCCGTGGGGGTCCCATTCGGGTCAGTTGGTTTCTTGTGAGTTTCCATGAAGCCGTTAGGCTTTGGTAAATGCTCACTTTGTTACTCATGTGGCGATGAAGACTAGGACGAGGAGGTAATGCCCCGATTACTTACCGGTAATCTTCATTACTCCGAGTATAGTCTTCCTCGCCACATAAGTTCCCATCCCTCCCTCCCTGTCTGGTTATCGGCTTCATGTTTGTGCTTGGTAGTTTCAGGCTGAGGGGTTGGGTCTGCCTCTTATAGAGGTCAGGTGATAATGGGTTGGCCATCTTGGGAAGGGATGGGAGGCATGGGAGGCTGACTTTTTGCTTTGGAGGGTTCTGGTGTGGAGCTGAAGCTCACTTTGTTACTCATGTGGCGAGGAAGACTATACTCGGAGTAATGAAGATTACCGGTTTTCCATTTAAACAGATTTTTACATATAAATACGGAAATATATTTTTCTTCCATCTGTATTTATAAATAGAAACAGAAAAATACAGATTCCCGGATTCCGGGAATTGTTTGGCAATCTGTGCTGCAGCCCAGGGTTGCCTCAACTCGCGTCTCTTCCTGATTGCAGTGTATGCCTGCCCACTTTAATACCTGCTGGGCCATTAATCTTTGGTAGGAGCGGGAAAATGAGTGTGACCCAAAAAGGTCAGAAAGACGGGCGGCATAAACACATTAGGGAAATTAGGTTGCATTAGCTTTCAGGCATTAAAATTTTAACTTTCCTCCTTGACTTGGGCCCGGCAAAGAGCTTGTCGGCACCCCCAACCCCCCGGGGGTCCGGCCGAGCACTTTGCCAGGGCCGGTTTTGGTTCCCAGTCCGGCACGGCGCCCGCATGCTCATGACGAGCTGAGCTCGTCATGAGGCACGGTGCTCCTGTGCATTACCTGCCATGGAACGCTCAGCACAGCAGGGGAATTATCCCCGCATGCGAGCGTTCCACGGCTCATTACGAACTGAGCTCGTCATGAGCACCGGAGCGCCGTGGCTCATGACGAGCTCAGCTCGTCATGAACATGAAAGAGGTTAAAGTTGAAGGTTGAAAAACATATACCAAACATAAGCACATGAGTGACAGGGATGCTGGGTTTGAGAAGCTTACAAGGCATTCAGGCAGTGCCCAAAGGGCTGCTCTGATAGGTCAATATATGCGCCAGTTCTATTGTTTTGTGGGCCTGTTTTATGGTCTCCTCAGTCTAGGTTTTTATTGTGAATTTCCCTGATATTAAAATAATTATTGCCTACAGCAAACTCAAACCCATGCAGCCTTCCATACCTCTTGAAACACTTATACAGTGTGTCTTTACAAGTTCAAAAATGCTTCACTTTTAAAATACGGGCCACTTGTATTTTGCTATTTAATTCACTAATACAGGCCACTTTTATCTTGATGTCTTGGCCTATTTATTGTCCCAGTCTGACACTGCAGGCATGTGCTTCTGAGGGCATTGGAAGACATCTATACACTGTTTGCTAAATTGACGGGTGCTAGTGAATGGGGGACCACTTCCATTTTGAATTCTACTGTCTGCCCAATGCTATGTACCTGACAACTGGTGGTCTGGACTGAGCTACGTTCTTGTGTGGTGAGCCTCACTTGGCCTTGCTTATCCTGTTCTAGCAGATTCTTTTCCATTGGCCATCTCCTACTGACTGTAGAACTACTGGAAAGCATGAATCTTGAGTGTCATGAAAGTTGTCATCAATTTTTAAAGCTAAAGGTAACCTATCTAAATAAATGTTACTTCAAAAGCACATTTTTTGGAACATCTGTCTAAATTCACAACCTACAAAACACCTAAGTCCTCAACTTGGGAGACCCTCAAGACTCATTTGTTTTTCAACTGAACGTCCTCCTCAGGAATATTGACCCTAACACAATATTGACCGGCCCAACACATCGAAAAGAACCACGTTAGACCTTCTGATTGCAAAAGAAGGGTCCTGTAGATAATCCCCCAATAATGGTGCCTGGTCTAACTATCAGATTGTACCTTTGCTCATCATTTCTGTCACAATGGAATGATAGATAGTTATGATTATGAAGTCCTGAGAAATAGATCAGGAGCATTAAACATCTCAACGCTTATTCTTTTCAAACTATTATCTAATCCAAATTGCAGCCTACTAACGGAGTCAAATGCAACTTATCTGAACTAGTGCAACCACCAAGAATATAATTAAGGAAGGAGTTCTACCAAATCTAAAAAGAATGAAAACCAAGGAATTCGAACAGTGGTTTTCCAAGGGTTACCATGAACATGGAAAGAATTTCAAAGCGTGGCATCAGAAGCCTTCTGCTGTTTTAAAAAAATATATATATTTTTATTAACATTTTTCAAATACACTCACATTACATGATGGTACTCTCGGCTGCTCCACAGTGGTACAATTATGCAATTAAAAGGCAAGCTGTTCACATAAGGCAGGAACCTTAGGGGGTATTAGTCCATCTGTTGCTGCAATGTGAGTTCGAGGGGGAACTGGGGAGATAAACTAAGGAGCTTGTGCAGGAGTGGGGGTGGGTGGAAGGAGACCTAGTCAGGAAAGTAGGATCATGGAGAAAGGTCTGGTCGCTTCAGCATCAGTCCGTTAGGGGAGGTTCACACCGCTGACAGAGGCTATTCGACAGGGAGTGCCTCCAGACACTTCAGGAAGAGCAGCGCGCTCTGGTGTCTCCAAATTACTGCAGCCAATGTGGGGGAGAGGGGAGGGAGTCGAGGAGTACAGTATATGAACCCTATCATGGCGTTGGTGCCGCTGGGGCCGCAGGATCATCCTGACCCTCACATCGCCATAGCCATCCCGGATGGCTACAAGATCACCCGGAGGGACCGCGTCAACCAAACCGGAGGAGGCATCGCCATCGTCCAGACACACCATCCGCATCACGACCAACTCCAACGACACCCTCAATGCCGCCGAACACCTTCACTTCCAGATCCACACTGACCCCAAGACCACCCTCAGAGGCACTCTCATCTACAGACCCCCGGGACCACGCACTCAATTCAGCGAAGCCATCGCAAACTTCATCAGCCCGCACGCCCTCACCTCTTCAGACTACATCCTCCTAGGAGACCTGAACTTCCACCTGGAGAACAACAAGGACTGCAACACCACCGCCCTGCTGGACAACCTCGCCAACCTCGGACTCAAGCAACTGGTGAACACCCCCACCCACTACGCCGGCCACACACTTGACCCCATCTTCTCCTCCAGGAAGCACATCTCCTTCAGCCACTCCACCAGACTACACTGGACAGACCACAGCTCCGTCCACTTCAACTTCAGGAAAACAACGACCCACCACCACCCGCAACAGTTTCCCCGCAGAAGCTGGAGCAAGATCACCACCGACCAGCTCACCACCTCCCTCAGCCAGAACCCTCCTGTCAATACAACGGACCCCAACGAAGCAGCCCGCAACCTCACACAGTGGCTCACTGACTGCGCCAATGAACTCGCACCACAGAAGAATCCTCCCAGCAGACCCGGCAGCAGGAAAGCCTCGTGGTTTACCATCGACCTCAAAAACTCCAGGAAAACCTTCCGCACCCTCGAGAAAACCTGGCACCACGACCAGACAACAGAATACATGACCGCCCTCAAGAACGCCACCCGCATACACCACCAGCTGATCCGCACCACCAAGAAGACCGCATTCGAAGAAAGACTGGACAACACCCACAACAGCAAGGAGCTCTTCACCATCGTCAAAGAGCTCTCCAACCCCAGCGCCTGCAACAACGACATCACACTCTCGCAAGACCTTTGCGACTCACTCGCCTCGTTCTTCCACCGCAAGATCGCCGACATTCACAACAGCTTCGGTGCACAAACCACGCACCCAACCGCCGAACCAGCGCCCCCAACCACCACCCTCTGCAACTGGACCCCGGTCAGCACCGAAGACACCACCCGCACGATGAACACCATCCACTCCGGCTCCCCTACCGACCCATGCCCACACCACATCTTCAACAAAGCCGACTCCATCATCGCACCCCAACTCCGGAACATCATCAACAGCTCCTTCGCATCCGCTACCTTCCCGGAGAGCTGGAAACACGCCGAGCTGAGCGCCCTCCTCAAGAAACCCACCGCGGACCCCACGGACCTGAAGAACTTCCGCCCCATCTCGCTCCTTCCCTTTCCAGCCAAAGTCATCGAGAAGACCGTCAACAGACAACTCTCCGCCTTCCTCGAGACCAACGGATCCCTCGACCCCTCACAGTCCGGCTTCCGAGCAAACCACAGCACCGAGACCGCCCTCATCGCAGCCACCGACGACATAAGGTCTCTGCTCGACAACGGGGAAACGGCTGCCCTCATCCTCCTGGACCTCTCATCAGCCTTCGACACCGTCTGCCACCGCACCCTGATACAGCGCCTCAGCAACACCGGAATCCAAGGAGCGGCCCTGGAGTGGATCATCTCGTTCCTCGCTGGAAGAACCCAGAGAGTCCGCCTCCCCCCGTTCTGATCCACGGCCACCGAAGTCATCTGCGGCGTCCCACAAGGATCCTCACTTAGCCCTACCCTCTTCAACGTCTACATGAGCCCCCTCGCCGCCATTGCACGCAAACACAACCTCAACATCATCTCCTACGCCGACGACACCCAGCTGATCCTCTCCCTCACCAACGACCCCAACACCGCCAAAGCCAACCTCCAGGAAGGAATGAGAGACGTCGCAGAATGGATGAAGATCAGCCACCTTATACTGAACTCCGACAAGACGGAAGTCCTCATCCTCGGACCATCTCCCTCCACATGGGACGACTCCTGGTGGCCCCCTGCCCTGGCAACGCACCCAAACCGAAGGACCACGCACGCAACCTGGGCTTCATCCTGAACTCCTCCCTCACGATGACCAAGCAAGTGAACGCAGTCTCATCATCCTGCTTCAACACCCTGCGCATGCTCCGAAAGATCTTCCAATGGATCCCCACAGAAACCAGGAAGACAGTCACCCAGGCCCTTGTCACCAGCCATCTGGACTACGGAAACACCCTCTACGCTGGAACCACAGTCAAACTCCAGCTCATTCAGAACGCCTCGTCCTGGACATCCCTCGACGCAGCCACATCTCGGCCCACCTGAAAGACCTGCACTGGCTCCCCGTCAACAAGAGGATCACGTTCAGACTCCTCACCCACGCACACAAGGCTCTCCACGACACAGGCCCGAAGTACCTCAACAGACGCCTCACATTCTACACACCCACCCGCCAGCTCCGATCCGCCAGCCTCGCCCTCGCCTCCGTCCCACGAATTTGAAAATCCACCGCCGGAGGAAGATCCTTCTCCTACCTGGCAGCCAAGACATGGAACTCCCTCCCCACTCACCTACGGCTGACCCTGGATCACCTCTCCTTCAGGAAACAACTCAAGACCTGGTTGTTCGAGCAATAGCGACTCCCCCCCCCAGCGCCTTGAGACCCTCACGGGTGAGTAGCGAGCTAGACAAATTCTTGTGATTAATTGATTGAGGATCACATTGGGAGGCACTGGGGGTAGCGCGTGTATCAGAAGCCTTCTACTGTTAACCCAAGCTTGATGTGAATAGAGGGAAGTTCCAAGAACGACATTGTCGATGCCAAAGCCACATCCTTTAAAATCCGATTAGAACTAGCAAGAAATCACCCAAAAAGCTATTTGGTCTGGTTAAACATCCTACTAAACCTCCACCTTAATGGACATTAATAAGTTAGAATAAAAAGGCAAAGAATTTCCTCATTTCTGCCTGCAAAAGATTCATTAGGTAGAACTCTCCCATGACCCATAATTGAAGGTTAGCTCCTCTTATATCCTGATGTCGAAAAATAGTGTATGGTAGGAATTTTTCAGAGCAATCACTGAAAATGAACCCATCCCTATGATTTCTAGCAGAGCATCATCTCTCTTAAATGATCCTAACACAGCCTCAACACAAGACTAAAAGAGTAGAGTAGAAATATTTCTCTTTCTGTACCAGCCTCATAGAGACATCTCTGCTTCAAGGAATAGCCCGAGAGTGACTTCAAATGGAGCACCCTAATCACTTCCTACCTCTAACAAACCTCAATTTCCAACAAAAACCACTAGAAGGTTGCACAGCCTCCTAACTCACTTGGGCTGCAGCATAGAAACAGTCATTCTTTAAATAGTGGACGACATGCTATGCCTGCTGAATAATGGTGGCTCTTATTTTTTCATTTTCTTTTGATCTATTAGATGCTTCCAACACGGTTAACCACGATATACAACTGAATAATTTAAAAGAACTAGTGAGCAACCTAAAAGACTTACTAAGCAACCTAAAATAATTAATGGGGATAAAAGTCACAGTCCCAGTCTTGTTTTTCTCTTTCCTAGAAAATAAGTGAGAATTTCTCACAATCGGCTTCCCAAAGACAGCGTGTTCCTCATGGCTCCATTCTCTCTACAACTGACTTCAATCTATACATAGAAACTCTCAGCATGCCTCAAAAGTTCTCACATATATTTTATCATCTCAATGCCAGCGATATACAACTTTACCTGAAAGGCTGTAGACCAGAGATACCCAACCAGGCAAAACACCAGAATGTGTTCAATCCTGGATGACATTTCCTCACCTAAAGCCAGTGGCGTCACTAGGGTTGGTGTCACCCGGTGCGGGTAACTCATGGTGTCACCCCCTCACAACTTACCGCATGGACCTCCTCCGTTCCGAGTCCGCCAGTGGACACAGATGGCAAATAACGGGACCATACAGAATCCTTCGTAACGTTTGTAAATTTAGTTCCTATATTTACAAAGGCCATAGAAGAAAAATGTAATTCAACAAGGTCGGAGGTAAAAGATATTTTTTTAACTTTAAATTTTACTGTTACAGGAGATAAGGTTGTAACCATTCTGCATTGGGTTTGCACAATCAGCAACTGTTGTTTGGGGGGTTGGGGGAGTTCTCCCCTCAAGAAATAAGAAATAAGAACGACCAAAATGGTGCACAACACATTTTCCATTACATATTTAGCTATATTAACTTTCAAACCATAATAAATCGTAAATGATGACCTGACATAAGCATGCCGGAAAGCATGGAAATGTCACACATTTTCTCACATTTCCCCTTCACAGAGCCCAAACCCAGTCCAATTATGGCTTGACTGGCTTATTAGACTTGATTGTAAAATTAAAATCCTCAATGTAGCAAATGTCTTACTTCATCTGTGGCAACTAATTACAAACACACCACCATAACAGCTGGAAGTCCTCTGAGGATAACCCCTTTTTAGGGCTTGGGCTCTGCATACACTGCGTATGCAGTGTCGCGCAGCGAGAGTCCTATTCCGGGCGTGTTGAAAATGGACCTTGAAATTCCACATGTGGATTTCCAAGGTCCATTTTCATTGGCCTTCGGGTGCGTGCTGTTTTTAAACAGAACACGCAATAGGCCATAGGCGGTCTCATAGCTCCACCTATGGCCTATTGGTGTCTGTTACGCGCAGAGCCTCGATAATTCAAAACCTATGCTCACAGTGGCGCGCGCACCACTGCTTTCTCGATCCGTTGAAGTGCTGCTTTTTTTTTCTTCTTTTAGTACAGAGTGGTATTTCAGTGAATCAGATCAAATTTGAGAAAGAATGTGAAATGTAACATTGTGAATGAATATCAGCTCACAATAGTCATAGTCACAAGAAACACTTGCTTAGAAAATGTGCTAAAGTTACAAAACTAAAAAAGTCCAATAATTCCTCACTTTAAGGTGCCAAACCAATCTTAACTCCCTTTGGAGCCTCGTCTCTGTTCGTCGTGTGATTCACTCAGCTTAATGCACAATTGCTAAAGTTCTTCAACAGTACATTCAAATCCAGATTGTTTTAGTATAGGGTAAAAGATCCTTTGGGGTTCTCTAAATTCCTTGTCTCGCTTTTTGTGGCGAATGTGAGCTGTCATTATACCAAAGCTTTGCTAGATCAGAAACTGTGGGTCCCATATCACTGTCTTAGCGGTTTGCTCCCCTTTTCAGAGTCCCCTGGTGTTATCGGATGGGGTTAGGTGTTGGAATGTTACCGGGCTCTTCTCCAGGCTCCTGCCAATCTCCCTGCATATTTGATGATGCCGTAGAATGCTGCCTTTTGTCAGCACACTGAACCCAGCCACTTGCTCAACAGTGTTAACATTTGTGACCCATGCAGCCGATAAAGGCTTAATGGACGGCCCCAGACAGCATATTGATTTGTTTTTTTTCTTGTGCCTCCATTTCGGGCCTCAAACGAGGTCTGATTGTTTTTATTATCCTTTAGTAAGCACACCACTCGATTGATCCCTGTGTTTATGCGGCCCTGGCATACGCTTGCTTTTTAAAGAAAACTATGGCCATAAACTAGCTCCAGATTTTGCATGGCAATGTTTAAAGCAAACCTGCACACACTGCCTGACGTCTTCATCCTGTTTTACCCTTGATCTGAAAACTATACCCGTACTTTTAAAAAGTCAAAGGGAGCTAATGCCCTTGTGTTCACTAATCCTTGGCACTCTGAGGGGGTAGGGTGCATTCTTTGCTGGGTTTACTACTTTAAATACCCCTCTGAGATGCCCAGTCCGAAAAAACATTTGCTGCCAACTGTCCCTTTAAGTTGACTAACTTAAAAACTCCTTAAAGGGTCTCAACCCGCCGTCACGGAAGATAACAGTCATTGTTTCGAAAGGTAAAAACAATGCGTTTTTGTTTTTAGAGACTTCTGCCTTGGCGCCATGTTTTGTATCTGCGAGAATATTTCTACCCCTCAGGATTTTCCTAAACGCAGCACGTGCTGTGTTTGAGCATATTTGGAATTGCCCCGACGGCACGCGCACACACACTCTGCATAGAAGTGTCCCTTATATGGTGCTCAGACAACAAAGTTCATTCAGTGTGACCAGGCACCCTTCGCATTTCAAGAACATCCAGCATGCTGGCAGGGACCTATAATCTGCTTTTTCAAAATCGTCTCTGCGGTGGACAGAGAATATGTGAAATATTTGCAAATTGTTAGCTTTTAAAAAAAAGTACATATCTCTGTTTACTCGTCTGTAGTTCCAGGGGCGTAGCGTCCATTGGAGCAGCAGGTGCAGTGGCACCAGGGCCCAGATGCCCGAGGGGGCCACTAGACCGTGATAATTGCCGTATTTCACAGTTCAAAGAGCGGCCACGCGGCCCGTTCCCTTCCATGCTCAAGGGCCCGTGACACACTGTGCGTGTATTGTGCGAGCAGGCAGAAGGCCCTCTGCAGATCCCCCCACGGTCCTTGTCCAAAATACTTTAATACGCTTTTGCGATATGTTAGCAGTCTAAACTGCTCGTTATAAAATGCAGACTGGGAGGCCTATCCTGGCCTTCTACCACACGCCTGCACGCCTCGCACTGCTGCACGCCACGCACTGCAGCACGCAACACGCCACACTGCTGCACGCCTCGCACTGCTGCACGCCATGCACTGCTGCACGCCACACGGCACACACTGCTGCATGCCACACACTGCTGCACGCCGCACATTGCTGCACACTGCATGCCACACACTGCTGCACGCCACACACTGCTGCACGCCACACACTGCTGCACGCCACACACTGCTGCGCGCCACACACTGCTGCGCGCCACACACTGCTGCGCGCCGCACACTGCTGCGCGCCGCACACTGCTGCGCGCCGCACACTGCTGCGCGCCGCACACTGCTGCGCGCCGCACACTGCTATGCGCCACACACTGCTGCACACCACACACTGCTGCTAACTATGGTAAAGGTAACACTACCAAAAGTGCAGCCTGACTTCTTTAATCTTTGTGCTCTTTGGCTGTCACTAAATCTATTCTGTCTATAGTTCAGCAAAACCTCTTACCTAGAGTCTCTTTAGATATCAATCGATGTTTATTTTAAATATGGCAGCTGCAGAAAATAATCACAGGCCAATGATGGGTAAACGGTGGAAGTCGTACAATTATGTATAATCTAATGGAGTCGTGGTCCCTGTGTGGACTAGTATGATGCGTCTCGAACACCACACTTGAAATTATCCTAAGTCAACCTTTTTCGGGGCTCATTTGTCATCACAGATTAGGTGTAGAATTTCATAGGTAATATTGCCCTTTAAAATGTATGAATACACCCTACATCCAGCAAATAGAACTTGCAAAATGTATGTATTCCAACAGACAAGGGTTCAGTAAGTCAGCTTGATTGTTGGAGTACATTTGTTACTAGAGACCAGACTGGTGCGTTCCTGGCTTTTATGCAGTGCAGATGATTAATGTGTATTGAATGATGTATGGAATGGGGAGGTATGGTTCATTGATAGTTTTTCTACTTATTCAGGCTCTTATACATTATGTGGGCTTGATTGAAAAAGGTAAATTATACTTTTGAGTAAGTTTACATTTTTAAGTAAGTTTGCTTCTTTTCAGTATTTACAAACCACACTTTTTTAGTTACTTACACGTTTGTAGTAAGTTCAGCTCTGCAAAATTGCCAACCACTGATACTGCAACACCCTTCTTACATAAAATATTGGCAGTCGGGACTTCAGATAGAACCCCATGGAAAATAATGTTGAATTAAATTAATGAAATGAAATGAAATGATTACGTGCAGAGTGGGACTCATGATTAGAATAGGCACCGAAGCGAGAATTATCAGGTCCGAGGAAATTGAGCCAGAGACCCGCCGAGGTGGGAATTGAACCCTGGTCCCGGCCAGACTACTGCATCAGGGTCTGCCGCTCTAACCATTGAGCCACACTTCTTCTATTTAAATAGTTATAAATTAATAATTGTAAAATCTATAAAAATAGTAGATATTATTTAATTATTTAAATGCATTATTTTCCAGGTAAGTACAGATTAAAAATGTTCCCTACACTTTACAAAAGGGAAACTCCACTGTCGGAACCATGTAAATTATATAGGAAGGGCTCCGAATCGGGTTCGGCATTAGCGGGTCGGATTCGGAGGCTGAATTTCCGTCCGGTTTGTACACTGGTCCGGACGACGAAGTACGATGCGAACAAGCGCGAAATCCCCGGCCGAATCGTTTCCGGGTCCGAACCGCTCCGTACGTCTCCGGCCGTAAGCTAACCGTGGCGCGCAATGGAGGAAAATTCCGACCGAGCCAGTACAATGCGCGATTCGGACAGCTGGATCAAATCGGAGCTTCCGGCTCACAATAGCTCCTGGAGCTGGATTTGGGGGTCCGCATCGGACCCCGTTACCCGCAGCCTTACGGATCGGACACAGGGGGAGACCCATGGGTCTCCCCAACACAGGCATGTATGGTGTGGATGGCACTGACGCGTACACACTGTAGGGGGCGCACTTGTCCGGAACATACCCATTCAGTCAATGGGAGCCCATGTACGCGTTGTACGACCAGCTCACATTGACTTCAATGGGAGTCCGACCGAAACGAGTCCGACAGCATACGGCCGCATCGTACTCGCTCGGTCGGACTGCAGGAGTCCGGATCGGTCGGAAAACACCCCGGATTCGGCTCGGTCAGAGTGATTTCCGACCCAGATCGTAATTGGCCCCAAAGTGTACTTTATTTCAAAAGTGCAGTTTGTTACTCAGGCCTTATGTGTCCAAGCTGTTTAACCGAGTTGTATAGTGGGAGGTTAATTCTGACTTTACAACTTCACTTTTGACAAGATTTGCCAAGTAACAAGTGTTTGTATCTTGCAATGTTCATTTATCTCTACCTATTATTCTGAAAAGAATAAAAGTCCAAGGAGAGCTGGGGACAGTTACTTCACCCGATAAAATCTGATACCGATTTGCTGTAAACAAGGGGCAAATATTATGTGTTTAGCCCTTCAACATTGGGCATAAGTTACATATTTTAGTGCTTTTTGAATTTTCGTGCTTGAAGGCAGGTTTGACATAGGAAAATTTGCACTGGTGCAGACGTCATCACATTTAGTAATTATCACAATTTTATTATTCTGACACCCCAGAATTATCCATCTCACATAATTAACCAGGACATAATTACTGATTTCACAAAAAGTGCATAAGCCTACATATTCCTGAATTTTACATGGCATAGATTTTACTCATTTTCACGTATTCCCAGAATCCCAATGAGCAGACTTCAGAAATCTGCACAACACGTAGATTTCCCAGTATACCCTGTTCACTATTCCTACCTCATGCGCCTTTCCATGTGGTCAACAATTGCCTCGAAATTGTAGCGCTTAAAAAGTGGATCGCAAGAGACCTCTTTTCCTGTACATCATACCATATATTGTTAGACAATGTATGGATATTCAGAATATTCGAGATAAATCTCTCCATGTTCAATCTTGAAATGTAGACAGATACAGTGTTATTTTAGTTCAGATATTTATTACAGGACCATCTCTGTACAATAGAGGGCAAAGTGCCAGCCAACCCATGTTTCGCCAATTAGTTGGCAGAGGGGCTTTTTCAACGGCAATTTGGTCCATTGTTCAAATGTGAGCAGCTCAGGCCTGTTGCTGATATTGGCGCTAATGTCTGGTTCCAGTGTTCTTATTGGTACAAGTCTTCCATGGGGGAGTGAAATTCAGTACTTGAGTAGCCCGCGGTATAAAATTAGAAGGGCAATATAATTGTTTCTGTAACCAAGGTTGTTCCTTAATCAGCAATCATGTATAGGTTTTCAGCGGTCCAGTGGAGAGTGACCTGGCAGAATAAAAGTCACGTAGGTTGCAATCTCCCTGACTTGTATTCGACTACATCAATTTGACCAACTCCATGGGAGGAGGGTAAGAGGTGTAGACCTCTTATAACACTCTAGCATAAAAATCCGAGATCTAATGACAGCCAAAATATTTCTAACGATATAGTCCAAGCTGTCATTCATTCCTCTTCCAACTCGCAAAAACCAGTGAAATGTACTCCTCAGGGGAAAAACGAGCAGGCAAGTATAAAGGCCAATCAAAGCGAAAGCCTGAACCAACTAGTAGTCCTACAACCCAATTGGACATTAAGAACTTGGTATCTCTGTTTGAGAGATTAGATCTTTATGTAAGGGTCAGGCTGGATCAGCTATTCTCCAGAATGACCAACATAGAGGATCTTCTTAGCAGTAAGCTTAACACTGTGGCCACCCAAAGTCTGAATAGCTGTGATAATGCTAGTATAAATACCAATATCTTCGCAGGGAAATCACACTTACCATTAAACATGTCTAGCACAAATAAGGGGGCAGATCTGGTTCTAAATAGCAAAGCCTTAAACGAGAATGGACTGACAGGAAATAAAGACAGCTGGGCACAGCATCTGCCTAAAACAATGGTTAATGTTCAAAATAAAAGTTTATTATACCCTCCCTAGCCTCCAAACATCAGGTACAACCAACAGCTATCCACCAACAACCACAACAAGCGCATTCAACGATACTTCTTCCTGGGGATTTAACATAAGATCATCCAACATCAACGAAGCACCGAATGGAGACGGAATAGACAATCAAAAAGAGAAGATAAAGAAAATGGCAGCGCAACGAAGATTCGTGCCAAAAAGAAGAAGAGCTGAGCGGATGTACAGATCGGCCGCCCCAAAGAAACCCCACCAGAACAAGAAGGACTTTATTAAGCTTCAGAAACTTGTGAGCAAGCTAACACAAGCCACTATGAATACCGTACAAGCGATAGGAAAAATCGAAGAGAGGACGGAGAACATTGACGCCAAAGTCACGGATATCCAAAATCTCGTACAGTCCTCACACAGAAGGAACATCGAGGCGAACATGCGTTTAATACAGAGAGACAACCGACCAGACAGGGCAAAGTCACTATCTAAAGAGGAAACGTTGGCCTTAATCCGAACATATGACCTATCGGACCACAAGGAGGAAGAGAGAATCCAAACAGTCCCGCTAGACGCTAACAGAACAGCGAGGAAAAACGAGAGAACTTCCAACCCCCACAATCTACAGCACATACAGCTAACACCAAACGAAGCGGAAAATGTGATCGCCAGTAAAAAAGAAAAACACCTATCCTGTCTATTACTCAACTGCCGGTCAGCTACCAAACATGCATCGGACATAGCGGACCTCATCCTCAACAAGGACATCGACCTGGCAATCCTTACAGAAACTTGGCTTACGGAATCCTCATCCCCAACCATGGATCTATTGATACCACCGCAATTCAACGTTCTCAGACTGGATAGACACGGAAAGATAGGGGGAGGGATAGCATGCATTCATCGATCTGACATAGAGGTTAAACAAATTCAGGCCGACCCGCTGGAATCATGTGAGTATCTTGGTCTTAACATAAGATCATCCAACACTCAATGGTGCAACCTGCATACTTTCTACCACCCACCAGGAGATAACACAAAGTTTATAGCAGAGTTAATGGAGATCATAACAGCCAACTCGAATGACGCTGCCAATAACATATTCCTAGGCGACTTCAACCTGCATTGGGAGAACTGCAATGACAAACTGGTCAACATGCTTAAAGGTTTCCTCACTGAACTAAACCTCACTCAAGCGTGCACACTGCCCACACATTCGAAAGGAGGGACGTTAGACTGGCTAATCTCAAGAAACAAAGCTGCTACAATCCAATCCATAACTCCATGTGACTGGTCGGATCATCACGCCATAACTTTCATGATACCTGCAACGAGAAAAGGTAGAACCAGGCAACCTGTCAAGACCAAAAAATGGACTCGAGACACAAAAGAAACAAATATGGAACTACTGGTCAAAAGCTGTGAAAGAGACTTAAAGCCACCCAACGATATGGAAACAGTTAACGAACTGACGGAACACTACATAACAACTGTCGAAAATATCGTTAATACCACCATGCCACTAAAATTAAAACGAATCTCAGAAAAGACAAAAAACCCGTGGTTTACCGAAGGACTAAATGAAGATAGACGCAAATTGAGAATGGCCGAAAGAAAATGGAGGCAACACCCATCAACACCGGAATTGGAAGCCCTTAGAAAAACAAGGAAACAATATAATAAAAAAATCATCAACTCAAAAAAGGAATTTATAAGAGAAGAACTGGATAATGCCAAAAACAGGCCACGAAAACTATTTGAAATCCTAAAGGAGCAATCAAACAAACTAGCCAAAACAGTGCAAGAACATTCAAAAACATCTCTAAGCTGTGATGATTTCTCCACATTTTTCATGGAAAAGGCCAAAGCACTCGAAATAGAGCTTAAAAATTCGGCATTAAATCTTCCCAACGAACCTTGGGCTACTAACGATGCCAACTCTACAACAGTTTGCACTAAGGCTAAAAACAAGGCGAGCTGGGAAACATTCGAACTGTACGACCAACACACGATTGCCAAGACGCTCTCAGGAATCAAACCTAACAACCACCACCAAGACCCTCTACCTGCAAAATGCGTAAAAGAAATCAATCACATCTTGATTCCAATATGGACCGAAATAATAAATGCGTCACTGTCACAAGGGATCCTTCCAGACTGCCTAAAAACAGGTCAAGTCGTTCCCATAATCAAAAAACCCACAGCAGATACATCAGATCCAAATAACTTTCGCCCAGTGACCAACATCCCTTTACTGGCCAAGCTGACTGAGAAATGTGTGCAGAACCAACTGTGCCAACACATCAACAAATTCTCCTTGTTAGATGAATGCCAATCAGGATTCCGAGCAGGGCACAGCACTGAAACAGCGATTCTCCACATTACTGATGACGCATTACAGGCCCTTGACCAAAATCAAGCATGCTTACTGATTCTCCTGGACTTGTCATCGGCATTTGATACGGTAAATCATGAAGCATTACTGGCCAGGCTACGGGAGAGGATGGGAATATCAGGAACAGTACTGAAATGGTTCGAGTCCTTTTTACAGAACAGAACACAGCGCTTCCTAGTTAACCAATCAATCTCCCCTCCGTGCCCTACCACAATTGGAGTCCCTCAAGGATCGACATTATCCCCAGATCTGTTTAACCTATACGTCGAGCCACTCACAGAAATTCTACAAAAATCTCAAATATCCTATCACATGTATGCAGACGACACGCAAATATACGTAAAGATTGGATCCATAAAAGAATTGGAATTAATGAATGAGACACTAAAAATGACACTTCAATGGTTAATGGCAAACCACCTGAAGCTGAATGCACATAAAACAGAGTTCCTATTAATCTCTCCACCAAAGAAGAATATAGAAATAACGGAATGGATGAAAGTCGTGACTGCGCTAAACTGTACCCCTACCCTTGTCAACTCAGCCAAATCACTAGGAATCATCTTAGATGAGAATCTAGACATGAAAGCCCACATTAACTCAATGGCGAAAAGTGCCCGATTTCACTTGAACTACCTAAGAAAATTGAAACCTTTCATCACAGAGTCAGACCTTAAATTGGCAATCCAATCCTTAGTTATCTCGAGGATTGAATATGGGTGCACCACCTTGGCTGGATTACCAAAAATGTCCACAGGACCATTGAAAGCCTGCCTTAACGCTGCAGCAAGACTTATCACCGGAACTAGAAAATATGACCATATATCCCCACACCTGAAAGCATTAAACTGGCTACCATATGAAGCAAGAATCCAAATGAAGTTAGCATGCATCACACATAAAGCATTACACGACAACACCCCAAGATATCTTACAAAGAAAATTCAGTTGTCCGGTAGCAACCGAACAACTAGGAGTGCTGGGGAGCTGCTACTACGACCAGCATTCTTCCGAAAGAAAAAAACTTATGACAGAGCGTTCTCAGGAGCGGCCCCCAGAATATGGAACTCACTCCCTCCAAACATCAGGAAGATCCAGAATCTGGTAACATTCAAACGGGAAGTGAAGAGCCTGCTGATGAACAGATACATTACTTAATGAAGATCACTGATCTTGGATCTGCTATAATACTGCCTTAGTACAGATCATGTACGCTATCAAAATAGGAGGCTCAGACAATACTATAATGGAATATGTATCCTAGGATATGGGAATAACCCAAAGTCAACAGGAATGGAGATTGGATTGAACAGAAGAACAATTATTTTTCATGAACCTATACAGTACTACCTCATACATGAACCTATACCATGCTACCTCATATTTGTTATATATACATGTCTTGTATTTTATTTAATCATAGCTCACTTACTTTTGCTAACGTCACATGTGTTACGAATTTATATGTCATCTACCTCATATATATATATGTCTTGTATTTTATTTAATCATAGCTCACTTACTTTTGCTAACGTCACATGTGTTACGAATTTATATGTCATCTACCTCACTGCGATTGCTTGCTAACGACGTATACATATGTAACCGTGTTTCCTTTTACTACCTCATGTAAAGCGCTCTGATACCTACGGGTCTTGTTCGCGCTATACAAAACTTTATAATAAATAAATAAATAAATAAATAAATAAATAAACTGTTACAGACACTCAGTTTCAGTACTGGATGACAACGAATCCCTGAATGCGGCTGACTTTCCAATAAGGGGTTCTCCGCCTGCTGTTTCCAGCTTGGGTTTTGAGTCATTTTGAAATGCTAGCGCCAGGAAACCATCCTGGCAGTCCGAAAGTAGCTAATCCTTCAAACCTAAACCCGCAGCCTCTAGCACGAACTGTAGTGCTCGAGGCTGCGGGTGGAGAATGAAGTCGAACTGCCGGCCTCTATATTAAACACAGAGGCACTTGCCCATGTTTCGACAGGTCAGCTTGAACCAAGAGACTTAAAACTCGATATCCTCTTTTGGAACGTAGCGGGGCTTCATTCCAAAAAGACAAATGATATCTGGTTAGAATTGGTGGGGAGACATAACATTGTGTGTCTACAAGAGACTTGGTCAAGCTCCCCAATCCACCTCGAGGGGTATAAGACCTATTTCTCGAAGGCTCTGCCGTCTACCCCGGGAAGGCTGAAGGGGGGACTAATAATGTATATATTGAACAGATTTACTTGTTGTCTTAAACAATATTTTTTTCCTTTTTACAAGAATTGCGAAACAAGTATATTAATAAATCGTTTATGTTAATCTGGGGCGGAGATTTTAATGTATCACTTTGTAAAAGGAATAACAGTAAAAACTGTGGGAATCCAGGACGAGTGTGTAAATAACTTAGCACATTTTACTCACACTAATATTGGCAACCGCATGAATGAGATTCTGTTCGCAATGGAGCTGGGTTTTGCCAATGAACTGTTAGTTTCCTTAGTTACCTTCTCCCCTACATTTAATGGGAGGGGGTTCTCTAGTACAATTGATTTTTTACTTCTTTCTTATAGTATTGCGCCTACCATGCGGAAGTTTACAACAATTAACAACGCAATAAGCTATCATTTCCCCAATAGCTTTTCATTAGTTTTAACTGCAGTGTTGGTGAAGCCAAACCAATTGAGCCTTTTGGATCAACAAACTTTGAAATTAGACAGACTAAACGGTTTTACCTTAGCCTTAACGACAGCTAATGTGGTTAAGCGACCTTTGGCCTTACTTGAAATTTGTCTTAATCCTGACACTCCCCATGGAAAAAATATTGTCCAGCTACATAACCATCACTAGAATTGTACAACAAGAATTGCGTCAAAAACAAACAAAAAGAGGGAATTTTAAAAAGGGGTGGTTTAACGCAGAGTGTACAAAAGCTTACTCTAGATTAAAAACTGAACTCCATAAAACTAATCGGGATAAAGAAGAGATTACTAGACTTACAGGCACATGCATCAAAGGATTTTGCGATCGCAAACTGTACGAATCGCAAAAATCGGCCGTTTGCGATCGCAAAATCTGCTTTTGGAATGCATGAAGGGTGAAGGCCCTCGCAATTTGAGAATTCGCAAATATTTGCATTTTAGGAATCGCATTTTGCGATTCCTTAAATGCAATGCATGAAACTTTAAAAAATCGCGTTTTCGCAATTAGGGGGAGCAAATTACCATTAGGAATCGCATTTTGCGATTCCTTAAATGCAATGCATGAAACTTTAAAAAATCGCGTTTTCGCAATTGGGGGGAGCAAATTACCATGTATGTATGTATAGGCATTTATATAGCGCACTACTTACCCGTAGGGTCCCAAGGCGCTTCGACCGCTGCGAAACCCTTCCTGGCTTCCCTGAGAGATGGTCCCTTAATGGGCATCACCATGAAGTTGAACCTCATGGTAATTTGCGAAAACTTTGAAAAATGCACTTTTCATGTTCAAGTTTCATGTTAACCCACATTGCACAACATATGTGCACAGATTGATTTCAGGGGTGCAACAGGGTGTCCTTTGGACACCCCTGCACCCTTGAAATCGCATTCTCAATTTGCGATTCGCTAATTGCTAATCACAAATTGAGAATGTCTTCCCATTCATTCCTATGGGCCTCTAGCAGACCCCCCAGGATATAGCGGCATGGATTCGCAAATTTAGCGGCACAAATATGGAAATTTAGCGGCACAAATAGGGAAATTTAGGGGCATTTTTGCGGCACTTTATTTTACTCATAATGATTCATTTTCAGCCTTAAAACCAATGGAAACTGTTTTAGTAGAGTATTCCACTTTGAATAGGCAACCTTGAATATGGAACAGAGGAAGCAGCCCACAGGTGAAGGCTGTTATCCCATGGAAATGCAATTCTCCATTTGCTTTAGCTCCCGGAGCTTGCCCCCTCACCCACTGCGGGGGGGGTGGGCTGTGTTACCCCACTCTGTCGAATTTGTAAGTGGATTAAAAATGGCAAGAACACGTAAAGGGTTAGAAAGTATAGTGGTATTAAAGAATTAAATAAAAATATAATCATTTGTAAGTGCTTTTTAAATTGTTGTGTAATTAATCATACAGAGCCCCCTCATTTTGTGTATGGAGGTAACTATTGTACTTCTACACATGATGGTACCCAACTTTCTATTTCAAAAAAATATACCTTAATTGGTTTTTAACAACACAGTAGAAACTGTTTTCCATCACTTGATAGTCTTATAATAAATGCACATGCCTGGCTTGATAGCTTACTGTTTGAAGGTGTTTCTTTGGAAACGCCCTCAGGAGTCGAAGGAGAATGGACGGCTCTCAGTAAGCCTTACATATCCTGCACAACTTCATTAAGTTGCCGAAATGCAGTTTGATACAGTACTTAGATACTTTCAGGCTCACTGTGTATATTTACCTCAAAAGTTAACAGAGGTAGCTTGTCCATTTTATGCAAGGGCACTGGAATTATTTGCGAGGTAGGCACAAATTAAGCAGGTGCATTGTCTAAATTATTCATCAACAAAAGCAAAATATGTGGCGTAATGTGTGACATTTTGTGACAGTAGTTTTGTAATTTTTAAATTTTAAACACTCTCCGGGCAAAGGTGTCATCTTAATACTATCAGTTCGGCACCTAAATACTGCAGTCAGCGACGAAAAAGGCCCGGAGTGACTGTATCTGAAGCACAGGCTGTGCCTCTCACGCCCAGCAGTAGAAAGCCTCTCCTGGTGACCTTTCCCTTTACTAGGCTCATCTACCTGCCAGACCTTCTACCTGCCCCGTCTCCTCCGTCACCCTGGGCACTACCTCCACTTCCTCCTCTGCCATCACCTTCGCTCCACCTCAGCTCCCCACCTGTCCCCACTCACTACCTCACCCCTCCTGTAGAAGCAGCATCTCTCTCTTTCACAGTCCCTTTTCTTGCATCGCTCCTTCTCACTCGCCTCCTTATCTACTGGTCCCCCTCTCACACCAGGCCCTGTCTTCACAGCTCCCCTCACCAGCTCTCCTCTCCAGCACCTCCCTTCACAGCTCCCCCTCCTCTCCAGCTCGCCTCTCCTGCACCTCCCTTCACAGCTCCCCCTCCTCTCCAGCTTGCCTCTCCTCTCCAGCACCTCCATTCACAGCTCCCCTCTCCTCTCTAGCTCTCCTCTCCTGCACCTCCCTTCACAGCTCCCCTCGCCTCTCCAGCACCTCCATTCACAGCTCCCCTCGCCTCTCCTGCACCTCCCTTCACAGCTCCCCTCGCCTCTCCAGCACCTCCATTCACAGCTCCCCTCGCCTCTCCTGCACCTCCCTTCACAGCTCCCCTCGCCTCTCCAGCACCTCCATTCACAGCTCCCCTCGCCTCTCCAGCACCTCCATTCACAGCTCCCCTCGCCTCTCCAGCACCTCCCTTCACAGCTCCCCTCGCCTCTCCAGCACCTCCCTTCACAGCTCCCCTCGCCTCTCCTGCACCTCCCTTCACAGCTCCCCTCTCCTCTCCAGCTCTCCTCTCCTGCACCTCCCTTCACAGCTCCCCTCGCCTCTCCAGCACCTCCCTTCACAGCTCCCCTCTCCTCTCCAGCTCTCCTCTCCTGCACCTCCCTTCACAGCTCCCCTCGCCTCTCCAGCACCTCCCTTCACAGCTCCCCTCGCCTCTCCTGCACCTCCCTTCACAGCTCCCCTCTCCTCTCCAGCTCTCCTCTCCTGCACCTCCCTTCACAGCTCCCCTCGCCTCTCCAGCACCTCCATTCACAGCTCCCCTCGCCTCTCCTGCACCTCCCTTCACAGCTCCCCTCGCCTCTCCAGCACCTCTCCTCACTGGCCCCTCTACCTACAGAAAAGGAGGATGAGAGGGGGCCTGGGATTTCAAAGGTCACTTAAGTGAAAGCCAAAGTGACATGCCTAAAATGTTTGACCTGCCTGCTAATTGATTAGCAGGATTGTCACACGCACAGCCAGAGATCAGTTGCAGAGGGCAAAAGAAACGATAATTAAAATTAAAAACAGCAATAGATGCTACCTTTCATTTCATTCTCGCAGTCACCGAGTCAAAATTAAAGTATGGAAGGGTTTCCGCTGGCATCGATTGCACACAGTTATAATATGCTGGACAACATATACTGAACAGCATTTGAATTCACCAATTCAGAGTTCGCTAATGAAGGCACAGCAAATTGCTGATATAGTTTACAATGGTAAAAAAAATAACTAACATGAATTTACATTTTGTAACTGTTGAATAAAAAGATATGTTAACCTTTGCAAAAGTTGAAGAAAATATGCACCCGCTCACACAATTGTGCCATTCCAATATCCGTCGCTCTTCCCAGGAGAACTACTGTAATCTAACGCCGGAGACATAGTTGTGATCGAGTTGCACTCACAGGGGACCTGTGGCCCTCAGCCACTAATCGGATGTTTTTCACCACACAGGTAGGCAGCGAATTTACAGCCGAGCCGGGTTTCTACAACGAGACTGTAATTCAGGAAATGCTTTTTCTCCGAAGACAAGCTCACAGCGCGCACCGTGTTTTCCGTCTGTGCAGGACTACACTTCCCCCTCCTTTCTCCATTGATGTTTGTGGACCCCATGTGCCAAATCGCCTGCTACTCTCGTGTACCTTTCACTCTGCCCATATCTCAATGCTGTACGGAAACACGTAGTGACGTGTTTGCGTACATCCAATGAGAAGCCACCATTTTTTTAAAATTGCAGCTGGGACACCTTTTTCGCGGCCGAAATGGTAAATATCGCGGCCATCGCGCTTCTCAGCTAATTTAGCAAATTATTATTATTTTTTTTTTTTTTTTTTTTTCGTGAATCGCGAAATCGCGAAAAGCTGGAGGGTCTGTCTAGGCCCATAGGAATGAATGGGGAGGTATTCCTTAATTGCCACTCGCAATTTGCGAGTCGCAATTAAGGAATATTAAGAAAAATCTATTTTCTTTGCGATTTCTTGATGCATTGCATTTTGCGATTCCTTAATATTCGCAATTAAGGAATCACAAAAAGCAATATTGACGCATGTGCCTGTTAGAAAAGGTCTATACGTGGCCCTAAAACCCCCAAAAATTGAAATAGGAAATGGTTTATGGGACCAATTACATAAGAGCTGTTCTATGAACAATAGCGCCAATTTTTGGAGAGTAGTTAAATCCCCCTTTCTTCTAGATACGAACGATTCCCCTAAGATAGACGTTGCTGTGGAAGATAAACCATAGGTTAATCATTTTACTAAAATAATGTGTTAGCCAGTCAGAACTAACAAGGCTGTTTTGGTGGCTTGGACAACAGAAAACAATGTGACCTACCTGACAAAAAGTTCAATCTGATAGTTCAGCTCACAAAAAAGTGAAAAAATATCAATAGTAGTAACTACATTTTAAGGGACTCACTGAGAAAGTGTGAGGTAGAGGTGAAGGGCCTTGGATTTTATTCATAGGCTGAGAGATGAAGTTTGTCTCTGTACACAGCACATGTAACTTTGGGAATATTCAAGAGAACTTCTAGTCAGAAGTTCAGTCCCGGGCTTGTCAGTAAATATTTCCAAATGTTTGATCCAAAGTATGGTGCAGACACATAGTTGTTTGACAACATTTTAATTACACATATAGGTGCAAAGATTTTTAACCATGCCTTGAAATCGACATAACAGATCACTCAATGCTACTGTCAGCATTTCCACACCCAAAGAAGCAACAAAGCAACTGTGGCCATTTGCCCTGATTCCCTTTGTACCTAAAGGCATAGTTAAAACTGTAACAACTAAAGCATATGGTTCACGAAGCTAAACATTAACTAAGCCTTGATTTTTCTCTGGGACCTTATTTAATGATCTTATGGACACTGGTTGGTGAGTAGTGAAGTCAGAAACGTCAACTTAGATGAGAAGAGAGCAACCAACACAATTCCTGATGCAACGAAAGATCATTCCATTCCAAAGACATCTCCCTTGACTATAGACTGTAGCAATGAGTAGGCGATCTGACCAGCAACACCAGTCACCAAAACGCAGATCTCTTCAGAATGTAAAAAAAAAGGAAAAATAATACAGAAAACTCCATGCAAGCATACTATACAGCCTAACGCTTCCACCAGGCACACACACCTCCAGCCAGCAGTGCACGCTTCCACCAGGCACACACACCACCAGCCAGCAGTGCACAATTTCCACAGGCACACACACCACCAGCCATCGGTACACACATCAATTGTTAACACATCCACAATTAACTATTGTAGCAATCGCTGTATGGCACACTTTACTTTTAAACATATTAATCTAAAGCACAGCATGCCACCATTGCTACAATTCCAATCCAACCCACATAATTCCACTACACACCACATGCATACACTCCATAACACATGGCGAAAATACATTGCCATTTACAATGTCATTAGCTCAAACTCAAATAAATCTGGGACCTATTGCATTTCCAATGCTTGTTCTGATCTTGTGAAGAGAAATACAAATGCTTGTCATGTGCCTGCTTCAAAGGGAGCTGTTCTATGAAATGAAACACTCACGTAAATTCAGGACAAATAACCATAGGAGAAACAAGCATTTGCAATGCAATAGGTCTCGCAAAAGAAAAGTTGGAGCTTTTGGTGTGTAAAATGTAAAAAAAAATGTTTTTTTGTTTTTTTCAAAATATAAAAGTATTCATTTTTTTATTAGAAATGCCAATATAGTTATAAAGTTAGCAAATGTTACATCTATACCATTAGTAAAGGTACATGTTTAGTTTTCCCCTGTCTTACATGTATTGATCTGACAAATCACAATGTTTTAACAAGAACAGAAGTGAAAACATTTAACATCTTTTTATGACATTTGTAATAAAGCTTGAAACATTGACAGAAAATATTTGAACCAGTTGTTGTTGAATGGTTGCACAGATTGATGCTGTGGTGGCGCTGAGTGATGTTGTTTTGGGGACAAGTGATGCTGTGGCGTTCAGTGATGCTGTTGTAGCGCATAGTGATGTTGTGGTGCCCCGGAGTGATGCTGTAGTGGTGCTGAGTGGTGCTGTGTTGGTTCTGAGTGGTGCTGTGGTGGAAGTGTGCACTGCCGGCTGGTGGTGTGTGTGTGCCTGGTGGAAGCGTGCACTGACGGCTGGTGGTGTGTGTGCCTGGTGAAAGCGTGCACTGACGCTGGTGGTGTGTGTGCCTGGTGAAAGCGTGCACTGATGGCTGGTGGTGGTGTGTGTGCCTGGTGAAAGCGTGCACTGACGGCTGGTGGTGTGTGCCTGGTGGAAGCGTGCACTGATGGCTGGTGGTGTTTGTGCCCGGTGAAAGTGTGCACTGACGGCTGGTGGTGTTTGTGCCCGGTGAAAGCATGCACTGACGACTGATGGTGCCTGTACCTGGTGAAACTGTGCACTGACAGTGTGGTTGTGTGTGTGGTTGTGTGTGTGGTTGTGTGTGTGGTTGTGTGTGTGGTTGTGTGTGTGGTTGTGTGTGTGTGGTTGTGTGTGTGGTTGTGTGTGTGGTTGTGTGTGTGGTTGTGTGTGTGGTTGTGTGTGTGGTTGTGTGTGTGGTTGTATGGGTGTGGTTGTGGTTGTATGGGTGTGGTTGTGGTTGTATGGGTTTGGTTGTGGTTGTATGGGTGTGGTTGTGGTTGTATGGGTGTGGTTGTGGTTGTATGGGTGTGGTTGTGGTTGTATGGGTGTGGTTGTATGGGTGTGGTTGTATGGGTGTGGTTGTGGTTGTATGGGTGTGGTTGTGGTTGTATGGGTGTGGTTGTGGTTGTATGGGTGTGGTTGTGGTTGTATGGGTGTGGTTGTGTGTGTGGTTGTGGTTGTGGTTGTATGGGTGTGGTTGTGTGTGTGTGTGTTTGTGTGTGTGTGTGGTTGTGGGTTGTATGGGTGTGGTTGTGGTTGTATGGGTGTGGTTGTGGTTGTATGGGTGTGGTTGTGGTTGTATGGGTGTGGTTGTGGTTGTATGGGTGTGGTTGTGGTTGTATGGGTGTGGTTGTATGGGTGTGGTTGTATGGGTGTGGTTGTGGTTGTATGGGTGTGGTTGTGGTTGTGTGGTTGTGGTTGTATGGGTGTGGATGTGTGTGTGTGTGGTTGTGTATGTGTGGTTGTGTGTGTGTGTGGTTGTGTGTGTGTGTGGTTGTGTGTGTGTGTGGTTGTGTGTGTGTGTGTGGTTGTGTGTGTGTGTGTGTGGTTGTGTGTTTGTCATTGTGGGTGTGGTTGTGGTTGTATGGGTGTGGTTGTGTGGTTGTATGGGTGTGGTTGTGTGGTTGTATGGGTGTGGTTGTGTGGTTGTATGGGTGTGGTTGTGTGGTTGTATGGGTGTGGTTGTGGTTGTATGGGTGTGGTTGTGTGTGTGTGTGTGTGGGTGTGGTTGTGTGTGTGTTTATAAAGACGATTTAGCTTTCAGAAGTAAGCAGCTCCAAGGCAGAACGCCTTTGTGTATAACAACTGTATCACATGTTGGATATTGAACAACGCAGGGTGTCACATATCTAATATCAACAAGCATGCCTTTGATCGCATTAATTAATGTATTTAATGCAAGGCACAGGCAGTCACAGAGTTCTATATTAATGTCAACACAACACGGCTGTCCGATAGCAAGGTCCGAGGAAATGTGTTCAAACAAGTGGATGTGGAGACAAACAGGGAATGATGCGTGTTATCACCTATTTAAATGGCACTCACCTGTGGAAGGCACCTCGAGAATGGTGTAATCCCTGTGAGTGCTGTGGGTCTTGCGTATCAAAGTGTACAAGATATCTATCTAAGTCTTCTGCTACAAAAGCAAACTAGAATAGGAAACCCGTAAAAAATGGTAAATTGCTGTCCCAATAGCTAGCATTCTTTTGTTTTCTGTAATGAGGAATAACGAGAGCACAAGATGACTATATATACAAGCTACTTTCACCCGATGTTAAAGATCGGGGCCTTTGAGAGTCAGCATTTTTAATGATCGGTATGCTATGATAACAGTGGCAGGCAGTGGTAGGATGCACCAAAATCGATTTGCCAACGCCACAATTGTAAGGTAATTTAAAAATCCAAAAAGACAGTAAAGCTATTATACAATTATGCTTACATTTACCAGTGTTTTTTCCATTTCTTGACATCAATGCATGTGTTGCGGTGGGCAGCAGCGGTCCTGCAGAATGTATGGTTTGCATGTATTTGCTGTTGGCCATATTAAGTGTGTCGTAAGTCACTCGGGTGCCTTTGTGTTACCAGAAGCCATTACGCACTACGATCGCTGGGTGTGGTTGGCACTGGCAATTTCCTCTGCTCACCTTTGGGTCGTATTACCACCCATCGCTGATGCTCAGTGGCGTGAGTAGGTGTGTGCGCTGGGAAGACGAGGCAGGGACGCGCTTCTGGCACATTGCTGCACAAGAGAAACTAGGGTTTGCACCATTGAAGCGCTGTGAAGATATATCCTGGGAGTCCACTCCCGCATCGACATTAGAACTCTGGCTGAGTGGGCGGCTGTCAAAACGGTAACGTATAGAACACTGTCTGTGCAGCAGGGGGTGGCGCCCCAGCGGAATGCGTGGGATGTTTACATCGATAAACTGCAGGCTAAAGCACACGAGAGACTCCCTGAGAGCTAGCTTGGTGACAGTACGGAGTGCTAGCAGAAGTGAACAGCACAAGCAATATGGCCGCATACAATGCAGCGATCGTAGTGCATAGCGTATGCCACTCTTGTGTACATGCCGGAGCACCAGGTCAGCAGTTTCAGTGGGTGATGGGTAAAGCACTCACTTGGATATAGCCCTTTCTCTTTACGTAATGTGACTTCGTGCGAGTTAAACAGCACTTAGCAGCAGAATAAGGGTGGCAGAATAAGCCTGTTTAGAAAGTCTTAAGGGCATTCTTGTTTAAAGCAAGGTCATTGAGTAACATTTCGTCAAACAAGACATGCATGGGAAGTAGGGGGCAGCCGGGAAACTGAAAGTACGGCCGGCCGGCCGGCCATGAATAATTTTGGGAGGAGAAGCCGCAGAGCACGGCCGGCCGGCCGGCCGGCCATGAATAATTAGGGGAGGAGAAGCCGCAGAGCGCACTCTGGGAGAAGCCCTTTGATGTAGTGTCACGGTCTGGCTGCCGTGAACAAATGCAAGAATAGAGAACAAATGGGAGGGGTGGGGGGGAGTGCACGCGCATTGTGAGAGGGGGAGCAGGAGGTGAGCCTGAGAGTGGCTGAAGCAACATTGGAGGGCTGAAGTAAATGGGCACCAGAAGCTAGAGAACAATATAGATGGTGCAGGGAGAGCAAACATGCAATAGCAAGGTGGCGCTTGAGAAGGACGCAGACATGAAAGCAGCGTGGGTTGGGGGAGCACACTAGGGAGAGTGCATCATGGAAGGGCGCAGGGGAGAGCCACACGGGCGAGACAAGGCAGGGAGGAAGAGACGCATTACTAGGTAGGCAGATGAATAAAACATGCGCTTTGGCGAGCTAAAACAAACAGAAACATGCACTGGAATATTGTGCAAAGCATCGCACACTGTCAAAAAATAACCACGGTGCACATTATGTGGTGGGGCAAGCTCGTATGGTGTGCGAGGCGGGCAGAAAGGACGGCCGTGGGAGGGGGAGAGATGCTGATGTCAGATTAGCTGCGGAGCGGATCTCTTCAAAGTAGCTCACGGCCTCGAGGCCGTGAAAGTTAAAGCAATTAGGGGGGAGGTGGGACAGAGGCTGATGGGCAGAAGGCTCGGGCAAGGGGAGAGCCACACGGGCGAGACAAGGCAGGGAGGAAGAGAAGCATTACTAGGTAGGCAGATGAAGAAAACGTGCGCTTTGGGGAGCTAAAACAAACAGAAACATGCACTGGAATATTGTGCAAAGCATCGCACACTGTCAAAAAATAACCACGGTGCACATTATGTGGTGGGGCAAGCTCGTATGTGGTGTGCGAGGTGGGCAGAAAGGACGGCCGTGGGAGGTGGGAGGGGAAGAGATGCTGATGTCAGATTAGCTGCGGAGCGGATCTCTTTCAAGTAGCTCATGGCCTCGAGGCCGTGAAAGTTAAAGCAATTAGGGGGGAGGTGGGAGGGAGGCTGATGGGCAGAAGGCTCGGGCAAGGGGAGAGCCACACGGGCGAGACAAGGCAGGGAGGAAGAGAAGCATTACTAGGTAGGCAGATGAAGAAAACGTGCGCTTTGGCGAGCTAAAACAAACAGAAACATGCACTGGAATATTGTGCAAAGCATCGCACACTGTCAAAAAATAACCACGGTGCACATTATGTGGTGGGGCAAGATTGTATGTGGTGTGCGAGGCGGGCAGAAAGCACGGCCGTGGGAGGTGGGAGGGGGAGAGATGCTGATGTCAGATTAGCTGGGGAGCGGATCTCTTTCAAGTAGCTCACGGCCTCGAGACCGTGAAAGTTAAAGCAATTAGGGGGAGGTGGGAGGGAGGCTGATAAGCTGAAGGCTCGGGCAAGCTCGTTCACGAGGACGTGCACTTCTCGAAATCCGCTTTTTGGGAGCCTTTTGAGAGCCTTGGGTTTAAGTAGTGGTTTAGCTGCATTAGACTTGCATACTCATTCCTGAGTGGAATGGAGTAGGCGAGACCTAAAAACTGTTTTGCTCACGTTGGATTTGCTGCGGGATTCAAACTCAAATATGTATGAGCGACTATCACTCCTTGTAAGACTGTGGGAAAAATGTATCCGCTTCTTCACTGTAACTGGTACACACTCTGGGATCAATGGAGAAACCGACAGCAGAAAATTAAGCAGTGCTCTTAGTACATTGAGAAAAAAGTTTAAAATAACACTTGCACGCTAACATAAGTGAAGCAGTAAATGCAAATGTGTCATACGGGTGTGGACAGAGAACCAAAAGCTGTTCTGACAAAAATGCTCAAAATCAGCCTGATCCTTGTTACTCTTGCTCTGTCTTTCCCTCCATTCTGTGTCTCTATGGTCTTTCTTAATCACCTCTCTCTGCTTATGACCCCCTGTTGAAATGAACTCTAGGGAGCTGGGGAAAGAATAACGGAAGCCCTAGCCTCCAATGGCTCTACCCGCCCTGAGATACACTCCACCCCTCCCTAACCCCTAAAACACTCAATGAGTTAAATGGACATGCCCTGATATATTTTATACATTTATATAACCCTAACTCTGAGCCAAATTGTCTAAGTGACAAGAGAGACACGAATGCTGAAGAACACCTTTAACAGCTAGCTCGAAATACTAAATGTATATTTCCTTAGCTATACATAACAAGAGTGTGCTTTCAACTACAAGGGGAAGAGCAATTATTCAACTAAGGGCGAAATAAAAAGAATTTTTTAACTTCTTGCGACCTGAATTATAAATTGGGCTCCTAGACAAGAGCTAGGCAGCTGAATCTCAAAATCTGGTTTGGGATGTAGAGAATTTTTTTTAAGTAGCCACAAAAGGTTTAGGGTGGTCGATAGGCACAACGTTACGGCATACTACAAAGGAGAAAAAAATGAAAGCAAGCTGTGTAAAACACATAACAAGCATATTTGTAAGGGGCTGTTTAACCGATGAGCAATGATAGATGCTAATTGTTCCAACTCAGTGGTGCTCGAGTTGTCCACCTTGTAAGGGGAAAAGGCTGAATAGACCAGCTGGGATTCGAACCTCTGGCCATGAGGATACATACCGATCAATCCTTGAAGAAGATGTACTTATACTAAATCACCAGACCCATCTACGAAACATAAGTTCATGCTGTAATGCAATGTCGTTGTTTACAGAGTAAAGAGTTTTTTTTGGATAAACTTTATACAAAAAAAACAATCTAAACAGCCACTGTTTCTTAGTGGTCTACTCAGGACAGCTGCTTTCACAATTTGTTAGGAGACGAAAATTACAGTAGAGGACAAACACCTACTTTAGGGGAGCAACTGCTTGAAGTTTATAAAACTATTCATATAAAAACGGGAGGAGTCTGCGCTCCACAAAAATATTTTATGCGCTGCCTTTTGTTTGCACCAATGCACTTAATTTGGCTTTACAATTCATTGAATTGTAATATTAAATCATATCATATGCTTTGGAAAACGATCGAACAGTTTAAAAACATGTTTTGTAACCATCGAGAAGCACACCACGTGTTTTCTTGAAATACTGGTTCCACTTAAACCCTAAATAAGTTCTTGTCAACATTCACTGGGAGATTATCAAGCTACTAAATAAATAGTTGCCTGACACACAATAGATTACAAGGTCTCAGAGAGAACGGGAAAGTGGTACAACTGACAAAGGGGACATATATTACATCCCGCTCTGCCAAAAGTTTAAGCATAGATGATTACAGCCATGTTATTTACTAAATAATTGTCTCATGCAGGTTCCGTCCTGCCCACAGCTTGTTAAATAAATGAACAATGGTGAGAAATATAACACTGGGAGGAGCAGGAGAGACGCAACGATGAAAGCACGACGCAAGGACGGGTAACCAGAAATGATTATCCGCCACGTTGTTTATTAAATAATTGCCTCATACACGGTCCCTCCTGCCTGCAGCCTGTTAAATAAACAAATATGAGGAAGGGGAAACGGGATGGGGCAGAAGAGATGCAAAATTGGCGCAAGATGGGAAAACAAGGAACTGATAGGAGGAGTAACGTTCACGTTCACCGTAGAGCGTGCGAGGAACAGTATGCAGCTAGGGGGACTTGGCTTGCATGGAGGACGTTCGAAAGCTACATAACCAAAACTGTAATACTGATATGAGGAGAAATGTTCACGTAGAGCGTAGGACAAACAGGATGCAGCCTGGGGGACTTTGCGGGCACCCAGCACAACAACACGACGGGACATTATGAATAGTTTTTGAAGGTTAAATTACCAACCCCGTGCTTGGTGCCGTGGTGGCAAAGTGAAACAAGTAGTCCCTAAATGAATAGACAACAGCATGCAGCGGAACTAGACAGTAGTTGGTCGATGCTGATTCCTGCAAAACGGAGGAAAAGCGGAAGTGATGTATGGGATCAAAAGCCAACCATAAGCCAGGTAAGAAGACCAATGCCAGAATCAACCAATGGCAAGCGACAGGAGAAATTACCCTCCATATTGTGTTTACTATAGGTCTTGCGACAGCGCATGCGCTGTATACGCGAGACCTAAAAATGAAGAGTTGCAACTTCTATATGTGCTGCATCTTGCAGCACACATAGAAGTAAAAAATCGCCATTAGTGATAGTTTATGTGCAGGAAGGAACTTCTTCGTGCAGATGAACAACCATTCCCTGCAACGCAGGCCCTCTTGCACTCTCGTGCAAGGGTACCTGCGTTGGCACTAGGTAGATAAATTAAACGCAGGGGTGTGCCTCGTTCTTCTAAAAATGGCACGTCCCACCGCTTTTAAACTGTCGGAGAGCAGCGTTAGTAATTTCAGCTGAACACTGCGCTCCAACAGGTTCTTGTGAATATCCCCCCAATGTTTTAACCCGTTTTGTTGGTATAGGACTGTGCATTTAGCACTAAGCCCGTTAGTGAAAACTGTGTTCCGACATCTCAAGCACACTCGTTTACTACAATTTTGGCATTTTTTTACTGTCTGTATTTATTATGGCTTCCTAGTCTGTGCTCTAGTTATCAGAGGGAGACCTCAGCACAGCCATTTTGATTGGGACAGCTAGAGGCGCCATTTTGGGTTGGGCTACAGTCGTTCATTTGTCTCCTGTGTGCACTATTTAATTAAGGCTGTGGCGCGGATGTGCAGCGGCCATGCACAGCTGGAGTGAGGAAGGCAAGCCTGTCTGAGCCAGTCGGTGCCAGGGTCCAGGAATCCAGGATCTTTACTGTGTAACCACATTTCTTACTGAACAGCAGAACTCCTGCAACTCGGGGTAAGAGGGACCCACCATTGTATTTACTTTATAAACCCAGATGTTACACGGCTTACTTGCAAATATTGCACCTATGTCATGATCTGGTGAGGCCTACGCAGCTACTTCTAAAACAATGTTAATTCTATGTTTATTTTTGATGAATGGCCGCTCTTTAGACATATGCAAGTTAGATATGTTCACCAGATGAAGAGCCTGATGCCTTGTTTCTAACTGAAACTTGTCTTAATGAAAGTTCAATGCCTGATGTATCTTTAGCTCTACTGTATGGCTGCTGCATCATTAGGAGGGACTGGTGCACTAGAAAAAGGGGAGAAATTGCAATTGTATACTAATTCCCTGTTAAGCTGTGAAATCCCAAATCTACCAGTCCCTGGGTGTGAGGGTATGCTATTTTTTCTTAAACTCGCACCCACCTTCTCATTAGCAGGGCCTCTGTATATTGACCATAGGGTAGCACTACATTATTTCTACAGGCTCTACCGCATGCGATTGCCGGTCAAACTTTACACTTTTAGGAGAGCTTCACATTAATTTAGATGATACCCAAAGACCAAAGATAAATAGTTCAATTCAAGATTTGGTCACTCTGTAACTACTGCAGCTGGTTACATCACCTACACATAAGCTGGACATACTTTGGATACAGTTTTTAGGGCTTGCGCCCTGCGTTCCACTGTGCAGCAGTGCTCGCGCAGGTGAGAGTCCTTTTGTCCGGGGTTCTGAAACGGACCCTTTGAATTGTACACGCTTGTGCATGTGTTTTTAGGTCGAGCTGACGTTAGCATTCATGCGAAGCATGAATGCTGTCAGCTCGACAACTAATGTGATCCGTTTTTAGGAGAGTGGACACCAAAGTGTTACGAGCGTGTTCAGTGCCGGATTTCACCTCGGGAGCGCGCAGCATTGTCTGCAGTGGCAGTGTCAGTTTCGCTTTTGTATTACTTTCGTTTTTTCCGAGGCTGGCTGAGGGTAGCTTGAAATGAACAGGCTTGCTTTGAACATCATGAGTAATTATTTCTAGCCGTCTTGTAATGAACATGCACGCTGGTATTCTTTTTAAAACACTTCTTTGTAAAGGCACATTTTTAATTATCGGAAGCATCACAGTGAATAAATGGGTCAAGCTGCTGGTTTATTTATTTATTATTTTGGCGTCATATTTACTTTTACATTTAAATGAGTGGCCCCCACCCCTCTGCATGCACGCACGCACACACAGGCGCACACACACACACACACATACACACTGCCGCCCTGCACCCCCTGCATACACACAGACACGCAAGCACGGAGCCCCACTCACCCGGACTTCTACTCGTCCCGCTCCGGGCTGCTCCCTCCGGCGTCAACGGGCACAGGGACACTGGCACTCCGCTCCTTGGCTTCCCGGGCGGACGCCGGCTGCATGCAGGGCTCTCCTCTCTCTGCTCCGGAGCCTTGCGCCAGCCATTGCAGCCTGCCTCCTGGGAAGCTCCGGTCGCGGTCGACTTCCTGCTTCTGGTCAGGCCCCGCCTCTGTCTCGAGGAGGGCTGCCTGACTTCCGCCCAGCCCGGCCTGCTTTCGCTGGAACAGCCGCTGGACGATCAGAGCCATCAGACGAGCACAAGAGGTTTACGGTAAATGTCTTTTTAATTTTTTTTTTTATAAACACTATTACTAGCCTATGCACTGATTCTCTTATCCCATACCCGCATATGCTATCTCTCATCACGCATCTCACTATATGAGTGACATTTTGATAACGTATGAAACTTTTTGAGAGGCACTTCACTGCGAGTAGAAGGCGGCAGTTATGTCGTTGTAATAAAATGAATATAAGAAATAGATTCCTTTGTGCGTTACAGTAGGCACTTAGCTTTGTTCCCATTCAAGCATGGGTTTCCCCGGTCCAACATACAAGTGGCGATGACTAAAAATACAGGACTGCCTGAACAAATAAACTTTCAAACAACACAATGATTTTGGACTTTAAGCAAAAAAAACCTGATAGATTAGTTTTGTATAGCCCACTGTTAAACAGCGCCTTCACTGAGTGAATTTAATTGTCCTGGTGGCAGACACTCACGAAAGCTACACAAATGAAGCCTTTTTTCCTACATATTGCCCCTTTGTTTCTCTCTTCTCTGCTTTATATCAACCGCCTCAATACAATTTCTTTTCCCCTCTGCCTTTCTCTTCAACTCTTCTCTCATCTCCCTGCTCTCGCTCTCCCTCCCTACTTACACCCTCCCCTCTATCCACACCCTGTGATGTCGGCTTACAGGCCCTCTTGCCGCACATGGAATCTACCCGTCTCTCACTGAGAGTGACTATTTTAAGTGAAAGTCGATGACATTATGTAAGCCACTGGTTTTTAAATGCCGCAAACTTTTATCCCCCTCCTGTGATGTGAACCTTCTTTCGGGACGTGGTCGCCTATCGCCACCTGCAGGCCAAAACTGCAGGCCTCACACCCTCACTCACCCTCACTCACCCTCACACCTCCTCACCCTCACACCTCCTCACCCTCACACCTCCTCACCCTCACACCTCCTCACCCTCACACCGCCTCACCCTACCCTCACTCATCCTCACTCATCCTCACTCACACACCCTCACACACCCTCACACACCTTCAGACACCTTCAGACCGTCACACCCCCTCACCCCCCTCACCCTTATCCTCACACACCCTCACTCACCCTCACCCCCTCACTCGCCTTCGCCCCTCACCCACCCTCACTCACACCCTCACCCACCTTCATACCCTCACACACCCTCATCCTCACTCACCCTCACACCTCCTTACCATCACACACCCTCACATCCTCACCCACCAACACACCCTCACCAACACACCCTTACCCTCACTCACACCCTAACACCCCCTCACCCCCTCATCCCCTCATCCCCTCATCCTCATTCACCCTCACACCTCCTCACCATCACACCCCCTCACCCACCCTCACACACCCTCATTCACCCTCACACACCCTCACTCACTTTGACACCCCCCACCCTCACACCCTCACCCCCTCATCCTCACTCACCCTCACACCTCCTCACCATCGCATACCCTCACATCCTCGCACCCTCACCAACCCTCACACACCATCACTCACCTTCACACCCCCTCACCCCCTCATCCTCACACACCCCTCACCCTCACAACCCTCACACCCGCACTCACCCTCACCCCTCACTCACCTTCACACCCTCACACCCCCTCACCCTCACACACCCTCACCCCCTCACCCCCTCATCCTCATACACCATCCCTCACCCTCACACCCTCACTCACCCTTACACCCTCACACACCCTCACTCACCCTCACCCCCCCTCACTCTCCCTCACACCCTCAGCCTCACCCCCCCATCACTCACCCTCACACCCCATCACCCTCACACCCCCACTCACCTTCACACCCCCTCACCTTCACCCCTCACCCCCTCATCCTCCTACACCCGCACTCACCCTCACACACCCGCACTCACCCTCACACACCCGCACTCCCCCTCCCACCCTCACTCACCCTCCCACCCTCACTCACCCTCACACCCTCTCACCTTCACCCCTCACACACCCTCACTCACCCTCACTCACCCTCACCCTCACACCCTCCGCCTCACACACCATCACTCACCCTCGTCACCCTCACACCCTCATTCACCCACCCTCACTCACATCACACCTCCTCACCTTCACACACCCTCACATCCTCACGCCCTCACTCACACCCTCACCCACCCTCTCACCCCTCACCCCCTCATCCTCACCCACCCTCACACCCCTCACCCACCCTCACACCCTCACTCACCTTCACACCCTCACACACACTCACCCTCACACCTCCTCACCATCACACCTTCACATCCTCACCCACCCTCGCACCCTCACCCACCCTCGCACCCTCACCCACCCTCACTCACCTTCACCCCCTCATCCTCACTCACCCTCAAACCCTCATCCTCACTCACCCTCACACCTCACTCACCCTCACACCTCCTCACCCCTCCTCACCCTCACACCTCCTCACCCTCACACCTCCTCACCCTCACACCTCCTCACCCTCACACCTCCTCACCCTCACACCTCCTCACCCTCACACCTCCTCACCCTCACACCTCCTCACCATCACACCTCCTCACCATCACACCTCCTCACCATCACACCTCCTCACCATCACACCTCCTCACCATCACACACCCTCACATCCTCACACCCTCACTCACACCATCACACCCCCACACACACTCACCTTCACACCCCCTCACACCCTCATCCTCACTCACCCTCACACCTCACCATCACACACCCTCACAGCCTCATCCTCACCCACCCTCACACCTCACCATCACACACCCTCACTCACACCCTCACACACATACAACCACGCACACACACACAACCACGCACACAACCACGCACACAACCACGCACACAACCACGCACACAACCACGCCCAACCACACACCCAACCACACACATACAACCACACACATACAACCACACACATACAACCACACACATACAACCGCACACACACAACCGCACACATACAACCGCACACACACAACCGCACACATCTATCTATCGCCCTGACCCTATCTATCGCCCTGACCCTATCTATCGCCCTGACCCTATCTATCGCCCTGACCCTATCTATCGCCCTGACCCTATCTATCGCCCTCACTCAATCTATGGCACCACCACAGCATCACTCAGGGGCACCACAGCATCACTCAGGGGCACCACAGCATCACTCAGGGGCACCATAACATCACTAAACGCCACACCATCACTCAGCGCCACCACAGTATCAATCTGTGCAACCATTCAACAACAACTGGTTCAAATATGTTCTCTCAATGTTTCAAGCTTTATTACAAATGTCACAAAAAGTTGGTAATATTTCACTTCTGTTCTTGGATTTTCATCACAATAAAATACACTGAACATATTCTTCACAAAAGTTATTTACAAAAGTTTAAGATATTGCCATTATAAGTTACAATAACTTTTATTTAAGTATTAATTATTGAAAAAAATTAAAAGCCATTGTTATTTGTAATATCAATACATCTAAGTCACGTAAATACAAAACATGTTGCATTACAAATGCCTATAGGTGTCACAATTACAAAAGATAAAAGTATTGGCATTGAAAATGACAAAGCTATTAATTTCGCTATTTTGAAAACAAACACATAAATAAAAAATGTGTCATTTACAAGACCAATAGCTCAAACTTTCCTAATGCGAGACCTATTGCATTGCAAATGCTTGTTACTTTTGTGGCCTGCTATTGGCCTTTGCCTGCGTGTACGTTTTTAAAATAGTAAACAATAGGTCAAAGGCGGGCGCATTTCTCCGCCCATATTGGTGTCTATTATGCGCATTCCTGCCATATCGTTTCAATTATCGTGCCCAGACACGGGCACGATAATTGAAACCAGATGGCACGCGCGCGCACCACTCGCTGCTTTGTTTTCAAAAGCGATCGCTTTCAGTTTCGAGATCGCTTTCTTTTTGTGACCGGCTGTAGCTCTCAATTGATGTGGCTGAGGGGGTCTCTCCTCAAGCTGGTTTACTGTTGCTATGAAGCAGGCCTACCACACATCTGAAGGTAGAATTTGTTTTGTGCGCCCCAAAAAGCCTTTGATGTACCAGGATTCTGTCTGTCTCCAAATTTTCACAACTCCCCAAATTGACCCCGAATGGCCCTGCTTCCGGGGTGAGGGCAGGCGCATGCAGTCTGTGTCGCATTATTTTCTGCGCATTGGGGTATGTTTGCCGGATGTCGTTCTGTGTATGGGATGTCTATCTGTCTGGGCTGCCTGCTGAGTGTCTGCCTGTCTGCATCCAGAGTCTCCACCTGACTGCTTTTCTGTCACCCCGTCTTTCTGGGAAGCAGATTGTATGTGACCCTGTCTGCAACTCTGTGACCCTTCCACTGCCCGTCTGTGTGTCTGTCTGCGAGTGTTTTCTAGTGTGGGCCTGTGGACCTGTCACTGTGTCTGCTTGCTTGGCAATAAGTCTGTATTTCTGCCTGTAAAGTTGCCCGTGACCTGGCCTGCCTCTCTAAGAAGCTGTGAATGTGTGTGGGTGCTTGCAGTGAGTGTGCCCGACTGCCTCAGTGTTTCGCCGTGAGTCCGCCTATGTCTTTTTGTGTGTGTGTCTACGCACTGTTTGTATTCACTTGTGTCTGTCTGTCTGTGAGGCTCGACACTATAAGCCTGTCTCGGAACAGGCATGTTCACCACCAGTGCTTGTTTGATTCGTGTCTTGGGCCCAACCTGTCTCCCTTCGGGTTCCGTGGAAGTGCACCGCCGTGTTCAGCTGTGAGTCTGTGTGTCATTGGACCTTGGTGTGCCACCCGCGTCGAGGTGTGTCTATTTAAGGCTTGTGTCTGTGTGCGTGTGTTTACATCCACCCCTGCACCTGTATGTGCGTATCATGCCTTCCAGTGAGCGTACTTGCACTGATCCCGCCCCCCCACCTTGCTGTGTGGCTGTCACGCCTAGTAGTATGTGCATCTGTTTGTGTATGTTCATGTGTGCATGTGCTTATGTACACGTGTTCAGATCCCCCTGACCCGTTAGTTTATGTCATGCCTTCCAGTGTGCGTGTATTTACACCCCTTAACCGTTGCGTGCGGGTCTGTGCAGGTGTGTGTGTGCCTACAGCAATCCGATGGCGTCATACTCCGCATATCCCATGTCATACAGAGAGAGAAAGTGTGTATGTGTTTGTGAGTGTGACAATGTGTGCACTGCAGCGAAGTGTGCACGTAATGTGTATGTTTACAGCCAAGATTGGAGCATAATGTGTGTTTACAGCACTGAGTGCGGCATGACATGTCTGAGTGTTTACAGCCCTAACTGCAGCATAGTGTGTGTGTGTGTGTGTTTGTGTTTACAGCCCTGACTGCAGTTTAGTGTGTGTATTTACAACCATGCGTGTGAGTCTGTGCTCAGAGTCTCCTCCTTGTTTATGTTGGTCTGTATACATGTCAGAAAGCACGGATGGAACGGGGTTTGCATGAGTGTGGGGGTGATTTTGCATAAAACAGAAAGAAAAACTGTAGCACTGTAAATTAACACAGCTTAAAAAATTGTACATTGTATGCTACTATGTACTCTCTCAAATTTCTGCTGGCTAAGCGGGCTAAGAGAGAAATAGGAAAAGACTCGATTTGGCACAAAAGAAAGCATTTTTAGATGATGGTGTAAAAAGTGAAGAGAGGTGTTTGCGATTTTAACAAGCATTTGCCATGCAATAGGTCTCGCATTATTACAGTTTGAGCTATTGGTGTTGCATTATTTAGCAATGCCAATAGCTCAAACTTTAATAATGCAAGACCTATTGCATTGCAAATGCTTCTTTCTAATATTCTGATTTTGAATGCAGGTGCCCCATTTCTCATGCTATGGACAGTTGCTCCTTTCTACCCATCGAGAACACTATACTACTTAGTCGACAATGTTTCGATGAGGTATAAAAAAACTAATACTTATAAAAAAAATTGATCTAGCTTCAAAAGAAGTATTGGCAATTGTAAATCAGTACTTTGACCTGTCAGTTAAAAATGTGGCAGAGAATATTAAAATTTAGATATGCTGCATCTCATTATATACGAAATTTCTTGTACCTATTCAAGTTTTCCTCAATAAACTTAAACTTAAAACAAAAAAATGGTGGCAGTGGTATCGTCCATAGTTCGCTGCGAAGAGCTAGTTAGATTTTCCCCAAAATGATCAAGGACGTCTATGCCATCTATTACAACTCAGCTGGCTCCTCCTAGCACTCTACATAATAGGGCATGTTCTAGGCCCATAAGTGGCACTCTGTCCTCTTTCCAGCCTATTGAAGATGAGAATTTAGTAGAATTAATAAACACTGTTGAGTCGGGTTCTCCTTTGGAACCAATTCCCCCACATACGATAAAGAGGTCTCTATCCCACACTAAGAAATCTACTAACTGAGGCTAGACTAATCTTTAAAAAAAACAAGACGGGCGCACGTTACACCTCTGCTACGCGAGCTCCACTGACTGCCAATCAGGCAGAGAATAATGTACAAGGGCCTTTGTATCACACACAAAGCCCTGCATGGACAAGCACCGAGATATATGAAGGAGCGCCTAGTTCCCTATGTCCCCAGTAGGACACTCCGATCGGCAGATGCTACCCTCCTGGTTTACCCCCGTTTCAGACTATCAGCTATGGGAGGGCGTGCTTTTTCCAATGCAATTCCAGTGGCCTGGAATAATTTGCCAATGCACCTGCGCAAGGAACCGAAGCTCCTACCCTTCATGAAGATGCTTAAAACCGTGCTCTTCCAGGAGGCTTGGGGTTCGTCCTAATAGCTCCTCGCCCCGTGATCAAACCAGTGTGTACTTCTGGACAAACGGTTAGAGACTTATGCAGTCCTGCCAAGGATCACGCATGGGGTGTGACACTAACGCATTTCAGTGTGGTACTCTGCATTACCGCACTGAAATGCATTGTCACGCATGTGCTGTGTGGTGGCTGTCATCAAAAGCATGGTGTAAAACAGACTTAATAAAACAGTGTCTTGCCCGTGACTTTCGCGTGCTGCTAGAGCAGGCTTGAGGTTCCGAGCTGAGCTAACGCTGCTGGCAGCCTCACTCAACTCAACTGTTATAATGTATCATGGTGCTTCCAATCCCGCGACGCGGCTCTCACTGTCTGTCAGCCTGACGTCATCGCGGGGGATGTCACTTCCTACTACTGGAGCGCGGGGAGTTTAGAGAGCTTAGCTAAACAAGCATTTGCAATGCATTAGGTCTCGCATTGGGAAAGTTTGAGCTATTGGTATTGTAAATGACACATATTTTTTATTTATGTGTTGGTTTTGAAAATAGCCAAATTAATAGCTTTGTCATTTACAATGCCAATAGTTTTAACTTTCGCAAATTTGACACCTATACCATTTGTAATACAATATGTGTTGTATTTACGTGACTTAGATGTATTGATATTACAAATAACAATGGCTTTAATAATTAATACTTAAATAAAAGTTATTGTAATTTATAATGGCAATAGCTTAAACTTTTGTAAATAACGTTTGTGAAGATTATGTCCACTGTATTTTATTGTGACGAAAATCAAAGAACAGAAGTGAAATATTAACATCTTTTTGTTTCATTTGTAATAAAGCTTGAAACATTGAGAGAACATATTTGAACCAGTTGTTGAAAGGTTGCACAGATTGATGCTGTGGTGATGCGATAGAGTGAGGGCGATAGATCAGGATGCAACACAGAAGGAGGGACGGCATGTGGGAGGCAACAAAGAGGGTGGATGGTAGGCAACACAGAGTGAGGGAGGGCGGTCAGTTGGCAACTCGGAAGGAGGGCAGAGGCAGCACAGAGGGAGGGTAGACAGGATGCAATACAGAGGGAGGGCAGTCGATGGCAACACGGATGTAGGAAGGGCGTTTGGAACGAAACACATTTCGGCAACAGGGAAGGAGCGAGGGTGGATGGGAGGCAACAGGGAGGGATGGTGGGTCGGAGCCTACAGTGAGAGATAGGCATCAGTGATGGAGGGTGGGTGGTTAGACAACAGGGAGGCAACACAGAAGGATGGTGGGCGGGATGCAACACGGATTGCGACACAGTGGGTGAGTTGCAACACAGAGGGTGGATGGGTGTAATGCTACACAGAGGGTGGGTATGGCAACGCGGGGGGTTAGGCAACGCGGGGGGTTAGGCAACGCGGGGGGTTAGGCAACGCGGGGGGTTAGGCAACGCGGGGGGTTAGGCAACGCGGGGGGTTAGGCAACGCGGGGGGTTAGGCAACGCGGGAGGTTAGGCAACGCGGGGGGTTAGGCAACGCGGCGGGTTAGGCAACGCGGAGGGTTAGGCAACATGTAGGATGGGTGGGCCAGCGGTGAGCCCCACGAAGGGTGGGTGGGCGATCGGCAACAAGAAGGGTGGGAGGTAACATGGAGAATGGGTGGGCGGGCCGCAGGCAGCACTGACGGTGGTTGGGGGTTCGCTAGGCAACACGGAGGGTGGGTCGCAGGTAACACAGAGGGTGGGTGGGTGGTAGGCAACACTGGGTGGGTGGGCAATAGGCAACACATTGAGTGAGAGGCAACACATTGGGTGAGAGGCAACACATTGGGCAAGAGGCAACACATTGGGCAAGAGGCAACACGGAGGGTGGCTGGGTGAGAGGCAGCACAGAGGGTGGCTGGGTGGGAGAGAGGCAGCACAGAGGGTGGCTGGGTGGGAGAGAGGCAGCACGGAGGGTGGGTGGGCGAGAGGCAGCACAGAGGGTGGGTGGGTGTCGGGGCGGGTGTGAGGCAACACTGTTTAAGCGGGAGGCAACACAGAGGGAGGGAGGGTGGGCGGGTCGGCAACAAGGTTTAGGCAGGAGGCAACAAAGAGGGAGGGTGTGCGGGCGGGAGGCAACATGGACAGGCAACATGGAGGGAGGGTGGACATTCGTGTGAAAATAACTAAGTGTCAGTAATGTTCGCGGTGTATGTAGCAGCCTTGAGTTATTGAAATAAGATTAACAAAATAACCAACAGTAACAAGGTTATCAAAAGTTATAACTCAACTCAGATGTTGTATGTATAATGTAGCAACAATGCGCAGTTATTCTATTCACACTTTGCCTTGACCGCTAGCTGCTCTGCCATGAGCATAATTGTCTGCTAGTAGTTTTGGAACAGGGGTTAATTGTGCGGACCTTGGTAGATTAAAAGATCTGAACCAGCTGGAGAATCTGTTATTTTATTTGCCCGATACAAATCTTTTCTCGTCTATTGGTAAAGCGCAGTACTACTTAAAGCCTCAACCTATTTTCTTCCAAAGGGATTTTGAATTATCCATGTTTATAAAAAGCACACCAAGTACAAAAGCAAGTAGGAAGAAACCGTTCTTTTACGAGTATTCCAACGCATTGTTGCTCTGTACACTGTGTCTTTTCCCAGCGGATAGAAGAAAGGTAACAAGAGTGCTAGATGCAGAGGTGAGAAAGGCGAATCGTGAATAACAAAAGGCACAAAGGACCAATTAACATGATACATCAACAGGGCACTGAGTCACTCTGACTTACGAGTTTTATTTTGACAGAATGCATAGCGTTTTTCAAATGTTTAAGAAATGCACCATTATCAAATTATTTTGGCTTTTATTGTACTGTTATCTAGTTAAACCAAAACACTAAGGTGGAGTATTTGCAATGTGTAAACGCTTTCAAAACAAAAACACTCGGAGTCTGAATGCCAGTCAGGAGAGAGAGAGAGACAGACAGACACACACAATATCTGAGAGGGTGAAAGGGGCTGGTATTTCAAAAGTTAGAATAGAAAATTGTTCTTGCCAAGTTAACATCAGTAATCACAAACAAGACAACAACGCCCTTATTTGCCATCTTAATTGTGTGAACCTCCGGATGATGAAAGGCTAACAGCCTGATTCATGTACAGGCCGTTTTGCGTGGCCCTAATAGCGAATCATAGCGACTCGCTATTGAGGACACGCAAAACGGCATTCATGTAGGAATTGCTAATTAAATAGCGATTCCTACATGTTCTTTATTTGCGAGTAGCAATTTGCTACTCGCAAAAACTCCCCATTCATTCCTATGGGCCAAGAGGCCCATAGGAATGAATGGGGAGTATCCCTTAATTGCGAGTAGCAATTTGCTACTCGCAAATAAGATAGCGATTTTAAGGGTGCCAGGGGTGTCCAAAGGACACCCTGTAGCACCCCAAAAAGCACATTTGAACAGGTGTTGCGCACACACATGTCCAAAGGACATGTGTGTGTGCAACATGCAACTTAGAAAAATGCTTTTAAAAGCATTTCTCTGAGTTTTTGCTATTTACCGAGAGGTCTGACCTCTCGGTAAATAGCGGCCCCAAAAGTGCTAAATCGCAATTTCTTGATGTGTCATGAATAGCATTTGAGGAATCTCTAATAGAGATTCCTTAAATGCTATTCCTCGCATATTTGCTAATTCTTAAATAGCGATTTTTGCATTTGGGATCATGAATACCAAATGCAAAAATCGCACTCGCAAAGGGCCAGATTCTCAGAATCTGGCCCTTTTGCGAGCGCTATTGGCTACATGAATCAGGCTGTAAGTCCGCTCAGGTAGTATGCAGAACTGTAACTTGCAGATTCGTACAGATCTCTTCGTGGAGTGTGCGCCCCGCTGAGATTTCTCACTAGTATCCTATTGTTAAAGGTATTCTGTGTTGAAGCTTCTCGGTGATAACAAGAAAAGCCTGGGAGTGAACTGAAACCAGTATGAATAGAAAGCGGATTTGAATCACGGCTTCCTCTGTTGTTCAATGTGAGCGTCAGCAAAGTGATTTATCTCCATCACAGGACAAAATCGGAAGTGGTTAGAATAGAAACACACGGACTGACACCCGATAATAAGCCACGCTGTGGAGTCGGTTATTCTTTAAAGTCTGTGAGCGCCAAGAGGCAATGCAGTTTGCAGTTTTGCGCTATATACATGTATCATCCTCATGAATTCAACAAAAGTTAAAGAGATCGGCAGACTTACATTTGGGAGTTAGATGGACTCTCGTCTCTTTCTCTGTAGCGCCTCCTTGTCCAGCCTCTGGGGGGTGGACGGAGGTCTGTGCAGCCCCAGCCGCTCCATGATGCCTCTCTTCACCGCCTCCAGCTGTATCCGCTTCTCCTGCTCCCCCAGGGGCCGCAGCTCCACCGCAGTCAGGAGGACGAGGAGGGCTAGGCAGGCCTTGGAGTAGTGCCTGGTGCCCTGGGCTGAGCGCCGCATGGAGCGCTGCGATACAGGACTCCCCGAGCGTGGGGTACACACAGAACACGCTGTAAACAGCCCTGCTATATGAGTTATGGCCCTGAATGTGGGACAGGGGATGTGCACGGCGCCGGGCTGGGCATGCGCGCCCACGAGGTAAAATCGCAGAGGGAAAGCGCGTGCACATCCCCTGTCCACCTGTAGGAGGGGGATCAAGAAGACTTGCAGTCGGTCCTGAGGGAGGGACCTTTCAACTGAGATCCCGCCATTTGGGTACTTCGCTGTGCAGGTCCCGTGCGTGCCCTCCAGGCGCAAACTACAAGCTGGCCGTGATACTGCGCACCTGACTGGGCCCTCGGGTCCAATTTCCGATGACTCCGGAGGAGTTTGGCTGTCCCCCTGCGGGGCATCGAATCTAGTGGACAGCGGTAAGATGACCAGAACCGGTAGGAGAACGCTCAGGCCTATGAAGCTGCAGCCACCATTTTAGCGCCCGCAGCTGCAGGAGCCCGTGACTGAGTGAGCATCACGGTCAAGCCTACACTCTCCACCTGGGAATCAGCAGCGACTCGCAGTGGGAGCTGTGAGGGAAGTGTGGGGGCTGAGAGGCCTTGCGGTCGGACCCTGGGGAGGGAACTCTCTACTGACATCCCATTTGGCCACCATTTTGCAACTCAAAAGAGCCAGTTCCGGCCGGGGCCCCAGCCAGCGGGAACGGAGACCTGGCGGGGACATCCACAGCTGACTGGGCCCCGGACCTTGTTGCTGATGGTCCCAGAGGTGCTGGGCTGTCCTTTGGGGGGCCCCGGACCTAGCGGGCAGCAGCGGGAGCGGCACTGGCAGGAGAGCGCGACGACACACATACACACAGCTGCCATTTTGGGATCTCCAGCCTCCGGCACCCCGGAGGGAACAGATACCGCAAAAAGCTAGCATCCTCTGCCCGGGACCCGACGGCAGCACCCAGCAAGACCTGAGGTGGAGGTACGGGGGCTGAGAGACTCTGCGGAAGCCTCCGGAGGATCTCCTCGCTGACATCCTGCCTTGCCGCCATATTTAGACTCCCCTGTGCCTACCATGCGCTGGGTCCGGCCGGAGATATCCTCAGACTGGCGAGGATGTCCCGCGCCTGACCGGGCCTTTCAGACCACACTGCTGACGTATCCTAAGGTGTTGGAATGGCCCCTAAGAAGTCCCCGCTCAAGGAGCCCCATTCAGCCTGCTGACCGTCTTTGATTCCTGCTGCCCTGCGCCTCGGCCACCCGGCGGAGTCCTGATCTTCCTAGTTACTACTCCCTGCGGCGTGGAGCACCGTGCGGTGTCACCTGATTGGGCCTAAATTGTGGGGCGGAAGTTCAGGTGCGTTAAGACAGTTGGCCCAGAGAAGCAGTACTGACGCGGGGCAGAAGTGGCGGCGGCCGCCGATGTGGTGAGTGAGTGGGGGGGCGTTCCCTGCACTGGCGCGTTCACAGACCTGAGTCGGCTCATGCCCAGGTCTGGATCTGCTCGTGCACAGCTCTGTCTCCCTTGGGAGGGAGCAAGGCAACTATAAGTCTCGTTGGCGGCAGCGCTTCGCACTGCAACGCCAGCGAGACCTAAAAAGGCGGCCGGGCTGGCTAGTAAGTTTATGGCCGGAGGGTGGGCTGCCTATAATCATGGCCGGAGGGAGTGCAGGATAATTTGAAACATTTTCAATAAGTGTGGCAGGGTATGCTCAGACGTGAGTCCCTTGCACACTTTGCCACTGGATTCAAGCAAGCCGGGCTGAAGACGGCTGTAATGCCAGAAACCGGTCCTCGGAAGCTTGTTTCCGGTCCAGGGAAGGCATGGCTTGGCAGTTCGGGCTGGACTGTTCCCATGAGGCACAGGGTCAGACTGATTTGCATATAGCCATGTCTGAACTGGGGTGGTAGAGTGGGCTAAAGAACGGTGATGGATCAAACCCAGATCTTTTGACTGGGTGTGAGTGTTTGATTGGTTCAGATGCTTCGTCCATCACCACCCCCTTTTGTACCGAATTATTTTGAGCAGCACAATCTTCAACGCTGTCAGTCAGACTTTCAGCTATGCCATAGCACTGAGTCTGCCCTATTCGCAGTCTCCGAATGAACTACAGCGGACTATCATCCAGGGCAGCACAGTAGCTATAACTTGCTTGCCCTCAGTGCAACTGTTATTATTATTATTATTAGGGAGTTTTGTAAAGCGCCTGGTTTACGCCCAAGGCGTGTCCCCGCGCTGTGGTGGGTAGGGTGACCGTGTAGCAGCCCAACAGTAGTTAGCGTTTAAAGAGGTGAGTCTTAAGTTTTCGCCTAAACAGGGTTTCCGAAAACTCCATGCGAAGTTCCATCGGCAGGTCATTCCACCGCTTAGCGGCCAGGTATCTGAATGATCTACCCCCCATGCGTGTTTTCTTTACTTTAACTGTTGACACTGTTTCTCATGGTATTCTGCTTGAGAGACTGCACAATTTGCAGGATGACAGATCAGGCCTTTCAGGGGTTTACCACCTTTCTTCAAGACCGGAGTTTTCAATTGCTCAGTAGGCCTTTTTAGGTGTCACCTGAAGTGATATAAATTGTTTTTAATATAAACTTAAAAGGAACTTACATACCTCCACTGTGTCCTTGCTTTTCATTGGTTCCTGTGCTTGCTATTTACTTTACCTTAATTTCAATTGGTGGTAGCATATTTTCGAATCTTCCTCAGAGTGTTCACCTTTCTTATCTTTTTCCCAGCTTTCAGATAAGGTCCCTCAAGCATAGGCCACAGGTCTGAGTCAATGACACGCAGAAAACATTTGCATTTTTCTGTGCAGTGCCATTGAACAGTTAACCTGAGTCACTGTGGGCGCGTGCCGTTTTTCAGCTGCTTTTCTCCTTCTTTATACCACCTCATTTGATGTTGAGGCTGTTCTCTTGCAGTAGCGGGCGGTGGTGAGAGTGGCTGCTGGGCGGTGATTTGTGGAGGTGGGAGTGGCACGTGTGGGGGTTGTAATCTATGGAGGATTACAGGTAAGTAAACATCTAAATAAATAAAATGAATTTTTTTGGTGCGTGCACTGCATCACCAAATGCAACGCAATGCACACAACGAAATGTGTTTTATTTATTTGTATATTTACCTGTAATCCTCCATGATCCATATATTACTACCACCCCACCCTGCCCCTACCCCTCCCCACGTCACTGCCCGGCAGCTACTCCCACCACCGACCTGTACTGTTCTCTTCAGAGCATATGCGAAACCTAATGCATTTTCAATGCTTTTACTTTAATTTTCTTCGTTTTTGTGTGGAGGTCCTTTCTGAACATTTGAACTATGGGTATGTGCTATATTTAGGACCCATTAAAGGCTATCCTAAATAGATTACATATAATTCTGAACATAGCAGCCAGACTACTCGTTTTCACTCCTAGGCAAGAGCTGCTTTCCTCCTCCCTTGTAATGCTGCACTGGACACCAATGGAGAACAATTTAAAGCATGTTGTGCCGCTTTGCATATATTTGGCAACTCTGGACCAATCAGTTAGTCAACCTGTCGATTTGTATAGCGCAGCTTATCACACGAGCGAGCATCCCAGTGCTTGCAGGGTCTGAGGGACCAATCTTTATAAAGCAAACACAAGGAGATGATGGATGGACGGACACTGAAACGTTTCAGACACTCCCCCCCAGTCACAGATCTGGGTTGAATCCATCATCGTTCTTTAGCTCACTTCGCCACCCCAGTTCAGACACCGCTATATGCGAAATCAGTTTTGACCCTGTGCCTCATGGGAACAGTCCAGCCCCAACTGCCAAGCCATGTCTTCCCTGTTCCAGAAACGAGCATCCTGGGACCGGTTTCGGGTTAACAGCCCTCATCAGCCAGGCTAGCTTTAATCCAGTGGCAAAGTGAGCAAGGGACCCACGTCTGGGCATACCCTGCCAACTTAGGGCGAACAAAGCAAACACAAGGAGATGATGGATGGAGCGCTGAAACTTTTTAGATACTCACCACCAGTCACAGATCTGTGTTGAATCCATCATCGTTCTTTAGCTCACTTCGCCACCCCAGTTCAGACACCGCTATATGCGAAATCAGTCTTGGCCCTGTGCCTCAAAGGAACAGTCCAGACCAAACTGCCAAGCTATGTCTTCCCTGGACTGAAAACAAGCATCCTGGGACCAGTTTCGGGCTAACACCCCTCATCAGCCAGGCTAGCATGCATACATCTCCCCACACAAATACTTTGTTTTTAAATATATAAACAATGCATGGTATTGGCATGCAATGTAAATGCATCATCGCGGTAAAAACATGCATGCTTAAAAATTTGAGGGAAAGGCATGCAATGTATTTACCAGCATTGTACCGTCATACAATAGTGTACCGTCATACAACCAATGTTCTGTCATGCTGTGGGAACTCGCTTTAGTCCATCGGTCCGAAACGCCACATATAACACAATAAGCACTTCTCTGCTGCATGTAAGTGCTTTTGATGAGAGAAAAATAGTGGATGTTTGCAGAACTACTAACACTCAAGCCTCTATTGTTACACTACGTGCACTGCCCATGGTAAAGTGCCATATGTGTGTCCCCCAAACAGGGGGGCCTGTGGAGCACAATTTGTTTATGCTGCACACGGCTGGAAACCTATATTTCCAACTCTAAGACTGCCCTGGGGCACCATAGCTACAGCTCATGAGTGAGTCCCAGGCCGGCAGCAGAGAATTACCTATAATTATTGCGTAGGCATGCAGCGTGCAGCAGAAGTGTACGGGCTGATTTTAATATTCAGCACAGTGCCTCATGGTCCCCAAGGGACTATGCAAGCGTGACTATAGTATTTTAGTGTGGTGTTGCTGACACCAGCACTAAAATGCTTTAGTCTAACCCCTCTTGCGGGGTACTTGGCAGGGGTGTGATCTGTGCCCATCCACAGGAAGGCAGGCAGCCAAGCTGGAATGGGCAGGTACCAGAGTTGCGGCTCTCCTGCCTGCATAAGGGCTACACTAGTTGCACATAGAAGCACAGCATGACATGCTGACTGCAGACCTGAAACCAGCCAGAATTGTTGTAACATGAAAGCAAAAAAAAACCACTAAGAAAACAAACCTCCACATAAGAGATGAGTTATTTTGTAGTGGCTGGTTTGTTACAGATCATGGGCACTGCACACCTGTATGTAATGCATGTATGCGAGAAATAACTAAGCATGTGTGATGGTGGAGAGCATGCAACTGTAAGGCAAGGACCCCATACATGCCAACATTCTGGAAGAGGAAAGTGGGAGGATTTTAAAAACAATAATCTGGAGAATGTATTTCTCCATTGACTTTTATTACTTCATGCATCTGGTCTAACAGTATGTATGGGACTTGCAAGTGGGTTGCTGCAGCATCGGATATCAAGAACTCAAATATAAGTTTTTTCCATACCTGTAGGGAGCACAGAGAAATCATTACGGCAGGCAGAGAAAGAGTCACAAAAATGTTTTGCACTTGCGTGCAGGAGCAGTTTACTTGCAGTGCATAATCCGAGTCACACAAGTCCAGCCCCTGCCAACTGACAACCGCCAAGGAATTGTGTTTTTTGCCTGCAGCAATCGGGAGGCTGGAGACTATCCTTGAAATCAGTAGTCTTCAGCCTGAATCGGGAGGGTTGGCATGTATGGCTCCCCACAGGAGGCAGAAAGCTATACCAAATAACATCTCAGTGATAGAGAGATTTCTCTGGCCTGTTCTAAGATGTGGCTGACAATGTCTGAAGTCGCAGACATGAAATAAACTAATGGTTGAAGGGGATCGGAAAGCCATTCATCAATGTCATCTCCCACCTCATAACTGGGCACCTAATCCTTGTGTATGCGAACCCTTTTGTCTCCAACAGGTACTGCATATATGCTGCCACCATCACTGCTGGACTCCACCTGTCTGGCTTTTGGATCCAGCTCTTTCAGGTGCGTGTGCATGAGCCAGTAGATTTTCTTTTCTGTTAAGGCTCTTTGCATCAGCCTTCTTTGCCTCCAAGACCCTTTCAGCCTTTTTCTCCATAGCCAGTTTTTTTTCCTCCATTTTTATTTTAGTCAGCTGCAGCTTAAATGCTCTCTCCTCATCCACTCCCTCAGTTCCTCCGGAGATAGACCTTGAAAAGGGACACTGCTCCCTGCTCTGACAGGAAGCTTCATTTCAGGGTTTTTACCCTTGGAAGAGCCATTTTCATGCTCCTCCAATCCATCATCCTCTGTTTTGTAGTTCTGCTCCTCAGAGCATGCTTCTGCCCAGGCCCTCGGCGCCCTTTGTAATTCCACCTTCTTGGTGGCACGCTTGGCAAAAAGCCCAATCTCTTTCAAATATTTTTGAGCTGGGCTGAGCTTCCTGATTGGCCAGCTCAATATCCATGTTTCCAGTTGGAGAACCAGCATTATTTTCAGAAAGAAATCTTAAAAACCAATTAGGGAGGATTAAAAAAAATGTAATTGGTCTTGGATATGGATGAGTAGTGTACACCAAGTCACTGTATGGCACTGCACAAACTAAAAGTCCTATCCTCACTGCTGTCACCAGTGTTAGAAACTGGGTTGTTGGTTGACTAGAGTGTGAGACCAAGTCAGGCAGCAACCGTAATCCTAGTCAGGGTAAGAAGAGAGCAGAACCCTAAATTAACCTGTGGCCACCCTCTGGTAACGTGGCAAAGAGCAGTCCGGCTTAACTTAGAGGTAATGTGTAGAGTAGTTGAGCAACACTTCTTCAAACAGTAAAACTGTGAAAACACCCCAAAAAAAGAATCCACACCAGGTTAGAAGAATAGAGCTTAATTTAATAAATAAAAACAAGAACAAAACAACAAAACACCAACAATTAGAACTTGAGATATGCATTTGTAAAGAGTAAAATAGCGCTTAGAAACAATAAGCCCTTAATTGGAACATCTGGTTGCACTGGACCAGGACAAAGTCAAAAGTTCAGGCCGACCGCAATGGAGCGTGGACCAGATACAGGGATCCTGTGAGGCAATCTGAGCAAAAATACCTTAAGCCTGGTTGCATTGACAAAGATGCTGGCGCAGCTGAGCGATGTGTCGGTGTCCCCACTCAGTAGGGGTGATGTGTCAATTTTCTCCATGCAACAGTGGCAATGCGTCTGTTCTGAAGGCATTCCAACGGTTCCAAAGGCAAGGTGCTGGGGTTCTCCATGCACTAGATGTGAGGGCGATGGTTGCTTTCGAAGAGGCAGTTCCAAAGGTGATGCACTGGTCCCGAGGGCGATGTGCCTGTCTCGTCCCCGCAACAGCAGTGATGCATCAATTCTGGTCCCACAGCAGAGGATACATTGGTTCCACTGGAGCAAGCACATTTGGCCTGCTTCTAGAGGTCCAGGTCTGGGGTGGCACCAATTGGCAGGACAAACTCACAGATTGCAGAGTCGAGATGTAGGAATAAAATGGTTGGAAGTCTTTTATGTCCCTGAGACTTCAGATCAGGAGGCAAGCCAACAAGCCCTAGGAGTCACTCTGGGTTCAAGTGATGAAGGTCCATTCCTTTTCAACCACACAGGAGGACAGCAGGCATCAGCATATAGTTTTTCCTTGTGCAAAACCCTTGAGGCAGAACTTAAAAATAAGAGTCTTAAATTCCAAAGGTTGCTCCTCAGGAAGGAATGCTGATTCCTTGGAGTTTGGGGGATGTGTACTCTTGTTGCAACCCTAGACTACACTCTGGCAGCCGTTTCTGCAGATGCTGGATCCTTTTTGCATGCACCCTGGTATTTCTTAATCAACATTTGCTAACATGATTCAACTTTTATGGACCTACAGACACAAATGACTTGATCCAAAAAAAGCACAGATCTTTCAATAAGAGATTTTAGATGTCAGGGTCCGATACTGGGCTAAAATTGTGGGGTACGATTAGGGTATACAAAAATACCTGATTTTCAACCAAATCTCTGTTGATTTAAGGTTTGAATATTTTGCTAGCATTTGGTTGAATTTCTGATACCTCTTTTATTGCAATCCCGAAAGTATGCAGGCCCTCTTTAGCCTTGCAGACTGAACTGAGTGAGGGGTGATGAAAAATCCACCTGCATTAGCTCCCTTCCGTCTTATATTATTGGAAAACCCACAGATTAGAGAGGAGATGAACCAACGTCCCCTAGTCAGGTGTTTGTTTATACAAGCAAATGAGGTCTGATCTATTTAAGGGATGACTTTTGTTCATTATTTTCCCTTTGCAATTATTATCAAAATAAAAAGTAAACTCCCCATTCTCGTTTTGATACTTTGTCTCTCTTTGCCATATACTTAGGTTGTATTACATTGAGCAACATTGCGAGGAGGGCAAAAAAGGGAGGAATGAGCACAGTATGTTTGAGTGTGGGAGGAAACCACATGTAAAGTTTGAAAGGGGAAAGGATGGACTCTTGCAAGTCCCACAGCTTAAGACTTTTTTCAATTTATGAGAATGAAGACAGAGACCTAGTCTGGGTTTTTCCAGATACAAAGGATTTGATCCACTCAAAAGGTGTGCCTGATAACTCACTCTACTCAAATATTGAACAGGATGTTCTAATCAGTGGAGTAGTAGGCAGCACACGAGCCTAATATAATGAGCATCTGAACATCAGTGTCTACCAAGGGCAGATAGTAGCAACAGATTGATGCTGTGTCCCAGCTTGGTGCCTGTTAAGCAGGTTGTGATTCTGTATGTATTTTTGCAGTTGCCAAAACAGAGAAGGAGGAAAAAGGGGGTAAAATTATTTCAATCATGCAGATTAAGTGAGGATTTTATTAACCATGTCTTCGCGACTGCAGTTTTCCAAATATCGGGGAAACTGTTCTATTTCAATTAGCTGTTGAAGAGATAGAGTTCTTCTCTGCTGTCCAAGAGAAGGTATTTCATAAGTTGGGCTGGGGAGGGATCTTTGGAGAGCCTGAAGAGTTGCTGCCCTTGATAACTTGTCCTAATTGGTCGTCTGTAATGGCCATAAAGGCCACAATCCTGCCACCTTAGTGGCCTGCCTTAAGGAGACTAAAGCAGGTTGTTCAGTTTAAGGAACAAAGTCTGAGGCAACCGTGTCCTATTTGTTTTCAATTATATTAATAACAAATAGATAATGTTATCAAACTTGTAGGGATGGTGGACTCTAGACCTAGGGGCCTGTGGAGACTGAACTTCTTAGACCATGTTTAGATAGTATTATCACCTTTCTAGTCTGCTCACAGTGAAACATTGTGCAGGGTGGCACTGGTAGCATAGGAGGCCCTGTGTACTGTGAAATGGTCTCTTCTCTATTTCTTCTGAGCTCCACAACATGCTCATTTTAGTTGTTTTTTTAGGTCTTGCCTAGGCAGCGCTTGCACTGTCTCTTCGAGACATGCTGTATTCAGGTATGGACTTGAAGCTCCACCCATTTTCAGGCCATCTTTACAATTGACTCCTCTTCCTGTCCTTTGTAAATGATGGCTATTGATTTGTTAATAGGCTTAGTAGTCCCTCCTTATTACCTCCCTCTTTCCTGCTGTTACCTCCTATAAGGACAGTCCATCTTATGCGTGTCCTTACTCCTTAGCTTTTATTAGCAGTGAAAGAAGAACTATTTACGCCATTAATGTCTTGCAGAAGCAAGCATGTCATGCTGTGCGAGGGCATAGTAATGGCGGCTGCTTCTTTTATATCCAGCAGTGCTTTAGCATTGCATCCACCCCTCCCTCCCCCTTAGGCTTTTCATACTCATGTTTTACACTGCTTTTTAGATCGAGCCCAGAGTCAGCCTGCATGTGCTGCTCTGCGAGACTTGTTGTAGTGGAGTATGGAGTAGAAGCCACGCCCACTGTCCGCCCATATTTGTCATTGGCCTTCGTAAATACTGGCTTCTGAATCCTTAATAGGCTTGTTAGTCCCTCCTTAGCACCGCATAGTCCTCATCTGTTACCTTCCTTAGCGACTGGCCCCTTTACTTCGGTTGTTACACGGTATTTAGTTTTGTAAGCACAATTTGTTTTATTGAGTTTCTCTTACTGCAGCCACGGCTTGCTTTCCTTATGTTCAGCGTGCAATGCGCGCTTTCACTTTCGAATCAGCTGGGACAATGGAGGCCGTTTGTTTGCAATGCCATAGGTCTCGCATTTAAATGCGAGACCTATGGCATGGCTAATATTTGTTTAACTTATTGTTACTTTTGCGCTGTACGTACGTGACCGCGCATCCACTTAAATCAATTAACATTCCTGCCCCAGTTCCTTTGCACCTAGGCTGCCTACACCGTAAGGAAACCATGCGGTTCATTGCTCCACCATTCTGTGATGTCTCTCTGGTCTGCGCGGTTGAAAATTGGCCTGTTCATGTTCCCTGCTCCTGTTGGAGCTCTGCTCCTATCCGAACAGTGTTATTTTTATTGCACGGTCCAGCTTTTATCATTGGTTGCTCATACTTTTAATCAGCGACCCAGCCTTCTCCTTCTCGGTTTCTTCCCTCAGCCACATCAGTGTTGCGTTCCTTGTTAGCTTCATGTGGTTGACTGCATGCTCTGCAGGCAAGAAATCTCCGTGCTACAAGTTTTAAGGTTGTTCGCAAACTGCTGACCCAGCCATTGGCTCTCTGTGTGCAGAGGCCCTCCCAGCTTCCCAAACCCGATTTAACGCACAGCTGATCATCATAACACGCTGTTTTAAATTATTACATTTTCATTAAAGCAATATACATTATTTTTTAGGTCTTTCTGATAAGGCACCGGCATTCTACGTGCCCAAATTTTGTTATGATAATGCCTGGAGCAGAAGTTTCAGTCTAGCTGCCTGCGTGTTCGGAGGGCGGTCTCGAATGGAAACATCTGCTTCCAAGGTGTGTCTCTCTTTACTGACAAAGGCTGATTTGGCCAGACAGTTTGCTTTGTCAGTAGATGCGAGCGCTTGCATGTGAAAGTCCCGGAAATGGGCTGCTTTATCCTGCAATCCGCTGTATTTACTGTCTGCACTGCTTAACGTCCCAAATGGGCCGGGAGTGTATTATGGCATTTGCCACATAGAAGGCTCTGTTGCAACATCAGTGAAGATAGCACAACACCACCACAAGGGGCATAAAACCTCAAACAACTATTTTTGTTCTAAAATCCTATTTCTTTCTTTTTAGGTCTTGCCTAATCAGATGAGCCGTGCATTGCAACAAATTAGTATTCATGTATCCGTGGTAAAATAATATCTGTTTTCCCAACCCAGCGTTAGGGTGACTGTGGCAGAGTCGTCCCGAGCCGCTTGCTCGCCAGAGGTGCCTGAATCGCGCTTCGCGCTGTGTTGAAACGCTGTGCTCAGATTACACAAAAGCTACTTTTAATCACTGCTGACTGCTGATAATTTTAAAATTGATGTAAGAATTTTAAAATATTAGAATTACAAGCCCCTCTGCGCCAGTAAATATCTCGCGCTTCCTTGTTCCTTTTTACCTGATTTACTAGGGGGAGGACAGTACCTTGTGAAGTTGGGGAAGCCTGGGCTCGATTTCCACGCCTGCCCGCCCGGTCCGATGAGGTAGCTAGTACCTTTGTGCGGAGGGCGGGTCAGGGAGAGCCAGGCACTTCCTGTTGGTCGCTGGAGCGGTTGGCGCTCTAGTGCTTGCTTTTTCTGGGCTATTTAGCCCTCGCCCCCTCCTGAGCGCGCAGCGGTCGCGCGCAGGGGAGCCGAAGACACGCCGAAGAGCATCCAAAGAGTAGCCCCTCTGCGCCAGTCAGCGACCGGACGGGGCTAGGGGCTATGAACTCTGACCGATTCAATATGGACGCTATGAGGGACTGCCGCATCAGGTATTCAGCCCAGACTCTAAAAAGTTTCCAACTAAAGCCACTAGTAGGTTGTGCCCGCGGCTCCTGGCCATGCCCAGAAGGCCTTTTTTCATGCATTCATTGTAGGCTCCAGGCCTCTCACACTGGCACATCAAGTGGATACAATATGGGGGAGACTCCAGAATCAAAGGGTCTGAAATGTTTTCTTCTGAACCTCCGTTCCTTACCAAAGCACCACTCTGAACTTTGGGATCTGATTAACACAGTCAAACCTGATCTATGTTTCTTAACTGAAACTTGGCTAAAACCACACACCATCCCTACTATCACTCTAGGGATCCCCGCAGGATATAAAATCCTAAGGCTTGACCGCCCGATTAAAATCGGAGGGGGCGTAGCCATAATCTATGAAGAAGGGCTGAAGGTGTCCATAATAGAAGAAAGAAGTAGCCCCCTTAAGGAAACTATGATCTTCAGGATTAGCGCAGGCTCCAAAGATCACTGGAAGGGAGCACTAGTTGATCGTCCGCCGGGGTCTGATACAGGCTTTACTTGGACCCTAACCGAGCTACTGGCTCAATATTTTAAAGCCAATGAAAACTTTCTTCTTCTAGGAGATTTTAACTTTCACGTAGATACCCCTAATCTTCCTGAGACGGTGTCCCTGCTGTCCGACCTCTCTTCACTAGGGTTTGCAGAATAGTGGCCCCACTCAGTTCAGTTCAGTTAATCTTTATTTCGATGGTTAAAAACCATCATAAAAATACATAGTACAATTCCACAGTTGACAAATTACATTAGATTTCTGAACTTTACAGTATAAAAATGTTTAAAATTTTAAAACATTTAATTCATTTCATCCTACATCAGCCCCTAGTATTTCGTAATTTGACAGCAATTTTTAAAAAGCTCATGATAGAACACAGAGTACGCATGTCAGTTGCTTTTTGCAAGAATAATAAAGCAGATTTAGCATGAACGATTTTAGACTCTCTTAAAATATCCACAAGGAATCTTTGGCGCGGGGTTCTATAAAAGGAACATAATAATACAAAATGAAGGGTGTCCTGCGGAGACCTATTGTCGCAGCCGCAGGCACCCTTCTGCTCAATTGTTAAGGTAAAACCAGACGGATAAGCTAAAATGTTAGATAACAAGTTGAGCCTAAAACGACACATTAAAAACCTCTCATGTTGGCTATGCATTAAAAAAAGATATGGTTCCATACCCATTTCATTACTCACAAGAGAGTGCGCTACTACAGATATTTTAGTGGAGTCAAGTTGTTTCCTACTACAGTCATATTTGGCAAGTAGCTGCTTGTGGATACGATGTTTACAAGAGATGTCAATCATTGCCGGGTCAGTAAATAATATTTGCTGGTCTATACACTCTAAAGTTTCTTTGATGTATTTAAGCCATGGGATTTGTAAACACCTATCTCTCCGGAGGCAATCTTTAATTATTTGTCTCGACAGTTCGGCATTTGGATTTAACCAGATTCGAAGCTAAGTCAGGATTGGTCTCACTTTAATCATGTCAGAAATGTACGGGGTACCAAGCTCCTTATGTGTGATTGCTGCTGAGATGCTCTGTGGTAGCTTCAACAAATTCTTTAGGAATTTATCTTCCTCTGCTTGTATCTGGTGTGCATCCCTAAAGCCCCACACCTCTGCCCCGTACATGGCCTTGGTAGTACTGACAGCTCTGTACAGCGTCATTACTTGTTCAGGGGACCAACGACCCAACCTACGTGCAAAGTTTAAAATGGCACCATTTGCTGAGACAAGTTTCCTACACCTTTCCTCCATCAATGGTGCAAACCCGATATTTAGGTCAAACAAGAGACCCAAATATGTAAAGGTATTAACAGTGTCTAGGGTGTGTGTTCCTATTTTGAACACAAATCTCTTGGACGGTTTCTTCCCTGCCACCATGACAAATGATTTGGTCAGGTTTACCGAGAGATCTAAATTCTCCATGAACCTGACAAAGCCACTAATTAGCTGCTGCAGGCTCACTGCTGTTCGTGCGAGCAGGACCGCGTCATCCGCGTATAAGAGTACTGGTATATGACGCGATCCTACTCTTGGGCACTCCGTCCCTAATGACGTCAGTGAGCTCTCCGTCATTTATGTAAAGAGAGAATAGGAAGGGAGCCAGGATACACCCCTGCCTCACCCCGCCAGAGCATGGGAAGGGATCGGTACTCACCCCTCCCGCGCTATAGCGGACTTTGGCAGTGGTGTTCCAGTGAAGTTCCCTTAAGATGTTAATTAGATCCGGATCAATTCCCAATCTAAACATTAGTGCCCAGAGTTTAGTTCTATTTACATTATCGAATGCAGCTGCCAAGTCCATAAATCCCACATACATTGTTCCTTTATCCGATTTAGTGTATTTGGCAGCTAATAAATATAGATTTAGGCATTGGTCACTAGTTGACTTGCCTGCTCTAAACCCATACTGGGTGTCTGCTATGGTGTTATGTACTTCCGTCCACTCCACGAGTCGATTTAAAATTGCCCTGCCTAATAATTTCGCTGAGACATCAATTAATGAGATTGGTCTGTAGCATTGGGGATTCTCCCTGCAGCCTTTCTTGTATATAGGGACAATCAGTGCAGTTGACCAAGAACGAATTAATTGCAGCATTGAGTACTCTAGTAATAATCGGTGCCCATAAGTCAGTGTTACTTAAAAAAAGGTCTGGGGGGGTGCCATCTGGACCTGGCGCCTTATTACGCGTCAGCCCTTGAATTGCCTTTGAGACTTCCAATAAAGAGAATTCTAGTTCGGTTGCTCTGGGGCCCTCCCACATTCCATCCCTGACTTCTTCCTCCTGTTGATTATAGAGACCTTTGAAGTGGTTAATCCATTGTTCGGGGAGTATGTTGGTGCTAATTACAGGGGAGCTAGAATCTTGATAACAGGGTCTATTTATAATTCTCCAAAATTGGGTATAGTCCCTGTTTTCCCCTGCTTCTCTTAAATCTGCCCAAACTTCCTTTTGGAGTGTGCTCTTTCTTTGCTTAACCTGCATTTTGTAATTACATCTGCAACAGGCGATTTCATTCTTTTCTGTCGGGGACTTCTTAAGACTCTGTTTTAGTTCTCTCAATGCCCTTGAACAATTGGAGTCAAACCATCTTGGGGTTGGTAGTTCCTTGATGGGCCGCTTAGTTTTTAATAATCCATCGATTACCTTAGTTATGGACTCAAAAGCTAGGACCACTTCTCTACCCTCTATTGCGAGGTCAAGACAAATTCCTATATGTTCTTTCCCTCTTTCCACTAGGGTGCTATAGAAATCTTGTGGATTAATCTTTGCCCATCTTATGCGCCTCCCCTGATCAGTTGGACGAATTACGATATCGTCCCCGTGATGTTCTGCAGGTAGATCGTTATAAACTATTTCGAGGGTTAGGGGGTTGTGATCGCTAAAAGGGCTCCACACCGTTCTTACCTCTTTAATCTGCTCTTTAGCAAATGCAGATATTACTATGAAATCTATAATAGAAGAACAGCCTCTTCCTTTGAATGTGGGAGTGAGGGTATCCCCTTCTTTCAGTGGCAATAGGTCCATTGTATGAGTGAGGGCGAAGCTCTCAAGTAGCTTCATGAGGAGTGTACCTTCTCTATTGTGTTCGAAGTGCGGTCCACTTTCTTCATGGCATGATGACCAATCAGGGGACATAAGAAGTAATTTTGGGCACAAATGACAGTTAAAGTCACCCATCAGTAAGACAATTGGTTCGGGCCCCCCCTGCCTAAGGTCTGTTTCATCGTTCAATATGCTCTCTAGTTCTTGTAATACAGGGAAGTTTCCCTCGGTTGGGCCCGAATTGTAAAAGTTTAGAATTAAAAAATGCTGTCCTTTTCCCTGGAATGCCACTGCTTGTATAGTGTCTGACTCCCGTGTGGGTTGTTTAGGTCTAGGTCCACATATATCGCTAACCCACCCTTTGCCCTCCCCGATCTCACTTCCTGGGCTGGCCTGAAGAAACATTTGTACCCCTCCAGTTGAAAGGAGCCGGGTTCTCGGGCCCATGTCTCTTGTAAGGCTATAATGTGGAAGCCCCTTATATACTCCCTCCACTCCTTGTTTTCAAACTTGCCCCCCCGGCCTGCTATGTTCCATGACACAAAGGCTAGCCCTGCCCTGTTTGCTTTCCTTCCCGTTGAACTGTGGGCATTTAATCTACTCTCTCCTTTGTTATGGATCTCTGAGACCCTGCCAATCTCCTCCCTCCGCTTGGGTGGGTCCTCTGTCCTCATTGCTAACCCCTTCGTATTATGAACAATTCCAACCTCTGTTACGGGACTTACTTGTTCATCTACTTCGGTGCTTGCTTGCTCATGATCTATAGGGGGTAGTCAATCATTTTCGTCAAGCGACTGCAGGGGGGCAAATCTGTTCCTCCACTGAGGATAGTCTCGTGGAGGTAAGAACTGGTCGGGGTAGTTCAAGGCTCTGTCCCTTTGGGTGCATTGTGACCTTCCAGAGTTCCGCACTGGGTAATCCAAATTAATGCTGTTCCGTCTCCTTGGGTAAAAATACCCCAGGGGGAGTGCGCAAATTGTGCTGGTGTCATTTCTGTTAGAATTTCTCAATATATACTCCACCAGTCTAACATCTCTGAAATTTGCCACAATGCAATCCCCTCTTATATCTTTTTTCCTACCTCCTAACCAGTTAACTCTTCTTACATGCAGTATCTCCCCCTTTCCCCGTTGTTCAGAGGTCTATGGGTGTCAAGCCACTTTGAAATTTTTGAGTGTAGTTGAGGAAGCGATTCTTTTTCTGAGGCCCTAAGTTCCGGAACCCCTGCGAATACTATTACGTAGGGGCTGGCTTCTGGTGGTAAATTTATGTGTAGGGGGGCTTTCTGAGCAGTAAAATGGATCAAAGTCCATATTAGCTGAGCTAGAAGGGCCATTACTTAGGTGGTGGTCTTCCTGTCCCCTTAGTATGTGTGGCTGCTGGGGGCCTTTCCCCTATGTTCTTAGTGCTCGTCTTTTGATTTACTCCCCTTCCCTGATCTTGGGGTACTTTCGGGATGTTGTGTACCTGGGCAATCGTGTGTTGGATGTTACTAACACAGTTATTATTAGTCGCTATATTCTCAGTTACCACACCCATAGGTTGAATCGGACCTGGAAAGGGTTTCTTGCTTATCAGGTCCATTGTCTTGCCTTGTTTGGTAAGTTCGTTGGCTATTTTGTCTACCCTGCTTACAATTGGTTTCAACTGGGCGACAATAAAGGTTTCCATATGTTTCTTTAGTTCTCCTATAACCTCCTCAATCCAGCCTGGAGGATTGACGTTTGTGTGTGCTATATTGTCTACTAGGGTGACCTCTTGTCTATCTTTGGGTCGACCCACTCCTCTAAGTGATTTGTTTTTCCTCTGTTGTCCCTTGGTCCTCCCCCGTTGTTTGGGTTTACCGTGGGTGGTGAGGTCAGTGTGGCCTGAATGATCTGCCTCTAAGAGAGGTATATGTTGAGCGCAGGGAACGCCATCTAGTGGATTACTTGCTGACACTATATTTTCAGTCATGATGGGGCTGTCAGCTAGTGTTTGATCCCTAGATTGCGTTGGAGTAACTACTATGGGGATAGGTGAAGCTGATAAACTCCTTTCCATGCGTTCTATCTCCCCAGAGACCTTTCTCAGCATCAGGTCAATTGCAGTGGTTTTTTTTTAATTTTGTTAGGAGGTGCAATGTTTGTTCCGGCCATAGTTTGTTTAGGGGTTTCAGCTAGGTGTGCTCTGCTGGTGGGCGAGCGTGTTTTTGGGGCGTTAGACATCTTAAATGAGTTTGGGGCTAGGTCTTTCTCTCCCCCTCTGTGCAATCTTGACTTCCTCCTTATGGCTGGCTGAATAGATCTAAGACGCTCTATTAATATTTGCCCCTCACCCCCTTGTCCAATTTGAACAACTTGATTTCAAGAAGTTCAATTGCCCCGTCAGGCACAAGTTACCAGTCCAAGTTTAGGAGTACCTGTCGCAGGCGTCAGAATCAAGGGGAGTGGCCCGTCCCGTCCCTGGTCGTCCCCTGACGGCCACAGACGGCCCGCCCTCTGCCCGGGCTCCGCCCGGCGTCGCCCGTGCGCGTCCCGCGACGCGGGAGGAGCGTGGTGTCTTTATGCGCCTCCGGGCGCGGTTGAGTGATGCTGCAAGCGGCGTTCCCGGAGTCCCAGCAAAGGACCCTGGGAGATGTAGGCAGGCAGGCTCGGTTTCTCTGAATGCTCCCCCCACTCGGCGGCCGCGATGGCAAAGGCGGCGGCGGGAGAGAGCAAGGTGAAAGGCAAAGGTGCGTGGAGTTCAGGCAGGCTTCATGGTCAGGAAGGAAAAATGCCCCCAATCGTTTGTCACGCCCCGCTCCACAGCAGGAGCGTGGTGTCTTTATGCGCCTCCGGGCGCGGTTGAGTGACGCTGCAAGCTGCGTTCCCGGATCCCAGCAAAGGACCCTGGGAGATGTAGGCAGGCAGGCTCGGCTTCTCTGAATGCTCCCCCCACTCGGCGGCCGCGATGGCAAAGGCAGCGGCGGGGGAGAGCAAGGTGAAAGGCAAAGGTGCGTGGAGTTCAGGCAGGCTTCGTGGTCAGGAAGGAAAAATGCCCCCAATCGTTTGTCACGCCCCACTCATATAGGACGTCACACCTTGGATTTAATCTTTTCTAACTTCCCCAAGATACGGTGTTGTCTTTCCTCCCGAATAAGTTGGTCTGACCATCCTATGATTGAATTCTCCCTCCTGGAAACACCTGCTAAACGGCCCCTCTTCCCCCCTTGTGGCGCAGACAATGGCACAAGGTGACACTGAATGAACTACAGGAAGTATGGAGAGAACACCCCATTCTAGGTACAGATAGTGCAGAGTCCGCCCTATGCAAGTTCAACACTGCCCTTTTGGAGGCGGTTGATCTACTGGCCCCCATGAAACTCCTTAAACAGTACCCCACATCCAAACAGGAAGTTTGGTACACAGAACAACTTAGACTGGAAAAACAGGGATGCAGGAAACTGGAAAAAACCTGGAGGAAAAACCACTCTGAGGAAAGTATGAAAGAATATCATAAAGCCTTGTCCTCTTATCATAAAAGCATCAGGTTGGCCAGGAAAAACTGCCTCGCTTCACAACTGACTGAGGCAGGCAATTCTTCCAAGGAACTATATAAGATCCTGCAGACCTTTGTGAAACCTACTGCCTGCGAAATCCCGGATGATTTTTCCCAGTCTCTTTGCAATGACATCTCCCTATTTTTCGAAAATAAAATAGAGGCTATTTACGAAAAAATTACCAAAGCTACCAATCTAAAGGGTAATACTGTTAACCCCCCTAAGCCCCCCTACTTGCAATAATGATACATTGACTGCCTTTCCAGAGGCTAGTCAGGGGGATATAAATTCTCTAATGAACCATATTAAAACAGGGTCCCCTCTGGATTTTCTTCCGGCCAAAATGGCTGCCTCTTGAAGCAGCCTACTTTGTCCTATGCTGCAAACAATCGTGAACCTCTCCCTTAAGGAGGGCCAGGTACCCCAAGAATGGAAAAGAGCGATAGTAAATCCAATTCGTAAAAACTCGGCCATGCCATGGACAGACCTATCCAACCTCTGCCCCATCTCTCTTCTGCCGTATTTGACTAAATTGACCGAGAAACATGTGAACACCCACTTGTCTAAATTCATCGAGGCATCGGGAGGTCTTGACCACACCCAATGTGGGTTTAGACCCAACTACAGCACTGAATCGGTGCTCCTCTCTGTGTCAGATAACATCAGGATGGCACAGGACAGAGGGAGCTCCATGATTCTGGTGCTGTTGGACCTGTCCGCAGCCTTCGACACGGTGTCACATGATATTCTACTGGATCGTCTGCAGAAGGTGGGGATTGGAGGTTTGGCGCTGTCCTGGCTTGAGAGTTTTCTCTCTGGACGCTCACAAAGCGTCAGTTTGGGCTCCTATCGTTCGACATCTAGGGAGCTCACTGAGGGGGTTCCACAGGGCTCATGTCTAAGCCCAACATTATATAATGTGTATGTGGCCCCCCTTGCCGACATTGTGAGAACATATGTATTTACGCCAGTGTCGTATGCTGACGACACTCTGCTCTTGTTTCCATTCCACACCCTCACTCCAGAAATTAAACACTCTTTTGCTGAGGGTATAAGCGCGGTGTCCAGCTGGATGGCCTCCAATTGCCTACAATGCAATGTGGGCAAGACCGAGGTCATGCTCTTTGGAGAGGCCCCCCTCCCGTGGTCGCCGGACTGGTGGCCTTTGGATTTGAGACCCGTTCCCATCCCCAAACAGACAGTGAAGAACTTGGGCGTACGAATGGACCAGGGACTGCTACTGAAGGAACATGCGAACCAGGTGACTGGTTCTTGCTTTCGGAAAATCGGACTTCTGAGACGTGTGTTTCCATTTCTGCCAGACGTCCATAGAAAAACCCTTGTTCAGGCCCTTGTAGTAAGTAGGTTGGATTATTGTAACGGCCTTTTTATATCTGCTAATGAAAACGTGCTTAGCAGACTATAAGTGGCTCAGAATACCGCAGCAAGACTGGTCCCAAATGTCCCGCCCAGAACACCCTCCCGTCCGCTCCTGGAGAAACTTCACTGGCTGCCTATCCGTTAGCGGACGAGGTTCAAGATCTGTTGCACTATACACAAATGCCTTTATGGCTCAGGGCCACAATATCTGACTGAAAAATTCAAGTTCTACAAACCTGCGCGCCCTCTGCGCTCTAGCAACCAAGCTCTGTTAAAAATTCCATCTATCAGAAGAGCAAGGCAAGGTGGCCGAGCACTTTCATACATAGGCCCCACCCTATGGAACAATCTTCCCCTCAATTTGAGACAAAGCCCGAATCATTCTATCTTCAGGAAGACATTAAAAACACATCTGTTTCTGACAGCATAAACCTTTTCCACACCTCTAAAAGCTCTGTTTTAGACACATATGGCGAACCAACGGGGGTCGAGTCTTGCGCTATACTAGCATATAAATAAATACATAAATAACTGTCAGAGTTCACAAAGAATCTCATGCTTTTAAATATAGGAAAACATCTCAGCGGGCGTTTACTTAATGCTAGGATAACACTCGTACAGAAAACAGTCTATTTTATTTTTTCAATATAAAAATGTTAGGACCCTCCAATATGTATAGGCTTTCGGGGCGCGGAGTTCTTTATTTTATTTTTGGGGGAGGAGTTGGCCTAACGGCTAAGGCGGTCGACCTCGAATCTGGGAAACCGGATTCGAGTCTCTACAATGACGCTGAACACCCTGTTATTCTGGGCAAATCACTTAATCTCCCCGTGCCTAACAAAACAAGTATTGGCATAGCCAATAGGTCTCGCTTTTGGGACCTTATAAGTATTTTAGTTATGCAGCACAATATCCTTGATGCAACAACATCAACTGTTGCATGGCTAAACACTTCTAAGGTCCCAAAGGCGAGACCTATTTGCTATACCAATGCTTGTTCTACTTAGAGGCACTGCTTTAGTAATAAACAACATGCCTTTTTATTCTGCATTTAAGCCTTCGTCTTGCTTTCAGAGTCTAGTCTTTGTTCTTCAGTTTTATTGCATGAGTTTGCGGAGCGCCAGTGGATACTCTTTTTACGTCGTGCATGAAGGCATCACATTTAAAAAGCTTCCATCGGTTTGAACCCATATCATGCTTAGTTTAAGTTTGAAGCTTATTAATCATGTTATAGTTAATTAAAACCTTTACTTAATGTAAAAACACAATTTTAACCAGTATACAATCCGTTAAAAATAACAAGGACATGCAAAAATATGTGGGCACGTCAGTAAATGTCCTAATTAATACAAGTCTATGCAAGGTAAAGTGCGAGTGCATGCACTCGTCAGCAGGGCTTTCAGTGGGCCGGGTCCTGCCGGTGCTCAGCACCCCAGTTCTTACAAGCATGTGTTGAAACAGGTCCCTATCGGGCTCTGTTTACCCTCACCCTCAGGATGATTTTTTTTTTACTTTGTAGCAGTACCACTGCTTAAGCCTTTGATGTAACTTCAAAGAGACTCGTTTTAGTTATTTCAGTCTCATCATTTAAGAACTGAAGCATTTTCAATATTATATACAACAAAGTCATAGTTGTTGTTTATTTATTTTATGCAACTAACAACCATTGACAAAGCCAATAGTTCTAGCTTGTTGTAGTTATAATGTTACTTGATGTATCATATTTCTGGATGCAATGACAGAAACAGCATAGAAGCAGTATAGGAGAGGAAGGGACCCTAACTTCCCTTAGACCATCGCCGATTTTTTAACTTTTAATCCCTTCCAGGGACTCCAGGAATAAAAAAAAAAATGTGGAAAGGTATCTCTAAGTTAGTTTTACACTCGCACAATAACTGTCTTTTTGCTTTTTCAAATTACTGCATGGTTCCCAACACATTTTATGTTTGTTATGTCCTCCCCTCTCTTTGCTCCATCCCAGCCGTTGCAGGGATGTTGTAGCATGCCACTATTTAATGGGTGAGAGCAGTCTTTTAATAAACCCCAGGTTTTCTAAAGAGAAGGGTGGTATCTTGGCCACCCCCCTGTCCCTCCTTCTCCTCATTTTAGGGTTACAGCATGAGCATTAAAGAGAGGATGAAAAAAGAGCAGTTCCTCTCTCCCCTTCTTATTTAAGTAATGATTTAGAAACCGCAAAATACCGGTCGGACGGCACACTATGCTAAGCACAGATATTTAGCGTAGGTGTTTTTAAGCCACGTCCTTAATTACATCGGCCACGCCCTTTTAAGAGACCCCTTAGTTTTTTCATCCCACTTAAAGCCCTGCTCTTCAGTAAATGTCCCTAATGCTACCTAAAAAGCCGAGGTACAGCAGATAAAACTGAAGAATGGGACGCATTCAACCAGAGTAAAACAGTTAAAAAGTTCAGTTGCGTGCTAATCACTAACAAACTCTTCATTAAGTCTCCTTAGTTGAGACAGACAAACAGGCAGTAAAGTGCTGGTGCATGGATGCGCAGATGAGAAGCCTTTAGGACATAGTTTCTCCATTTGATGGTACGACCTTGTTGGAAATGGGGATGTCTGATTGGCTAAGGCTTGTGCCAAAGCCAGGCAGAAACCAACACTCTAGTCAGGGCAAGGAAGTCACCCGCCAAAGATAACCCCTGCTCACCCCCTTGGTAGCTTGGCACGAGCAGTCAGGCTTATCTCGGAGGCAAGGTGTAAAGCGTTTGAGCGCGCACCCAGCAACAACACCCAAGGCCCACCAAAAAGGAAACTCCACACAAGGTTATATATAAAAATAGCCTTTGTATTATACTAAACACATTAGACAGACCCCCCAGGATATTGCGGCATAGATTTGCAAATTTAGCGGCACAAAAATGGAAATTTAGCGGCACAAAATGGAAATTTAGCGGCATTATTGCGGCACTTCATTTTACTTGAAATCATTTCTTTTCAGCCTTAAATCAATGTAAAGTGATTTATCTGAGTTTTCCACTGTGAAATAGGCATGTTTAAAGTATTTGTTGCTCTGCAGAAGCACAGCTCGCATCTACACCTCGGGAGAGGGGGCCCTATTACTTTTAGCACCCATGAATGCACCCCTGCCGGGGCACTGCTGACTACTGGACCCATCTAGAATGTGCTACACCTGTGGGCCAGGAGGAGTGTTTTCCTCTGAGCCGGAGTGACTGTTCTTTACGAATCTGCACGTCTCCATCTGCACGTGACTTAGGTTTTGAATGAAGTCCACAATTAAGTAACAGCAGAGGGGTGTGTACAGGGCTTTACGTAGGATGGAAGACCTGGGGGGGGGGGGGGAGTTTTGTGCAGTGGGTGCATAAAGCAAGCCATCGATCTTTCTGCAGCATGGGGTTACTGCAAGACTGTCTTAGCATTCACTGTAATAAACCCCCTACCTATGCCAACTGCCCCCAGACCTCATGTTTTCCCATGGCCCCCTGCATCTCCAAAATGTTTGTGTTCCACTCCCCTCTTACCAAACGGCAAACTGGAACCTATTGCTTCTAGGATTGAAACCTTTCACCTGCCGGACTTCAGATTCTTTCTAACAAAGCCCACCCCTCATCGTCACTGTGACACATTCGTCTTCCACAGCCAAGGCACCAGTGCAAGATATGTTACCTATGTGAATTAATTTGCTGGGGCAAATGCTCAGAAGGGACATGCAAACTGCACCCCAGTGGGCTGCGTTTGTCAGTTTCCTCTCAATTATCTTGATGATCTGTGGGGAAGGTCAGCTTGGCATAGGGTGGTACAGTGATCTCCAACCACTCATTTCCCCTGTTTAGGACAGTCTGTTCATTATGTCTATGGAAACGTTTGGACAAAGCAATTGACAGCTCTTTATGTGTGCCAAGCCTATTTTCCATAGACAGAATAGACTTTTCCAGAGGTAAGTAGCGGGAGCTCTGAACAGCTGAGAGATGGCCTAGGTCTGTCCTCTCCCACAGGATCTTAGAATTGTTTTTAAGTCCTGAACTGCACCACAAATATGAAAAATGCTTGTTTCTAAAATTTGTAGAGAACCCCCCGAAAATTCACAGGTCTTCTCCAAGAATATTTTAACGTGGCCTATTATTCAGAAATTGTCACTACTATTTTCAGAATATTTAGAACAGGTGTTTAGAAATCCACCCTCCACCATCTCTACATTTGAATAGTTTTACACTTTTCAACTTTATTAGACCATGAGAAAACTGTTTGAAGGAGCGCACTGAAGCAACTACGAGGATGAGTGATTCAATGTAATAAAATCATAAATGATGTGTCGAATAAAACACATTACTTGCATCTAAGCGGCAAATGAAACTTATTTTCATTATATAGAAGCCCAAAACATTGACTTTATCAATGCTTATTGAACTTTTCACCTACTCTACAGCCTTTTTACACTGCACGCTGGCAGAAAAGGTAATGCGTTCATACTGTCTGGCTCCAGTCCCAGCGGCTCGTAAAGACTTTTATTTTCAGGTTATCTGCGACCTCAATTTAACCTGAATTGCCATGTTCCAATCTGCCTTTTATGCAGTTTACTTGTCAGGTTTTGTTGTTTTTTAATTCGCTTAGAGACCTTTGTATTACATACGCCTTAAAAATTGCCAAAAATGAATAAAATACTCGAGGCAACAGCTGCAAAAAAACAAGACAGTCGGCTTCGGGCTCCTTTTATGGACTGAACGGGGAGGAGCATGTAGCGAATGTCCGAAGGTGTAATTTGTAGTTTTAGGAGTTCACTTCCTATTATGTTTGGAATTGTTTTTCTTTCTTTATTAAACATTGCTGCCAAAATGACTAGTTTAAAAAACACGAAATACGATTTAATAAGCTTGCAGCTCGAGTGGTAACATGGTGTTTAAATATTCCACTCAACGTCAGCATCGCAAACCAATGTAAACAGGTAACACTTAACAGAGATCTAAGCTTATTTTTAGTAGTAAAGTATGCTTTTCCATGGTGACCCTGTGCTGCCCTGACAATAAAGATATGAATCTGGATTGGAATGACTGGTCTGCCGTGTGGTTGGTCGTTTTTAGAAAGGGGAGGTACTGTAATGGCATGAAAAAAAACATACAAAGAATCTGCCTCAGAGACAGCAAGAGAAGTGGGAGGGATGCCATCACGGCGAGGGGTAAAACAGAGAGGCATGCGCAGCTGAGAATGCAGCCTCTTAATGTGTACAATCGTGTCAATGGGCAGGGCCCACTGACAAGAATGTACTTAGCATTTATTTTCTGCAATCCCTAATGCCGGCCGCAGTATAAGAAGCAGGCAGGTATTTACAAGCTGTACGGCGCCACGTAGTGACGTGTGCACGTATAGCCAATAAGATGTAAGCATTTTTTTTATGCCTCCTGGAGACCTTTTTCGCGGCCAAAAAGGTAAAAATCGCGGTAATCGCGCTCCTCTGCCGATTTCGCGATTATTTTGCAAATCGCGAAATCGCGATAAGCTGGAGGGTCTGATTAGATAATAAACACACACTTTACACTGTGCCACTGGCACGGGTGGAATATACAGGGGATTATATACACAGGACAGGGCCACATGGCCACTGTCAGAATTAGCACTTTTTAGGAATAGCACTTTTAGAACATAGGATACTTGTAGCACAAAATAGCAAATGTAGCACACAACCAGTAACCACTGGTAGAAGGTAGGAACACACTACGCAACCCTAACCACCCTAGGCATATATCACGCAGGGAACCATGAACTCACTCGCATAACTATACTAGGTGAAACAACCTCCTAAGCATAAACACATTTAGAGGTATCAGAACACAGGGTGCGCAAAACATACTACACACAGTACATTTCCTAACACCCAAAGCATTAACACATAACTCACATCAAGGTCCAGGTTGCGCCAAAACCTAAACGTAGCAGCTGCCCACTACTTGCTGGGCAGCTGAGAACAAGAACTGGGCCTAAACTCTGCAGCTGGCACGGAGTGCTGCGCAGCTGTAGAAGGCCAAGGTAGGGGCGAAGGAGTGCGACTCACTCCTGGGTTCACAAAGAACATGTCCCCTGAAATAAATGCCTAAACGGTGCAGCTGCCCACTACTTGCTGGGCAGCTGGGAAATAAACTGCGGCATGGGCCTTCACTGGCACTTGGGAAAAAAACTGCGCCAAATGCTGGAGCCCTCTGGCTCTGGAATCAACTGTACCCTAGGAGCACCCTGGCTCCTTAAGTCCAAATATGGCCCCAAACGTTGGAGCCATGGGGCTCAGAACCAATAACCATGCCCCCATAGCGTGTGGAGTGCACCGGCGCTTCTAAAATATCTAGGGCCAGCGTTGCAGCCACACGGGCTCTGTGAATAAAGATATCCCCCAAAGAGCCACCTGGCTCTAAAAATAATCTGCCCAATCGTTGGAGCCATCTGGCTCGGAAAATAATGAGGTACAGCGAGGGAACCATTCAGGCTCTAGAAATCACTTGCCCCCACACAGGGGCACAGAACACGGGGTCACGGGACCCTCTGTCTCTATGCCATGAAAGCCTGGGCCCTCGGAGAACAACCATTGCCACCCTACGTTGGAGCAGCCCCCCTAGCAGGCGGGGGCCGCTCAGAACAGACGGCCCTCTGCCAGATGGGGCCGCCCAGCACCGTCAATGTGCCTGGCACAGGCACCGACACCCCGAGCCCCAGCGCCACTCATTGTGTCTGGATCCTCATAGGCGGTGGTCTTTCCCTTTTACTCGGCACCAGCGCGGTGGCACCTCTTTACCTGGGCCCCCCTCCTGGGAGCCCCTGGACTCTTCTCCATCGGCCGCAACCACGTGGACTGCCCTCCGCATGGGAGCCCCGCGTCGACACACAGTGACGTCACTACCGCTTCCGTCCAGTGGCCCCGCCCACAACCAGGCGGGCCGCGGACACGGCGGCGATGCGGGCTCTCGGGCGGATTCAAGGGGTAGGCTCCCTCTGAAATGCACAATTAGCGAGCGGGGTGGGCACCCGCTCCCTCCATTACACCGGCAGACGCAGGGTGGGCACCTGCTCGAGCAAATCACACATGAGCGGGGTGGGCACCCGCAAAAACCCACAAGGAGGAGGGATATTCCCTCGACATGGGCTGCAGCTCAGCCCCCAGGCTCTCCCTTTCCCAGGAAGGGTTAATCAAAGCGCTCAGTCCAAAAACAAGGCGCAGGAAGGCTGTAACAAGCCTTGGTAAAATCCACAAAGGAGGAAATAAGTCCCAGAGGTCCTGGGCATAAGAGATGGAGCACAGCAGCTCCCAGCAAAGGAAATTCCTCCAGCATCCAGGGGCTGGGCAGGGCCCAGGGAGGCAAGCCTTCCCCTGGACCCCAGTAGCAGCATGCCCCTGGTAGATTCGAGTTGAAGAACAAGAACATTTTCATGGGGTCACAGCCCCTCTTTTATACACCATTTTCTTTGTTTCCAAAGGTGCAGGCAAGGGGCGAACCAGATGCAACTGGTTCTTGAGCACTTTGGTTTGCTCAGCCCCTCTGCCTATTCACAGGATGGGTCAGGGACATCAGACACACCACATGGGGTGGAACCAGCATTGTGGAGGGAAGGCCAAGCCCTATTCAGGTCCCAGGTGCACTCCTCCCTCCCATCAACATGCAGATCTCTCCATTCACCACCCGGGCAGACCCATCCGAAATCCTGGAGCCAGGCACACCAGCCAGCTCCAGCCAATCACAAGCCAGACAGTCAATTCACATTTACTGCACAGATATGCCAACTTCTAGAAGTGGCACTACAACTAGACACAATAAATCCGCGCACGTCATCGGGCAGCATTTAATCTCACGAGTTCGCACATACCAAACTCGACCCTGCACTCCCCACACATCAGGAACTACCATGGACACACATATTCCCCATGCATTCCTATGAGAGGGCAGGCCCCTCTCACCACACATACACAGAGAGCGCATGCACTTTACACTGGACCACAGTGAAAAAGTGCTCGAGGCCTAAAGTCACCAACACCAGGTTACAGAAACAGGCTAGGAAAATGCAAAAAGTTTTGGGGAGAACCTGCCAAAAGGGCCATGTCCAACCGACCTCTTTAAATGGTTGCTCCACAGTGATAGTAAACTTTACCAGGCAAGCTGTTACTTGTGGGCTCCGGCCTTGCAAGCAGAACAGCGAGGCTTGGCAGCATGTTCTAACTCCATTAGCACTAAAGAGGTTGCGTAAAAGCTTTCTGCATGCCTTGTGCAAAATGGGCAAAATGCATAATATGTGCAACAAAGATGCGTCCGGCCCCTGACACAGCCTGCATGACGGTGAAATTGGCTCTGGGTTCCATGGAGGCATCAATCAATCAATCAAGAAAATTTGTAAACCGCACTACTTACCTGTGAGGGTCTCAAGGAGCTGGGGGGAGGGGGTGCTGCTACTGCTCGAAGTGAACAAAAAGAAGTGCCAGTACTGCTATTCAATTGAAAAGAACAATTCTCTCAAAACATCTGAATTAAACAATATGCTTTGAACTCCTATCTATGTTTTAGATTCAATCTTTTTATTTTTAACCAATGACTTTTAATTCATGCTTTTGGTTTCTTATTTCACCAAATTTACATTTTTTCAAAACCTTATGTACATTGTAATTACATTAATCACATCAACAATTTACAAAACATTATATGCATCTTCAAAAATCATTCAATCATACACCTCTCATACAGCCACAGACAACATATAATCATACATTTACACTGGAATAACATTATTCACAGAAAATCCATATATTCATGGTTCTTTAAAAAAAACTATTTGCATCAATTATATATAACTTCTTTCATTTTTATAGTCTGCTCGAAGAGCCAGGTCTTGAGTAGTCTTCTGAAGGTGAGCAGGTCCTGGGTCTGCCGCAGGAGAATGGGGAGGGTGTTCCAGGTCTTGGCGGCGAGGTGGGAGAACGATCTGGTGCCGGAGGTCGCTCTTTGGATGCGGGGGATGGTGGCAAGGGTGAGGTCGGCGGAGCGCAGCTGGCATATCGGGGTGTGGAAGGTGAGTCGTGTGTTGAGGTATGCTGGTCCGGTGTTGTAGAGTGCCTTGTGTGCATGGGTGAGGAGTATCCTTTTTTGCTAAGAGGCTGAGACTTAACGCAAAAAAATCTAGATTTGTAAAAGCCTTTGAAGGTTTCAAATCAAATAGATATCTCTGTGGCATTTGCGATTTGTATGCATTGCTACGTAGCCACCAGTGACCACGAATGAGGCAAACCGATGTGTTAATCAGGGCACATGTTCTAATAAAAGAAGTGGGGGGGGGCGCTGACGTCACAACAGGAAGTCGATGTCACGAAAGGTGGCTCTTACCATCAGACTCATTGCCTCCCCTCGCTGACCCCAATAAGTGGGGGGATGCCGTCCACCCATGTGGTACCCCAACTCGAGCCCTGGTGTTTAATAGTGTTAATGTTTAAAGATCGGAAGAGCTCCTGGTCCGTAGTAACTGGTGAGTGCGTAATAAAAGGAACACGGGGCCAAGTTCGTGACACAGCCAATGTCAGTCACAAGGGCCAGCAAGAAATGAAGTCAGCTGGCACAAAGTATAACGGCAGCTTTAGGATGAGATGCAGAATGTTTTATGAAACTAGGACCAACCAGACAGGATTCTGCAACATTCGAAGAGGACAAATAGATGGCATGTGTTAATCTGAGGCTTGGATTAGAAACAAGAAATGTACTCTGAAATCAGACAAAGAAACAAGAGTCCTGCCAACAAATAAATTATGAGCAGCAATGCAAGAACAAAGAGAAAGCCCCCAGTAGTTGTACTAGAATACCGCAAGAGAAAGTCATTCTCCTGGCTTCAGGAGTAAAACAGTGACATTGCATACAATGAGGACACAAGTGAATGTGGTGCACGGGTGTAAAACCTGCGAAAGGCATCCTTCAGAGGTTACATAACACATGTATTATGGAGTAAATCTGAACAACTGGGCTAACGTACTGGGTCCTGATTACGATTAGCACAGAAATGGGAAAATGGTAAATCTGCAACTGTAATAACCGGAACCATGCAGTCACATGTTATGTTATGTTAATTTGCATTTGTAAAGCACCTATCACCCAGAGGTCTCTAAGCGCTGTACGAATACGGCTGAGGAACCCATCCTGGCCTGTTCCTGTGAGGTGCCCACTCCTGGGCACCCCAAGGTGAAGCCAGGCATCCTAGCGTTGTTTGGGCCGGTGTGGAGATTAAGCTAGCTATTGCCCAGAGTTGCAGAGTGGGACCCATGATTACATTAGGCACCGAGGCGAGAATTATCGGGTCGAGGACATTGAGCCCAAGACCCTGCCCCGACGGGAATTGAACCCTGGTCCTGGGCCAGACCTCTGCATCAGGGTCTGCCGCTCTAACCAGTGAGCCACACTTCTCCACATCCCATCCCATCCCATCAGTGGCATGCAATAACAAGGTTATTTCACTGGAATCACCATGGTGGCTGGTTTGTCCTGGCGGGCTCCTACACAGTATATCTTTTTCCGTATCGATTACCGCTGCAGGGCGGAGTGAGAAGGGGCCATGGTGGGCAATGTGAGTGTGGTGCAGCAGTGTCTGGTGCTGGAATGATACTCGCTCTCCCAATACCATGGTTGGGAGGGGCAGGAAAGCGAGTCAGCTCTCCAATGAAAGCTGTTCCCAAAGTGAAATCGGGTCCGGTGATTCCTGTGTGGATAACAGCAACCCATTCAGATGCAATGGAGAGCAAGTAGAGAGTTTGCGCAGCCATCAACCAATTTCCATTTCCGCTAAATTCAAGCTAGTGGCAAACAAAAAGTAGAGCGCAAAAATGGTACTTTATCCAAGAATGAAGCAGCGTCTGCTTACAAAATAAACAATGTGGCAGCCCCTTCCTCCTGCCCCCGGCACACACACAGACCCTATTCTTCAAACCAGTTTCGAGTCTTGGCGGGGCAACATCCTTTGATTCTGGGCAAATTACTTATTTTCTCCGTACTTAAAAATGAATGTGCCCATCTGTAATGCAACTGGCTCCTCATGTAAAGCTCTCCGAAACCTTCAGGTCGAGTTCGCGCTATATTAAAGTGCAAAATAAAATATAAAAAAGAGGAGACAGAGTTTAAATGCACGCACTCGTATGGAGTGTCTGGACAAAGTTACAGGATGTGGCGTAACAGCTTGAGTAGATCTTTTGGGGGTTGGGGAACCAGGTTTGTATTTCGGTGGGAGGCACAACATACACAGCTCCCAGTGGGCGAACAAGCGCAATTAATAAACTAAATTTGCAGTCCCCAAAAAAACCCAGTCTTGCTCGATGTTTTTTAAATTATTTTTTCTGGCGGTTTTATATAGCGCAAATTCCACTCGAAAGTAGCAGTGCTTTAAATGAGCACCAGTTGCATTCCCGACGGACACAGTCAGTTGTAGGTACAGAAAGATTAAGTGATTTCCCAGAATTACAGCATGTTTGAGCCTCATGCCAGACTCAAACCCGGGGGCATATTACTAACAACTAGCGATATTTATCGCTAAATGGGCTTAGCAAGTTTTTTTTTATCGCCAAGCATCGCCGGATATTATTGCAGAGATAACGTGCTATTAGCGATAGTGACGAAATGCGTGAATATCGCTGAGAATACAGCGATATTCACGCATTAACGCCAATAGGGTCTTATCCATAATATCCACCTCCCATTGGATATAATGGCTAAGAACTGTTCTGAGCAGTCGTTAGCTTCTGGAGATATTCGCGCTTAGCGCAAATATTTCCATCGCTACGCCTGCATTGATAATAGGCAATAGCGATGTTAGCGACAGGTTGGGTACGCCTACTTTGCATGTCATTAGCGATAAATATCGCTGACATGCAAAGCGGGCGCCAACCAACAATAAGCCATAAGAAGAGCAATGCCAGACTTAATCAGTGGCAAGAGAAATTAACCTCCATATTCTGTTTACTGCAGGTCTTGCGACAGCGCATGTGCTGTCTAGGCTCGACCTAAAAAATAACCAGTCTGTAAACGAGGAAAGGGAGCGAGACAGAGGAATTTTTTTTTTTTGCTCAAGACTTTCAAAATGCCTCTGGGACAAAGGATTAGGCTACAGTTAGCTCGCCCTAGCATTTGCTCTAATGTGATATTTCCCCAGGTGTATTCCACTAGGCACACAGTTTCACTTTCTAAATAAGTCACATTGGGCACATTTCTCGTATAGCTCCACACTCTTTTAGAGAATTAGAGCAGCACACCTAACAGTCGCAGCCGGCATGTCGCAGGGGAAAGGGGGTTTTGGAAGGGGAGGGGGGTTGCATGGGGAGCAAAGGGGGTTTAATTTAACAACAAAAAAAATTACTTACCTCTCCGCCAGCTTGGTTCCGCGTCTTCTTGGCTTGTGCTCTTGCTCTCCTGCAGCCTGCATGGAGAAGGGCAGAGTATGCTTGACTGGTTTGGGCGGTCCCAGAGGGCCTTCAAAACAGTCATTGCCCCCTCCGAAGTGGGCACACCTCTCCTCCCCTGCCTGCTTGCAAGTAGCCCCGCTCACCCACCTGCCCGCAACCTAAAATGGTAATAACTAAAAGTTATTACCATTTTATGTTTCTGCTTCTCGCACTGCGAGGACGCAGTGGGGCAATGCTCCTCCGCCCTAGTGGAGGAGCTGTCCCTGACTCCTAAATTTGTTGATAAAATGGATTAAAACTAAAAACAGTGGGAGGGCGTCCAGTATTTATTTTTTTCTGGGGTGGGTAGAATTTTGCTGTAATTATATATTTTTTTATCCCCTCCCCGCACTTTTGTATTGCTAATGTCTGGCACTGCAAATGGCGATTTTGTTTTCTCTCTCTCTCTCTTCCTCGGGCCATCAAACCAAATGCCCTTGACCAGCCCGCCTCTGCAAAACACGCCTTTTAAATTATTATAATAGCGGGCTTAGATGGAGATGTCGGTCGTGAAGAGTTCCCATGCAGACAGGCAGCTCCCCGGGTACACTGCGGAGAGATCCTCCCCTCCTATGGCCTGGAAAAACACAGAGGCATAGCGAACAAAGGAAACAATTTCTAAAAGAGGAAAGATTAAATGATGGGCTAAACTTTTACCAAATGTCTTTTTTTCCCCTGTGGGCAGAAGCGTTATATTTCACAACACACTGATTTCACATCATAGCTTTCTGTGTGGGTACATGTATCAGATGACTTCTGTCTTCATCAAAAGGGTCTTGGCGCTTTTTGCTAAACAGACACTAGTAGCCCGTATTTTGGCCACTAAATGTTACAAGTGTTCTAAGTGTTTGCTTTTTCAAAGGTCTTGTTGCTTTTTTATTTTCAGTCAGCATATCACTCTTGTTTAAGGTGGGTCAGTGCGTTAAAACTGTTGTTGCAGAGATAGTTACCCGGCAGAGCGAATAACTTGCTTCCGTGCGCAAAAAACTGAACAAATCTGCATGTAACGAGGCGTCATATTGAATTCTTGCATGTTTTAACTGAATTTTTCATTATTTAAGGTTGATAAAACTGTGTTCAGCTGAATAGTGACAAATCCTCAATACAGAATGTCGAAAACTTTTACTTTGTATAGTGTGCTACTTATAGGGTTGTAATTGTAATTACTCACCGGTTGACGCACCTGACATTCCTATAAACTACACATTCTTAACAATACAGATAGCTTAGCTCAAAAACACTTCAATCTCTCTTTAACTTTTGGAAACTTGTGAAGTGACCATGGATTGTACCATTGCTTGTTGCAGAATCTCATAATCTAGATGAAAGTTTTCATCTCTGCTTCATTTGACTTCTAACAGCTACTTGGACACAATATATTAGTGCTTTCCCTTGAAATTAGCAGTTTATGGCAGGGCTATGCCCACCTAAATACTGCAACTTCTCCTGCTGAAGTGAAATCAACGAGTGTGAACCCGCTAATGTGTCCAAGTGGCACCACAGAGGATCAGGTCACTTTCGGGGAGAGTCTTGGGACTGGCTCAGAAATAGCTGCCAGAATCCGGCTGGTTCCCACTCAATTCCAGCACTTGAATAACAGGAATATTACTACTAATAATGGGATATGAGATCAATCATCCTTACTCAGCGCTATCTTCATCACAGAGATTGGATCCCCACATCCCAGTGTAGCCTTCTCCGAAATTCCACATGATTCCAAATTACTGTTATCCTCAAGTCCTCCCTACACCGCACACCACCCAGTGCATCACTTGTTTAAAAAAAAAAAAACAGAAGTGCAGGGCCCCAACTATTTTATGAGCCCACTGCTCATACTAGTGAATGCTGTGAGCTCGCCGAATATCACTGTTGGCTAGTTTTCATTCAACCTCATGCCTCCTTATTCCACCACAATACACATCCTATATTTTTATCTCACTCTTGTAAGTTCTTTATCCTTGAGTTCAGTATTTGTCACTGCTTTCATTTAATCTCCCCCTTCTTTCTCCCTTTTATTGCAATTTCCCTTTTTCCCGGGGTTAAAGTCTGATAATGAAAATTAAGTGCACTTCTCAAAAATAAATGTTGGTGGACAAATTAAGCACTAACCCATCCCCAACACTGGACTGTACATTTAAACCAATGGAGACAGTGCTGTTAGCTGCTTCTCTGATCTCAGTTGTAATTGCTCATTCTAAGTCGTCTAGACAGTGCTGCAGCTGCTTCTCTCATCTCAATAGTAATTCCTCATTTTTAGTCCTCTATGCAGTGCTGCTAGGTGCTTCTCTAGTCCCGTTGGTAATTTCTCCTTCTAACTCATCTAGAGAGTGCTGCTAGCAACTTCTCCGGTCCTGTCGGTAATTCCTCATCTCCTCTAGGAAGTGCTGCAGCTGTGTCTCTGGTCACAGTGGTAATTCCTCATTCTAAGCCTTCCACGCAGTACTCCTAGTTGATACTCTGGTTTCTTTGGTCATTTCTCCATTCGAAGTCCTCTAGGCAGTGCTGCAGCTGTGTCTCTGGTCACAGTGTTAATTCTTAATTCTTAATCCTCCAGGTAGTGCTGCAACTGTGTCTCTGTTCCCAATGGTAAGTCATCATTCGTGCTCCTTGAGACAGTGCTGCTACCTGCTTCTCTGGTCCTAGTGGTAATTCCTCATTTTTAGTCCTCTAGACAGTGCTACCGCGGCTTCTCTCGTCCCATGCCAGTGGTAATTCCTCATTCTTAGTGCTCTAGACAGAGCTGCTTCTCTGGTCCCAGTGATAATTCCTCATTCTAAGCTCTCTAGGCAGCGATGCAGCAGTGTCTCTGGTCACAGTGGTAATTCATCATTCTTAGCCCTCTAGGCAGTGCTGCTAGCTGCCACTCTGGTCCTATTGATAATTCCTCGGTCCACATCTTCCAGACAGTGCTGCTAGCTGTCACTCTCATCCAGTCGGTAATCTCTCATTGTAAATCTTCCAGACAGTGCTTCTAGCTGTTTTTCTCATCCTGTTGGTAATTCCTCATTCTAAGTCCTCTGATAGTGCTGCTAGCTGCTACACTTGTCCATTGGTAATTTCTCATTCTAAGTCTTCCAGAGAGTGCTGCTAGTTGATATTCTGTCCCCCCTCCATTCTAAGTCTTCTATGGGCAGTGCTGCAGCTGTGTCTCCTGTCACAGTGGCAATTCCCCCTTCTTAGTCCTCTAGGCAGTGCTGCAGCTGCGTCTCTATTCCCAGTGAGAAGTCCTCATTCTTCCTCCTCTAGACAGTGCTGCTGGCTGCTTCTCTGGTCCCAGTGGTAATTCTTCATGCTTAGTCCTCTAGACAGTGCTGCAGCAGCTTCTCTCGTCCCATTGGCAACTCCTCATTCTGAGTCGTCTAGACAGTGCAGCAGCTGCTTCTCTTGTCCCGTTGGTAATTTCTCATTCTAAGTCCTCCTCACAGTGCTGCCAGCTGCTTCTCTGGTCCTGTCACTAATTCCTCATTCTAAGAGCTCTAGGCAGTGCTGCTAGCTGCTTTTCTTGTCCCAGTGGTAATTCCTCATTATAAGTCCTCTAAGACAGGGCTGTGGCTGCGTCTATGGTCCCATTTTTTATTTTATTTTTTTATTTAATCATTTATAGAGCGCACTGTCACCCTACAAGCATCCTGGCGGTATCATATGTATTCAAAACTGAGCTCATGATGCCTGAGGGGGGTCTCGCCAATTTAGTAGGGTTATACATTAGGGTAGAGCTATGTCTTCAGTTTCTTCCTAAACTGGAGAAGATCTTCCAGCTGTCGCAACTCAATTCCAAAGTTCCGCAGCAGAGGTACTGAAAGCTCTACCTCCTGATTACACTTTTTTGACTCGTGGTACCTTCACCATCTTGGCGGAGGAGGAACGAAGGCGCCTAGCAGGGGGGTACCATTCATTGAACCATTGGTAACTCCTCCATTTTAAGTCCTCTAGGCAGTCCTGTAGCTGCATCTGTTCCCAGTGGTAATTCATCATCCTCAGTCCTTGAGACAGTGTTGCAGCTACGCCTCTGTTCATACATCCGCTACACTCCAACCAAAACACATAGGTAAAAGACATTGTCATCTACATCGTCAACATCTCTAATACTCAAGAATGCGAGACCTATTGCATTGCAAATGCTTGTTTCTTTTGTTCAGGAGCAAACTAGGGGTTGTTTCTTCTTCGGGTCTGGGTAATTCTTCTCCCAGACTAGCAGTGTGGCATTGGGAGCCAGAGTCGAAGAAGAGTTTAAATGATTTAGCACATCATTGGGGCTACTGTCTGTGGAGGTGGACAAATAATTTGCCATAAAATGTTGAGGCCCTCGTATCATGCTTTCAGTTATTCCTATGCACAATTAAAGTTGTTGGAAAACTTTGAAATTGTGGACAACTTAGTACCTGATGTAAAATCGAACCCAGCAGTGGCCGGTCCAAAGAAATGAGATGACTGTCATTTTAATGCTATAGAACTGAACTGAGAGACACGTGTTTACAGCCAATCAATGAAGGAAATTAGTTGGATTTAGCCAGCTTTAGTAATATATGCTGAATACATTCATCAGCTCCTGCACATTGTCTGATTTCTATTCTAAGCTATAACCAGCAAGAGGTGAGGGGAGTTTCTTCTTTTCACTTCCAGCGGAGTCAAACACAAAGGCTTCACTTGAATGGCCATCAGCCATTTTTTATTCGGGTATCATCCTGCCTGGGAGCTATCAGGAGCCCAACACCTAGATGCCAATACAATGGCTGCCACAAAGGGACTCAGCTGGTTGTCAACGTCACAAGTGCTTATGCGATAGTATGATTTCGAGGCAGGTTTTGACTTTGGTCAGCACCTGTGCATGCACTGTAAGAATGACAGAATGTTTGTATGAATACCTACACCAATATGTATTCATATAGCACTGATTAATTTATTATTTTATTTAATTTCTTGTATAGAGCTACTGTTAGAAATGGGATTTTTGGTAGGCTAGGGCATGTGCCAAAGCCAGGCAGAAACAACCACTCTAGTCAGGGTAAGGGAGTTACACTCCTAAAATAACTCCTGCTCACCCCTTTGGTAGCTTTGCACGAGAAGTCAGGCTTATCTTAAAGGCAGTGTGTAAAGCATTTGCACATAACCAACAGTAATACAGTGTAAGCACTACAAAAGGACACCACACCAGTTTGAGAAAAATTCCCAATATTTTTATATACTTAAGACACAATCCACAATAAAGTACTTAGAAATCCTCAGTTATCAAAATAACCTTGAAAAACAGTTCCTTGAAGTCGACTACTTCCGGGGCTATCACCCCGTCGTGAACTAACAAATCCAAACGGTTCTGGCTGACCACGGCATCGCGGGCCAGCTACGGTGTCGGGAAGAACCCACAAACAGTACCTTTTATAAATGCAGGGTGTCGGCGCCCTCTCATTGAGCTTCCGAAAGCACAGCGTCCGTAGGCGTGGGTTCCGGAGGTCGGTGCAGGAGTCGTTGGGGCCTTGAAGTCTCCCGCGTTGCAGATTGAACTCCTATCGGTTGAAGTCAGAAGTGCTGGTGTCGGCTGGCTTTGGGTGATGCGGGGCGAAGTGCAGTGGTGCGGCGGGTGGTGCCCTCAGGTCACGGTGCAAACAGTGGCAGCATCAGATGGCATTGTCAGTGGGACCATGGTCGTGGTGCAAAGTGAAAGCGGTGCTCATCGCGGTGCTGGCAGGTCGTGGTGCAAGCAGCGTCCTCGTCGTTGCTGGAGCACTGTCGTCTGGAGTTGATAGCGCCGGCGTCAGTAGGCCAAGGCTGCAGTGCGGGATGAGGGCGTTGCGTTGTGTAACTTTACGAGCGGTGCCCTCGAACCATGGTGCAAGCAGCGGCGTCAATTTTGGCATGCAGCAGCGTCAGGGAGGACAAGGTGTCATCGTGAAGCGAGGCTGTGCGGAATGCGGTGCTCACAGGTCACAGTGCCAGCAGTGGCTTGGCGTCATCAGCAGGCGTCGTCAGTGAGACCAGGGTCACACTGCGGTATTGCAGGGGTGCCGTGGCTTCAGGACACGGAGTCGGCAGCGGCATCATAGATGGCGTCGGATTGCTTTTTCTTCTGTTGCAGCACAAAACACACAGTCCCCAGTGCTGAGGGTAGAAGAGCTTGAAGTCTTTGCTGTTCCTGAGACTTCTTCAACAGGGGGAAAGATTTACCTCAAGCCCTTGAAGAAACTCATAAAAGTAGATTGCAGAAAGCTCAGTTCAGTCCTTACACTGCCCAAGACAGAAGCCGCCACTGCAGGCCAACACAGCAAAGTGGTAGTTCCTCCTGACAGCTTCTCCGGCTCTTCTTCTTGGCAGTATTATTGATCCAAAAGAGTTCTAAAGTACAGGGGTCTGGGCCCCAATATTTATATCCCAAAATCATTTGATCTCTTAGGCAGAGAGTGTCTGTGCCCAGCCAGAACCAGTTCTGCCTTCTCTGGTGTGACTTCCTGGCAGGAGGTGGAGACCACATGGCCAGAGGCAGACCAGGACCTTTGAGGTGCATCGAAATCTCCTCCCCCTTCCGCAATTGCAGCCCAGGTCTATTCAGCCTTTTCCTGACCCACCTAGACTATCTGGAGCAACTCCTGCTCCTCAGCCTTCTGTCATCCAAAACCTAGACAGGCAATCCACATTCCAGCAGAGGCACACGGGATGATTGAACAAGAAAATACCTACTTTCTAAAAGTGGCATTTTCAAACACATAATGTAAAAATCACCTCCACTAAAAGATGCATCTTTAGATTCTGGCATACTAAACTTTATTTTCCTACCTAATTTACCCGGGCCAGTTATGTTTATAAGGGTAAACAGTCAAAATATCGACTACAAAATATCGAATGGACATAATATCGAGTTTTAAATATAGACTGGAAAAAATATCGACTGGACAGAATATAGACATCAAAAATATCGTTTTTAAGGTAAGTAATGTAATATCGAATGTTAAAAATATAGACAGTTAAAATATCGAAGTATATAATATAGGTTATTAAAATTATCGAATTTTCAATAATATCAACATTTTTATAGTGTTTTTTATGTTATTATGTGTGAAAAGTGTGTATTTATGTTATAATTTATTTTAATTAATGAAATTTGTTTTTTTTATTTTAGCGTAATTTAATTCTGTAGCGGGTTGTGGGTTTATAGGGGAATAGGGTGGGAAGTAATTTAATTATAATTAATTAAATATGTAAATTTATTTATTGGTATTCATTTTTAATTAATTGTTAATTAATTTATATTTGTTAATTAATTAAATTGTAATTGGCAATTAATTTTAATTAATAGATTAATTGTTAATTATGTTAATTGTACTAATTTATTTTCTGTAGCGGGTTGTGGGTTTATAGGGGAATTGTGTGGGAAGTAATTTATTTATAATTAATTAAATATGTTAAAATATGTATTGCTATTGTGTTAGAATTAATTGTTAAATAATTTTTTATGGGTAATTAATTAAATTTGAATTGCCAGTTAATTTTATTTAATTGATTAATTGCTAATTATGTTAATTTTACTAATTTATTTTCTGTAGTGGGTTGTGGGTTTATAGGGGAATAGGGTGGGAAGTAATTTATTTATAATTAATTAAATACATCCATTTATTTAATTGTATTTAATTTGAATGAATTGCTAATTAATTTTCAAATGTTAAATTATTAACTTTTTAATTTGTAATTAATTTGTATTAATAGGTAAATAATTGTAATAATTAATTGTAATTTTAATTGATAAATTATTATATTAAATTGGTAATTACTTTTAATTCATTTTTTATAGATATTATTTTATATTTATTGAAATAATATATGAAGTATTTTATTTCCCTACTATTGCACTCTCTGGAGTGGGAATAGTCATTTTTACCACTATGCTATCCAACGCTTTCCCTACTGTTGCACTCATTGGAGTGGGAATAGTAATTTTTACTAACCCTGGGCGAAGCACTACGCTACGCTCGCGTAGTTCGCGAAGTTTGCGCAACTTCGCACTACGCGAGCTGCACGTAGCACAGTGCGAACACGCGTAGCGTAGTGCAGCGGTCATTTTTTGCTTGTTCGCGGTCCTCAACGTCATGTTCGCGACCGCGAGCAAGCAAAATGACATCCCGGCGAGACTCTCAACGCGGGGAGGTCAGGTTTCTCATTGCGAGTGGTCGTGCATGCTCGCGTCCGCTCAAGATGAGAAACTACCTGTTCTCGTTGAGAAAGCTGCCGCTCGAGTAAAAAAATCTACTCGAGCGGCAGAAAACTACAACTCGCACTGTGCAAGATGCCGTTTTCAATGATTGCACAGTGCCGGATGCTTGTTTGCACTGTGCAATCATTGAAAATGCATCTTGCACAGTGCGAACATGCTACTACGCAGCTCGCGTAGTGCTACGTGAAGTTCGCGTAGTGCGAAGTGCACTTTGCGTAGCTTCACGTAGCGCTACTTCGCGAACTACGCCCACCCTTAATTTTTACCCCTACGCTATCCAACGCTTTCCCTACTGTTGCACTCACTAGAGTGGGAATAATAATTTTTACCCCTACGCTATCCAACCCTTTCCCTACTGTTGCACTCTTTGGAGTGTGAATAGTAATTTTAACCCCTACGCTATCCAACGCTTTCCCTACTGTTGCACTATTTGGAGTGGGAACAGTAATTTTTACCCCTACGCTATCCAACGCTTTCCCTACTGTTGCACTCTTTGGAGATGGAATAGTAATTTTTACCTCTACGCTATCCAACGCTTTCCCTACTGTTGCACTATTTGGAGTGGGAATATTAATTTTTACCCCTACGCTATCCAACGCTTTCTCTACTTTTGCACCCACTTGAGTGGGAATAGTAATTTTTACCCCTACGCTATCCAACGCTTTCCCTACTGTTGCACCCACTGGAGTGGGAATAGTAATTTTAACCCCTACGCTATCCAACGCTTTCCCTACTGTTGCACCCACTGGAGTGGGAATAGTAATGTTAACCCCTACGCTATCCAAAGCTTTCCCTTCTGTTGCACCCACTGGAGTGGGAATAGTAATTTTTACCCCTACGCTATCCAACGCTTTCCCTACTGTTGCACCCACTGGAGTGGGAATAGTAATTTTAACCCCTACGCTATCCAACGCTTTCCCTACTGTTGCACTCACTGGAGTGGAAATAGTAATTTTTACCCCTACTCTATCCAACGCTTTCCCTACTGTTGCACTCTTTAGAGTGGGAATAGTAATTTTAACCCCTACGCTATCCAACGCTTTCCCTACTATTGCACTATTTGGAGTGGGAATAGTAATTTTTACCCCTACGCTATCCAACGGTTTCCCTACTGTTGCACTCACTGGAGTGGGAATAGTAATTTTAACCCCTATGCTATCCAACGCTTTCCCTACTGTTGCACTATTTGGAGTGGGAATAGTAATTTTTACCCCTACGCTATCCAACGTTTTCCCTACTGTTGCACTCTTTGGAGTTGGAATAGTAATTTTTACCCCTACACTATCCAACGCTTTCCCCACTGTTGCACCCACTGGAGTGGGAATAGTAATTTTTACCTCTACGCTATCCAACGCTTTCCCTACTGTTGCACTCACTGGAGTGGGAATAGTAATTTTTAACCCTACGCTATCCAACGCTTTCCCTACTGTTGCACTCTCTGGAGTAGGAATAGTATTTTGTACACTTCTGCTATCGTACGGTACTAATATTGGATATTATTTAATTATATTATTTTACTATATATGTATGTTTTAACAAATATGATTGTACAATTTTTTATTTTATAACTTTCATTAATTATTTTATTATTATAAGTTAATTTAAGTATTTTTAAGTATATTTAGTAATTAATTTTTACTATTAATTTAATTTAACACTGTTTTTAATAAAGTCGATATTTTTATAAACTATATTTTTGTAAACGATATTTTCTACTCAATATTTTTGTACTTACCTGTTTGTAGATACAAACTTGATATTCTGTCTGTCGATATTTTGTCATAGATATTTTTGCTAGTCGATATTCTGTCCGTCGATACTATGTCAGTGATCCGTTTATAAGATGATATAAACAAACTCCCCATTCTCTCATATGGGAAACAGGTAGCTTTGCAATAGCAAAAAATGAAATTGGCCGTAATTCGCTATCATGACATGCCACACACACCAGGGCTTGTCCTACCTTTTACATACACTGCACCCGGCAGACCGGGGTACATTGGGCCTACCTTAGGGGTGCCTGACATGTAATAAAAGGAAAGGTGCGGGACTGGCACGTGTGTGCACTGGCCAAGTTGACATGGCAGTTACAAACTGCGCACAGACTCTGCAATGGCGGGTCTGACTTACCTTTTCAGGGCTACTCACGTGGATGGCACAATCAGTGCTGCAGGCCCCCTAGGAGCATTTGATTCACAGGCCCTGGCACACTCAGTACACTTTACTAGGGACTAACAAGTAAATCAAATATCCAATCATGGAAACACCAATCCATAACACAATTTACCACAGGAGCACCTGCACTTTACCGCTGATTAGCAGTGAGAACAGTGCACAGAAACACTACGCCAGCAAAAAACCGGGAGGTCAAAAAAGAAAAAACTCAGGGGAAACGCCAAAAGATGCCAAATCTAACAGCTACTCATCCCAATGTAGCGTGTCAGAGCACTTTAAATCACACACACTCTGTCTATCTCTCTCGCTCTCTCTCTATACAGAAACAATGAATCTTACAAGTATATAAATCAATGTGCAGGAAGTTTTACGTAAGACAATGGGTGTTACAAGATGTAGGCGTAAAATATCATTCATAATATAATGCTAGGCATTCTATGTTACAATTGCTTGTTCTGGAGAAATGCCAATTTAGGGTTTCAAACATTACACGGTGGTTGGGGTTGTCATTACTAATAAGACTTTAATGCTATACCAAAGGAAGTCATTTTAGCAAAATTACATCAAAAAAAGATTGAGAAAACACTAAGGTTATAAACCTATGCTTTGCAGTTTGTTTGCAGCTGCTTGATGCTAGTTCATAATTCACAATGCTACATTAGGTTGTAACTTATGAACAGCAAGCAACAAAAGGATCTCTGTTCAAAAGCAGTAACCCACTGATCTATTCATATAAAATACAACATCTCTTATTTGCATGTGACACATTCTGCTTTGCAGCAAGTACATTAACCGTAGATATACACATCGTATACAAACGTATTAAAAACAACTTCATAATTATAATCATATGAAAAATAACTACAAATTAAAAAAAAATACTACTTCTTCAGGGCTGAAACCAACTCAGAATGTCTTTTTCTATCTTAGAAACTATCTTGTTACGTCAATTTTCATCCACAAATAGTTATATTTGCTTTTAGGCGTCTGTAAATATTAACCTCATGCATGCAGCGGTTTTTCCCGCCGTGCGCTGAGTTTTTTAAAAACCCGCGTTACATGACGAGCTCAGCTCGTTATGAGCGTACGACAGGCGTACCTCATGACGAGCTGAGCTCGTCATCAGCGTCGAAGGGGTTAGGTTATTTGGGAAATCCTCCAAAAGTCATTATGTCCAATCCAGTGTATGCATCATGAATTCAATCAAGTGATTTTCAGGCGTCGCAGGGATTCTGCTCCTACACAGAACTGTGCATAGAGAAACCGTTTTGAAAAATTCAAGCTTAAAAAGACCTATGTAAGTATAGGTAGGTTTTTCCGACACCACTGTCATCCGGAAACAACAGTGAAGGTGTTAAGGACTGACAGAAGTACTACTCAAGTATCATGTAATAAGACCAACAACGGTTGGGCGCCATGTCGCAGGGATTCTGCTCCTACACAGAACTGTGCATAGAGACTTGGAACCTCAGTGAATTAGGGTGTGTCAAAACTCACCTTAGTATCCAAAATCCCCTACCAGACTAGCAATCAGTGTCTCATTGGTTATTACACACCCCCAATGATTTAGACAACCCAGAACATGGACTTAGAACACCTCAGGTAACGTGGAACACATGAACACTCTTTCGTTATACCAACATATCAGTCCAGAACGAGGAGTGAATGAAGACACGTGCAAGTTTGAAATATTTATTTCTAATGCAGTGTTCTCAAGCGCAGTATCTTAGCTAATACAAGCAAACATATTATAGAGAACAAGGTTAGCAGCATAGTTACTATTCCATAACATGCTAATGGGAAAGAGTCTAAATAGAGCCTAAGTTTACCCTCCCTTGCTAGTATATTATATTATATCTATAGAAGGTCTCTTTGGGTTTAGAAGGGCGGGCCCATACCTTTGGTCTTAGCAGAAAAGGATCACATCATCTCCTGCACCAACTCTCTGCATGCGAATCTCCATCAAGTGTGTATTCATGCTCTGTGCAGTGCATTATTAATCCCGCCTAAACCCAGAGTTGGCCACAGCTGCATATATATTATGTCTAGACCGTGCGCTAATCAACCCAACCAACAAGCGCTGTGTTGAAATAACCTTGAAGGCCTCGGCACTCACTGTACAGACATAGATTACCAAGCAAGGCTGATATTATAAGCAAACATATTATTCTTGTGTTAAGCAAAATATTCTACTAGGCAAAAAGCTTTAATAACAAAATGTGATGTGTGCAGAGGCTGCAGAAAAAGGAAAATGGTGTTTAAACTTCTAATAAGCTCATGCTAACATAACACAGTGTGAAGGCAAAAACCTATCCACATGACACCCTCCCTTTGGATAGAACAGGTAAAGGGGCACATTTAGGAATGCAGAGTTCAAGATCAATAGTTCAAACACAAGTCTCCAATTTGGTACCTCAATAAGTGAGATAAAAAATAAAATTTTGAAACAAAAGAAAAAAAAAAGAAAAAAATTCAGCCCTCGGACATTGATAAAGTCAATAGGTCAGGTCTCCCAACAAAATGTGGGAAAAAACAAATACGATTTTCTAATGAAAGGTGTCAAGCAAGGAAGCGAGATTGCAAACCCAACTCATCCTAATAATGACTATGAAAAATATGCAGCAACAGCCTCCAATAGGAAGTCATTGTTCTCATCCGAAAACAATTCGGCCATCCAATTTAACAAAGGGAAAGAACATACATGTTCATCAGTTACCAGAGCCTCTAGCACCATCAGAGGACAACTCGGTGGGTTTTCGAGAAAGGTGTGAACCAAGAAATCTTGCGCCGCTGCGAACACATTCCAACGACCCAGTATTCCATGCATCGCTGCAAAGGCTATAATCCTTCCATCAGAACAAAGCAATTCATGAGCAACTAAGGGGCTCATAAATTGATTATAATCCGCATCGGGAGACACCGTATTGCAGAGACACAAATCCAGGGCCCATTGAAAGTCGCAACTCAGGCAATGAAAGACAGGCTGGACGCATGTAAAGAAGGAAAATCTAAATGATAATCCATAAGCTGCACTCAATGTAGAAAGAGGCAGCGCTCCATAGTACTCAAGCATCCGGGCGCGAAGCAGCCCCAGCCGAGACAGCTCGTCTTGTGACACAGGATGTGCATCCATTTTGAAACAAACAAAACAGCAATAGTACGCCAGCAGCAATAGCCAGTAGTAATGGAAATCCACCGAACAGGCTGGAAAAAATAGAATGAAAGAAAGCTGGAAAGACCCCGAAAATCGTTTGAAAGGAGGACACCAGACCACTGCTCACAACTTAAAAAAAATGAGCCAGCCCCTATGTGGAGGATGCATTGAAGATTGTGTGAATTAACTCACCGAAATGCAATTGCAAATCAGTATTTAGTAAGGCATGCACCTCTGTGTGGGTATTAGCCACGTGAAGAACAAATGTTTCACGAGCAGATGTGAGGGCAACTTCTTTTTGGGACAATAGAGTTCTTATGCGACTCACCTTATTGAACTCTGCTTTCAAGGTCGGAATGTTCGGCCAGATGGAAACATCCAGTTTCCCATGCGGGGGTGGATATATTACATTCTTGCATCAAACCACACGCTCACTGACGTTAACGACATAAGCAATACCTTTTAGTAACCCACAGCAATCTTGATTGTTTAAAAGTAAATAACTCCCATTTGCAAGTAATGTGAATGTGGGAACGATTGCATGCACTGGGGTACCTTTCAAAATACAGGCCAAATTAGGCTCGTTTTGATTACAGGAGCCGTGTAACTGGATATGCCTACACATTAATGAGTGATCCGGCGTTTCAGTGCATTCTTCACCATTTAAATAAACTTCTTTTCCCTCCCTAAGGCATCTATATGTAAAAGGAAGCGACCAAGCTTCATGGAGATAAGAACTTCCAAGAGGCTCGTATCTACCAATGGCAAAGTACTTCATACAGCCCTTGAACTCAAACAGAGGAAACTGGAGAGTTATTAGTCCGTGGATAAGTCACGTTGCAGTATTGGCTTTTGCCACAGAAAACGGCAAAGGCTCCAACCTCTCAATGTGTAACATAGAAAACGAAGCATCTTTCATCGACAGTAAGCGCTGCTTGTCAGTCAAATTGAACGGGGCAAACAACGAGGATATATTCATGTAATGCCAGGGCACTTTTCCTGCCTTAAGGGTCTGCAATGTCCATGCAAACTGCATAATAGAACACAATTGATTTTGGCCATGGTACAAAACAGACACTTCATCTTGCACAATATCTACAACAGATGACACAATAATATCTAACGTGTAAATGCGGGAAGAAAGTGTGTTTATGCTATTATCTACATCTGCTAGCCCTTTTTCTAAATTAGCTTGATCTATAGCTCTAAGGCGGTTAGCCGCCTCAATCTGGGATGTTTTTCAGAATTCATTATAAACAGCATATATCCATCTTTTAGATCGACCTTTAGCCGGGCCTTTTATAAAATCATTCAGATCAACATCGTCAGTCAGTTTAGATAAATGCAATTTAACTGACGCCAAGGTAGAATGTCTAAGCCAATTCTGACACAATTTGCCTACAGAATAGGTTGTTACAGAATGTCCACTCTCAAAACGGGGATCCACCCTGACCTAAAGTAATGAGCTAAACCCAGAAAACGATGCTGGCATGTGTGAGCACTCCTGTGCCAGAGCAACCAGCCTTCAGGATCTGAACTCGATATGTTAAAGGAGGAATTCAATAACAGAGTCTGTAACTCTCTCATGGAAAATTTAGTAATATTACTCCAACCGGGGTATTCCTCTACGTCAGGAAAAGAAGGAGCATTTAATCTTTTATCAGTAGCCAATCCAAAGCATGTTGTCTGTGAAATTGTAGAATTCAAAAACAACATATGGTTCGGGATGAGACATGCGTGGTGCAAAGCCTCAGTGCCAGCTTTTAGAATCCCAAACTGATTTAAGGTCAATGGTATCCTTCCACAACTTGTAGCCCCCAACAGCTAACTCGTCTAGAAAGGACTTCAAGTACAATAATTTAGTATCGGTAAGTCTAACTTTGGATGTGGACTTTTCAGTCATTTTAAAATAAAATGCATTGGGATTTGACTGATTAAAATCCGTAAAATAAGTGAACCTTTTCAAAAAGGAAGCAGAACTGCCTTGTATAGGAGCTGGACAGTGGTTCCCACTGGGTATAATTTACAGTGAGTCTCCTGGTATTAGTTTTATGCAGGTAGTGATTGCCAAAATGTTGATAACAAAACAAATCACCGTAATTAGCAGACTCCAAATACAAATCTTCAGCATCAAAGGCAGCATAATATTTCAAATCAGAAAACAATGATTCTACGGCCTGAACATCCCAATCATCAGAACGTATATTTTGTTTTACTACAACCCCATAGAAACTCTAAGCACATTAGGGACATTTATAACCTCAGTGGGCCCATGGATTTGAAATCGAACAGCATCCCATACAATTCCATCTAAGACAGGCCATGCAGTGATGTTAAAAAAAGCCAAGTCTCTCTTCAGTCTGTGTGACGAGAAATGGGGAGCCAATGTTCCATTAATATGTCGAATGCAAGTTCTTTCCTCGACATATAGGGCTCGATTCCGATCCGTTAAAAATCACCGTCCGTACAACTCGCATCCGGAGCCGTTTCCGTACGACTCGTACGGATGCCGTACGACCGGACGATTCTGATCCCGATCGGGCGTCCCGGACGTGATTCGTACGGTCCACGTCGATTCGTGCGGAAAAGCGCACGATCACCTACACACCGTACGGCGCTGTAACCGGGAGGCGGGGGACGCCCCCCCTGTATCCCGAAAGGCGAGTATAAACTATGACCCCCCCTCTTCTTTCAACAGGTGGCCGAGGGAGCGAGCTGGAACCAGGGGATGGCCCAGTACAGCTGCGATGAGGAGGATATGGGGCACGGCTCCTTTAACTGGCCCGGACCGAGCAAAGAAGAGGAGGAGCACACCCTCTGCATAAAGGACGCCCAGCTGACAGAACAGGTGTGTTTATACACCGGAGGAGCGGTCAGGACGGAGCAGAGCGGAGGAGTGGCGTGGAGCAGCGGAGTCGAACGAAGGAGAGGAGCGGCGGGGAGAGAAGAGGAAGCGTGGAGCGGAGGAAGAGCGTGGAGTCGAGGCGAGGCGGCGAGAGAAGCGGCTTGGAGCAAAGGAGCCAAAGACGTAGAGGAGGAGAGTGCGGAGAAGGAGGGCGACGGCGCTTCAGGAGACGGAGACCCACAAAGAGAGGAGAAGAAGGACGGAAGAAGAACCAGGGTCCTATTCAGAACACCGGGAGAGACGGTCCCAGGAGGGCAACGGAACCACGATTCGCCCAGCCACTCCCCTGGAGGGGCGTGGCTAACAGAGGTACGTGGCAAGGTTACTGGGTGGTGGCGGCTAAGAAAGGGAGAACCCAAGAGTCCATAGCATAAAGTCCCCCGTGCACATCCCTCACAACCCGGGACCTAACTGAAGCACTAATTATTCCCTCACTCCTTTTCCCGAACGCAACCTGGGAGGTGATCCCTGTACTTATACTACCTCTGTTTCTGTCTCCCCCTTCGGCG